>NW_024066961.1:0-600000 GCF_015039405.1 Cantharellus anzutake
AGGCTTCGGTGCAACTCAGACTCCTCTCAGGCTGTCCCGTTCGAGTAAAAGACATTTTGCTGCATTCGCCATCAGGTTCAAATTTTTGGGGAAGGCTGGCGTTCTCCAAGCCGTCAAGGATGCGACAAAACGCAACTGTTCTCCTTGATGAGTTGGTACGCCCGAGCTGACTCCTCAGCGGTGGACGATAAAGTTTACTGCCCATCGGTCCTCCAACGTGCCATCCTTGAGGGTACTCTGATGGATCTATGTGATGGACACCTCGACTATATAGTAGCTTCAAACTCGGAAGGCGCGTCGGACTGTCGTCAAGCATCGGGAGGCGGAAAAAAATGATATATCGAAATTGTCAGATCCCTGCGTCAAACGTGGTCACTTTATCCTAAGCGAACCCTTGCTGGCGTTGTGTTCCGTTGAGAGTGACCACGCGTA
Source organism: Cantharellus anzutake (assembly GCF_015039405.1). NCBI lineage: Eukaryota > Fungi > Basidiomycota > Agaricomycetes > Cantharellales > Hydnaceae > Cantharellus > Cantharellus anzutake. The sequence continues at coordinate 433 of NW_024066961.1, forward strand.
TATACATCCAACCACGTCAGCGACTCTCGGAGGGTGCGATGGCCGAAAGATGTTGCGACTCTCTCTCAAGTTGTTTTCATTGCACGCAGAAGCCCTACGTTTAACTTTGTTTGTCCCAACGTTCAAATGTTTGTTTACAATGCAGTCATACTACCGAGTTCAAGTGTAGCCCACCCAAGTACTACATTTTCTTTTAACCACAAATACCAAACCAACCTCCCAGTCTATTGCGAGCTTACGAAGCAAAGAAAGCTTTCAGGCTCTCGTCCTTTCGACGAATTGCTCTAGGTTTAGAGCATTTGGTTGATCCGCTTCGAGAGTTCCGCATTTCGAATCAATCTGAATGGAAATGGCATAGCTGGTTCAGAGAAGGGGCAAAAAAAAAAAATATTCAAATGACTCCTTACGCTTTATCGACAATGTACTTGTTGCTGTAAGTCGGTATTTATCAGTAAAAAAATTTTCAGATCGTATAAAGTTTTACACAAAAAAAAATCCTTTTCACTTACTTCAACCAGAGCTCAGGGCCAACTGCTTTACGATACTCATCGAGGTGGAACTGTTCGTGAGTGATTTTGTTCAGAACGACATTTTCCCCGTCTTCTTTCTGAGAGCCTCTGCGACTTCCTCTGATGTGTTCGTACTTCCATAAGCTTCGGCCCTTTACCTGTAAATTTGTCCCAAGGGGGGAAGGAAGGGGGGGGAGGTGTCAAGATCATTTCTGATCCATAAATCCTGTCCGCGTCACATACCGATCCATTCATCTGGGTTTTGAAGATGGCAACACCTGTGAAAAGTGATTATTCGTATAAAACAACATTGTGCTGATGACAGCGATGCGATTACCCAATCTCCAGTTCCATGCGCATCATACCAAGGGATAGGTACGTCGGAAGGAATTGAGATGTCAAGTTTGATAGTATCCCCTTCCTTTTTCAACCACTGGACCGGAGAGTTTGGAGTCAAAAATGGGTAAATTTAGTGCGAGCGTCCAAAAAACACGCACCCCGGGGATCTTGATTAGGTTACTGAAGTAGACGCTCGTAAACAGGAATGTCGCGGGAATCTTCTTCTCCACGATGTATTTGTCCACTACGAGTCACGTCGGACGGTGTTCATGTGAAGAAGATAGATGACTCCCGTACCAGCGGCCTTGCTCTGTTCATGTCATAACATCATTGACTGGTCGAAAAAGCGGACACTATGACCGTGCGTACCACGAAATGATATACGTGTAGATTGTCTTTATCGGTATCGTCCAGCGTGCTAAAGCACCATCCAATTAGATACCGATGATACACATGCAGACTACCTTCATACCTCCAGACAAGATGCTTGATTCCCTCTGCTTCAGCAGCATCAACGATATTCTTCCATGCCGAGTCTCATGATCGCGAGATTTGGCCTGATTAAATTTTTCGACACCAAGATACAGAGTCCAAACTTGATAATCATCGACCATCAGTAAAAACATTCCGTACCGCTCGTGCTACATTCGCTCACAATCTAATATGTGATTGTGATTGATCGGTCAGTGAGGATATCGGTCGATCGGTCGATCGATGACGAATATCGTGTCCCCTCACCAGTAACACCAAACACGCCGTACGCGCCCTTGAAAGCCTTCTTAAGCGACTCGGTATCCTCTAAATCTGCAGAGACGACCTCGGCTCCAGCAGCTTTGAGCTTCTTGGCTGCCTCTCCGTCTACGTTTCGGGTTAGGCTCGGACAGCAAAGGTTCCGTCTGCGAGGAGAGAACGGACTACACTGCCTCCTTGCACTCCAGTGCTTCCAAGGACTGCAATGATCTTCTTGCCACTGGCCATGGTCGAATTGTTAAAGGGGCAAAAGGGATTAAACTAAGGGAAGGGCCCTGAGGGAAGGTGTATATTGAGTGGCCCCTCTTATACTTTGTAGTCACGCTCAGGGGGTCATACTTGGAGTAAGGCGAATGTGTTGTACTACTACACAGCCATTTGAGATCCGTAGTACATTATTGGCAGGTTGTGCCCTTGCGCCCTCCCTGGATTACTCAGCCTGTACAGTCCCAATATATATATCGGCGATAACATACCTATCTATCGTGTGAATAGATGACCTGTCAGACCAAAGCCATCCGATTGGTTCGGCTCCGATGATTACATAATCTTCACAGTCCTGTCAAAGATAAAATTTCAAGTTTGAGATCGCAATAGTGCTTGGAGACGAGACAGTCTCCACTGTCGTACAGCCGAATCTCCAGGTGAGACTTAGATTTCCACGACTGCGCAGTTGCGATGCAGCGGCATCGCGCGCCGGGGGATCACGCTCAAAGCCACCTGATTGCGCGACCGGCAAGAACAACGCATCATTAGCCCCCGAGTCAATTGTGGCGTCGTATTTCGCCCCTACGATCCTCCCGCATATCAATGGCAACGTACTCCATGTGGATAGTGCGGCGTTCTGCCAGTGGGGCAACAGCCTGGGCGCATTCGGATATTCCTTGTTAGGTCTACAAGTGCTTTGCCGGGGGGGCCGGGGGGGCCGGGGGGGAGCCATCGTGCACAAGTAACTAGTTAGTGCGTCGCCATTACTCATATACATCCTTCATCATGACGACTTGAATGTAACATTCTTATCCGCAGTTGTGTCATAGGCAGGTGACCAGCCTCTCTTTAAGGGGAAAGTGTGGTGTCAAAGAGTTTTACATACTGCACTTGCATTCCCCGCGCCAGAATATATTTAACCTTCTTCTTGACTTCCTCATGGAACAAAAAAGTGGCTGGCGCGTGGCGACCCGTGATCTTCTCTCCGGCCCGAACCAAAGGAAGATCACGTACTTGCTCCGGATCAACAAGTGAAACTCACGGCTGATAGCACCACTTTTGCTTTTTTTTGCACCTCTTGCTCTAGTCCGACGCGACGTTGAGATGCAGGAATAATCGGTTCACGATCGACTTTGACTGTGGGGCAATTCGGATGTATTTGTGGGGAAAGTGGGAAAGGTCTTCATTGTCATTGTACAAGCACAATTAAAGGCCGGCCGGCGCCTCATTTCGATGGGAACCTTCGGACCAATTTCATTCCATTTCCCGGTTGTGGCTTCAGCAACAATTAATTGGCACCATTTTGGCCAAGGATGCCAATGAAAAAGGCGCAAACCGTTTTCACTTGATCGAGGTGACGTCACGTCCGAGGGGACTTGTTTACGAACATCAACTCGCCTTTTGGTTCTCCGACGTGCAACCCCTTCGATAGTAGCACACAGAAGCTTATAAGTTCAAGGTTTGCTTTTCCTTTTCTTACAACATTTGTGAATACTGCAACCGAGTTCGTGCGAGCACACACCCAACTATCATAAATCCTTCCGCAAAAGCCCCAGCAGGAAAGCCCCCGCCAGTTCCAATCTCGGCCTCTTTACCCCCCCATTGTTATGCAATCCGGCCGAGCTTACGAAGAAAGGAAGGCTTTGAGGGCTTCGTCCTTCTCGACGAATTGCTCGAGGTCAAAAGCATTTGGGTTGACTTGCTTTGAGAGTTCCGGGTCTCGAATCAATCTGGAGTGTATGTATACAATAGCCAGTTGAGTTCAGAGACGGGGTGCATAAGTACGTTCCTTAAAACTTCATAAAAAAAAGAAGATCTTACCCTCCAACGGCAACGAACTTCATGCTGCAGGATAAGGTGTAATTAAGATTCGCAATGTTCGTTAGATTTTCAAACTTACTTCAACCAGAGCTCAGCGCCGATCGGCGTTTTACGAAACTCTGCAGAGTGGAACTGCTCATCGGTGAACTTGGTCAGAACGATATTTTTCCCTGTCGTCTTCTTTTTCAAAACTTCCGCGACTTGCTCTGGTGTGTTGGAACTTCCATAAGCATCCACCCTCTTGCCTGTAAAAAATTGTCGAAGGGGAAGGTGGGGGTTGGTCACGGTCAGAATTGATCTGATCTGGAATCATCAGGCGCATTTCTTTGGTCAATGGTACATACCAATCCATTTGTCTGGGTTTTTTAAGATGGGCACGACCTGTGTGATGAAGCGGTTTATTCGTATCAAATAATACTTGTGGCACCATGATGGTAGAGAGAGATTACCCAATCTCCTGTCCCTCGTGCATCGTACCAAGGGATAGGTACGTCGTGAGGAATTGGGATTTCGACTTTGACGGTATCTCCTTCCTTTTTCAACCACTGGGAACCAGAGAGTTTTTTTTTTAAAAAAAAAAACAAAAAAAAAACCAGTGGAGAATGTGGCAAAACACACGCACCCCAGGGATCCTGGTTAGATTGCTGAAGAAGACACTCGTGAATAGGAGTGTGGCGGGAACCTTCCTCGCCGCAATGTATTTATCCACTATAGATCATCGGACGGTGTTCATCATGGACCGGTTTCGAATAATGATGATGAGAGGTATGAACCGTACCATTGGCTTTGCTCTGTGTTAATGCCACGACATACTTGTAAGACAATGGTCAAAGCGGCAAATGCTGTGCCTTGCGTACCTCGAAGTGATATACGTGCAAATCAGAGCTCTCGGTAGGTTCCAGCGTGCTAATTGTTAAGCACCCATCCAATTTAGATGCACACGATACACACGCAGACTATATATCTTCATGCATACCTCCAGACCAGATGTTTGATCCCTTCTGACTCGACAGCATCAACGATATTCTTCCCATGTTGAGTCTCATGATCGCGAGATTTATCCTGATCGAACTTGTCGACACCAAGATACAGAGCCCAAACTGATTATAATCATCATCGACAATGATCATCAGCAACATTGCGTTCTCGGGCTTGCTTCATGCAGTTACTCACAATCTGATTATGCGATTGATCGGCGATCAGTGGAAATATCGATCAATGACGGTGACTATGTAATGTGTCCAGGGCTCACCAGTAACACCGAACACGCCATATACGCCCTTAAAAGCCTTTTTAAGCGACTCGACATCCTCCAAATCTGCAAAGACGACTTGGGCTCCGGCCTCTTTGAGCTTTGTGGCTGCCTCTCCATTTACGTTGCGAGTAAGTCCTCGGACGGCAAAGGTTCCGTCGGCGAGAAGAGAACGAACGACGCTGCCTCCTTGGACTCCAGTGCTTCCGAGAACAGCAATGATCTTCTTGTCGTTAGACATGATTAATGGTTTAGATGAAAGATGCAAAGTAAGTATATGTAGTTAGCACCTCTTACTTATACCTCACAAACTGACAAACGTCATATGTAATCACGCTCATCTTGATAAGTATTCAGCGGGGAAGAACCATCTTTACCAATTGAAAACCCGTTTATTGGCGGCTTGTGCCCTTGTGCTCCCCCCTCCCCCCGGGATTACTCAGCCCGTATCCGGTCCTCATACCTTCCGTCATCAGATGGTGGAGTCTTGTGAATATCGGCGACTGCAGGAAGAGATGGTAAAGTGTGAATGGATGGGACACGGTACCGGCAGAAGGGAGCTGGCATTGGAGGTGCGTCAAGTCCGACCTTGTACTGATTGTGTATGTAGTGTCACTTGGGTCTGGATCTCGGCTGATTAGCCTGACTTCCTGCTACAATCCCAGCTACCCCCTTATTAGTCTGCACTCATATATACGCTAGGCCTGCTCACGAAGGGCACAATATCTATCATATGGATACAGTGCTCAGTGATCGCGACTGCTGCGTATAACATGCGGTACAGCGGGTGCGATACAAAGTGAGAGTAGGTAACCCAAAGCCGTCCAGCAGATGCAGATGAAATGCCCGATAGAATCGATCTACTAGGATCTGCAAGAGCAGGCAACCACTAGAGCGGTATGGCTGACCAAAAAAAAGCAGCGTTTCAGCATGCAATGAGGCCGACAGCGCATATGGCACCAAAAGGTGAAAGCAGATAACCCAGTAGACGCAAATGAGATACTTGGTGAAATCGATCTAGGAACTGAAAGAGCAGGAAATCACTAGACCGCCATGAGAGGTCAATTTAGGACCTGTGAGAGCAGGGAACCACTAGACCTAGGTTGACCAGGACGCAACATGTCAGGATGCAATGAGGCCGACAGCGGATACGGCGCTAAGAGCGAGCGCAGAGAACGCAAAGCATGCAGCAGACACAAAAGAGTTAACTGGTGAAGTCGATCTAGGACCCAAAATAGGCAGCAGAAACACACAACGAGAGAACAGCGTCAAGTTATGAAGGACAGGCAAAGGGCTGATAGTGAAAACGGACTAGAAGAAAAATAAAATAAGAAGAAACTAAAAACCTAGTGATAAATCAGTAGGACACTCGAAGACAGTAAAAGGATTAAGCCTGCCATTAAAACCGTGTTATTAGATCGTGAAGATACAGCAGGCTGCATATATGCGCGGTAAGCGTACGGCAGAACGCCAGGCCAGAATGACGGAGTAGGTTCGGGGTCGACACGTGCAGCGGGCGCTGGGCGGGCAGCGGGCGCCGGGCGGGCAGTGGACGAGAAGCACACAACAGATGCGAAGCGTGCAGCAGACGCAAAGCATACAGCAGACGCAAAGCATACAGCGGAAACGGAGCATACAACGAATGAGAAGAGGCACGGAGGTCGAAGCGTGCAGCGGACGTGACAAATAAAAACGCCCGAAGTAGTAGAGCGAGATTGGTCTAGGAGCAGCTGGGAATACCACGGGACCTGCCCGATGCGTGCAGCGAACGCGAAGTAAAGAAGGAGCAGGGGCCCATGCGTTCGGCGGACGCCAAACATAAGAGATCGTGCCCGAAGTAGCTTTCCGTTCGGACGCAGCGTTCACCTTATTTTCATGTATTTACCCCGACCCCTGCCCTTGACGAGCAACCTACAGTTTACAGGATAAATATCCAGAATAAGCGTCTGACCACGTTCCAAAGCATGAAAGGAAATCTCACCTCAGTTCGGATCCAAAGATGTGAACTGAGGAGAGAGGAAAGAAAAAATTGCGCGAGGTGGCTTTTAAGCCATCCTCGACTGCGTTCATCAACATGAACACCAAAAACGGAAGCATCGGGCAATCCTTTAGGGAAATGTCTGTGCGCAAGAAGTTCAGTCCATGGGACTCAATGAGCAGCCCACAGCATACCAAAAACAAGAAATGGAGGGCGATCGACACGAATTTGACTCGTCAATGTCTCGCTATCAGTAGCACCGAATAACTCACAGCACAGCGTGGGTGAAACGTGGTGAAGAAAACTGCTAGATTACATACGGTGCAATGGGCATGAGGCATGGAAAGCCCTGCAGCTCCGTAGCTTACAAGCATATTTAATGTTGTGAGGGGGTATCCTTCCTTTATTTTTTACCCATATTCAGTGCTATAGTCTGTGCGCGAAGAGACTGAGTCCGTGCGTACAGCGATTGTTCTAATAGCATCCTACGATCCCATTGACACTGTCGTCCTCCCAATTTTCACAGGGAGCTAGCATTCCTATGAAAATGCATATGTCCAATCCTATCCTGGAGAGCCGCGTCAAGGCGAAGCTCAAGTCAAGAGAACAGCGAGGGATCCTCCGACGCCTTGGTGGGACTTCAAAGTTGCACCAGGTGCGATCGGACAATGGAATCGAGCGTTTTGGGAAGGCAGACTTCAGCTCGAGTGACTACCTAAGCCTTGCATCCAGCGATGCGCTGCGGGAAAGGTTCCTGGATGCCCTGAAACAACACCCCTCTTCACAGAACGGATCCGCGGGCATCCTTGGTTCGGGTGGCTCAAGGTTGCTAGATGGAAATTCTCCAGTGCATGCGGCTCTCGAGGCGGGCCTCGAAGAATTCTTTAATGCGCCATCTGCACTGATTTTCAATTCAGGATACGATGCCAATGTTGGACTCTTTTCATCTGTCCCTCAAGCTGGAGACGTGATCCTTTACGATTCTCTGATTCATGCATCAGTCCACGATGGAATGAGGGCCTCTCGGGTTCATCCTTCCATGTGTAGAAAGTTCAAACACAACTCGGTCTCTGATCTTCGGTCACAAATTGAAGAGATCCTCAGAACATGCCCAAGCATTCGGGACGGAAAAGCATGTGTTTTCATTGCCGTCGAATCTCTTTACTCCATGGATGGTGATTTCGCGCCACTTCATGAAATTGTGACTCTCGCAGAGGAACAATTCCCTTTTCAAAATGCACATGTCATTGTTGACGAAGCCCATTCCACTGGGATATATGGAGAAAATGGGAAAGGAATAGTCTCTCTATTGCGATTGGAACATCGAGTACTCGTCCGATTGCATACGTTTGGAAAAGCTTTGGCATCGGCGGGAGGTGCGTCGCGTCCTGATATCCCTTTCTTACGCGATTACTGATTCCAAGGTGCAGCTGTTATCATGACTACTCCGTGGCTTCGTGAATATCTAATCAACTATGCACGACCCTTCATGTATACCACATCATTGCCTATCTATCACATCATCGCTATGCAATGTGTTATCGACATGCTGAGAGAAGGTGCTGTCCAAAATGTGAGTAGCAGCATCGAGTTCTCTGCCACGCCTGATCCAATTCGACCCCCCCCTTTTTTTTTAGCGAATCGACCATCTGCTTCACCTTTCATCGTATTTTGTCCGAACGTTGCGTAGTCGTCTCAACTCTATCCCTGATTCGGAATCTATCATCGTCCTGCCCGATCAGACGCACACTTGTAATGACCACATATATTCCCCAGGTCAACCTTCCAACATGGTCACTGCCTCCTTGGTGTCGCCGATCATACCGTTGCTTACGCCATCCTCAAACCCCCGGCACTGGCCTGATGCTCTTGCCCGATTTTTACAAACCGGAGAAATGGATCCCTCCGCCACGCCCTCGTCTCATCAGATGAAAGGGGTTGGTACTTTGGATTACACGGCAAAACGTCGATATCTCGCATATGATATTACACCGCCGATTGTTCCTCGTGCTGCATCTCGAGTCCGAATATGCATGCATGCGGGAAATACGAAGGATGAGGTGGACGGTTTGATAGAGGCAATCGTATATTGGGTCAATTCAGTTTTAGTGCATGGGCCAGGGACCCCGCAAGAGCAGTCACATGAAGTAAGCGGAGAATCAATGCCAGAGGGCCAGATCGTGGCCAGATCGAAGTTGTAATTCGTTGAGGAACTTGCGATTTAATGGAGGTACGAGATTAAATTAGACTTGTGCGCCATGACCTACGCCACTAAACGCTTCGACGTGTTGCCTTTCACACATTGCGCCGTACCCGCTGTCAGCCCCTTCGCATACTGATACGCTGCGCTCATTCAGTCGTGTCGATCTAGCGATTGCCTGCATTCACGGAGCTCAGATCGATTTTATCGAGCTGTTCACGCAGGTTTTTTCCTGCCTGCTGTCTTCCCATGTCCACCCTACGCATCGGTGCCCTTTCTCATTCTTGTCGTTGTTGTTGTTCTTTCTTCATTGCCTGATCTTGGTTTTATTTTACAGCCTTATTGTTCCCCTCTGATTGGTTGGTGCGGGCTGTCTTCGTGAGTCGTGCTGTGTTGATCAGTTACCTACGACGAGTAGGATCCCGGATATTTATGGTTTGGGTTTCTCTTCGGGTTTGGCTTCCGTCTAGTTGTGCGATTATCTTCTCCAGCGTGGCTATCACACCGGTGTGCCTGTCCAGCTGCAGACAAGAAATTCATTTATTGGCGGCTTGTGGCCTTGTGGCGTGAATACATAATCGGTGCCGTCATGTTTACGTAATCTTTCACATCATCCGGGGCCCGAAGGGAAGACCTTTACGGTGCCGATGCAACCTCTCTTACAAATAGCACGTACGTATGAGATGCAGGAATAAACGCATTCGGTGATCATGCAGTTTAATATACACGTACTCACGGAAGGGCAACTAATATAATGGCCGACGCGCGCCTTCAGTCAGAAAAGGCACGCATGCACAAACGTTCCTCTTGATCGAGTGATGCCTCCGAGCCGACTCGGCAGAGATACGGGCGTTCACTCGCCTTTTGGTTCTCCGACGCGTTTTCCTCGACAACATGTATTACGAATACTGAAAATAAAAGATCGAGACTAGTCCGAACCTCTGGAGCTCGCGAAGCGAGCACTCTAGTGTTAGATAGACGCGGGCCAACAAGAATGAGTAATGGATCCAGACACATCCAAATTTTTTCTTGCGGCGTGACGAGGCCGCTGTACTTACAATGGATCCAGTATCTCTGTGAGGGGTCAAGGTATAAGAAGAGGGGCACTTCATCCACGCCTTCCCCCGAGTCCTCTTTGAATTCAAGCTCTTTACTCATTGGATCATGTCCAGCAACAAGCAGATTATTGCTGTCATCGGAAGCACTGGATTGCAAGGGGGAAGCGTGGTTCGTTCTCTCCTCGCGGATGGAACCTTTGCTGTTCGAGCCCTTACACGCAACGTAAACGGGGACGCAGCCACGAAGCTCAAAGCGGCCGGAGCCGAGGTTGTCTCTGCCGATCTCGAGGATGTCGAGTCGCTCAAAAAGGCTTTCAGAGGCGCATATGGCGTTTTTGGCGTCACTGGTGAGGGACATCATTGCAGTTATGATCAATAGTATCCACTGACCGATCCGTTGCATGTCAGATTGTAAGCGACTGAATGATCAATGTGAGGCATTGCTGATTGTCTTTGGCTGCCAGTCCTCGCTCTGTATTTTGGTGTCGAGAAGTTTGATCAGGCCAGATCCCGCGATCATGAGACCCAACTTGGGAAGAATATCGTTGATGCCGCTGAAGTGGAAGGAACCAAGCATCTCGTTTGGAGGTGTGAACGTACTAATACGTGTGTGCATCTCGTGCATCTAATTGGGCGGTGCTCAGCACGCTGGACGACACTTCGAGCATCGGCATACATGTGCATCACTTCGTCGTACGTAAACACAGCATCCGCTCTGACCATTTTCTTATGTTGTTTTATCAACAGAGCAAAGCTAATGGTACAGTGCATATATTATCTTCATTACTCGAAATTTGTTTATGGACACCATCCGATATGCAGTGGACAAGTACATCCAGACGAAGAAGGTTCCCACCACATTCCTATTCACATCTGGCTACTTCAACAACTTAACGAAGTTTGGGGTACGTGTTTACACGTTCACATCAACTTCACCGATGTTTGACCGTACTTTATGGTCCCAGTGGCTGAAGAAGGAAGGGGACACCATCAATCTTAATATCCCACTTCCTTACGACGTACCATATCCTTTTTATGAAGCGACCGCGACTGGAGAATGGGTATTCACATCATTACTATTATGGCACATTGCTTTATACGAATAATTATTCCACAGGTCAAGAACATCCTTAAAAACCCAGATGAATGGATCGGTATGTGATTTGAAATGTACGAATTGCAGATGATTCTGACCTTTCCGCGGTTACAGGCAAGAGAGCTGATGCTTACGGAGGTTCGAACACAACAGTGGAAATCGCAGAGGCTCTACAGAGGAAGACTGTGAAAAATGTTGTTCTGAACAAAGTCACCCAAGAGCAGTTCCACAGTAAAGAGTTTCACGATGAACTTGGCGATCTGTTTTGGGTGACGTAAGTGAAAGACCCTATGATCTGCAAGTTGCAAATTTACTTAATGCCAATTGCAGCCACAAGTACATTGTCGATGGAGGGTAAGATTGTTAGGGTCCAAAGACGCATGCCTTCTCTGAAATCAGCCCTACACTCTAGAATGGTCCGAGATGCGGAACTCTCGAAGCGAGCCAACCCAAATGGTTCCAACCTTGAGCAATTTCTCGAGAGGGATGAGGCCATCAAAGCCTTTCTTTCCTCATGAGCTTACATATGACGAGAGTATCAGAATGGGCTATCGGTTAGCTTTCCAGAAATCTAGTTCCAGGTGGCTGCCACGCCTTAGAATGACTAAATTGTAATATTAAATGTTGGACCTCGCCGCTCTGAGAACGGAAGTCCGGGGTAGCAAGTTATAGATGTTTGTCGAAACCAACTATGGAGCCTGTCCTATAGTTTCCAATCCCGGATGTGTCGCCGACCAAGTCTAAATAGAGATGGGGCATGAGCATGCCAGTTCATGAACGTCACTCCAGGGCCGCCCGGACATGTAACTGTTAAACTCGTGCCGATAATAAGGCTAGTATAATAACTCAGTCTCCGGGGATAAAGTATAAGCTATGAAAGGAAAAATAACAAAAGAGTTTAGGAACTCTCCAGAATGAGAACTGAGGGAAAGAAGATAATTCAAAGGCTGGGTAATGCCGCAGCAGGTGGCGTGCATCAGTTATTTGTTCGTGGTACGCCGAGTACACCGAGAACACAAAAGTCGTTGTCAACGTGTTTGCGGAAGCACAGTTACTAGTGTAAAACTGTACCAATAAAGCCCTTCATATTAATGCGACTACCAGTTGCGATCGGACAGTGCAGTTTTGGGAAGGCAGACTTCAGCTCGAGTGACTACCTAAGCCTTGCATCCAGCGCGCGATGCGCAGCGGGAAAGGTTTCTGGATGCCCTGAAACAACACCCCTCTTTACAGAATGGTTCTGCGGGAATCCTTGGTTTGGGTGGTTCAAGGTCATCTGCACTGATTTTCAATTTGGGGGACGATGCCAATGTTGGACTTTTTCCCATCCGTCCCTCAAGCTGGAGATGTGACCATTTACGATTCTCTGATCCATGCATCAGTCCATGATGGAATGAGGGCACCTCGGGTTCATCCTTCCATGTGTAGAATTTTTAAATGTTGGAGAAACCGAGGGTAGGAGCTAACCTGAACAGCCACATTCCTGCATTAGCGTGGGAACATTGTGGGAGAGTGACTCGCCCAGAATTCACCATGTGACTACTTAGTCACAACACCTCTTTCTTATTTCGGATATATCCGTGCCACAGCTCACAGATACATTCATTCATTTGAATTCGTTTGTTTCCCTCAGCGCCTCTCACCGCATATAAGCTGAGACTGAGGTCAGTTACATTTCTCTATCTGAGGTCTATTACCGCGCCTCTTATATTAAACACAACTCGGTCTCTGATCTTCGGTCACAAATTGAAGAGATCGTCAGAACATGCCCAAGCATTCGGGAAGGAAGCTCATGTGTTTTCATTGCGGTCGAATCTCATTACCCCATGGATGGTGATTTCGCGTCACTTCATGGAATTGTGACTCTTGTAGAGGAGCAATTCACTTTCCAAAATGGCCATGTCATTGTTGACGAAGCCCATTCCACTGGGATATATAGAGAAAATGGCATCGGCGGGAGATGCGTCGCGTCCTGATATCTCTTACACAATTACTGATTTCAAGGTGCAGCTGTTATCATGACTACTCCCTGGCTTCGTGAATATCTAATCAGCTATGCACGACCCTTCATGTGTACCACATCATTGCCTATCTATAACGTCATCGCTATGAAATGTGTTATCGACATGCTGAGAGAAGGTGCTGTTCAAAATGTGAGTATCGGCATCGAGTGCTCTACCACGCCTGATCCAACTCGACTCCCTTTTCAGGGAATCGACCATCTGCTTCACCTTTCATCGTATTTTGTCCGAACGTTGCGTAGTCGTCTCAATTCCATCCCTGATTTGGAATCTATCATCGTCCTGCCCCATACTTGTGATGACGATACATATTCCGCAGGTCAACCTTCCAACATGGTCACTGCCTCCTTGGTGTCGCCGACCATACCGTTGCTTACGCCATCCTCAAACCCCCCTCTTGCCCGATTTTTGCAAACCGGAGAAATGGATCCCGCCACACCCTGGTCTCATCAGATGAAAGGGGTTGGTACTTTGGATTACACGGCACAACGTCGATATCTTGCATATGATATTACACCGCTGATTGTTCCTCGTGCTGCATCTCGAGTCCGAATATGCATGCGGGGAATATGAAGGATGAGGTGGACGGTTTGATAGAGGCGATCGTATATTGGGTCAATTCAGTTTTAGTGCATGGGCCAGGGACCCCACAAGGGCAGTCACACGAATTAAGCGGAGAATCAACGCCAGAAGGTCAGAAGATGGCTAGATCGAAGTTGTAATTCGTCGAAGAACTTGCGATTTAATGGAGGTATGTGATTAAATTAGACTCGCGCGCCACGGCCTACGCGTTTGCCTGTTTCTCTTCATCCGCGTCTACTAAACGCTTCGACGTGTTGCCTCTCACTCTTTGTGCCGTACCTGCTGTCAGCCCCTTCGCATACTGATACGCCGCGCTCATTCAGTCGTGTGATTGCCTGCATTCGCGGATCTCAGATCAACTTTATCGAGCTGTTCACGCAGGTTTTTTCCTGCCTGGTGTCCACCCTATGCACCGGTGCCTCATGCGTGTCTTCGTGAGTCGTGCTGTGTTGTTCAGTTGCCTACGGCGAGTAGGATCCCGGTTTGGGTTTCTCTTCAGGTTTCTTCGGTGGCTTCGACCTAGTTTTCTTTGTCTGTGCGATTATCTTCTCCAGCGTGGCTATCACACCGGCCCAGCTGCAGACATTTATTGGCTTCAAGCCATGATGTTTACGTAATCCTTCACGTCATCCGGGGCCCGAAGGGAAGACCACTCCAGATTTACGGGGCCGATGCAACCTCTCTTACAAATAGCCTGTACGTATGAGATGCAGGAGTAAACGCATTCGGTGATCATGCGGTTCAAATTTTAATATACACTTACTCACGGCGCGCGGCTTCGATCAAGAGGATGAGAAAAGACGCGCATGCACAAACGTTCCTCATGATCAAGTGATGCCTCCGAGCCGACTCTGCAGAGATACGGGAATTAACTCGCCTCTTAGTTCTCCGTCACGAATACTGAAAATAAAGGATCGAGACTAGTCCTAACCTCCGGAGCTCGCGAAGCGAGCACTCCAGTGTTAGATAGACGCGGGTCTATTGCGCCAACAAGAATGAGTAATATATCCAGACACATCCAATTTTTTTCTTACGGCGTGACGGGGCCGCTGTACTTACAACGGGTTTTCCTAGTATCTCTGGCGTAAGCATGAGAATTCAAGGTATAAGAAGAGGGGCACTCCATCCACACCTTCCCCCAGAGTCCTCTTTAAATTCAACCTCTTCACATGTCTAGCAACAAGAAGATTATTGCTGTTGTCGGAAGCACTGGGTCGCAAGGGGGAAGTGTGGTTCGTTCTCTCCTCGCGGACGGGACCTTTGCTGTTCGAGCCCTTACCCGCAACGTAAACGGGGACGCAGCCACGAAGCTCAAGGCCGCCGGAGCCGAGGTCGTCTTTGCCGACCTCGAGGATGTCGAGTTGCTCAAAAAGGCTTTCAGAGGCGCATATGGCGTTTTTGGCGTCACTGGTGAGGGACATCACTGTAGTCATGATCAATAGTATCCAACTGACCGATCCGTTGCATGTCAGATTGTAAGCGACTGAATGAGCAATGTGAAGCATTGCTGATTGTCTGTGGCTGCCAGTCCTCGCTCTGTATCTTGGTGTCGAGAAGCTTGACCAGGCCAAATCCCGCGATCATGAGACCCAACTTGGGAAGAATATCGTTGATGCCGCCGAAGCGGAAGGAACCAAGCATCTGGTTTGGAGGTATGAACGTACCAATCCGTGTGTGCATCTCGTGCATCTAATTGGGTGGTGCTCAGCACGCTGGACGACACTTCGAGCATCGGCATACATGTGCATCACTTCGTCGTACGTAAACACAGCATCCACTCTGATTATTTTCTTATGTTGTTTTATTAACAGAGCAAAGCCAATGGTACAGTGCATATATTATCTTCATTACTCGAAATTTGTCTATGGACACCATCCAATATGCAGTGGACAAATACATCCAGGCGAAGAAGGTCCCCGCCACATTCTTATTTACATCTGGCTACTTCAACAACTTAACGAAGTTTGGGGTACGTGTTTACACGTTCGCATCAACTTCACCGATGTTTGACCACACTTTATGGTCCCAGTGGCTGAAGAAGGAAGGGGACACCATCAATATTAATATCCCATTTCCTTACGACGTACCATACCCTTTTTATGAAGCAACCGCGACTGGAGAATGGGTATTCACATCATTACTATTATGGCACATTGCTTCATCTTCATACAAATAATTATTCCACAGGTCAAGAATATCCTTAAAAACCCAGATGAATGGATCGGTAGGTGATTCGGAATGCACCAATCGCAGACGATTCTGACCTTTCCGCGGTTACAGGCAAGCGGGCTGACGCTTACGGGGGTTCGTACACAGCAGTGGAAATTGCAGAGACTCTAAGGAGGAAGACGGCGAAAAATGTTGTTCTGAACAAAGTCACGCATGAGGAGTTCAACAGTAAAGAGTTTCACGATGAACTTGGCGGTCTGTTCCGGTTGACGTAAGTGAAGAAGACCTTTATGATCTGCAAGTTGCAAATTTACCTAATGCCAATTGCAGTAACCAGTACGTTGTCGATGGAGGGTAAGATTGTTAGGATTCAACGACGCATGCCTTCTCTGAAATCAGCTCTGTACTCTAGAATGGTCCGAGATGCGGAACTCTCGAAGCGAGCCAACCCAAATGGTTCCAACCTTGAGGAATTTCTCGAGAGGGATGAGGCCATCAACGCTTTTCTTTCCTCATGAGCTTACGAATGACGAGAGTGTCGGAATGGTTATCGTTATCTGTTAGTTTTTCCAGAGATCTAGTTCCAAGTGGCTGCACGCCTTGGAATGACTGAATTGTAATCACAAATGTTAGACCTCGTCGCTCTGAGAATGGAGGTCCGGAGTAGCAAGCTATAGATGTTTGTCGAAACCAACTTTGGAGCCTGTCCTATAGTTTCCATTGTCCAATCCTGGACGCATATGTGCGCTCGCCGATCAAGTCTAAAGAATGAAACGAGCCTTCTAATATCGTTGCTCAAGAAGAGGGACCACCAAGCAGGCTCGCGCGCCAAGGTCAAACCATATAACGGCGAGAATAACTATGATAAATTTGATGTATGGTCATATATTATTACGAAGTCATAGAGGCTGGAGTCCTGCCTAGTATGGTCTGCCGGCGTGAAGGACTATTTCGAGCTTAAACAAAGTCCGTAGGCAGGACGAAGTTAAGCCAGGCAGGTCACCAGCCTCTATTGGAATAGAAAGTTAAGCACCTCCAGCATATGTTGACTTGGGAGGTGACTTTATGGTTCGTATCGACAATTGCAATGAGATTGGACGGAATCTGCCGCGAGACTTTCGACATTCCACCAGTGCGCAATGGGATGAATTGTGCCATTACGGCGATCCCATGGCTGTGAACTGCACAGCGTCTACGCTCCGCGTCCGACCTTTCTCCCCATCTTTCCATCCACCCATTATTGACCATGTCGCTGAAGCAGAGGGTCACCGATCTCCTTGCCGTGGGAGGCGATGTTGTAATTCCAGTTCTCACCGCTGTCAATACTGCGTCAGGAGTGTTCCCTCCCCTACATGCTGCCACCAATACCACACTCTTCATCCTCACTGAAATCAAAGTTAGTAACAATTTATACCGATCATGGAACGGAAGTTGAAAATCTGCATTGTGTAGAAGTTCAGGGTAAATAAGGATGAATGGGAGCGTTTCGGAAAATATATCGGCAACGCTATGGTCCATGTGGTTACAGCCATCAATTCGTGTGATGGATCTAACGAAGAGCCTAAGCCGTGGGTGGAAAGCGTCAAGAAGCTAGGCGAGTAGGTAGTCCCTGCACTATGCAAGCCATTACTGTTGCACAACGTAGGTATTTTGTAGGGTGCTGCAGCGCATTCAAATTGAAATCGGTCGATTGCGTGGAAAGATGGAAAGGCAGTCTGGTGTCCGCAACTTCTTCTCTCATATGACGAACCCCGGCGGTAGGATCGATGATTTAAAGAAAGATTTCAGCGAAGCCTTGGCAACGTTCCAGGTAATTCCATTTGATCACCAGTTACGGTTCTGTTCTGTTCTGTTCTGATTATCGAAACAACGTAGCTGGAGACAAACTTGACGGTTGGTGCAATAGCAATCAATCAAGATCGATTAACTCGTGGAGTAGAAGACTCCTCAGTTCTGAATGAACTCAAATATCCTATTGTTGCCCATCACGATTCAACTCACCCGTGCCTGAAAGACACTAGGATTGATCTGATTGAGCGTATTATGGCGTGGTGTCGTACCACGGAGGATAGCAAGAATCGTGTATTGCTGCTAACGGCCGTGGCCGGTGCCGGCAAGACAGCTGTTGCGCTCTCAATCGCAGAGGAGTGTAAAAGAGAAAATATATCATCGTCAAGCTTCTTTTTCAAAGCAGGCGAGCAGTCGCGGCCGGACCATCTATTCAGCGGCATGGCTCGATCTATGGCAACCCACGACCCTGCATACCGTGCCTCCCTCATATCGACTCTTCAGGAGGACCCAGCCCTCTCGACTGCCCCATTCGCGACGCAATTCGAGAAACTTGTGGCTGAACCTCTCCGTCTCAGGACATCCTCGTCTGACCGTCCTATGGTGATTATCATTGATGCGTTGGATGAGTGCGACACAAAGTCATTCCCACGTCTTGCCGACATACTTCGGAAAGCAGTCCCAAAACTACCACCTAACATCAAATTCTTTCTCACTTCGAGGCAATTTGACCTCGTTGACCGTTTCCTATCACCGAATTACCCTATCGATCGCCTCACCATCGATCTTTCAGACGATGCCAACATGCATGACTGTGCTGTCTACATCCGATCACAACTATACGAACTGAGGGATGTGCATCCTGGTTTGGAAGATGGAATCGGGGAAGAAGATACATTAGTCCACAGCATACGGGAGCGAGCGGGCAGCTTGTTCATTTGGATCAGTACTGTCTTTGATTATATGAAGGTCAGTGGTAGTGATGCTGCGAAAATGCTGAAGAAACTGTTGGATGAAGATCTCAACCGATCAAAGCCTTCCGCTGAGGAAATGATGGATAGGCTGTATGCAAGTATTTTAGAGAAGTGTAACTGGAAGGATGACGATTTCGTGCATGACTACCCGATCGTGATGGGAGCAATTCTAATCGTCCAGAAACCACTATCTGTTGCGGCCTGGGATGCCATTCTCTCACCACTGCTGAAGTCGGACGTCCGACATACATTAGCTCAGCTTGCGCCCCTGATCTCGGGGGTTGGGGATCCTGACAAACCAATTCGTATTTTGCACCAATCGTTTCGTGACTTTCTCACGGACCGAGTCAATCCACAATCGCCCATACTTCATCGGTTTGGAGTGGATGCGAGGAGGGAGAATGACCGAGTGGCCTTGCGCTGCATCGAAATCTTGAATAAAGATCTTCCCACTATGAGGGATTTGGGGCTGATTAAGGGCTTATCCCGTAAAGCTAAGCTGCCACTTGTTCCTCAAGAGGCGCTGTCCGAACACGTCCATTACGCATGTCGGCATTTCGTGCATCACCTCAGCCAATTTCGGGGGCCGCTGGGGGCGCTCAATGTGCCTATTCACGCATTTCTCAACAAGCAGATATTGCGCTGGGTGGAAGTCTGTGTGAGGACGGAAGGGTACATCAGTATATCATCGTTCCCTGAATGGGCCAAGGTACGAATCATCAGTAGCGAACATTTGAGGCTCTTGTTCAGTCTCATGTTCTATTCAGTTGAACGTTGATCAGGCCTCCAAAGAGGTCATTCACAAGTTGGTCAGAGTGTTTCGCAATGTGAGGAGAAATCTTGCATTCTTTTTAAGATTCCAGGAGGCGTATGAGTTGGCAAGTGATTCAGTTGCACTGTGCCGTTGCCTTGTGTCTACGGACTCAGAGTCCTACACCCTGGATCTGGCTCGAGCACTCGGGAATCTAGATGCATCACTCACCAACCTTGGACGACATTCTGAGGCACTCCTCGTGAATGAAGAAAGTGTCAAACTCTGGCGTGAGCTAGTTGTCGCCCATTCAATATTATACGCCCCAGGTTTGGCTCGAGCGCTCCAGGGTTTTTTTGTACCACTTGACAAGGTTGGACACCATTCTGAGGCACTCACGGTGATTAAAGAGAGTGTGCAACTCTGGCGCGGGCTAGTTGCCACCCATCCAACATCATACACCCTGAATTTGGCTCGAGTGCTCCGGAATCTTTCTGTATCACTCAACAAAGCTGGACACCATTCCAAAGCACTCACGGTGATTGAAGAAAGTGTGCAACTCTGGCGTGAGCTAGTTGCCACCCATCCAACATCATACACCTCGGATTTGGCTCGAGCGCTCCGGGATCTTTCTGTATCACTTGACAAACTTGGATGTCATTCCAAAGCACTCACCGTGATTGAAGAAAGTGTGCACCTCTGGCATGAGCTAGTTGCCACTCATCCAACACCATACACCCCAAATTTGGCTGGAGCGCTCCTGAATCTTTTTGCATCACTTGACGCCATTCCGAGGCGCTCATGGTGATTGAAGAAAGTGTGGGACTCTGGCGCAAGCTAGTTGACACCCATCCAAAATCATACACCCCGAATTTGGCTGGAGCGCTCCAGAATCTTTTTATATCACTCGGCAAAGTTGGACGCCATTCCGAGGCGCTCACTGTGATCGAAGAAAGTGTGCAGCTCTGGCACGAGCTGGTTGACGCCCATCCGGCATCATACACCCCGGATTTGGCTGGAGCACTTGGGAGTCTAGATGCATCGCTTACCAACCTTGGACGACATTCTGAGGCCCTCCTTGTGAATGAAGAAAGTGTGAAGCTCTGGCGTGGGTCCAATCAACATCGTACACCCCGAGTTTGGCTCGGGCTCCCGGGAATCACTTAACAATCTCGGATGCCGTTCCGAGGCGTTCCTCATAAATGAAGGCTCAAACCACTGCGCCAGTAGTTGTCATTTATCTGATATCATTCACTCCGTGTTTGGCACGATCATTCTGCAGCCTCACCAGCTCATGTAAACCCATCATCACGCCAAGACCCTAACTTTCATCAAAGATTCCGTTGCTATCTGCCATTTGCTGTGTGTTACTTACCTACCATTGTGTGTGTTTAATGTGGCCTTGGTGCTGCAGACTCCACCTGTTTTCATGCCTTGGGTGCTGTGTGGACGTATTCGTGTGATTAGCTTCATCCCCAATACTCTGCTGCTTATGCACACGAATCTTAACTATCATATTCCTGCATTGCCCACGCACCATGTCTTGGAAGATGCAAAAAACGAGCATGTCATAAACCCCATGCGTCCGGAGCAATATGTATATCTTGAGGCGTGTTCGGGACAATCACGAAAACTCGAATACAGGCCCACAAGGTTGGGCTCTGCTTCACCATCACCATATCCCCATCACTCCTCCCCAAGACATACCAGCCAGAAAACCGACAATCATTCGCCGTGTTGAACGGACCTGGAGGAGCCAAGTTGGCAAGCACTTGTCCTGCCGTGAAAAGGATTGTCAGGGCCACAGGTGCCAGTGTGTGTACAGAGAATTGCCATCGAGCAGCCGTGACGTGAGGTGCATCATTATCATTCTTGTCAAATCCACATTAATTATGTAGGATTTCCATATTCGTTCTTGCAACTACCTTCTGTGTGCGAAAACAGGGACCAGCCTCTTACCAACCGATAATTTTCGCGATGACCCTACAGCCGTTAGAGGGCTCCGCATGTCTGCGTATGTGTCCGCACGGTGTTCTCGGTTACAAGAGGCCGTGTGAAATTTGCAGAGCAAAGCTCTGGAAATGAACTGGCGCCATTGATCAAGGGAATGAGAAAAGGTGCGAACGTCTCCATACTGCATACCGTAGCTTGCTGGTCCCGATCCCCGCTCTTGGAACTCTCAGAGAGGCGACGGTTGAAAGGATACTAGGTCGGTGCACTGAGTCAGGGTTGTCAAATTGCACGCAATAGCCTACATTCAAGTTTATTGTTTCAATGTTTGTGATTACATTCCGAGCCTGGAGTAGAGTTTCCCGACAACTAACAGTGAACCGTTCCAATACTCGTGCCATCATGCGTACTAAGCTCACTAAGAAAGTATGGCTTTGATGGCCTCATCCCTCTCGACATATTGCTCAAAGTTAGCAGCATTCGGGTTGGCTCGCTTCGAGAGTTCCGCATCTCGGATCAATCTGGTGTGGAAGGGCTGGTTCAGACAAGGCAACGCTCTCAAATTCTAAAAGAAAAAAAACCTTACCCTCCTTCGACAATGAACTTGTTGCTGCATTTGGCATTAGGTAAATTTGCAGACTGCAGATCATAGAGGTCTTCACTCACTTCAACCATAACCCATCCCCAAGTGCATCGTGAAACTCTTTACTGTGGAACTGCTCGCTCGTGACTTTGTTCAGAACGACATTTTTCGTCGTCTTCCCTTTTAGAACCTCTGCAATTTCCTCTGCTGTATTCGTACTTCCATAAGCGTCAACTCTCTTGCCTGTAAACACCGACGAAAAAGGTCAGCTACAAATTAGTAACATTCCGTGCCGACGTACCAATCCATTCATCTGGGTTTTTGAGGATATTCTTGACCTGTGGAACGATTATTCAGATAAAGGAATGCACCATAAAACAGTAATGTGATCTACCCATTCTCCAGTCTCGGTCGGATCATAAAAAGGAATTGGTACGTCGTAAGGAAGTGGGGCTTTAACATTGATGGTGTCTCCATCCTTTTTCAACCACTGAAACCAAACAATTCCGTCAAAAATCGGTGAAGTAACAATGCGAACGTGCTAAGACGCACCCCAAACTTCGTTATGTTGCTGAAATAGGGAGACGTAAACAGGAATGTCGTGGGGACCTCCTTCGTCTGGATGTATTTGTCCACTGCACATCGGACGGTGTTCATGGATAGATTTCAGGTGAACGAAGAGAATATATAGGAACTGTACCATTAGCTTTACTCTGATAACAAAACACATAAGAAAATTGTCAGAGCTGAAGTTGTATTTTACGTACGACGAAGTGATATACGTGGACGCCGGAGGGCGAAGTGTTTTCCAGCGTGCTGAGCACCATCCGATTAGATACACGAGACGCATACTCGGAATACTGCCTTCAATCGTACCTCCAAACCAGATGCTTGATTCCTTCCGCTTCGGATGCGTCAACGATATTCTTCCCATGTTGGGTCTCATGATCGCGGGCTCCGGCATGATTATACTTCTCGACACCAAGAAACAGAGTGGCGTCTGGTAGCCATTAGACGATCAGCGACATTTCTCATCACTCATGCAGTTGCTCACAGTCTGGCATGCAATATGGATTGGGTCAGTGGAACACATATTGACCGTATCCACCGCAGACTCACCAGTAACACCAAAAACGCCGTATGCGCCTCTGAAGGCCTTTTTAAGCGACTCGACATCCTCGAGATCGGCAGAAACGACCTCGACTCCGGCCGCTTTGAGCTTCGTGGCTGCGTCTCCGTTTACGTTGCGAGTAAGGGCTCGAATGGCAAAGGTCCCGTCCGCTAGGAGAGAACGAACTACGCTGCCTCCTTGCACTCCAGTGCTTCCGATGACAGCAATAATCTTCTTGTCACTAGACATGATTAAACGAGTAAAGAGGTTGAATCAAAGTAGGACTATGAAGGGAGGTGTTCGATGGAACCGCCCCTCTTATACCTTGAATCCTCACGCTTATGTCAGATATACAAGTTGGGCGAATTCGTTGTAAGTACAGCGGCGTCACGCCACAAAGAACAAATTCGGATGTGCCTGGATTACTCATTCTTGCACGATGTCTGGCGCAATAGACTCGCGTCAATCCAACATGCATGTGAATAGATGACCTGTCAGACCAAAAGGCTTTCCGATTGGTTCGGGACCAAGATGTTTAGGTAATCATCCACATGATTTGATTGATTCTGTCAACCGTCCACAAGGATCGCGATGTCGTATGACCCAATCTCGCCCCAATTCCCTACATATCAATATTGGAGATGTGCTCCACGTGAACTGCGCGGCCTTCTAGAGGTTCTGAACACTATTCGTATCCGCCCTTGGCGTTTCCCTCTTGGAATGATAGGGGTTGGTCCCATTTCAATGTATTTCCCTTCACGTATCATCCTACCCAGTGCTGTGCTGTAGGCTTCTGCTAGTCAGTAATTCGTGCAGGGCGCGCTGAGTGGCGCGATTAAGGGAAAATCCGCATCATTGTACACCACATTTCTCCTTGGTGGCTAATACGCCCTCAGCCAGGGCCGGCCGTCGAAGTTTCAATGGTGCCAGCCGTGACGATAGATTTTTTCTAGTGACCCGGGC
Source organism: Cantharellus anzutake (assembly GCF_015039405.1). Lineage (NCBI taxonomy): Eukaryota > Fungi > Basidiomycota > Agaricomycetes > Cantharellales > Hydnaceae > Cantharellus > Cantharellus anzutake. Next base: position 24,535 of record NW_024066961.1, read on the forward strand.
GCATCCTTATATATATGCTTTGTCATACAATAGTTTTGCACATAGGGGCCTCATTGTGTAGAAGTAGTATGTCGCGTCAGTGTTGATCAATAACCTTATCAGCGTTCAGAATTGACATATTTATATAACTGCACTGCTTTCCGGCCATGGGGTATCTACTATATATAAAGAGCGCGGACACGCTCCACGAATCGCGAACGCCGATTGGTTGGAGCGAGGTCTCACACACTCTCATTGGATGAAGGCGCTTACTTCAGCTCCCATTTGGGATGCACTCGCTTAGCTCATCGCCCCTTTAGGGCTCTTCCTCACCCATTTTGGTTCTGCTTGCTTAGCTCATCACCGATGTGGGATCCGGTCGCTTAAGTCATCGCCTGTTTGGGGCCAGCCAGCTAGCTTATCTCATCTCCGGTTGTGTTTGAGTTTCCTGACCGGCCCACATGCGTCATCTATCTCATCGATGCGCACTTCTTCACATGCCGCTCCAACCTCTTCACCTAATCTGTTGTCTAGAATGCGACATCGCAATGATGCGACTATCGATCCTGATTGACGACGACAAGCCCAGCAATCATTGGATAAGTGTGTCGACCAAGGTATAACCTGGTCGTTAGGTGACGTGTCAAATGAAAGAAAACAAAGTCAAAGTGTCAATGAGCACGGGTGTCACTAATCCAATAGTAGTTGGATGGAAGGTAAAAAACTTGGCCGCATTCATCGTGAACAAATCGATGTCAAAACATACCACTTAGCCGAAAGAAAGCCGATCTGTTCTGAACACGCACAGGAGACTCTCCAACACCGATGAAAGTCAATCGAATTCCATCTCGAATCCGTCATAACTCGAGGTCAAGGCTAAAACCTTAAAGAGCGAGGCTTCAGCCAATCAGAGAGCGAGAAAACGGTGGTCCAGCTGAAAAAAAGAACACAGCCGTAGGTTCGCCTGATCTTGTCTTCTTCTTACTAACTCTCAAGCTATTATAAGGCTCCCGGTAAAACCGGTTATCGTATACGTCGCGACCCGTAATCCGGAGCCATCTTCTCTCCGGCCCGAAGGGGAGATTACTCCGGACTACATAGCTGCAACTCACGCCGATGCATTCCTTTATAAGCAGGCTACCAGCCTCTTAGAAAGCCCATGACTTTGCCGGTGGAGGGAAGTCATCAGGTCCAAATTTGTCTCCTCTTCAAGCCGCCTCGACTCGATGGGAAACTTCGGACCGGCTTCGTTTCTTTTCCGGAAGGTCTCCTCCTTGAGCCACAATCATTTCTGAAGCGCGCAACCTTTCGATCCACTTGACGAAGTGTCTTCTCCGAGCGAATTTGGAGATATGGACTTCAGTTCTGATGCTGTCCTCGACAGTAGCGTGGTATCTAACTCTGCACGTCCTGCTATGAATACTGAGAAAAATCAAAGGAAACGACCATAAGTCCATAGGACACACTCCATAGTCGGTTTCGACAAACATGTCGCACTGCTGTCCCCGGATTCCCGTTCTCAGAGCGGCGACGGGTGAAAGGATGTCAGTGCGCTGAGTTGGGTTGTCAAACTGCGCGCAGTAGCCTAGTTTATTGGCCCGACGTTTGTGATTACAGTTCAGTCATTCCAAGGCGTACAGCCACCCTGAATTAGATTTCCGGAAAACTAACGGACAACCATTCCAACATATGTAAGCTCACGAAGAAAGGAATGCTTTGATGGCTTCATCCCTCTCGACAAATTGCTCAAGGTTGGAACCATTTGGGTTGGCTCGCTTCGAGAGTTCCGCATCTCGGACCAATCTGGAGTGCAGAGCTGATTCAGAGAAGACATGCGTCCTTGGACCCTAACAATCTTACCCTCCATCAACAATGTACTTGTTGCTGCAGTTGGCATTAAGTAAATTTGCAGCTTGCAGATCATAAAGGTTTTCACTTACTTCAACCAGAGCTCATCGCCAAGTGCATCGTGAAACTCTTTACTGTTGAATTGCTCGTGCGTGACTTTGTTCAGAACGACATTTTTCGCCGTCTTCTTCTTTAGAGCCTCTGCAATTTCCACTGCTGTGTTCGAACCTCCGTAAGCGTCAGCTCTCTTGCCTGTAACCACCGAAAGGTCAGAATCATCTGCGATCGGTACACTCCGAATCACATACCGATCCATTCATCTGGGTTTTTAAAGATATTCTTGACCTATGGAACAGTTATTCGTATAGAGCAACGTGCCATAACAGTAATGATGTGAATACCCATTCTCCAGTCGCGGTCGCTTCATAAAAAGGAACCGGTACGTCGTAAGGAAGTGGGACATTAACATTGATGGTATCCCCTTCCTTCTTCAACCACTGGGACCACAAAGTTCGGTCAAAAATCGGTGAAGTTGCTGCGAACATGTAAACACGTACCCCAAACTTCGTTATGTTGTTGAAGTAGGGAGACGTAAACAGGAATGTCGTGGGAACCTTCTTCGTCTGGATGTGTTTGTCCACTGCATATCGGACGTTGTTCATGGATAAATTCCAAGTAAATGAAGAGAATATATATGAACTGCACCATTGGCTTTGCTCTGATAAAAAAACACATAAGGAACTTGTGAGAACGGATGTTGTGTTTTACGTACGACGAAGTGATATACGTGGACGCCGCCGTCGCGCGAAGTGTCGTCCAGCGTGCTGAGCACCACCCAATTAGATGCGCGAGATGCACACACGGATTAATACGTTCATACCTCCAAACTAGATGTTTGGTTCCTTCCGCTTCGGCGGCATCAACGATATTCTTCCCAAGTTGGGTCTCATGATCGCGGGATTTGGCTTGATCAAACTTCTCGACGCCAACATATAGAGCAAAGACTGACAGCCACAATCAAAAACGCTTCACATTGCTCATTCAGTCGCTTACAGTCTGACATGCAACAGATCGGTTAGTTGGATACCCTTGATCGATCATCATAATGGCCATATCCCTCACCAGTAACGCCAAAAACGCCATATGCGCCTCTGAAAGCCTTTTTGAGCGACTCGACATCCTCGAGATCGGCAGAGACGACTTCGGCTCCAGCGGCTTTGAGCTTCGTGGCTGCGTCCCCGTTTGCGTTGCGGGTAAGGGCTCGAACAGCAAAGGTTCCGTCCGCGAGGAGAGAACGAACCACACTCCCCCCTTGCAACCCAGTGCTTCCGACAACAGCAATAATCTTCTTGCCGCTAGACATGATCCAATAGGTAAAGAGGTTGAATCAAAGTAGGACTCTGGAGTCTGGAAGGTGTGCATGGAGCTAGTGCCCCTCTTCTTATACCTCGAATCCTCACGCTTATGTCATCATACTCGAGATAACTCAGCCTCTATGTCTACAATGGCCTCCCGCCCCATCTAACATGCATGTGAATAGATGACCTGTCAAGACCAAGGCCTTTATAGAAGCTGGTCACCTGAAAGGCCGATTGCGATGTTTAGGTAATCATTCACATGATTTAGTTCTGTCATCTGGTCGACTCGACTCGAATGATAATGCACATGTCGAAACTCCACTCCCCCCACATATCAATGGCGATGTGCTCCGTGTGAATGGTGCGGCCATCTGGAGGTTCTGGTTTCTATTCGCATCTCTAGGACTGCTATTCCAATAAGTAGAGGCTGGTCACCTAGGATGATATCCCTTCACGAATCCCCTTCTTTTATGCACAAGGTGCGCTGAATGGCGCCATGAAGAACAGAAGGAAAAAAAACGTCATTACGTACCACCTTTCTCCCCGGTGGCCAACGGGCTCTCACCACCGGCAGTGCCCACCGCAGCCCAATCAACGATGAATTTTTCTGGTGATCTGATATGCTTTGTCATACAATTGTTTTGCACCCAGGAGTCGTCCCATCGTGTAGAAGTGATACGGTGCGTCACTGCTGCGGAGAACTACATCATCAGGATGCATATCCTTATCAGCGTTCAGAATTGCCATATCATACGTCTGCACCGCATTGCCTAGCTCGGCTATAGCCTTCTGCGGCATCTTCTCATGAATCCACAAACTAATGATGAGATAAGGAGAAGTCGAGCCTCTCCACATGAAGAAAAAAGCGGGTGCGAAGGAAGCTGTCGTACTAAGGACGCCCGTCTGCGGGAGAAACCGTTTATCGGAGTGCTTCGTGACCGATAATATTGGGTCTCCCCGGCCTCCGGCTGGATATGCGTCTAGTTCACGGTGGGGGAAGCCATCAGATTCAAAGAGTCTCTTCGAACCAAGGGCCGTAGCTTCGATTCGACTTCACTTCGTGTGGCTTCAGGGATTATTGTCACCATTGGTCGGTCAAAGATGCGGAAAAGCGCAACCATTCCCCTTGAAGTGGCACGTCCGAGCGGACTTGGGGTACGGACTGTACTCCCATCAGTTCTTCGACATTAGCGTGGCATTTAATTTCTCATGTCCTGCTATGAATACTGAGAGGGATCGAGGCTAGTTTCAAGCTCTAGAAACACTGGCATCAATCAGCTGTTGTTCGAGTATCCATCAGGAAAACCTGACCGAGTTCTCAGGTGCTCCGTATGCACGGAGCTCCTGGAAGGTCTGTCCGATCTTCCTGATATTAGGAGGCCGGGCTGACAGCGCCCGGATCTACTGTCTCGCTCAGCGCTCAACAGTCAACTGTATTTAGTGTTACCAATGACAGCCGTCGGGGCAACAGGTGTGCTTCCGCATGTTCCCCGGTCCGGCAGGCGTTGCAGTCGGGTTATATCCCATATGACAGCAACAGTCATTCCCTGCACAGTCCTGGAATCCCTACCTTGAACCGCAGGAGCTCGATCCGGTAGGGTGCTAAATGGCATGCGTCAGAGATTGTGAACTATAGGGCAGGTTCCATAGTTGATCTTAACAACCGTTTCCATTCTCAAGACTTTCAAGGGCAGCGGCTGAAAGGATGTCCGTAGGTCGGTGCACTGAGCCAAGTCATTAAAGTGCACGCGATATAGCCTCATTGGCCCAATGTTTGTGATTACAGTTCAGTCATTCCGAGGCGTGCAGCCACCTGGACTTCGATTCCGGAAAACAACTCCCGCCATATGTGAGCTCACGAAGAAAGCAGGGCCTTGATAGCTTCATCCCTCTCGACAAATTGCTCAAAGTTAGAAGCATTCGGGTTAATTCGATTCGAGAGTTCCGCATCTCGGACCAATCTAGAGTTCAGGGCTGGTCAGGGAAGGCATGCGCCCTCAAACTCTAGAAATCTTACCCTCCTTCGACAATGTACTTGTTGCTGCAGTTGACATTAAGTAAATTTGCAGATTGCAGATCATAGAGGCCTTCACTTACTTCAACCAGATCTCATCGCCAATTGCATCGTGGAACTCTTTGCTATGGAACTGCTCGTGCGTGACTTTGTTCAGAACGACATTTTTCGCCGTCTTCCTCTTTAGAACCTCTGCAATTTCCTCTGCTGTGTTCAAACTTCCATAAGCTTCAGCCCTCTTGCCTGTAAAAGGTCAGAATCGTCTGCAATTGGTGCATTCCGAGCCACATACCGATCCATTCATCTGGGTTTTTAAGGATATTCTTGACCTGTGGAACGATCATTCGTATGAAGTAGTGCACCATGATAATGATGCAAATACCCATTCCCCAGTCGCGGTCGCCTCATACCAAGGGACTGGTACGTCGTAAGGAAGTGGGACATCAACTTTGATGGTGTCTCCTTCCTTCTTCAACCACTAGGACCAGAAAGTTCTGTCGAAATCCTGTGAAGTTAATACGGACGTGCAAACACGCACCCCAAAGTTGACCAGGTTATTGAAGTAGACAGACGTAAACAGCGTTGTGGTGGGAACCTTTTTCGTCTGGATATATTTGTCCACTGCATATCGGACGGTACGTGTTCATGGACGGATCTCAAGTACGTAATGAAGAGAATATACCATTGGCTTTGCCCTGTTAATAAAATGACGTAAGAAAATGGTCAGAGTGGATATTTGTGTTTACGTACGATGAAGTGATATACGTGTACACCGGAGCTCGAAGTGTCGTCCAGCGTGCTGAGGACCATCCAGTTAGATGCACGAGTGCATATGCGGGTCACCTTCATACCTCCAAACCAGATGCTTGATTCCTTCCGCCTCGGCGGCGTCAACGATATTCTTCCCATGTTGGGTCTCATGATCGCGGGATTTGGCCTGATCAAGCTTCTCGACACCAAAATACAGAGCAAAAACTGGTAGCCACCGACGATCAGTAACATCTCACATTGTTCAAGCAGTTGCTCACAGTCTGGCGTGCAATGGATTGGTCAGTGGAATACCTATTAATTAATAACAATCGTAACTCTCACCAGTAACACCAAAAACACCATATGCGCCCCTGAAAGCCTTTTTGAGCGACTCGACGTCCTCGAGATCGGCAGAGACGACCTCAGCTCCGGCCGCTTTGAGCTTCGTAGCTGCGTCTCCGTTTACGTTGCGGGTAAGGGCTCGAACAGCGAAGGTTCCGTCCGCGAGGAGAGAACGAACCACGCTTCCCCCTTGCAATCCAGTGCTTCCGATGACAGTAATGATTTTCTTATCACTAGACATGATCGGGTCGTTGGGGGTAGAGAAGTCAGGTTCACTGGGAGATTGAGGCTGATATATTACCTTGAGAATGTCCCAGGCATGATGATATTTTACTTTCCTTTTCCAGAAAAGCTGATCCGAATGGGGATAGATTTTCGAAGCAGTCGGTTGGCGCATCTTGCCCCACCTTGCCAGATTGGAGGACCGATAGGAATTCAGCACGCAATTGACGGGTTACTCAGCCATCAGCTGATCTCGTTGACGCGTCCCAACTCAGCATGGATTTGGGTCACTCGGCGATCTTGCTAATTTCCAGCTAGTCAGTTCTCGCTATCAAAAATAAACTTGCGCATCGTTGCAAGCCTTCCCGCGCTCGTTGTTGTTTGTTGTTCCCTGGAATGATACGCAACTATCAGACACCTCGTACCCAGTCTTTGGTGCGCGGCTATCTGGCTGTACGCCACGGATCGTACAGCCACTTGGGGGCTCATAACAAAATATACTCGGCCAGCTCTCTCGTCACAGGTTGTAAGAGTCTTGGTATTTGGCTGGTTCAGAGGGAGTAAACTTTAAGGAAAAAAAAAACCTTTCACGTACCTGAAGCGGTAACTACTCGCTAGTACCGTTCTGAGAGTTGGCGCAAAACAGAGTGTATGTAACAGAGCAGAATGATAAACCCATGCGCGTAAGGAATTGTCACTATTATGGATAAGAGTTGCAGATTTTTCAGGCAGATTTTAGGCGACAAGTTGGGCTAACTGGGTGGATATGACATCGTAAGTGAAAGCCACTCCGCTTCCGAGATGCACTACCGCTATTCCTATATTCCTGCGTGTTTGTGCCGTATGAATAGCTTCAGCCTGGCGTGCTGCGCTCCCAGTCGGTGACCTGTTCTCATGATGGAGAGACTTGCGTTCGCTTAAGAGATTCTGCAACGTTCTCTCCTGCGAGCTTCCGATAGCCATTGCGACAGCTAGGTCTGTCTTTCGAATCCGTTTGTGGACTAAACTGCTGCTAACCTGTAATGATATGCCGTTTGTGCTGAGCTTGGTCACAGGTCGAGTAAGTGGCGGGCTCGAGGAAGCCGAAGAGCTGGTGGACAGGGTGAGCTCGCCAGTGAGGTTCTCGATGGCTTGGGTGACGCGCATGTCAACAAGCGTATAATTAGCACGCATCTCAACAAACTGAAACTCCGGGCTGGGCACGAACACCTGGTCATAGACTGGGTGTGTTGTAGACCTGTATCCCCAATCCATCAACGCTTTCAACTCCATGGAGGTCACCGTCATGGTGAAGTGTAATGGCTGCCCCTATGATCAAGCTCCGTGTCGTCATTTCTGATACCCACAAAAGCTTTGGGCTCGTCGGACGACACGATTTCCTGGCAGAAGTTTGTCATCGACAGAAATAGCAGGAGAAATGAGTTTCCATGCATATTTCACGCGACAACGCCACAAAATCAGTCACCGACATAGAGCGTACCACCGCCGGGCAACCACCAGTCATCGATAAAAAAGGTTCCAGCGATCAGGGTTTAATATACTTCCCTGAAACCATTCGCTCGTGGTCCCGTATTCCATTACGATACCACTGTGAAGTCAGTCCTCATTGCGCCCGAAGATGGTTGTCTCTTCGGAAATCTGACATGATTGTGCACCGCCCAAGCAACTTCCAATTTTTCCGCTTTGGCGATAGGCTTTTCAAACTCATCCCTGCCATGAAGACAAGATGTGGCGTCTTTGCAGAAGTCGTCGAACGATTGGTAGAGTCTTTCCACGCCTTCCGTGGTGGGAAGCCCGCCATTAGTGCATCGGATGGAATCTCCCCGCGCGATAGCAACTTGGGCGAGCCTATCCACGTCAGCCGAGCTGCGTCTGATATAATAGGTTCCAATACCGATCTCGAGCTCGCGGACCGGGATGTTTTCCCACCTGGATCGATTGGCAATGATCTGAGGTTGGAGTTTGTGCCTAAGTGCCTCAAGGTTTGGAGCCGTGGCATCGAGAATCATGGAACGTGCCAAACATCAGTTTAAGGTCTTCAACGATTCAGAGCGCTTTTATCTTCTGATCTCGCTGCAACGGGTGCATCTTCGATCCTTTCCATGGTTGCGACCGTTCCCACAAGGCGCTCTTGTGTCTGTGATGAGATTGTCATGAGTGAGCGGCATGGCAGGCGAGTTGGTGTCGGGCGAAACAACATAGATTTTAGAGAGACACAGCACGGATTGACGATGAACAAATCCTGGAACATTGTGCAAGCTGGTGCTCTCTTCTCGGGGCTATCACATTCCCGACAACTCACCCAAGGCAGTCTCGACGCACGACGCGCAGTTCTAGAGTCCCAGCAGTGTGAGAAAGGTTCCAAATGCAACCATGGCGTGAACACGTCCGGTCAAGTGGAAACAGGGAGGTTTCTAATTATGGCGAAGAGCATTGGGTGTGCGATTCCCAAGCGATTTCCATTTTCTTGATGTTTAACAAACGGTCCGCAAGCTCGGTAAAATATTGCATTGTACAGGAGGAATTGCGTTGTCGAGGCCACTTGCGTGGTGTCTTGCCATTTTTGCAGCACTGAAGTGATACGGGTATCACACCATTGTGAGTTATAGCATGTGTTTTGTGTGCTGAGGTTTCTTTGTAGCTCGAATTCTGTTTTTGGTTTCGCCTGAATCGGTCAATGAGTCTGGCCTCATACAAGCACTGGGGTTCCAAGCGAGTGAGACATAGCAAGTGCAGAACAAATGAAAACATAGCTCCGGGTATGGAATTTCCATTCCTCATACTCTCCTCCCTCACGATATATATTACCGCACATAAGAAATGAAAGAAGTGTGAAGATCTCATGAGGGATTTAGAATCAATAAAATTAATCCCGGTTACTTTCCTTCGCAGGGTAAGGTACAAAATCCGAGGGGCCGAAGGCCGGTGAATCGATGAAACGGGAGGGTGTGTAAAATGAAAGTTCACCCAGAGTGTATTGAGAAGAATATGAATAATAGAGGAAATAGAGTCAATGGACCCCCAAGGCCTGCAAAGGCCTCTCCTCATTCCGGGGTGCAGAGAACTATGCAATTCCAAAAATGGGCCCCAATCGTGTTACCTGGGAATCCAGCAGCGTGGGTGGGGGGCGGCCTCAATTGAGGCAGTTTGTCCGGCGGAGGGACGACAAGGTCCACGGTGAGAAAGTGATGCATCATTCCCCTTGTGTCGGAGAAAGAGAAGGGGCTTTCCAACTCTGAGCTCATAGGAATCGTATGAGGCACCTTGGAGTTGGCCTGCTATTAACCGATAAGGGGAGAAGGGTTGGAGCCCCCTAATCCATTAGACCCAGTAAGGGTCAATGCGTTGCATAGCTCTGAGAGCCGGGCTCATCAGGAGCCAACTGTCCTCAATTGGGGCTGGAGACGGTGAAGGGCACGTTTCCTGTGTCAGTCCTAAGCCAAGGCAGTGGCCTCGTAGGAGCCACTGGCTGGTGAGAGCATGGGCTCAAAAAGCCCCTTATTCCAGTCGGAACGTAGCGTGGAGACGGCGGTAGATACCGTCTCTAGTCTCCAAGAATGAGAGGGTGTGGTAGGAGCCCAGATAGGTTTGGCAGGCCCCATAAATGCTGGAGCGCCAGACGCTTCAGTGAAATGGCACTCAGCAAATGCTGAGGAACCATGATTTCGGTATAGAACCAGCGGACAGGGTGTCGTACGGATTGTCTCTAGCCTCTCAGGATGAGAGGAAATAGTAGGATCATAGGTTTGACAGACCCAGAAGTTGTCGAAGCGCTGCGCGCTTCAGCGAGCTAGCACTAAGCAGAGACTGAGCGGCCATTATTCCGGCGTAAACCAGTCGGGAGGCAGTCATGTGGACCGTCCAAAGCCTCTCAGAGTGAGAGGAGCGCCCAGAAAGGACGGGCATCTGGACTGGACGAGAAGTCGGGTCTCCAGCACCCGACCTTTCGCCCCCATCCCCACCCCTTGCGGAGCCAGGGCATCAGGCCCTTGCGCGCCAGCGGGTTGCTTGTTAAACCAAGCAACCCACCCATTCAAACCCGAGCAAGTCAGGATTCTGCTCATTGCTCCGAGCGGACCATGCTCATAACCTGAAGTGCACCCACTCACACCCGAGTGGGCCCTGCCGACTAGAATGCTGATAAAATGCTCACACAACCACGCGCACGCAAGTCAACAGTATAACCTGTTGAGCTTAAAAACGTGTAAATGCTTCAGACCTAGGCAGCCTCTACCTCAGGCCTCTGGCTATAATTCAAGAGGAGTGAAGAAAAAAAGAAAGAAAGAAAGAGATCCTTTCCCACACTCACGTGGGTATATATATACATAGCAAACGCGCAACAAATGAAAACATTCCCCGGGTGCCAGCGTCGACGCGTTCGCGTTATCTATAATTTATAAATATAGAGGCTGGCATCCTGCCTACCTTTGGGCGTATTCCTTACGCCATAGCTGTGCTGTACTCAGCGGAGTCGATCTGTTATCTGTTGGGCAACATGTCTTTGCCTCTATTTGTGTCGAACATGATCTGTCGAACGATGCCAACCAAACACATCACGCATAGAAAGTCCCCCCTCATGTACGCTATGGTGTGTCGATGGGACAGCCGCACTGCCACGTCATCGCGAGGCCGCGGTAGATTCATCATCATCAACCCGAGGTCGCGCCTATCTAATACTACGAAGTCATAGAAGCTGGAGTCCTGCGCCCCCCCTTCCAACATTGATATGATCGAGACAGGTTTCTCTCATCTTAGTATCATGGCATTCGCATTTATTTTAGCCGCTCATTGTGATTCGAGATTAAAGGTCGATCTAGACTTACTGTGTCTTTCGATACCATTTAGGTTCCTCTTAAACTGCTATCATTGATCTATTACCGTGTTGTGAATGTTTCAGTCTTGCAGAAGGTGAAGGGGATTATAGATGCCTTCGGCAAACGTCGGTTGTTCCCGTTCCTTCTGTCTCATTCCGTTGGTGTCATGTTGTGGTTTTGCTCTTCTGCTATATAATGTCTATCTGTTCTACACTGCTTTCAATCTGCTGCTGCTGCTGCCTTGGTTTATGTACTTGTCTTTTCAGTTTCTTTGTGCTTACTCTGTCGATGTAATTCTCTATACCCCGATCTGGCCAGCTGGCTCAGGTCACTTGCGTGCCAGTCAATTCTGAAGTCTTGGTGCTTGTCAGGGCTGTCTCCACGCTACGACGCCACTGCATGAACCACCTCCACAAGAATACAAGTTGCCCGATTATGTTCAACTCCTTCGCCACTTGTAATAATGTTCTTACCGAGCAAGTACACGAGTACATTCTGGGGTTAGAGTTAGGATTAGCTAAGACATATCGCAATGTCACGGCCACCACCAAGACTAAAATCTAACAGATACTCCTTCCAATCTTCCCTTCCTACATAAAATTAAGAAGAAAGTATGGCATTAAGGGCCTCATCCTTCTCGACAAATCGCTCCAGGTCGGAAGCATTTGGGTTGGCTCGTTTCGAGAGCTCCGCATCTCGGATCAATCTAGAGCCATGACTGATTTAGAGGAGGCGTATATCTTCAAAGAAAAAATCTTACCCTCTGTCGACAATGTACTTGTTGCTGGAGTTGGAATTAAGTTTTCAGATTCCGGGGTTATGCAAGTCATCACTTACTTCAGCCAAAGCTCATCGCCGATTGCATCATGGTACTCCTTGCTGTGGAACTGCTCATACGTGACTTTGTTCAGAACAACAATTTTCCCTGTTTTCTTTCTGATAACCTCCACAATTTCTTCTGGTGTATTTAAGCTTCCAAAGGTATCGGCCCTCTTGCCTGTAAGCATGGAGAAATTAGCGTCATCTGCGATTGATACATTCCCGGCCACGTACCAATCCATTCATCCGGGTTTTTGAGGATATTATTGACCTGTGAGATGGTTATTCGTATAAAGCAATACACTATATCAGCGATGCAAATACCCATTCTCCAGTCTCATTCCCATCATATAAAGGAATCGGCACGTCGAAAGGAATTGGGATATCTGCTTGGAAAGTATCTCCTTCCTTCTTCAGCCACTAGAGCCAGAAGGTTTAAGTCAAAAACAGTGGGAGTGTGCAAATACGCACACCATATTTGGTCAAATTATTGAAGTAGACGCTTGTAAACAAGATTGTCGCGGGAAATTTCTTCGTCTTGATGTATTTCTCCACTATGCATCAGATGGTGTTCAAGGACGGATTCCGAATAATGAAGAGGACATATGAACCGTACCAGCGGCTTTGCTCTGTCAATGTCGCAACATAAGATAGTGCAAGTGGACATCATGTTTACATACCACCCAATGATATACGTGCAGATTTACGTTCGAAGTATCGTCCAGGGTACTAAACGCCATCCAATTAGAAGTGCAAATTAAAAAATGCAGACTATGATCGCACCTCCAGACCAGGTGCTTGATCCCTTCCGCTTCGGAGGCGTCGACAATATTCTTCCCAAGTTGGGTCTCATGATCGCGGGCTTTCGCCTGATCGAACTGGTCAGCACCAAGGTACAGTGCCCAAACTGATAGCCATTGACAATCAGCAACAGTTCACATTGCTCGTACGACTGTGCCCTCACAATCTGGGACGCAACAGATCAGTCAGCAGGATTATCTTTGATCGATGATAAACAGCATCCCTCACCAGTAACACCAAAAACGCCATATGCGCCTTTGAAAGCTTTTTTGAGCGACTCGACATCCTCGAGATCGGCAGCGACAACCTCAGCTCCGGCCACTTTGAGTTTTGCAGCAGCTTCTCCATTTATGTTGCGGGTGAGGGCTCGAACGGCAAAGGTTCCGTCTGCGAGGAGAGAACGGGCTACGCTACCTCCTTGCAATCCAGTGCTTCCGATGACAGCAATAATTTTCTTATCACTAGACATGACTAGATGGTTGAAGGGTAGAGGGGCTAAATAAGAGGTCACCTAGGAGAGGAATGGGTGGAGACTGGGGCTTATATACCATTGAGCCAGGGATGCGTCCACGGTCATCTTATCGTACTTTCCTCTTCTAGAAAGGCCGCTGGTTGAGATACCGAACAGGATAGCTTAGTAAGTTGGCACATCTTGCCCCATTGCTTTAATCAGCCGATTGGGATTCGACACGCTGTCGGTAAGTTGTCTTACAGCTCTGACGCGTCGTTCAGCCATTGGCTGATCGCGTCAAACGCATTTCAGCCCAGCGATCCAGCTCTATCTGTGATGCCTAGATTCATGCCCAATCTGTTCTTCGCTTGATATTGGGAATACAATAGGTCTTGCAGGCCTGGGAATTGCCGATGATTGACATTGACTTGCGCATTTCTACGTCATCAAGCATGTCCAGAGATTACCGAGCCGAGCGCTTAGCAGATTCCGATGCGCACGCATAGGGCTGCGCTAGGGCACGGACGCGGATATTCCCGACGCCCCCGTCCGCCCGGAAATTCATGACAATGTAATCCATGCCGGTAGTTGCGCTATTACCACATACACTACATTCCATAGGGCATCACCGAGTAAGCACCCGTTGGGGTTGTCCTCGCATCAAAAACGACCATCGATAATATTGATTTTCCAAGAAAATCCGGTTATCGGTGTGCTTCGTAATCGTTGATCCGGAGTGGTTTGCTCTTACGGTGTCCAAAGCCCCCCCCCCCCCCAGCCACTATGAAGTGCGGGAATGAAGTACTTGCGCTGTATTCAGCGATGACATTCATGGTGAAGGAAGCCATCAGATTTCACACAAGGTCGCCTCCGAGACAAGGACTACCTCAATTCATCCCACATCGACTTCATGGCGGTTTCATCTTCGGAAGATGTGGCTTCTAGACGGATTGTTATCATCAGTCATGGATGCGACAAAGCGTGACCGTTCTCCTCGAAACAGTCGCGCCACCAGGGCGGAAATCGCTCAATGCGCTGGCCACAACCCTAGTAAGAAGCCGACAAGGATTGGGTATCGGGAATTCTGATTTAACCAGAGGCCCCTTGCTAGGGCCGTTGGTAAACAGATCAAGCGTCTAGCGATAGGGACTACTCCCTAGAGCAAGCTCCCGCTGCGGTCTCAGACTACAAGCCCGCCACCAGCCTCCGAAAAGAGTCCAGCTAATGAGCAAAGCGGACCGGTGGTCCTTTGTGCCTGGCACTCGACTGCAAAAGGCAGAAACACTGGATGAAATTGGTGCCATTCCTGGGAATGATAGGCAATCCTGCCCGCCTGTTCCAATCCGATCAGACGAATCGTCGACGCATCCTACACGTGTCCAATCTACAGCTATGATGGCAAGTCCAGGGCCAACATTAAAAGAAGAGAACGTTGCTTCAGTATCGATTCTTGTTTAACAATCACTCTTTGATACCGTACGAAAGAAGTACAGGAAACGATGTCTGAACACAAAGGGAACAAGCAGGGCGAGGTTTTATATTTGTTCAGAGGAAACACGAGGCAAACGCGAGCGAGGGGAGAATCGAGGCGAAGCGAATCAAAGGGGTGCAAGACTTTAATCGAATCACGCGAGATACCCAGTATTCTCGGTAACATTTGCAAAGCAAAGAACGTGCGTACAATATCTGGCGATCGAGGCGGCCGCATCGTAGTTCGATGACACATTTTGCACAAAAGCTGACTCCGAGTAGTATGATTATAGCGCAGCTCCTGGGAGATCATTACAAGCCTGCCGCTAGAGATTCCATGTATGATTGAAAAGCTGCTCAGGTCCCTGATTTAATGCGGCAGAACGGTCCGCAGTGACAGCGTGCGCAATCGATTATGTTGATTGTGTCAGTGCACACCCTCGGGGACACAGATCTTTGGCCTTCCATTAGTGACGAGATTTAGTCTACGATTGCCACGATCTGATCGAGGAGATAAAGATGTCGAGAATTATCTGACCTCGTGCTGATCAATCCGCAGGAGGCGGATATCTCGACTGCATCTCCAACCAGCTTCGCAAAATAATACCGCTAGGGGGCACTACGGATCGCGGTTGTAGAACCCTGAAATATCGGATTTCGTCCGGTGGGTTTCCTTCAATAAAACGGCCACCGCCCCTATCTTCCTTCATCACCGCTGTCAAGATTCAGTGAAGGCTGCGTCGTGAAATAAAGGGGCTATTCACCATATACAAATGGCCTGCGCAAGGATAGAATTTGACCTTAATGCCAACTCGCCCATTTTGAGAGCGAGGTCATCATTGTGGCTATCGTTACGAAATAGACGTGAAGACGCAATGTCTGGAAGCCTCAGGGTTGCAATCCGAGTCCGCCGGCATTACGGGACGGATTTTATAGCGGCCAGGTGTGCTACTCAGGTCAACTTGCCCAAAATGTAATGTATAGTTAGATCAGCACTGGTTAGAGCATAGGTTCTAATGCTCACAGTGGCCTTCCAATGCGGCAAAGACGCATGCACAGTGCGACCTGCGGGCCTCCGAGTCAGAGAAAACCTGACATTCCAATCGAGGCTGAGCAGCCTAGTACAAGGTCACCCTCAGCTGAGCTTCATTGATTAATTTCAATGAATGCGCCTAACTCGAAACTCTGGAGCTTTTTTTGCGGGTCGGAGCCCAGGGATTTGCCTCAAGGCTGTGTCGAAAAACTGCATGACTTGCTTCTGCTCCTCCGACGCCATTGACGCGCGTAATTCACTTCACCCTGTAGCCTGACGTCAAATGTTGAGAGCGCGTAGAGGGTCACGTCAGCTGTCCCTAACGCGCTGCCATGTCGGGCACACGCGTTTTGGGACTTCTTTGGCCTGGGTACGCGCGATTTTGGCCCCACAACAACCTAATATCCAATAAGGGGCGTGGGGAATGCCTTTGATAAACTCAAGAATTCCGATGGACTTGCTGGCACACGTCTTCGAATCCGGACTGGATTGATATGAGGTCACCAAGTGGACATGCGAAGAACCAGGTGCGATCGGCACCTCTTCTGTTGTTGTACAGTACATGCGCGGATTCGAGGTACGGTCCGAACTGTGGCGTTTTGGCATGGTAGTAGCTTTCACTTTTGGCGCATAATGTGGTGTGATGTTCTACAGGGTTTGAATATTTTCCCGAACAGGGTTGTAGAAATAAGAATAAGTGGGCTTGAATAGCTTTCTTAGGTCTATGAGGTAGAGAAGCTGAACCTTGACCAAACGTAGTTTCTAGGGAAGTTCGATCGGCGAAGAGAGCCGCTCGATTGACTTACGCATTTATAGAGCTGGCCTTGAGGTAAGGGACGACTTCTTAATGTTTAAACACATAATCTGGGACATGACTGGAGTCCGACGCTGAGGATGTTGTGGTTCAGACATTTCATACATAATATTGTGCGTGAGTTTCATGCAATCCTCATCAACAACGTTCATTACTTCTCTAATGAAAAATGGCCTCAATGACCTATCATTGTTTAGCCACAATAGGCTGGATGGCAGCAACTATATTCCCAACCCTTCTCGAATAGCTAAGTACTGCCTTTTCTAATGTGCTCCCAGGGTTGGCTTCCCAGCTAGGGCTTCAGTGGTCTACCAGTCCGGCAGGCAGTCGACTGTATGCAAGATATATGGGTGCGGGCTCCACATTCAATAACACTTTTTTTTTTTTTGATCGATCTTGAATATAATATTTTGCATTGCAACATGACGTATTGACTGACACGTGGATCAACCTTCGAGCCGAGCTGACGTGCATAGCTTTGGGCGTAGCTTTGAGCTGCTTTTCTCTGGATCGTGAAGGGACTGTGCTAAGCGCTCAATCACCCTGTCCGCCTTGCTCACAGCGCTCAGTTTTTTGTCCGATGCATCGGCTTCTTCAGAACCATATTGAGTCCCAGACTTCCGTGGCTTGCGACTCGTTCTTTAGGTCTGTTCAGCTGACTCCGCATCAACACCCTTCATTTCACGGCCTTACAGAGTCCAAACAAATGTAGCCCCAGATTGGATTCTGTTCCATCACGTTGATGGCCCAGCCATCAACAACTTTGTGTCGAAGAATTCAAACCGCCTCGAGGCATTGTCACCTCATGCCTAATATGTGGAAAAGATTACCGGTGTGGCTCGCACCCCTCAATCTAATTTTCCCAATTGGTCTTTCTTGTAACCCTGATGATTCTCACCCATTTGGGGTTTTTGTTGTCCAGAACACTACAAAAAAGCCCGCTGAAGAATCGCCTGACTCGATTTTTTTCCCCTTAGCCTCTCCCACTCGTTTAACTGCCCACCACCCTTTACGGCCTCACGAACTTCTTACGAGTCTCACGACATCACCTATGCGACCTATCTCTGTGTTCCCAAGGCTTTTCGTGGGTGATGGTGTTGTGGAGGAGGATCCGTCAGAGTGGTTACGCGAAGTGCGCCTATTCAGCATCGGTCATGAGGAAGAGGACCAACTGAAGATATTTGAGCTCTGCCTTGCTCCAGGCAGTCCTGCAATGGCTTGGTTCGATTCCTTGGACTCGCGCTCGCGCGGCTCATTCAAAGGGCTGGTTTACGCGTTTCGAAAGGAATGGCCTTCGGTGCCGCATTTGCCGCTCCCGTCTTGGTTACCCCTAGATCGGCTCGAGCAATGTGTTTTGCGAGAGGAGGATCTTGGACGAGACGTTATAGAAGAGTCCACAGGCCTCATTCTTCCTTCCCACGTTGCATATGCCAGGCGAATTCGCCGACTGGCTGTTGCTGTGGACGTTGATGACCCACAAAACCCTCCTCAACCCAACCTGGTAGCTGATGCTCGTCGTCGCTTGCCAACTGCTTTGAGGGTTTGTGTGTCGAAGGGCATTAAGACATGGGATGCTTATGTTATGGCGGTGTGTGACATTAGTACCGCCGAAATCGCAAAGGTGGCGGCTAATATGGCACGCGAACGTCATGCCAATGGGCATCCTAATGGTACAACAAATGGGGCCGACCATCGTCCTCGCCCGGCTCACGCATACTCTGCGCCCACCACAAACGGTAGACAATATCCAAATGGTCACGCCAATGGCAACGGTTATCATGCGTCTTCCGATCTACCCGCGCCTCATATTGTCTACCAGGCTGATGAGGAAGGGGGAAGTTTCCCAGCAACTAACATCAACCCCCATATCACTTCCCCCACGGATCCCACTTTCCCTCGTAATGATTCTCCCTCGATGTATAGTGCCACTGGAGCAGCCCCGTACCATCGCGACACACCCTCCGCACCACCAATGGCATCTCGTTCTTGGCTGTCGACTAGTACACACCGATCCCCGCCTTCATCGACAGCTGGGGTATGGACACGAGGATAGATCACCCAGTCGTGTGGTATGAAGTCATCGGTACCTGAATGGGAAAATTTATCCTCGTGCATGCGCAGATAGTAGAGTGGGGGAGGCGTATCCGACTTACCTCATTCCCAATACCAACACATCGTACGAGACCCTTTCACGCCCCTATCCGAATTTTCTTTTTCCGCTTTCCGATCCTCGAATTCAAAATTCCCCATTGGTTTATGTGTTAATGAAGAAAGTACGAACGAAGAATGGAGTCTTTCAGCTGTTCTGTTTTCATTTACTTGTCGTTGGTCCCGAAAAAAAGGTCAACATTTAGATTAGCATGGGATTAACCAACTGTTGCCCATAGTTTTGGATAATGTGGTTTGCAATGAATGATAATATGGTGCCTTATAGAGATACACGAGTTGCATGCCTTGGATTCTGAATAGAAAGATAAGCCATCATTAGCCAGAACACTTGGAAATCACGAACCTCAAGGGTCATCCGGACGCCTTAGCGAGCTGCTTCCCTTTTGAGCGCCCAGGGCTTTCTGTGCCAAAGGGTTCCCGCCATCTTCAGGAGAAGAATACCCTAGAACGTCCGCATCCAGACCTAATAAGGCTCTTTCCTCCGATTCCATTTCAAAATCCCGTTCAATGGCGCGAATATAACTTTCAATGCTACCAAAGTAGCCCACGCGGCCGGCCATGACGTCGTCGTCTGATATGTTCTGCAAGCGAACCAGCTCCCCACGAATGTATGCCGTAAAGACATAAAGATGGAAAGGGAGGTCGACCAACTCGCCGATAGATAATGAGGGGGATCGGTGTCAGGGCCCGAATCAATGGCAATAGTGGGTGAGCCGTCTTGGACACCTCGTGCCGCCCCTTGTTTCCCTGGTCGCGCTATAACTTCCCCTTTGCCGTCCAAGCCCCTGGCTGCAAAAACGTTTCGCCACACGGCCCCACTGAGCTCAGCATCGGAGCCCACGAGTCCAAGGTCAAACGAAAGTCCTGCTCCGGACCACTGGTCCCGCATCTCGGTCATGTATCCTTTGATCACGCGCTCGGGGGCCTTGTGACTCAACGTATAGCGCATCCGGTGCTCAACATCGAGAAAGAAGTGATTAACAAGCTCCTGCACATATAGCCGGCCATGGGAAGGAGGGAGGGCTCGGTATCGTGCTGTGAGGAGCCAAACATGAAGGTTTGTTATTTGAAACCACGTCTGATATGTGGGCGGAAGTTTACACTCTGGGTAACGTGGGGAATTCATGGACGGAATCTAAAATCACAAATGTAAATGGGACGCCACCTTCGTGAAGGAACTTTGACTCCATCGTGTCGCGTTCGGCACATAGCGCGTATGGATTTCGCGTCTCACGGATCGCCGTAGAAGATTTGGTGTTGTAGCCAAGTAACCAAGCTAATCCTTTCACTAATGACACGAATGTTGGGGAATTCGACAGACGCTCAGGGGTGCGCGTTCTCGATGCCTCTAAGGGTTTCTGTTCCACAGACTTTATTGTTGAGTTTTTTGCCGGGGACGCAGGAGTAGAGTGATTCGACAATGAGGAGCCCTGGTTGAAGAGCTTTCGAGAGACCACTACATTCCTTATTGCTGAATTATACAAAGTGACTGGGCATGATCGTCGTCGTGCCGTATTCAGAATTGCGGAGCGAGCTGGTTGCATTTTCCAGCTGAAGTGTTCGTGGAACGGAAACTAGAGGATGTGTAGGATAGTTCTGGCGTCGGATAATCTTTCCAAGATCACCTATTTGTCCTAAATAGCAGTAGGTTACGTTCCAACGTATAAGCGCCGTTCTCAACCGGCTCAGGAGCCACTCAGGAGCGGCGCATGGGATGTGCGTGCGATTATTCAGACTCTCTGATCACGTGTACCACCTTAGCGCCGCGAGCTTGTCTCC
Organism: Cantharellus anzutake; assembly: GCF_015039405.1. Classification (NCBI taxonomy): domain Eukaryota; kingdom Fungi; phylum Basidiomycota; class Agaricomycetes; order Cantharellales; family Hydnaceae; genus Cantharellus; species Cantharellus anzutake. The sequence continues at coordinate 45,198 of NW_024066961.1, forward strand.
TTCGACTCGGCCACTTGCACCTTTCAGCTACTCTCGGTTTATTGACATGTGGAATGTCAGCTATTTGTGCTAGTTGTCAGGCACACCAACGGAAGTTCTACTGCGTTGATTGCTTACGCAGCCAGTGAGTCACCTTCGTACTCACGAATGCGACCTCAAGCTCCTATCGGTTTTGTCTATAGTATCCATCGGATTCGCAATGCCACCCAACTCGCAGAAAATGAGCGCGATGTGCAGATAGATAAGGCTAAGCAGTCGCTCTCATTAATTGACCAACGGAGGATTATGTGTGCCAAAGTTTCCCGGCTGGAGGATGCCACTTCTGAGGCCAAACGATGGACTCAAGAGCTAAGGGGCGACATAGATGACGGTGAGGGAGCACTTCCTCTATTTTTTTTTCTCAAATTCAGTTTCTTGCAGTCCGGAGTCGTGTCATTCGCAAGCGCGACCAGCTGAGGAGACGACGCATTAATCTGGAGGCTGCTCGTGAAATTTCCGAGAAGACCTTAGGGAAACCCCCGTACCTTGCCGGAAAAGCGGATAGAATCCAGAACCTTAAGAAGTCTCTCTCTCATGCGCACGCGGCCCTTGCACGCTCCCGGCGCGTGTTAATTCGTGAACTGATCCAAGTCTTTGACATTGGGGAATATCAGCCTCCGCAAATTAGCAGCAAGCCTGCATCAATGAACACTCAAGCTGCTGCACAATTTGGCGTTGCTTCAGTCCTGGGAAGTTTTGGTCGTCGCACTCGTCTTTCCCTTCAATCGTCTCCGCTGTCACAATCGTTCCATCCGTCGTCCAAACCATCCGTGCTTACTGCGCTCGCAGCACCATCATCTTCTCCGGCTACCACTAGGTCCTCCACACCCTATGCCATTGCCAGTCTCCCTTTTCCCAGTGACCTTGTTGAGTCCCAACGTTTACCAGCCGAGCACATTCAAGCTACTATTCAACATCTCCTCCATTTCATCCAATTACTAGCATTCTACCTTGGCGTCAAGTTGCCATTCTACATTATATGGGATGGGGGCATAGAGGGTGTAGGACGACCCTGGATCCAGGCGACCAAGGGCGATGACGATGGTGGTTGGGCAAAGTTCACTGGGCCACATCCTTTGTTCTCTGCCGTGCCGAGTTCTCCTTCCCAATCCCCGACGTCTTCTGCCATTCAGACAGACCATTTTCCAGTGCCTCCAATTGTATTAGCTCAACACTCTTCAACGTTAACCTCTTCAAAATTGCCACCCTCGTTCACTACGGGCTTAGCAATGCTTCACTATAATATTGCCTACTTGCTGTTTACCCAAAGACTACCAAGCAGTCTGACATTTGGTTTACCGCCTGCCATTGGCCTTACATCCCACAAATCTCTGCCAAATAGGGGTGATGCAAATGCTAATACCGTAACTGATATACAGGCCGCTGTCCAACCATCGCCAACTCCACCAGATGCACTTCGGAACCTTGTGTCAATGTGCTTCTCTCCTCTGGAGTCCGTTGGGTTATATTCTCATTCTGCTCTTCGTCCACCGTACCGGCTTGGACCACCAACAACACCCCACACCGTCAAAGCTAAGTCGACACACTACCCAGCTGGCACTAATCCCCAACCTGTTTCAAGTGATGTCCAGCACGCAGGGACTGTGGGAAGCAAGGGCGAACGGGAACCATTCAGGGTAGACTTTGGTGATGTGCTAAGGTTAATGCATGGCTTCGTGGGGACAAGCGACGGCCTTTCAGCTGCTTCAAGAAACAAAAAGAGAGGGAAGTTTGCAGAGGAGAATGGGTGGGATCTTGTTGACATCGAAGAGGGGGAGGAGGGTCGAGACAAGCAAACGTAGATATATGCACACTTGCATTTGTATCATTATTCGGACATCTACATACTTAGCATAATAGAGAACTCTCAGTTTAGCGCCACTGCTGCTTGCCGTTGATCAAAATCAGACACAAAAGATTTGTATTGCTGGTTGCAGACTGACAGTTTCGGTAAGGTCATCTGACCACACGGACTGACTTCGAGATAAATGGTAAGCCCACTCGTGTTTTTCATTTCTGGGAGCCTGGTGTCCGATGCTCCTTTTCTCTAGGGGGGAGGTGCCAGATATCCTTATCCGAAACACGTTTGGACGCCATCAGGTTGGTTTGTATCCTGAATATTGGAAACAATTTGTGCTCAGAAGTTTCTATTCTGCTTGATCGCCCTGTTCGTTCAAACAGGGGGATGGTGGACACGTCCATCAAACTGGAAGTCCAATACTGCCATTGTTGGCCTCGGCATTGCAGCTATCACATACGTGACCTGGAAGTACAGCGCCGCTCGAGAGGTATAGAACGTTTCCTCATTATCGCTGAGACACCTGTTGTTAACCATCGCTTGCTCGTTCTTGATCTTACGAACCGCGTATCCAGCATCGTCTGTCTGACCCTATTAAGCCTATTCCTTCCCAGCTGGTACGTGTCCTCGTCACACGCTCCGTTCTCAGACCCCAGATATTTACCTAAACTCAGTGGGCCAAACAGTACCAAGACCGACAGTCGCAGTCCTAGTACAAGATCGCAACCCAATTGTATCATATAGAGTTGCACCATCTTTCCACCTTTGGGCATATGCTCAGATGCTGACCATGGGAAAGTTAACGATTGGTCCCAAGGCAATATTTTATTTGCAGGATCCTGTATAATGGCAAAACAAACGTGAAAGCGTAGACCTCCAGGATATTACAACTCGAAGAACATTCAAGTGGTTTAGTCAGAGTCATTATCCTGGATCGTGATCATGTCATTTAGACTATCGTAAGTTGTGGGGATTGTTGGTGCTTTTACAGTCGAGTTCGAGAACATTCAGATGGCTTACCAGCGAACCAAAGGTCTCATGACCTCTATGATCTCCATAACTCGATCAATGAACTTGGGCGCCAGGACTCCTCATCGTGAATCTGCCACAGTGTTACTGGGGGAATGCCATCAGATAAGACGTCACCCACCGCTTCACGACAGCCACACTCCTTAACTTCAGAAGATCAATATCCCTAGTTGCGAGATTCTGGAATGAGATATTGTTTCTCCATGGTACATAACAAGACTCACGGATGACTCTTGCTAATTCCTTTCGGTGCCACTTTCAGTTCATCCTCACCACCGAACACATTCCTCCTGAGTCCCTTTGGGTGAGGCTTTGGTTCACCGAACAGCTCCACAAACTCGGGCGCCGAGACAATATCCCGAAGTGGTGTCGCATTAGTAAGGATGTTATGTCTATCACCCCAATGCAATTCAGCCCAGATATGGTGGGTGAGACTACGAAATGTACCTCAGGGTCGAAAGCTCGTTTTTCTCAGGTGCCCATAGTCCAGCGGCCACAAGACTTTCCCCATTTGCCTTGACTAGAGGCAGGTGTCATAAGCCGCAACCATGAGCCGAATGTCTTAGGATACTCGCCGCATCTGTGAAAAAGGATCGTGTTCGAAATCGATATCAGGGTAAATTAACGCAGAAGAAGTCTGAACGGACATATGGTCTGCAGTGAGATTATCAGTTCACGATCGAAGAAACTTTCCGGGACGCACATCCAGCGAAAATTCCTTTCCTTCCAGACCTTGACGTGCTGGCCGAGAAACCTGTCTTGTACGGAGTCTTGTCATTACTGAACCGGACCTAAGACAAGCAACATGAGCAATACGGATGGCCAATGAGCTCGTGCACACCCACGTCACGGTAAATGCGATGGACCACATCTTTAGCCGGTAACGGCGGTATTTCGTCGTCAATTTCGATAATCTTGGCTATTAGGCTATCAATGAAGTCGAGCCATTCCTGGAAACGGTCTCAGTCCGTCACAATCGTAGCCGAGAGTCCCTTCATACCCTTTCAGCTAGACGAAAGACAGGGTCTGATAACTGAACGTCTTAGAAACCATCATTCCCCGTGAATTGTATCATTCCTACCATGCAGTTTGAACCACTCCCTATCATTGCACTTCGGGTTAGTAAGATTGCGGAGGAAGTTCAACGTGTTACGAGATATTTGGCCGGGGGGAACTGGCAGAAACGCTGTTATGTATGCAGAAGGAGATGGAATAAGATATACCTCGCCCAGTGGTAGGTGCTTGGACGATCTTGCCCACGACTTTCACGTTAGAACTCTCATCCGAAGAGTCCTCTACGCCTTCGCTCTCGTCCTCATCAACGCGCTTTCGCTTCTTGACAGGCGTGGTTTTGTCCTGCTGGATGCCTCTCTTCGCCGGTGTTCTCCGTGAAGGTGTCATTGAAGACAACTTGGAGACAACACGAGATTTAGGGGGAGTGACGGGATCAGGACTTCCAGAGTTTGACTTATATTTCCGTTTAGCAGGCGAGTTGGCGTGATAGTCCAAGCCAATGTCTTGGTCTTCCTCATCCAACGCGTCGCTATCAAAGTCCTCAGCTCGGTGAATACTCGTCGATGATTTTGACGTGGAGCGGCGGTCACTCTCGTTGTTATCTTTTGTCGGTGCTTGATATTCGGCGTCTGAATCCTCCGCAGAGGAATCATCTTGAACCTCGAAATCTACATCTTCATCATAACTTTCTTCACTCTCCTCCGGTGTGGTATTTCGGCGTGTCTTCTTCTTTGGGGGTCGCTCAGCTTCCCTGAAGCCTTGGAGGTTTTGGCTGGCGATTGTGGAGCTTTCGACCGTGCCATAGAGTGGCCCAATTGTCAGACGCGCTTACGTAAAGGCCAGGCAGAGTAAAGATTTGGATGCGGACTACAAATGACCAGCTCTAACAGGCACGGTGCCAAACGAGGTGGAGCCGCAAATTTGGGCGCCCCACGTGCCCGTTATATAGGTAACTAGTTTCGTACATTTTCCACACTGTCCAGATGAATATTAAGAAATCCTTCCCGCCTCATGGCTCGATCTTTCGAACATCTGGTCATCCAAACGTGCAAGTAGAACCCTCGGAAACCACAATCCCTGTAGTCACGACTTGTCATACGTAGGTTAGTGCACCAGCTTCTCGATAGCGAGCTTGATGGTCTGAATCTGGCTGAATAGTTCTCGGGCCTCGTTCGTTGTCACGCTGGCAGCGATGACGGGTCGAGTTACGCCGCACGCACGGCCAAGAGCCATCTTCGAACGAACAAAAACATAGGGAACATTCTAAAGGCGTGAACGATGCATTTTTCAGTATCAAACAACGGTCCCGAGCAAAAGTACCGGATACCTTGTCTTCGCAAAGAAGCGGGAGGTGTAGCAAGATCTCCAATGGCTCAGTATCGGCAGTCATGATGATAAACTCAGCAATACCACGGTTCAAAGTTTTGGTGGCTGGGGATATGATGTTAGAAGCAAGAAGAACAATTCTCGAATTCCCTACCTTCATTAGCACCCTTCTTTAGCTGCTTGTATGAAGAGGCCTGCTGCACAAGGTCTAGAATCTTGGAAAACAAGGGGATTCTTATGTTGCCGCCAGGAATTGCTTTTCATTTCAAAGCATACCTGGTTGGTGAGGGTTTCATCCGCAAGGGGATAACAACGAGAATCGATCTCTTCAGACATTCTACACGTCTAGAAAAAAAGGCTGAGAGGGCAAGTCGGGTGACCTCACGAGGAGATCCTTGGTCACCTTTGTTGCAAAGAAAAAAGAGTGAGGAATTAATGGATCAGGGTTCTTCAAGTCACATGCGTGAATTTTTAGCGCCAAGGATTTTCTAAATTCTGCCTGTTCAGCAAAACCTGGAATTCCAAGTGCCATGGATGATTGGAATGACACTAGAACCAAGCTATTGACTCTTCTAAACGTCAGCCATCTCAAGTCCACCAAACGGAAACTGGAAGAGAACCCAGAAGCTGCAGAATCCTTCGAAGCACCGAGGGAGCAACGCGTTAAGCTCAATCAGCGTCGGAAGGTAGTCTTGACGGACAATGGTGTGGAAAAACCGGAAGGCGAAGAGGTTGGAGAGGGCGTAGGGGGTCCTACGACATCCCAAGTGGAAGAAGCTATCGAGGAGGCTGATGACCAGCTTAACAATGCCGGTGACGCTGGTGAAACTATCGAAGGTGTGCATTACGGTGTGGATCCTCACGTACCACGTCTGAGTCATATCCGTGCTTTTAGATGATTGTGATCCTGATGTCTTCGATCCTTTTCTACTCCATTTTGGAGCAAAGCCTACTCATCTGTCCGAATCCTCACGCAAAGCTGTTGAGGGTGGATTGTGGAAACGGAACACATTGGGACCAAGGAAGATTCCTCAATATAATTCTACCCATAATGCTGTGGAACAAGTTCCTCTTGATGATGATTCAGAAGGAAGTCCGTCCGAGCCAAGCATACCGCCAGCGAGTTACAAGAGCTTTGTTAGTGCCTATCGCTCATCACTTGTGGCACTTGTATCTTACTCCAAAATTGGCACCAGATGCACCCGAGGTTGTACTCGGCATTCGACCAACTTTACCAATCTTCCTCGAAAGGTACATACCACTCGTTATTCTCGCCACCCTAAACCATCCATCAAGTGTGATGCATCGTTCTTCAGATACGCAACCTTTACTAGCAACGATGTTTGATGCATCTGTCAAGTCAATGGACGTGCAGGTCTCCAGGGTAAAAGTGTCCCAACACGAATCGACAAGGAATTTTGCGAGTTTGCTCGCGTTAAACCACATCATAAAGTGAGGTTTTCTTCTCACGGCTAATATGGACATTGGCTAACAGGTATATATCTCATCTCAGATGTACAGATTTAATCAGCAAACATGACGAAATCCTAGCAGCCAGGTCAAAGGCTTCCAAACCACTTGGCCCAGACGAGGAAGACGAATTCCGTGACCAAGGCTTCACACGACCGTCCGTCCTCATTCTCCTACCGTTCCGGAATTCCGCTCAAGCAGTAGTCAAACATTTCGCCGAGCATTTCCGCTCCATGTGGTCCTCAGAGAGCAGTAAAGTCCGCGTGCAGAACTTTGAAAAATTCATCTCGCAATTTTCACTGCCCGAAGAGGCAACGAATAAGCTAGCGGAATCGGCACCTGGAGCCTTTCCCGCTGATCATGTCCATACGTTTGTGGGTAACGTCGACGATAACTTCAAGATTGGTATCAAGTTGTCGAAAAAAACCATGCGTTTATACGAGCATTTCTATGGGTCACACTTGATCATCGCGAGCCCTTTGGGGTTAAGGCTAGTTATCGAGGAGGAAGGGTAGGAGTGGATCCTTTGCAGCTTTTTTGAGTTTTTTGATGATTTTCACGTAGATCTGATTTCCTGTCGTCCATCGACATTGCAATTCTGGACCAGGTGGATACTTTCACGATGCAGAATTGGGATCACGTCAAGGTGTGATGGCTTACCTCCCTTCTTAAAACCCCCCCTTGTGGACTGACCGTTTTGGTTGAATTCATTCGTCGGACAGTTTGTCATGTCTGAGCTTAACAAAATTCCCAAGGACTCCCATGACGCTGATTTCTCGCGTGTAAAGGGTTGGCATCTGGACGGTCAGTAAGTCGAGCATGTTAATTCCCCAGGAGATTACATCTTGAGCGTAATGTTCTCATTGAATCAAGTGCCAAGCACCTGAGGCGAACCATTATGATGACATCGTATGAGACACCCGAGATCCGATCATTATTCACTTCGCTACAGAATGTGTGTGGGAGAGTGAGGACAACACATTCTTGGGAGGGTGTCAAAGTCCCCGAGGGTATCGAGCAGGTTCGTGTTCTGTCTCGCCGCTAAACCTTCCCCTAAGTGAATTTTTTCTTGTTCCTGGACGACCTCTCCAGTCTTATGTACGGTTCGAAGCTAGCAATGCAGTGGACGAACCAGACAAACGGCTCGATTATTTCACCCAAAAGGTTAGTTCATGCTCGATGGCGATAACACTCTTAATCCCAATCTCTTCCTGACTTTTCTTGTCCCAACAGCTCGTCCCGGCGGTTCTTAAATCAGCAGTACAGAGTTCGGGAACCGTTATTTTCATCCCATCTTACTTTGGCTTCGTCCGAGTCAAGAACTGGCTGAGGGAAAACAAACACATCAAATGTGTCTTCGTTTCCGAGTGAGTTTTTTTCTCCATGATTTTCGACATTTCTGTAATCCATGTTCTGACGGAATCATGGCATAGACATACCTCAAACCCGGATATTCAACGAGCCAGACAGGAATTTGCCTCGGGAAAGAAAGACTTCCTCGTCGTCACTGAGCGACATCAATTTTTCCGAAGGTGCGTTATACAATTAGATATAGTGTACGCAGCGATCGAAAGTGTTTATTTCAATCTCTCGCTACGATGTCCTATAGGAGTCGATTTAAGGGTACCAGGAACATCATCTTTTATGGACCTCCGGACCATCCCCAGTTCTACTCCGAGTTGCTGTCGTGGCCATTCTTAGAACGGGGGGTCGAAGGTTCGGATGTCACGGTAAAGGTATTGTATTCGAAGTATGATGCAATGCAGTTAGAACGGATTGTAGGCACCCACGCAGTGGCGCCATTAATTCGTGGAGAGAATGATCTGTAAATATTGGAGGGGAAAGGGATGAGATATTGTTTTACACAGCACTTGGCTTTTATTAAGGATCACACCTAATTGTAACTTGAGATCCTGTTATGACTGTTTATGCTTTGCATCCCAAATGGCCAGCCGTAAGCGCATCCCTTCTTCGCCGAGTGTCGTGTCCTTTACACCAAGCAAGTACTGATCAAGCCCTCCGTACTTGTCGATCGTACGAAGCACACGAGGAGTGACTTTGAGATGAAGGGTCTTGTTCAGCGTTTCGGAATAGAGTCGCTTGGATTGAATATTCGGGAGCCAAGTGCGAGGGGTTTTGTGCTTTGACTTGGGGACGTTGTTTCCGAATTGTTTGATGGCGCCACCAAAGAGACCTTTCTGAGCGCGTTTGAAGATGTTTTGAGTGGCTGAAAGTTGAAAGGACGGAAACATGGTAAGGATTAGGGGAAATCTCCTATAAAAATCCATTTAGGCGGTGCAAGGGAAAAACGTATGTGAAGACCAACCGGCGCACTGGCTCAATCGCTCCGGAAACTGTCAGGATCTGTGGCGCTGGGAGAGTCAACTCCGAGAACGGCCGTGGGACATGTCAGGTGATCGGAGAGTTCCAGTCTCGTGAATTCTAATATATATATTTTGTCTTAGAACGTGGCCAATTGAATTGGGGTTTCAAAGCAATTGGGGAAGCGTGAAACCTGATGAGCAAAGTTTGGAAGGTACGACCAACCACATGAAATTAGACCATTGCCATCAGCGCTTCCAATATCTTCCTCACTGCCAAGCAATACTGATGCACTAAGCAACTTGCCTCTCACCATCCTCCAATCCTAATTCATCTCAACTTCCCCCCAACCGCATCTACCGGGTGGCTTAAGAGAAGGAACCTCGCACTTCTAATTCCCCTCTGCAAATCATTCATGTCGACAAATCACCACCCAATACGGGCTCACTTGCGGTCTCTCATACCCTCTCATCGACGTGCATTCTTCCGTGCCAGAGTCATCGTTCACGAACTCATCAACATTCCCCTTGTTTCCGGCGAGTTTGCCCTAAAATGGCGCTTTCAGCGAGCGCAGCCCGTACATCCCGACTATCTGTCAGCAGCCCTCAAAGACAAAATAAAGGATAACGAACAGCTGTCTTCCGTCGGTACTATCGAGGACAACAGCTCCGAGCAAGACTCACTTGCTGAGTCAACAAAGGCTTCGTCTGGATCATCAGGAGCATCCTCGCCACTTGAAAAGCACCCCGCTAAATCGTTCCATAGCGACATACCATCTTATTCACAGTATCTTGCGCCAGAAGTTGCCTCATCGGTTACCAACAATCCATCTGAAGACATCCTCGAAGTTCCTGATACGTGTACCACTGCTCCCAGGGGAGTCACGAAATTTTGCCCACTCCTGCTAGACCACACGGTAGAATACAATCACCGCATTGATGTGAACTTGGATATCACGGTTGACAAGGAGTCATCGGACTTGCATCCTTCCGAGTTCAAGCTGACCGTGCTGCAGGAGGCTGAGGAACGTGATAGTGATTCATCATCCTCGTTTGGTGGAGTTGTCATCAATCTCTCGGAATATGTGAATGCTGGCATCGTTACTCGGCACCACTTGCTGTGCGGAAGTAAAACCAATGCCGTGCTCAGAATCACTATCCAAATGCGTCACATTGGGGGCGAATCGCAGTTTGTGGTGTAAGTTCGGCCCCGGTCGCAAGGTCTTATTGTAAGCAGGCCTGACTACTATTATAGGCCGCCTCTTCTAGATACTCCGATCATGTCGGGCGTGTCAGGGCTGCTTGCACGAGATGGATTACGACAGAGCGCCCGTGCGTATGATTTATTCTTCCCTACCCCTCCTCTCTTCACTGACGTGGTTCGTTCATAGTTAATGCCGAGGCATTCCGTTCCCATAATACGCCAGCTTCGAGAGGCTCACCAGTCCCAACTCCCAATCGACCAGCATTTCTCCCTCGAAATTCAATTCTGCAACTACCTTCCCAAGCGCCATCTCCTGTGGCTTCCGCCTCAACGGAATACATCATTGACACACTATTCAACCCCAACACTAGCCCTTCGCCTCCCAACACTGCGCCCCCACTCACAATCCCGTACAAGCCCCATCTATCAAGTGATCACAAAGTTGTTGCATCGGAGATCAATTCGACGCCGATCCCCATGCCGCCCGTGGTTCAATGGATTCGGATCATTCAACAACTGTAGCGTCCATGAACTCTGTAGGAAGTGAAGCAACGAAGTCTCGTGTGCATTTGTTCAAAAAGCCGTTTCCCCATCGAAATGATTCTTCGTCCTCTTCGAGTGGGAAATGGTGGAGAATAGGTGGAGGGAATTCGAGTAGATCCTCTTCTCCGGTCCCTTTGTCTGCGCCTCCGCTGCAAACACGCATGGAAATACCTTCGCCCGGAGGGATGCCGTTGGTGTCCCCCCAGGAGGGCCGTTCGCGGGGGGTCGAGGGAAGGAAGACGCCGATGTTTGCTAGGCCATCAACGCCCTTCTCCACAAATCGGAGTGGGAATAGAGCTCCCACTATCGCGATTACAGATACGGATAGTTTGGGCAAGAGTGTCACGTAATACATTGCCCGATGGCATGGGGGTTATTTCCCCAATGATTTGGTATTGTCACATGCGCACTTTGTCTCATTGTTCCGCTCAGGCATTCTGTTTTTCGTGGCTTTCTCTGCACGGCTTCTGGCCGTATTTCACTCCGCTTCATTTCTTTTTTTTTTTTTTTTTTTTTTTTTTCCGCTTCATTTCGTTCTTTTTCTACGTGCCGACCTGATAATACGCTCACTGGATGAGCCCAGTTCGCATCCATCTTCGCCCTTTTTTCATTCTCCGGTCGTGCGCCACTTTCATTCGACATTCCACGCGTAGACACATTCATTCGGATCCCATCACACTTCCCTGGAACCCAAACCAACCTTACTAAAAACAGTTATTATAAAGAAGTGTATCTGAGGTATATTAATGACATGTATGATCCCTATCCGATGGTTGATATGTAGCTGGTTAATTGAGATGTGTACTTATGTCGCGTGGATAGTATGACAAGACATGCGGCTCTCATTGCACCCAGGGCGGTCGGAAACTCCGGCATGTTAAGCAAGGGGTCCGTTTTGGTACTGCGAGTCGTTATCATCTTGCAGGATGGAAGATCGAGCCAGTGGGGATGTGCACGATGTCTAATGGATGATAGACGTGAGGACAGCTTTAGTGCATGATGTCATCTCCGTCGTTGATAGTTATTTGGTTCGGGCCACTCAGGCAGGTTACCAGCCTCTATTAGTATAGATCTCACGAGCAGCCTGAAGTCTGCAGGTTAGCCTAGTAAGCAAGAATTAAACCTCGTGCAACTCCCGAGCCCCGGGAATTTATTATCCCACCTTAACGGAAAAATGCCTGTGCACAATGGCCAGCAACATTCGTCGCACTTGGCTCTCGCTCTCTGTTCCTTACTCGCACAATCTGAAAGCTTCAGCAGACGTAGGAAATAACAGATAGGTTCCGGAATACTCGTCCTCCTTCGTCCGAGTATTGCATGCCACGCATTTTTCTCGGTCGGCTCCGCCTCGCCCTCCATACTGAAATCCTCAATAATACATTTGCGTTACTTCGATCACTGACCACTGAGGAGCGGTATGGACACCGTTTGTAAATCTCTGAGACACGCTGGAGATGCGTAGGCACAACATTCGGTAGTAACACCAAAAAACAAACTAAGATGCCCCATGGACGATTTCACCAATTAACGACTCCGATGAACCTACAGACACTCTCCTTTAGTATGCCGACGAAGGAACACACCGGGGGTGGGGGGGGGATAACGTGAACCGGTTCTTGAACCGCAGGGTCGTCCAAGGAATTGTAGCCTTGTCGACCATGTACCAGGCGTGTGCTCAGCTGGTGCTTCAACGTGGAGGCACGCTCTTTTCATCTAGCCCTCTTAATGAGTGAATTAAGTTTCGTAGTGGGAATACTGACAATTCCAATTTCGATTCTCTAGTCATTGCGGGTCCCGGGTGCTGATGATCCAGATTGATCTCAAGGATATCCTCGTTATCCAATTCCGCCATACTTTTGCAACTAAATTCGCATTCACTTCATTGTCAACTCCACATCAAAGGATAAGGATCAAGCTATCGGATCAACATGGAGATCATGCAGGCTCGAAACCACAACGACTCGGCGGTGCTTGGCTCGTTAGGCATTGATTCCGATTCGGATGCCTTACATACTAAGTGGGAATCGAATCTAGGACTCAGGAGGTCATAGCTACTGGACACCTTGGCATCTCCTTCCTGGTCACCACCGGACTCCTTGGAAACGTAGAGCAAGAGACAAACGCCCCCACAAGCTCGGCCAATGAACAGCACTTTGTTCTATGTGTCTACCTTCGTTCAGGCCATACTTACTACCAAGTCCTCACCTATGCCTCTACGGACCTCGTTTCGGTTACATTGAAAGTAAGAAAGCGATCAGCCTCGCCGAATGCCAATTTCCGTGGTAGTTGTACCGCATCCGACATCTAGTTTGGTTCTCATATGCTCAGCCTGTGTTGATTGATGTCCAAATTTAGACAGTGTCTGTTCTTTTTAGTTGGAAGGTCACGTCTTCTCAGAATCCCGAGAGGATGGTACTATGACGGTGCCGTTGTGTGCGTTGTGCTTTCGGACTGGTGTCCTAAATTCGAAACCCAAATCACTCAATTCATCCCAGCGGAAGACCCGCTGCGTAAGTCAATTCGTCTGGGTGCATGCATTGACTGAGTTGCTCACGAAGCGATGAATGCCAACTACCCTAGTAGGGCGTGGGTTCTCCACTCTTAATCTTTGGTCCAAATTACACATCCCCAAGTACCACAGATACGTCACCTCATAAACATAGTTTAAGTTGGCTAATAGTACGAGTCTGGTTCGAACCACTTCAGGACCGAATTGAACTGTGAGAGTACTGAAATGCAGCCCGATTCGATTACGTTCTGGTTCTCAAAAACGATCTACCCCTTAGCTAGATGCAGCGAGGTTTACTTTAGTGGGTATACCCAATCTACCACGATGGATCCAGCATGAACCCCACATTCGGCAAGATGATGATGTGTTCATTTTAAAGTACACTTCCGTCCTATCAGCATATGCTGTACTATACATGACTCAGTGTGAGATGAAAGGATAAATGGGGAGAGATATAGAAGGTTGTGGGTCATCAAGGCTCGGTTGTGGAGGCTGGCTGGTGCGGCAACGCATTCCCTCATATGTGGGCCTCGATGGCTGACAAGGACATCTCTCGACAGCTCCTCTAGGCCACTCACACACCTTACCATCTGGTACCCTTTTTCTGGAGGTCCACCCTTCACCTCAAGCCTCAGACAGTCCTGCGGAAGTTACAGACGAAAAAAAGAAGAAAGAAAAAGGAAAAGAAAGTAAAGAGGGCCAAGGTGGCAGCCACGGCAGCAACGATGGCAGTGACCATGGTAGTGGTACTGTGGTGGTGATCGTAGTGGTGACTGTATGACCGTGATGGTGGTAGTGGTGATGGTGGCCGTAATGGCATCGCATACTGCGGCGGCGACGGTGGCTGTAGTTGTACCACTCGTGTTGGTCGTGGCGATATTGACCGTATGGATGGTGTTGAGGGTGGTGATGGTCGCCGTCGCCGTCGCCGTCGCCTAGTACTGCTGATGCTCGAAGATCTGTCTGAGGAAGGGTAAACCTCCATGGGTGGTGGCGGCACAACAGAATATGAGCCTGGAATCGCTGTTCTTTCAAGAGCATGGGCATGCTCCGAGGACAGAGCCGGCAGAGAATCACCATCCGGTGCGATTGGGTGCCAGAAAGAGAATAGGCCACATGCAAATGTAGGAAATTCGTTTGGGCCAAAGCATTCACGAAGGTAGAGGACCCGATCATCTACGAGCTCTGCGATTTTTAAAATAGTTTCTCTTCCAGTTACGAAGTTGCGGGTCCCCCCCTCCGGGATAATCTCCTTTGTTGCGGATTCCGCATAGTGGTTGACGAACACATAAAGGAGTGGAAGTAAGTGCTGAACAAGTCGGTGGAGTGATCAGTGCTCAGTAGCTAGGGGAGTGGACACGAACCCACATGCTCTAATGGTCCTTCTCCAATTATAGCAGATAAGGCGGCGGCTCCGTCAATCTCCCAACGCGCGTTGGACAGCTTCTGTGCAAGATCCTTTTCTCGTTCCCGCATTCGCGAGCGCAAAAGCACAGACAACGGCTCGTGTACTTGAATGTCCCGTATCCGACTGGGAGGAACAACAAGTGGGTATACAAGCCCCTCGAGAACTATGTTGTTGAGTGTGCTCAGATATTCATGGACTGATCCAACTATCGCAGGCGCGATGCGTCCTTCAGCGGCACTACGGTTTAGAGCACCAATACTATTCAATATCTCCTTTTTATAACTAGGACACAATTAGCGGATAGCTCTACTTTCTGATATGAGCTACTTACTGGGCTGCCTCATAACTATATCTCGCAATGGAGTATGCAAGCCAAACAGGTAGACTGTCTCATGATGAGTCTCAAGGTTGTGGTTGATGGGAGAGTCACATACGTGTGCCCTGCGGGCTTTGTTTCCGTGAACTTGTTTATCTCCTGGACACTGACATAGCTGCTGTGATCGATGTCGATCGCTTCTAAAAGGGCATTCCTATATGATACCCCCAAAAATTTCAAGGTCCAGTGATCAGAAACAAGCTCTGGATGGCCAGGGGATTCTATACAGTCGCTCATGTAGTCCCGAACGGCCTGAACGAACACTGGGCCGGAGACAGAGCCTCTCCACTTCTGTTAATTGAAGATGGGATACTCAATAAGTTCGCATAACACACTGTCCAAGGATACCGTACCTCTGTTTCCCAGACGGCGCGCAAGTATGGATCGCTAACTCCCTCATGTGGACCAGCATCCAACTTTTGAAGGATACGAGAAGTGCCCATCCGTATTTCCTTCGTGATCACGGCCGTTTGGTGGTCTAATTTCAATTTCCAAATCATCGAATGGTTTTTTAGCAGCGCGTCAATCCCTGTATTCAAAGCGACGGTAATTTCTTCTCTGCACCGCGTCACAAGCCCCAGGTCAACATACTGGCCAGGTTGGGTGGCACGGGGAATAGGTGGCGGGTATTCCAAGGGTCGACGGGTGGTTTCGAATTGCGATACTGGTTGAGCCATGGATGGATAGGCGGGCCCCGGCGGATATTGTGAGGGCTGACGGAAGCCTTCGGTTTGCAACACAGGCTGGTACATGGATGGATAGGTAGGAGGGAAAGGGGTAGCTTGGGCATACCGAGTGCGCACGCGGCGAGACCCAATGCCAGCTCCACGAGTTTGAGGTAAGTCATACACACCATCATAATTGTCATCTACGAAGCGGGTCGTAGGCCTTCTACGGTCGTGGTGTTCCGTAACAGCGGGCTCGACTTGGTAATCGATGGATGGAAAGGGATCGTCAATTCTCCTCTCAGAAACTGCAATCAACCCCTGAATGAGATTATCGTCTTCCAGACAGCGGCCGATTCCACCATGCTGCTGAATATAACGATCCATCTGGTACTCCAAATCCGTACGTTTTTTCAATAATCCGAGGACTTGATCCAGTTTCTCATCCGAAGCCTTCGCCCTTTCATTGATCTCCTTTGTAGACTTGTGAATGATGACAAATATTGCATCATTCAGCCTCGTTTTGAGCTCAGAAAACTTTTGGGCAAACGACTCGAATTTCTCCTGCCAAGACAAGGATTTAACCATTCGAACTGGATTCGCGGGGTAAATGGCTGCGAACGTTCCTGACTAAGCCTCGACTGACCGATAACTTTTTGTTTGAGGTAACAATCAATCATGTTCCCACAATCGTCTATCCCGCTCTAACATGTACGTTAGAATGCAATGAATATGAGTTTACTTGGAAGTTAAAATACCTTCATTTTTTGAAGAATTCCGACAATGCCAGTCTCCTCGGGTTCATCTGGAGCGGTCGATGACAGCTCAGTCAGCTGGCTCATCATATCTGCCATTTGATTTAGGAGCACCAGCGCCCTTCGATCATTCTTTAGACGCTGGAGCTCAATATTTATAATTGCCTATCCCAAGAGCATTCTGCATTTCTTTTCTTGCGTTAGGAAGTCGAGTGATTGCTCACTTTAAAGGGGATGGCGACTATGGCAACAAAGCTATGTACAGTCGCCAAATTATCCCTGGGTCGAAGGCTGGGTCAGAAGATGGATCATATGCCGCAGGTTTCGCACTGACAAGATGGAAACAAATGTGCTTAGGGGTGCGATGAGATCATCAGAGCTTCCAGTGCTGGCAAGACCCAAAATCTTGGAGAAATCAAAATTAGCGCCCAACAGGGCATTCTGTTTCGTACTGAAGGAGTCAACTGTCTCAGCTGTCATAGGTGAGCGTATATGCAACGGCGCTTTCTCAAGAGAGTGCTCACCAGCTTCGCTAAATTTGTTCTCGATAGTGCTCGAGTTTCCTTCTGTCAAGACTTTTGAACGCTCTTGCAGCGACCTTAGGTCTGGCATGACGGCTCTATGGGGACAACCGCACTGCCTTTCCCAAAGGAGGACATTCAGACAATACGCTGTTACATATTGAGACTTTGTGAGGCAAAGTCACTGGTTATTTGAGAAGCACAACTCTAAGCGCTGATAGATAGCATGTAGCATAAGGCTCTCGCAGACGCTTGATAACATTGTTTGAACACCCAATTGATCGGGACAGTTTCAGTAATGGTCCGCCGGGATCTTCCGGTTCATGACTTAGGCTGCTGTTATCCGAGCATACCTGGTATGCCCTATAGCTCTGGAGCCGAGCCTGTTCCTTCGTCAATCTCTACAGTCATTCTCAGAAATATCGGGAAAATGCTGAGGATTTTGACAAACGCAATAGAACCGCAGAACTCATCCCAAATATGTACCTGAGCGCCTGAACTTGCAGTAACGACCCATTCGTCTTGATCAGTCAGCATGATCTTGAACCCGCTGGAAAAGATATTTTAACAATTCGAGACCAAAACAAGCATTTAAACGATTCATGAGAGCCCCGGACCAACTTCGTGACGAGACAAGGGTGGACTCCAACGTGTATAGGCTAGAAACTATCTGGAGAGGGTGCGCGCTGATCTAATTTCTTTTGTCGACGACGTCAAGTCCATACTGAGTTTGCATCTGGGTGACTTCAACGCTAAACCTTTGTTTCTCCATGCTAATGAATGGGGTTACTCGCCTTGACCTGTTGCTGTCATTAGCGCCCTGATGCTAGCTCCGTTCATCTGGTATTGTGAATACGAATTACTCCATCGCCTCAGGAAACCTTGAGGTTACTGCAGGGCGAAAAACCAAAACGTTGCGATCTGGATTCGCCAGATTGGAGCGGAGGTAGAGCACCAGTGGAACACCCCACCTAGCCTGAGAGTCCTCCAGACGGCTCACAGTTTACATGCAAAGTCACTTAAGGGTCACATCACCGGTGTTTCTACATCGTAGGGATCTAGTGAAACGTCGGAGTCCCCGGCCAAAGCCCCTTTCGCCCAGACTTAAATTTCGCAAACCCCCTTCTCCCATGTCTTAGGCCATAATATCGATCTGCTCCAGAATCAGAGCCATGCGCGCTGATATGTCGAGGTGACCTGCGATCGGGAATAACATTGTCAGTGTCCGGAACTCCCTAACGGCCCGATGCACACCTTCGATGACGCTACTCAAGTCGACGTTCTCTACACCATCTACACCACCGATCGTATCAGTGGAGCATAAGCCACCAATCGAACCCATATTTGCTCCTCCCAGAACTTCGTGAAGTCTACCAACACTCGCTAGGACAAAGTCATTTGAACAGTATCTGTGTGGCGGGTGAGGACACCGCATATACTCCATATAAAAAGGCTGCTCACGCATTTACCATCCGTCGTCCAATCTGGCTCCTTGCCTTTCTCCATTCTTTCTTTGACGGGGCAGAGGGGAGCGATATCAGTACTGCAGTATCGACGAGGGGCCCAACGCCCCTCGCTCCGCCTTCCCCAACCCCCTTACTGTCTAATATTAAAAGAGCCTCAAATAAAACCAATGCTCCCAAGGAGAAACCGATCTAGAACAGGATAGGGAGGCGTCGGTGGGAGGTAGCACAGCTGCTGGATGGCATAACACAACATACCAGCGTCACGGGCCGTTTCCCTTGTATCCCATCGTGCAGAGCCTCAGCTAAAAGAATCGCAGCTTTTTGTGCTCTATCCTGGTAATACTTTAGAGGTTAGATTCTGCGGGTGTTCAGCTGGATGACCGTACTCGAGCTCTTATCCAATCATTGTCCACGATCAGCCCTAGAAAGGAGTGCCTCGTCGGGTCGAGACTCTCGAAACTATTCTTTTCTGACTAACCAGTGGCTATGTAGATGGAAACAGGCAATGAAACGGCCGCCACGACAGCGCTCAGCGCTGTGTGCTTGATAATCTCCATTTTTGCCTGCGTCACTAACTGTGATTTCACCCACGAACTCAGTGACTGGCCGATTATTAGCATTGCTAGGAGCAGAAACGTTAACGCACTCCTTGCCAGGTGATGTCAAATGGACTCGCCATCTGGAGAGTGTGACAGGACGAACAGATCCTGCTTGGACTCCTCAAACAATCTCCTACAAGCCTTTGCAGCATCTAATGACTCGTGCTCCGACTCAACTTGGATACCAGGGATGATAATTGACGCCTATTTCCGATTTCTGCTGAGCCTCCAAATGAGTGGTCGATGGAACTATACCTACGACAAGACTTGGTGCCTTGGGCCTAGGAGTCTCCCTGAGCTCAATGGTGTCCGGAAGCGAGGGTGATTCGTGCACATTGTGGGAGCCGGGACTTCCTGCAGCGTTTGGACCTGACAACTCTATGAAATCGAAATGCTGCACTCCTGCCCAACGTTTCCGCACACGGTATCCCGTCAGACCGCCTCCGGCGAGCCCGAAGAGACCACCGACGATGGCAGGGGTGACGGCTGTGGCGGAAATGAAGGGGAGTAGTGGAAGAAGTACTGGAGCGGCCAACCCTCCAGTAATGCCTATGGCAACACCACCGAGCTTTTTAATTCCACTGTCAGAATGGCCTATGTATATTGTGCATGTGTAGAATTGTCGGCTCACTCACCGCAACACCACCGACGGTAGCCGCCATACGACCCCATTTCCCTCCCCAGCCTTCTTCCTTGCTTCTGCGTATCCTTTCACTCTGTTCTTGCATAATTGATTCTTGTTTTTTTATTACATGAGCGTACAACTCCTCGCTTAGTGTACGCTCCGCATCTAACAATTCTTTGATAGAGATACCAAGTATCTCTAACGTCTGACTGATAAAAGCGCGATTGCTGGCTTCATAGGTGAGAGTAGTGGCTTCCTGGTTGGATTCTGGGTTGGAAGAAGAAATGGATCCTGTACAGGTCGCCATTGTCGTCGATAGTAATGTCAAGGCGATCAAAGTGTGAGAAGACGGTGAGATAATGGAGCGGATTGCGACCACGTCGTTCCTGGTCAGATGCTCCGGAAGATTGTCAGGGTTGATGTGAAGCTATGATCCCGGGTGTAATGATATGTCAATTGTACTCTTCCGGAGTTTTGGAGTTGATTCTTACGCCTTTCAGTACAAGATCCAACCACAGTTCTCCGTGAAGAGACCACCAAGGGAGCAATGATTGAACTTGGCTATCTGACTGATCACCCGACGTCTGAAACATTGGCCCTGATTTGACGACGGCTTTAGCGGCAACAGCTGTCGCAAAGGCGTCTTCCCTCGACAGTGATTGCCTTGCGCTCATCATGCTAGAAGTCGAGCATACTAAAACAATCCTTCGATGATCTCATCAGCTCCACTTTCGCACAACGGAATAAATTATAATACAGTGGCGCAAATAGTATTAGGTTATTTAACACATTTGCGTTGCTCCGATCACTGACCACCGACAAACAGTACAGAATTGTTTGAAAATATCTGGAATATACGAGAGCTATGCAGGCACGGCATTCGGTAAAACGCCAGAAACTAAAATACCCCGCGGACAATTGACGGATCCAGCAGATCCACGCGGAAGACCGCAGATCCAGTGAAAGAACCCCATCTCGAGTTTCTCATTTTTAAGCTTTAGTATCTCTGCGAAAGAATATACTTAGCGAAGTCCTCAGAAAGGATGATATCACCTGACCAAACCTACTTCTCTGCGGGTCCCCCCTGACCTTCGGCGCCAAACTCAAGTGAATCTTCTTTTAATCCTGGAAAAGAAAGAGGGTCGAGATGGCGGCGACCATGGTGGCGATGTATTCTTAATGCCTAGGGGTCTGGCCGATGGGGAGGGAAGGTAGACCATTTCGGGTGGTGGTGGCTCCACAACTACCACAGGTGGCGGAAAAACAGGTGGCACCACAATAGGGTATGAGCCTGGAATTGCTGATTTCTCTACAATATGCACCGCATTGTCCGGACGCTCCGAGGACAGAGTTGGCAGAGGATCAACATCCGGTATGACTGTGCGCCATGAAGAGAATAGCCCACATGCGAATGTAAAGTATTCGAATGGACCAAGATATTCACGAAGGTAGAAGACCCGATCATCTACGAGCTCCGCGATTTTTAAAATAGTTTCTTTTCCGGTTCCAAAGTTCCGGGTCTCCCCTTCCGAGACAATCTGCTTTGTTGCCGATTCCGCATAGTGGTTGACAAACACATAAAGGAGTGGAAGTAAGTGCTTAACAATCGGGTGGGGTGATCAGCGCTCATTAGCTGCGGAAGTGGACGGGAACTCACATGCTCCAAAGGCCCTTCTCCAATTATCGCGGATAAGGCAGCAGGTCCATCAATCTCCCAACGCGCCTTGGACAGCTTCTCTGCAAGATCGCTTTCTCGCTCCCGCGTTCGCGAGCGCAAAGGAACATACAACGGCCCACATCCCTGAATATCCCGTATCCGACTCGGAGGAACAACAAGTGGATTTACAAGCCCCTCGAGGACTATGTTGTTGACTGTGCTCAGGTATTCTTTGACCGATCGAACTATCGCAGGTGCGACACGTCCTTCAGCAACACTACGGTTTAGAGCACCAATACTATTCAATATCTCCTTTCTATAACTACAACACAATTAGCTCACAACTCTGTTTTCCTATATGAACCACTCACTGGACTGCCTCGTAACTGGATCTCACAGCAGAGTACGCGAACCAAACAGGCAGACTACCCCATCATAAATAACGAGATTGTCGTTGATGGGGAAATCACATACGTATATCCAGCGGGCTTTGTTTCCGTGAATTTGTTTATCTCCTGGACACTAACATAGCCGCTGTGATCGATGTCTATCGCTTCTAAAAGCGCCTTTCTGTATGATGGCCCAAAGAATTCCAAGGTCCAGCGGTCACAAACAAGCTCCGGAAGGCTAGGAGATCCTATACAATCGCCCATGTAGTCCCAAACAGCCTGAACGAACATTGGACCGGAGACGGAGCCTTTCCACTTCTGTTAATTGAGAGTGAGATACTCAATAAGCTTCACACCGACCGCCCAAGGATACAATACCTCTGTGGCCCAGATGGTGCGGATGTGTGGGTCGCTAACTCGATTATGGGGACCAGCATCCAGTTTCTGGAGGATACGAGAAGTGTTCATCCGTATTTCCTTCGTGATCACGGCCGTTTGGTGATCTAATTTCAATCTCCATATCACCGTGTGGTTTTGCAGCAGTGCGCCAATCCCTGTGTTCAACGCGACGACGATGTCTTCCCTGCACTGCGTTACAAGTCCCAGGTCAACATACTGGTCAGGTTGGGTGACACCGGGAATAGGTGGTGGATATTCCGAGGGTCGACGGAGGGCTTCGGATTGCGATACAGGCCGAACCACGGATGGGTAGGCGGAAGGGACGGGTCCAGTTTGGGCAGCCGGAGAATACCAGGTGCGCGCGTCGCGAGACCCGTAATATCCCATATACCCAGTATTGATTTCACCAGGGATTTGAGATAAGCCATACACGTTGTCACCATTGCCATCTGCGAAGCGCGCCGTAGGTATGTTTCGCGACCATTGCCTCCCATAGTCATCGTATGGCATAATGACGGGCTCGGTTCGGTAATCGACGGATGGGAAAGGATCGGTAATTTTCTTCTCAGAAACTGTAATCAACCCTTGGACGATACTGTCCTCTTCCAGACAGCGGTCGATTCCACCATGTCTCTGAATGAAACGGGCTATCTTGTTCTCTAAGTCCGTACGTTTCCTTAATAGCACGAGAACTCGATCCAGTTTCCCATCCGAAGCTTTCGTCCTGTCATTGATCTTCCTTGTGGACCTGTGAACGATGACGAGCATCGCATCGTTCAGGCTTGTTTTGAGCTCAGAAAACATTTGGGCGAAAGACTCGAATTTCTCCTGCCAAGCCAAGGACTTAACGATCCGAACTAGATTGGCGTGAGGTAAGTGACTGCGAAGGTTCATAGGCAGGGCGCGACTAACTGATAACTTTTTGTTTGAGGTAACAATCAATCATGTTCCCACAATCATCTATCCCGCTCTAAAGTGTACATTAGCATGCCAGTAGTATAGGCTGACTTGGAAGCTAGGATACCTTCATTTTTTGAAGGATTCCCGCAATGCCAGTTTCCTCGGTTTCATTTGGAGCGGTCGATGACAGTTCAGTCAGCTGGCTCATCATATCCGCCATTTGATTCAGGAGCACTAGCGCCCTTCGATCATTTCCTTGACGCTGGAGCTCGATGTTTACAATTGCCTATCCCCAGAGTACTCTGAATTTCCTTTCTTGCGTTAGAAATTTGAGCGATTGCTCACTTTAAAGGGGATGGCTACGACGGCGACAAAGCTGTGGATAGCCGCTAGATTATCCCTGGGTCGAAGGCCGGGTTAGAAGACGGATCGTATGTCACAGGTCCTTTCGGCACTGACAAAACGGAAACAAATATACTCAGGGGTGCGATAAGATCATCAAAGCTTCCAGTGCTTGCAAGGCCCAAAATCTTTGAGAAGTCAAAATCAGCGCCCAACAGGGCATTCTGTTTCGTATTAAGGGAGTTAACTGTCTCAGCTGTCATGCATGAGCATATATGCACGGCTCTTTGAATGGTTCACGCGGCTATCAAAAAAGCGCTCACCAGCGTCGGTGAAATTGTTCTCGATAGTGTTCGAGTTCCCTCCCTCCAAGACTTCTGAACGCTCTTGCAGCGACCTAAGGCCTGCCATGATGACTCCAGTTACAAAGAGTCAGACACCGCCCTGGCCTTCCAAAAGAAGGCCATACACTGTTGCATTTGAATCTTCTCGAAGTGGCATAAGCTTATCACAGACGCTTGATAGCGTAGCGCCGAACCCTCCAATTCCTGTTCGCGACAGCTTCAGTATGCATTTTGGCCCACTTGTGGATGTTCTATAGACTCTTGATAGAGGCTGGCATCCTGCCTGGGTCGAGCTATTTGCGTGGTCTACGTAGGTTCCCACGGATTTATATAATTAACGGACTTGTGCGTCTCGGGCGTCGACACCAGACCAGGACCCACTTCCAACGCCCTGTTTTTCAGCTTTCTGGTCTCTGACCTATGCCCCACAGCTTCTGGGGCCGGCGGCGGAGTCTATCCCTACAATAATGTTGACACTGTGGAGCAACCATAGTCGTCCTCGAAAAACCTTGAGCATTTTTGAGTCTTGACAAACGCAGTGGTACCGCGCGCGAAAGTCCCAAAATGTGCATCTAAGTACCTGAATTTGCAGTATTTTGTCTTGTCCGGTCAGCATGGAGGAGGATCCTGGGCCTGTTGCCTTGGTTTCTATGTCTAAGGGAGGTTGCTTGCTTCGCAGGAGTGTCCAGACGCACCGTTCGATGGCTATTTTTGCACCCTGATGGATTACAAGTTCCCCCCTCAAAAATTAAAGCAAGCATTTAACGATTCATGGGGGCTAGGCCTCGTCTCACTGGTAGGGGTGCCGTGGCTCGGCTCGGAGAGCCGAACCGAAGGTCCTCAATCGCAAACGTGATAACAGGTTGGTTCATACTCAGTTGACTTCAATGTTAAACTTTTGTTCCTCAGACACTCCGTCTTGCCTGCCATGTCAATGGAATTGCCTCTATTGATATACAGGGAATTGTTGCCGTCACTTTAGAGGACCCTAGCCCTAGCTGTTTGTTAATTCAATCAGGGGAACCCCCTTCCGGGGCAATGATTTTTCCAAAGGGGGAATAATTGACTTGCCTAGCTCACCTTCGCGTTGGAGGATTCGAAGTCTTCGAATCGTCCCGCAGCGAATCTCTGTCAAGCCAACCTTGTATTGGCGATGGCGCCATACATCTGGCTACAATCACATACTTGCCCCATTTCCATGGGCTCCGACTGAAGGGTAAACGTTCAACGGCCTGTGTCTTTGATTTCCCGGACTTTCCTATATTCTCCCATAACGGATTCACCAATGCGTGTGGTGACGTGGGTCGAAATGTTGCAAAGGCTATACTTATTAATTCCATATATTCACATAAGCTACTATTACATCAGCCTTCGCTTGTGTTCAGTCCTGGCCAAATTGACTTCTGCCTAGTGGTACTTTCACACTTCGGTTCGTCAGCTTGCTCCTTGCGGAAATTATCGTAAATGCATGGAGATTGCCTGCAGTTCAATACGTGCTCGGATCCCTGCATCAACCACTTTTCGTGCTTTCCTCCTTTTTCTCGACAAGCCCTGAGCCTGGCACTGGAGCATAACGGAAAGAAGCGGTTGGTAAGATTCGACGTCTAGTGTAAGTCTCGCGTCAGTGGGAAGATCCATGCGGAACGTCCGATCGAATGCAACTACGGCTCCACTCGGCGTCGGTGCATCGGCGTACTGTTCGAAGGCTGATAGCCACGGCCCTTGGCTGCAATTGGATCTTCAGGCGTAATGTAGCAAAAGATCGTGCGTCTTCTTGGCAAGCTCAGGATTCCGGTAATTACGACCGGCGTAAAGGTCGCTCCCCTCCCTCCTTCCGATCGTGGCCTCTCCAGTATTATTGGTGGTACTACGCTTCTTTGTGATTCCGGGAAGCTGATTCGGCGCTTATGAACTCCACCTTCCCCATCGTTGTCATCTGGCTCTCGATCTCCGCTTTCGGCGTTCCCGCGGATGCCGTTGTTTTCTTTTGCTTCAGGTTTATCACCTTGTTTTTCCTCGTCCAGCTCGTCCAGTAGCTCTCGATTGCCAAAACTTCCCTCAGGCTCCGGTCCGGAGTATTGTACTTGGAAGATCTTGCCTCTCGTAGCATCCTCTTGAATGGACCATCCCCTGGGCGCCGGTCGAAGGGAGAGCCCTGAGTACAACTCATCGGGAATGTTTGGACCACTTGCTGTGATGATGTTACCCGGACCTGCTCGTGCGTCGCGAGCCTCTAGGCTGGAGCGGCCTCTGATGGGATTAACTTCATCCTCTCTGTTTTTGTCACTGCGCCCACACATAAAGCGATGTTAAATATTGGATGGGAGAACTCAAGCTCGACGTCTAGGTTTATTACTAACCACATCTCTTAGGCCTCCACTTACTCACTTGTTTAGGCTTATAAAGCAAAGCTTCGGTTGGTGAGTCTTTTATGAACGAGAAAACAAATGAGAAAAGTGTATTCGGATGTCACGATCTTAAACTCGTGGTAATAGTGGATAGTACAACGTTAGTAACGGTGAGCTTGTCATCGTCGATCAGGACGGTCGGCGGTCGAATCATTATGAAGACACTCTAGAAAGTGCGAGCAAAGATTTCTTCCATCAATGATCACCCGAATGAATTGAACGTAGTAGTGTCGGCGAATTGTGTCTTT
Organism: Cantharellus anzutake; assembly: GCF_015039405.1. Lineage (NCBI taxonomy): Eukaryota > Fungi > Basidiomycota > Agaricomycetes > Cantharellales > Hydnaceae > Cantharellus > Cantharellus anzutake. Next base: position 71,553 of record NW_024066961.1, read on the forward strand.
ATCTTTTGATGTGGAGTTGACAATGAAGTGAATGCGAATTTAAGTGCGAAAGTAATTGGATAACGAGGAAATTCTTGGGATCAGCAAACTTCATCTAGATCATCAGCACCCGGTACCCGCAGTGACTGAAGAATCGAAATCGAAATTGTCAGTATTCCCACTACGAAACATAATTCACTCATCAAGAGGGCTGATGAAAAGCGCGTGTTTCTGTGTTGAAGCACCAGCTCAGCAGAGCTGAGAACGGTAAGACACGCCTGGTACATGATCGCAATTCCTTGGCGACCCTGCGGTTCAGAACTGGTTCACGTTATCCTCCCACCCCCAACTTTGAGGACTAGAAGCGAATCGTCATAGGGTTGGTCAAGTATGATCCTATTTATGAACTCCGCCAAATAACCTTTCGCTGGGATACTAAAGGAGAGTGTCTGTAGGTTCATCGGAGTCGTCAATTGGTGAATCGTCCATGGGGTATCTTAGTTTTTTGGTGTTACTACCAAATGTTGTGCCTGCACATCTCCAGCGTGTCTCAGAGATTTCCAAACGATGTCCATACTGCTCCTCAGTGGCCAGTGATCGAAGCAACGCAAATGTATTAAGGGTTTCAGTGTGGAGGGCGAAGTGGAGCCGACCGAGCTAGAAAAATGCGTGGCATGCAATCTCATGCAATACTCGGAGGAAGGAGAATGAGAGTATTTCGGAACCTATCTGTTACTTTCTACGTCCGCTGAAGCTTTCAGATTGTGCGAGTAAGGAACAGAGAGAGAGAGCCAAGTAGCATCGATCTGCACAGCAGAAATATGGTAAGTGTCACCCTTGAACACTCCTGCGACGAATGTTGCTGGCGATTGTGCACCAGCATTTTCCCGTTGAGCCCGGATAATAAATTCCCGGGGCTCGGGAGTTGCGCGAGGTTTCTGGTTTACTAAGCGTGTGTGTGTATATGTAGTTCTGGATATTTAGCCTGCAGGCTTCAGGCTGGCTCGTGAGAGCGCCAAGGGCAGGAGTGGTCCGAACCAAATAACTATCAACAACGGAGATCATGCTAAAAAAAATCGCTTGCAAAATACTCAAAGGAGCGTAGTAAACACAAGTGGGTTGTTTGGATTTCGTTACTGGCCCTAATACTTTGGGTAGCATAGTTAACAATCCATCGCCGACAGAAGGGTACTCTCTACTTTAGTAGAGGCTGGGAACCTGCCTAGGTACTCCGATATTTATTGTCCTGTTTTGGCAGCTAGTGGTTAGGTCAGTACTGCCTTATATGTCGTGTGGCTGAGGTCTGCTCTTCGCCCACTGCGCCCTCCGCGATTGCGATGTCTGATCGATTGAAGTTGTTCAAAAGGGGAGACTCTCCTGTGCCTCCCGGTGGCCCATCGCGGCCCTCGTACTCTGTTCCCAATCTCCAGATCACTTCTTCTCCAACTGAAAACGATGCAACAACTGGCACAGATCACGGTGGAACCGATAGATTCCGTCTTAATCCTTTCACTACTCTTGGTAGTTCTCGAGGCCGGAAGGAGCGGGGGCCTGTTCGGCACGCTATAGCTCGGCTTTTCAGCAGAAGTCCCAGCCCCGATCCCACTCATACCGACCAATCAAAGTCCTCCGATCCCAGAAAATCTGACCCCTCTACGCCCGATCTGTCATCCCCAACCGTCACTGCCGGTGACGGGAAGGAAACAATCATCGCCGCCACAAGGCTCGTTCTCCAAACTGCCGCCTCTGCTCTTAAGTTCGTCCCTATTCCAAACCTCGATCAGATACCAAGTGTACTCTTGACATGGCTCCAAGTTTACGAGGTTCGCATGTGTTGTTGCGATTTTACGATCTAATGAAATAACCTCCATGTTTTCATGCAGACCATCGACAACAATGATGAAAATCTCAGGGGATTAGACGACGAAGTTCGAAACGCTCACGAAACGATCTTTGGGCCTCTCCAGTTGTGGACTGGCCAAGTTCCTTCCGAAATCGGTGATCTGATCCAACGATTTAACTTGTATGTGCATTCACTTCATCGTTCTCTCGCCCAAATTTCAACTCTCGGTCATAGAGCTCTAAAACAACAATTAAAGCAAATTGAGGCACTCAAACGTCGAAAGCTTGCCAAGAGGGTAATTTTAGTGACTGAGATAACCCAGGAAATAATCGCCGTGAAGTCGTGCATCCGCGATGCTATCTCCCGCTTTTCGGTTCGTTCCATCCACGTTTAGGTCGTTGGAAGATTGACCAGGGAATGCTCCATAGACTGCTGCGACAACTCTAAATCTCCTCCACACAGTTCGGCTCTCGGTGGATTGTTTGTTGTTTTCCATTGATTTCACCACTTGGAATTTAATGACATTTCAGATGAACTTTCAAAACTCTACAAAGCAAATGCGGAATATTCTGCCGTGAAAAGCAAGTCGAAATGCCTGGAAAATACGCGTGTCCAGATCCAGGAATTAATACTCGATCATTTGGAGAACCGGAAGCACCGATTTGTCTGGCTTCGCGGCTCACCGGGTACTGGAAAGACGGCTATATCAATGAGTGTTGCCTCGGCTCTCAAAAAACAGGGTCGCTTGGCAGCATCTTTCTTCTGGGACAAAAATCGGAAGGGTGAAGGACTTGCTTCGATTGAACACTTTCCCTCTACTCTTGCACGTCAGCTTGCCTTGTTTAATGCCGAATACGAGGGTCTTCTTGTCAGTCAACTTCGACAGTCCTCGGCACTGAAGGACCTCCGAGATTCCACTCTGGAGGAGCAGATGGGATATTTAATTGCCGATCTCATGCACAAACTTTTATCTTTGCGCGGGGAGCGTCCTGTCATCATCTTGGATGGACTGGACGAGTGTGGGGCTCAGGAGGAACTTGAGTCCTTAATGAAGCTAGTACTTATTCTTAATGAGCTGCCAGCCACATTCGCCGTGTTGGTCAGCTGTCGGCCAGAGTCATCCGTTGTGTCGGCTTGGGTTAGAGCTCGAGCCCAGGGTCTTGTCATACCCTGTGAAGACATGGACGTTGTCGCTGAGGAAGAAAAGTTCCACACTATCCACCGCATGGTGGAGGAAGGGCTTCGGGATTGCATCGACAACTCTTCCTGGAAACCATCAAAAGAAGAAGTCGATGCGTTTGTCTCAGCATGTCGTGGATTACCCATTATCGCCTCAATCCGAGTTCGGGGTGTCTCTGCTCGAACTCGTCGTGGTGAAACCCTTCGATCTGAGTTTGAATACTTCCGTGACCTCATCGATGCCCCCACCGACGTCAACTCAGAGTACTTGCGCATACTTCGCCGTGCCTATATGTTCGACTCACCTGGCGTCCCTCCACATACAGCCGAGAAGTATCGGCAAGTGGTTGCCACAATCAATGCGACATTCGAGCCACTAAGTGTGTTTTTTATATCGCAGCTGTCAGGAATTGCCGAGGAAGAGGTCCTAGCCATATTGGATCCAATTCGCTCAATTGTTGATCTTTCTTCAACAAGTGGCTTGGAACGTTCTTCGGAAAGTCCTTCAGATAGTCGTCCAGAAAGTTCCTCAGAGGAAATCCAGGGTGTCAAATTCTATCATGCAACGATGAAAGAGTTTATAACAGGGGATTCAGTTGGTAATGAAAACGACAAGGTATTCTTTATCAGGGAAGCGAATAAATATTTCATCGGACTGCCACTCCTCCGATTTTTCAATAATAGTTGTGAGCGGGATGTGTTTGGGTTGCCCACTGTTCTCCCTTTAGGAGATAAGGGGAAATGGAGAAATCTTCCTGAGAGAGAAGGTCGCCCCCCATATCGCCTCCGATGTGCCCATCACCTCCGATATGCTCGTGAATACTTATTAGAACACTTGGACCCCTCACAACTCTTTGCACAAGGGTCCAATCTGCAGAACGAATTTAATACATTTCTCACGCGAAACTTGGTTACATTTATCCACCTAGCATCGTTCGATGAATTTCGCAAGGAATTCCCTGATGGATTTGACGAATTCAAGGTAAATAAAATCGTCGTGTCATGATTATTTTAATATGATGTCATTTTAACAGAATTCCGATTCATTCAAACTTTTGAGAGAAGCTCGAGAACAGGAATTTGCGAAGTATGTGGGTATCGTGGCTGCCTTGGCATCATGGCACCTCCATCGATCGACCCTTCCTTTCACCCCATCCTCATCACCTTTTCATAAACTGTATGGCCATCTCTCTGATCCCGTCCGGATCTTCACCATTTCCGGCGAGTTCGCCGGGCACAGAATCCCATTGAGTGAGGATTTACTCAATGCTCGAATGGTCATGGAGGCGAAGCTACCTAATTTGCCAAAGAAGGCTGGTAGTTGGGATGATTATGATGCCCAATTCAACGACCCTGATGTTCGTAATGGTGTTGTGACATGTGCAGCACTCTCCCTTGATGGTCACCATGTAGCTCTTGGTTTTGGTAGTGGTGCCATCGAACTCACTGATATCGACCATCAGCACACAATTTCCCGATTCCAGCTTGATCCACCCAACCATCCAGTCTGGATCGAATTTGTCCATGGCAGCCACCGAGTTGCCGCTGAGGACATTGAAGGGAACGTCACCATCCTTAGCCATGATATGACTCCCATTAATCTTGGTACCCTTCCCAACAATCCTCTTCCTGCTGTAACTCGAGTATCAGATAATGGGTTATTTATCATACGGGTTCCACGGAACGCTGATAGTTCTTGGTATGACAGCCTGACTCTCGTATCCATTTTGGGTGACCCGCACATGCAGCACCTCGCACCCCCTTCTTCCAACGGTTTCACTCCAACTTCCAACCCTCCTATCTTAGCCTCTGAGTCTTCTACTTCATCCTCTGCATTCATCATAACTGACCCAGGTGACCTTGTGCTCGCTATTCCTCACCGTCGGACGCTTGGGTTTTCTCCAGGAGCATGTTATATCGGCGCTTTCGATGGCCTCAGTGCTTTCACCTGGTCGACAGGCTCGGGTGAGCTCATTGCGAGTTATCGTGTAATGGATTTCAATTCTTGGATCATGAATCCTGCTGTTCCCCTCACCTGCTCTCATCGCATCCCCAACCCTGTATCCGCTCGACCTAACCTTTCCTTGACAGAAGGTGAAGCAGCAGATATACAACATTCCGAAACACATGCAGGGCATAACTTGGATGAATCCTGGATCAAGTGCCCATTTTATGATCTCTTGCAAAAGGAGCAGCGGAAACCTGACATCCATTCATCTGCTGCTAGAGCCCCGCTGTTCAAAGCCGATAGACCACCCGGCGGGCTACCAATGTACTTCAATGGCAAATTTGAACTCGTTATTCCCGAGGAGTATCATCCAGTTGTTTTTTCCGGTACCGAAGGTCTAGGCGCTTGGTATGGTGATAAAGTGCCGTCTGATCCTACCCTTCTGTACAGCCCTCGGTCCAGCAAAGATGGGACTCGAATCCTTCTCCAAGGCCGGCAGACAGCTCCAATTGTTGTTGATCTTAGCCAAGTTGTTTAGGATGTTTGTGGTCAACCGCAATATCTTCCTATTTACCTTGTGCGCATTCTATCTACTGTCAGGGGGGGGATCGCGAAGTTTTGCTTGGGCGCCCTTCCATCTTTCTGGACTCCCCCTTGCACTGTCGTTTAGTCCCAGGTCAAATCTTCAGCATTGCGACCACAGAGACTTGCTCTTTTCATAGTTCCTCAATTCGCCTTCACCCTGTATCAGAATGAATATATCCAAGGCTTGACTGAAGCAGATTTTCCATCATCACTTCTTTGAACGTAGTAAAAGATCGATATCCCCTTTCCCAGTTTCACCGTTTCACCCGATGTTCATCCTCAGCTGCACATGAGTATAAGTGCTAGATATATGTGTGTGCGAATGTTTAGTGAAGATCCCTACTAGTACTTGCGAGATATGGGGCCAGAGGTGATGGTCTTTGCATCGCGTTAAATAACGTCAACGTTGTCCTGAATTAGTTGCTTTCTGAAAAGCACCTCATTCCACCCCCTGTCCCATCCCAGAGTGGTTGCATCAAAACCTATGGCCAGCGGAAATTGAAAATTCAAAGAAAATTTGTGCCGCATTCGGATTAATCCCAAGACCAATGCACAAAGAAATGGGATAGGTATTGTTATCCAAGCTTAAGCTCTCCCACCCATGGTAGCAGTTCTCGATGACTTCATCCCGGAGTCATGCATGTCAGGAAGGAGTAACTTTGTATCCAACTGTCTATTGTGTTCAGAATCTGACACATCAGCATGCATCATCGTACAAGGATAAGCATTCCACAGAGAGTGTAGGTCCACTTGATCATTCCAACCTGTGATGGCAATTGTGAAAATATCCGTAAGTGATTCAGTAAAACCAATGGCAGCGATTACTGTGTCAGAACCACCAGTAAAAATGCACTAGGAAGCTAGCGGTGAAGGAGCGGAGCTGGATCACCTTATGTAACCAGTTTCCTACATCCAATAACGATATTAGAGTTTGTGCTGATTTGTGTACTGACTGTGTTTTGGTTGCCAAATATATAATTGTTCACTGTCTAAACAACAATAAACACCCCCCAACGATCTCACCTGACGTATAGATTGTCTATGGATAAAATTCTATATTGACTTTACTATGATTTCTAGTCAATATTACACCTCTTTTCAGTAGGACGTGATTTTCCTGATAATTTACTGAAGGAAAACTACTAATAAAATAATTCCGCAATAAATGTTACTCAATACAGGAGTGACCAAACTGCTCTTTCTATCGCTTAGAGTGTGTGCTAGTTATCTAGCAGGTTCAGGATCGCTCACTTTTCTCCTGTGGTGTGATAACCAAGTATTGCTGAGAGATTATTCAATTAAGAAGTCCCTCCACCAAATTCTCACTAATTCTCACTATGACACTTTTGTTCAGCTGTGTCTAACTGACCCTAACTTATGCTTAGAGTGATGTGTTATGTCAAAAACCTGGGTTGGAAGAGGGGTAAATGTGTGAGTCCGAATGCAGGCGGGGCTCAACTAGAGGGGGGTCCGAGGGCTCCAGTATGAACCGAAGCTTCTCAGGGAGCCCGGTTCTGCTGGATGGTACAAGAGGCTCTAAGAAGGATGCGGCCTCAGCGACTCGGAGGGAGCGCTGTGCCTCCGTTACGTCTCAGTTAGTCCTTGTATTTCTTATGTCTGAGGTGTCTTGTAGAACAGGAATGGGATTCACTCAGAGGGACTTTGGGTGGCATTTTAGTCGAGATTAGAACTGAGGAACTACAGGTTCTAATCTATGGGTATTTATAAAGGAGAATGGGGAGGACTTTAGTCAAAGTCCGAAATGACAAATGGGACAACACCGAAAGGTACCAAATGATACCGAGAGGTACCGAAAGGTCCCGAACGATATCTTTAAACGGGGAACCGAGGTGTTGGGCCAAGGAGGGCAGAGTTGGAGGCCGGAAAATGAATGGGGAAGACAAATGGACAAAGGGGGGTTAGCCGACTGAATGAAAGGAAGAAGGTAGTTGTGCTAAGAATAGAAGGTGACTAATAAGTGATAACGTGAGGGAGATCACCGAAGGATGCGGGTAGCTCCGAAAGCGGAGTTGCGTATCCGAAGGATGTTAGGTGACTCAAATAAATGAAATGGGTGGAGGAAAGGTTTAAGGGCATGTCACGGGATGTCGGAGGTCCGTCGGGATATCGGAGCAAATCCGGGGTCTCTGAATGTTCCAACTCGGGACCGAGCTTCCGGGATGGGAGTGGCCAAGGTTTGGTGTGCCACAACCAGACCGGAGCTGAGAACAGTCAGGAGGGAAGGTGACTTGGGGAGTGGGGAGGCATGGTGTAGGGGATGGTGAAGTTGTTAGGAAGGTGTGGTGTGGTGGGAGTGCGCGGGGTTGGGATTCCGGGATATGACATGTTAGTTTTATATTAGCTAACAACTAATATTTGCTTTTATCTTTTGGAGCAAACGAACCAACCACTGGTGAGGAGAATTAAACTTTTATTTCTACCTGAGGTTTGAGAGGGGGCAGAAGCAGCGGCCTTTTATGCTTTTCAGAGGCCTCTCTACTCCCACACCTCGCACTAGTTACATGTGCTACATTTGTATTATAGATAGTTCTAGAATGATATAGGGGCTTGGGCTGTGTAAGCTTAATAATGGACTTAGGACATGACTCAGCAATAAGTAATTCAGTTCTTTGTCTTTTGGGCCGATCTTAGCGGGGTCTTGTAGCGCTGAAGCTATGCTCTACACTGCCTTAATTACGAACGGTTATCTTTAGAAATGACTCGGCTATAAAGGAACTTTCTAGACTGTTCTCTAATTCACCCCTTTTTGTGAAGCCGCATCATTACTAATGTTCTAGAGCTTTCCCAATTAATTAACTGATCCGCGGACTTCTGGGTCGCTTTGTGCTTATGATCCGAGATCCAGATCATCAATCATTCCTTTGTTCCGATTTATTTGAGCTTAAAATCAAAAAGTTTTGATGAATCATGGGAAAATATACAAGATCCGGTTTTTTAGCATTTTCTCCTCTTCTGATGTGATCAAAAACTGTCCGCCCGCGCCGGGGAATACTGTGTCATATGGTATTCGGTCCGCCAGACTTTTGGGCGCCAATATATTTCCCTTGAGTCACATTACTTTTTATAAGAATTAGCAAATAAATATATATGAATTATAAGGTGTTTCGCTGTTTGAGCAATATCTCCGTCAGTTTTGAAGCTTTTAGAATGAAACAAAACCGTGGATAAAGTTTAGAAACAGTCCTTTCAGATGGTAAAAAGATTACAGTCAAAAGTTCACTGGTTCCTGAGATATTTACATTTCTTTCCCAATGTTCCTTCTTATTCTGTCATCTGTCAGAGACCAGGTCGAGACGAAAGAGTGTCTCCATGACGGAGGGCTTCAGCCTCAGCGACTTATGCCAAGAGCGCTGTGCCTAGTAAACATGTCCGTGCCCTAACTTACTAACTGGCCACCAGAACTGAAAAGGGTAAACTCTAGTCGATTTTATTACTGAAGTGTAACCTATGTACAAGTTGGATATATATATGGTTACAGCGAAGACGGGTCCGCAAATGGCGGAGCCGAATGGAGCAGAGCTAATGGGGTTAAACATTAGCCAACTGAATATTACCGACGAGTCGGGTTACGGGGTTAACGGAAAGGAGGGATAGGCCCGAAGGTGAGCTTGCAGGGCAAGCAAGTGTATTGCCCAGTGGAGGCGGGAGTGCGCTAGCGGACGTCGGAGCTGTCCGGAAGTCTTCAGGGCTCCGTACTTAGGGAGGCATAGGTAATAAATTGAAAGGAGGGGGTGGTGACCATCAAGGGGTACCAAGGGGATTGCGGAATATGGGAGCTCTGAGGTTAGTGAGGAAGGAGTGGAGGTAGACCAGAGGAATCGGAGGGACCGGAAGTCGATGGCCAGGGGTGGATATGACACATCTATGTGCTATTTTCTTGTTGTAGGGATATATTCTTTGAATATTACACCTATGCCAGGTTCTAGGCATGCTTGTAGTAGATTAAATCTCATGCTACATGGGTGTAGATAATTTATAATGATCTTCTAATGTCTGTCCAGTCTCATAAAGATCATGAGATCTGTTAAACGTCTGAACTTGTCACCTGTTTGTTGACTATTCTGATAGATCATTGTTTTATTCTTTGAATATTATTTCTCCTACAGTGGGAACAGCCATAATGATCGAATCAAGTTTGCAGCAAGGCTAGGGATGCATGACCCGTGGTACAAGTATACACGAAAAGGTATAGCAGACAACTAGATGCACACGCGAGGGAGAGACGAAGAACAGCAGTGAAGCGGCAGCAAAAGCAAGATTGAAAAGGGGATCGAATGACAACGATCTGACCCCAGCAGCAGCGATCACAGAGAAAAGCAAGATCAATGGATGGCGATCTGACCCCCTTTCATTGCTAAGCCTAAGCTTATGAGCAGGCTATGCCTACTAGAGAACCCAGGTTGTGCCCCCTCAATCGTGGCTCATCCACATATCTGGGTAGCACTAGAGGTCATATGACAGTGGACACCTGGCTAGAAATGCTCGACTGCACAGATGCGCTACACTCCAACCTCTCTATCATGACTCTATGGCTGCCAATTCCGGGAGCAAGCATTTTCAAACTGTGGAAGATACACATGAGATGACATACCTAGCAAACTGTGCCAAATTGGGTTTTGGCTTTATGCATCATGAGACACATGAAAGAAGAGGTTCAGGTGCCAATAACGCCAAGGTTAGACCCCTGTAAGGACTACCAGGAAGCTGCAGAAGAAGATTGGAAAGACAAGGCTTACTCGGCCTAGTCATCCCAGGCCTGACCTCGTGAAGCCTAACGAAGAAGAGGAATTAGAAAAGACGATGTGCTGTCCTGCGATTATAGGCATGAGATCACGCACCTAGGATCAGATGGAGAACTTGGTAGGTTTAAGAACAAACCTACAGGAGACCCGGAGATTTATGAGTAGAATCCTCACAGGAAAGGATACTTTGATCCTTCCCGGTGGAAGTTGAGGTTAACAGAGATAACGGAAAGGGCATTGAAGTCATACCAGCAGGGGAAAAGCAGCGCTGGAGGCAGTAGACCTCTGCGACTAGTAGTAAGAGTGTGGAGATTTCACCTCTCTACACTTGACCTCTTCCTTAAGGCTGTCAGAGACCAGACTTGAGACGAGGAGATGTCTCCGTAACGGAGGGCTTTGGCCTCAGCGACTTCTGCCAAGAGCGCTGTGCCTAGTGACACGTCCGTGCCCTAACTTACTGACTGGCAATTAGAACCTAGGGGGGTAACTCTAGTTGATTTTTCTACTGGGGCGTAACCTATGTACAAGTGGGATATATATATGGTTACAGCGGAGACGGTTCCGCAATTGGCGGAGCCGAACGGAGCGGAGCTAACGGGGTTTAACCATTAGCCGACTGAATATTACCGACGAGTCGGTTCGCGGGGTTAGCGGAAAGGCAGGCGATAACCCAGAAACGGAAAGGAGGGATAAGCCCGAAGGTGGACTCTGCAGGGCAGGCGAGTGTATTGCCCAGCGGAGGCGGGGGTGTGCTAGCAGACGTCGGAGCTGTCCAGAAGTCTTCGGGGCTCCGTACTTAGGGAGGCGTAGGTAATAAATTGAAATGAGGGGGTGGTGACCATTGAGGGGTACCGAGAGGATTGCGGAATAACGGGGGCTCCAAGGTTAGTGAGGGAGGAGCGGAGTTGGAACGGAGGGATCGGAAGGACTGGAAGTCGATGGCCGGGAATGGATATGACAAAGGCCAGATTCCCAGAGATGAAACTGCAGGAACCAGTGGCAGACGAGACTGCAGAGGACGAGAGGTCAGTGGGGCACGTTTGATTAGTTTCATCTCTGGGCATCTGGCCTTTGCTTTTACCCTGGGTCCCTCAAAGCATGCCAACTACGATGCACCACTGTGTTGCACTCAAAGGAAGAGGTCAAGTTAAATCTCCGCACTCTTAATACTAGTCGCAGAGGTCTGTCTCACTGAATCCATACCCAAACCATATTTCATATGCAATCACAGTGTTCGAACCAGGAAATAGCAAGTTCGGGTGTTATCGAAGAGAAGTACTGATGAAGGCAGGTGATCACAGCGACCTTGGCATCAGCGTCATTCCGGGTGTTATCCTGACATAACAGTAACACCTCATCATGCTGGGTGAAGGACTTTACCCAGCGAAAAGAGGACTCGATTCCAGGCTATAATGTTAGAACGTGTGGATTCGGACGACTCCGGAATGGAATCGGAGACTTAGCATGGAAGGACCTCGGCCTCAGCGACTCAGGCGGAGCGCTGTGCCATTGCTGGTTGTCCTGGGGGTCCCTAATTTCAGATCTAGCAGAGGGAAAGTCTCTTGGGGGGAATTCAGGTCGATTTCGGACTGAGGTTACAAGTTACTATGTACATTGTATATAAGGAGGGGTCTGGAATCAAAAGGAGCGAGGGTAGGACGAAAGGAGACAAAGGGAGATGGAAAGAGGAACAACACCGAGGGTCAAGGGTTTGACTCAATGGTGTTTCTCAATGGAGGAATGAAGGGCCAAGGCCCAAGGAGGAAGGAAGGAGGTTGGGAGTGGGGAATGGCTAGCTGACTGAATAGAAAGGAAGCAGCAGCCCAAATAGGAATGAGGGAGAATAGCGGAATTGAAATGGAGCAATGCAATAGTTGCAAGGTCCGGAGTAAGTCCGGAAAGTCCGAACTCGGAAGTTAAACTCCGGAATATTGGCAAACGTAATTAAATGGAATGAGCTAACCAATACAATGGGTATGAGCGGAGGTGGGGTCAAAGTCCAAGGTCAGAGCTAAGACCGGAGGTTCCGGAGACAGAGATGCAAACAGGATTCCGGAGCGGAGGTCCGGAGTCGGGAGCATAGGTGTTGCATACTCGTCTGGAAGGTGTCAAGGTTGGGGTCGGACCTGGAATGTTCCAGAGTCGGACCGAAGGTGGTGTTGGAGCCAGAGGTGGGATAACCTCTTGGGAGTCGGCAAGGAGAAGGTGACGGAAGGGAAGTAGGGCTCCAGAAGTCAGGTTCGGAGTTCCGGGAGCCCAGAGCAGAGGTCGGGATTGTATGGATATGACATATAAGGTGAAAGGTAGACTAAGCACTTTCCACTTGAAAAAAAAGATATTCATCAGGCAACAGTTGTGTTGATCGAGAGCAGATATGATAGGGCATACCTGGCTTCTATCATTGCCCTTATATCCTCACCCTGATGAATCCGACAATTGTCCATAATGATAACCGAACGAGGGTGTGGGTAGCCGTTCATTTTCTGGAAATGAAAGAGGCGAAGCGTTTGGCATCGAATAAGCCTTCAACGACACTGAGCCAGATAACACCATCCATGCAAAGTGCTGGAAGTACAGAGTATCTATAGAAAGTTTTATAGTGTATGTTACATACCAACAAACAAACCAAAAAAATGCTTACCTTCGACCATGGATAAAATAACACCATTTGGTGGCACGCTCGCCACAAAGTGACCAGTCATGGTCAAGATGGATAGTTCGTTTGTCGAAAGAGCTTTCATCCACAAATACCAACTGATTGGCTCGATACTGGCCAACCTCACAGAGGTATTTCGCCCGTTTGATCTCATTGCGTTTGATCTCAGCTTCTGACATCTAGTATATATATTGACCAAATATAAAAGGAGACTTGTGAAAATAAGCTGATTAGAGACATACCTTCTTCCATGATAGCCCTGCCTTCTCAAGTGCTGCCCAGATTGTCAGTATTGAGACGTCGAGCCCCCGAAACTCGTGAAGATGGAATTGGAGCTCATCCAGGGAAAAGCCCCTTACGGAAAGACAAGAGTCCAAGAAGATACTAAGGTATAGATGCTATATAAAGGGTGATTGTCTGAGCTACATATATTTACATATGGTTATGTATATCATCTTCCAAGAGGGTGGACCACCCAACTTTGGATGGTTGTTGCTCTGATACTTTATATGCTCCCTCATTCTCTGCACATATGGCTCATATGCGGTAGACTTACACCAACTAACACAGCTATTTCTTCAGGGCGGAGCTGTCTATTCTAATAGAGGCTGGTAACCTGCCTAGTGGAGCTGGAGAGCAAGCATCCGTGCAATGATTGCGCAATGATTGCGCAATGATTTGGCAACACTCATCCGTGAGTTCTCAAACGTTTGTAGAGACAGTAAGGTCAGTAGCATTTAACAGAGCCGAGGGAAGTGGCAATCCAGGAGGTAACGAATCCCCCACATGGAAGGATGCCATGTTTCTGGGGACGAGATGGATGTTGTTAGTTGTGGCTGTGCCAGTTCACTCGTCCTCGATCTCTTGGTTGGCATTACAGGGGCCCTATTAGCATAAGGGCATAGACTAGATGCTATGGCCTTAGTTTTGACCTTCACAATATCTCCACAAGTTGTCGTTCAAGTGAAAGTGGAAATATTGGTTTGGAGTTACAGCTTGAGAGTTCTGAGTTGTTGGACCAATTACGGAGTTTGCCAAGAATTCTGTCATTCCAAAATTAGCTCCAAAGCATAATTTTGTGTTGGTGATGCCTATAGCTCTGGTGCACCCCTGCCAAATATAGAATGTCGATGACCCGGCGCGGCCGGAACTTGTGGTCACACTGTAAGCAGAGCTGACATTTACTCCGACTGAGTTGGATTTCGGCTATCATTACATACAGTATGTAGTTCAGAGGTGGTGAATCAAAGTCGGGCAGAACTGTTGTAGTACATCTACCTCTTGTTTTGATTTCCTTTTCTTTTCTTTTTATGTGTCACATGACTGCAGAGATGAACTCTATCTGTTTCTACTCTTGTATAAACATTACAGTTCATCTCAGAGGTGCCATAACCTGAGTTACAACAAGAACCCCGCTCAATTCGTGGAAAATGGGCTGCATTGGCTGGTTCCTTGTCTACAAATGATATGTAGTGACACGGGCAATCGAGAATCAAGGTCCAGACACCAACCTCTCATTTAAATTGCGGTTATTCGTCTTGCTTATCGTTGTAAAGGACAATGTGCGCACGCTCACTCGGAGTCGCCTCATGTGCAATGTGCCTCCTAGCTATCGGGAGGCGAATTATGGAATTACATAACATGAACGAGTTGACAGAGTAGCAAAAGGAAATTTTAGTCCACAACAGACAAATCTGCAAAACCCTTCCCCTTTTCGATAATCGCCTTGACCGCAGGGGCAATTACCTTCCTCGTCGCATTCGTATTCAACTGTTTCCAAAACCTGACCTGACCAACGTATTCCTTCGGATCCGTGTGCTTGCCCAAAGGGCCCTTGATGTGCTTGTAATCGCCCTTGATGTCTACTGGCTCTAACCGCAAACTTGGATTCGCCTCCAGACCCTCGGAGAGGGCGTTGGTCAGCGATTCGACGTTTAATCTTGCAGCAGTGGAAGTATCATGTTTGTCATGTTTGGCACCGCCAACAAGGATGAGAATTTGACGCTCCTTGTGATCCTTCTGGTTTTTGAATGTGTTCAGAACACCCACGACCTCTAACCTGCGCTCAGTAGCCCACGCTTCTAGAGCAGCCCTATAACCCTCCGGATCCTTTTCCAGCCAAGCCTTCGTCCCAAGAGGGACCGTCGAAAGCCCGACATTGATAGGCGTCCCATCCGCAGAAGTGAACGCGTACTGCTTGTAATCCCGCCGAAGCAAGTCGCGCGAATTCAAGTGACTGACGTCCCCCTTGAATGCCTTCAGTGCCTTGGTCGTACCCTTGCGAAGGACGAAATCGTGACCTCCCGCGACGATAATGCTCGAACCATAAGATTCCAATAAATTCGCTGAGGTAAAGTCTATCTTTTCTGCCTTGCCACCTTCTTTGAGACCGTTGGTATCGATATAAATCGCCGTCAAAAGAAGGATGGCAAGTTCCACTGGTGGTGGTTGTAGAGAGTTTGCGGCGGTAGGGTCAGCAGGGAAAAGCGTATCCTTGAACGTATCTGCTATGAGGGAAGCACAACTTCCCAACGGGACCACTATTCGGCGAGGGTTTGCGTCTAGATGTTGATTCTCATCCTCATGATGATCGACGATACCATTAACGATGGACGGTCCGTGAGGAGAATCAAAAGGACGAACGAATTGAGGAAGAAGAGAATTATGATCGACGAGTGCAAATGACGAGGAAAGCTCGTTCAAAGGGATGGGGATGTCATCGATGGTGAGCAGATCGCTATAATCTTCCGCGAGCTTGGCGAGTTTGAAAGCGTAGAGGTTCTCCGGGCGAAGGTACAAGTCGTGTCGAAGTGTTTGGATCAACCCTATCGATGGCTTCTTTGGAGTCAAGTAGGAGTAAGCTATTGCCGAGGCGCATGAATCGAGATCTGTTTTTTTTTTTTTTTTTTTTTTTTCCCAAACAATGTGAACAAGGTTAGGTCAAGTAAGTCAATAAGCAAGCCCAAAATCATCGATCAATAGTTCAGAATTGAGTTGGACTTCACCTCCGGCCTCGTTTCCCATTGCGATAGTCCAAGACTTGGCACCATCCTTCTTCAAGTCCTCCAAGAATCTGGCTTTGTTATTAGACAACCAAGCAGAGAGGTTTCCGGTAGAGCTAGACATTTGGTATTGTGGGGAAAGAAGCGAACGAAAATTACGAGGGCGTGAGGAGGTACTGCGAACGTATGAGAGGATGGTGTAAAAAGACACGAGTGGAATCAGGATGGGCAATAGCTTTTTAACGATTACAGTGCCAGTGGATGGTGACATAGATCATACGATGGGTAATCACGCGAGCAGGAATTCAGATTCAATGATCGATCGATCCCTAAGAAGCGAGCTCAATCAAACGTAGAGAGGGTGCTATGTAATAAGTGAAGGTCCTGCACGGAAGCTTAAAGCCAAGAGTAGGATTCAGGACCCCTCTTCGATAAGGAAAAGGGGACGCTGTTATGATATATTTGTTTCGAAGAACGTTCACGTGTCGCCACAAAAACCACGTCGAAAGGCTTGTAGTAACAAGGAAAACCGATTCAAGCGATGTTTGGCGAAGAGATCAAGCAACTGAGGAAGATGGGACTTCGCCATGTAAATCCCTTCCCCCCCCCCACCCCCCCCGTGTCGTCGAAACTTTGTTCCTTTTTTGTTGCCCAATGAATCTAAAACTAAGGGCTACTTACCCCCCCCCCCTCGCTTACTAGGTTCTCTTACAGGTTCTCAATTTTGCCAGCGTCCTCGCAACGGGCCTCATGATATGGAAAGGCTTAGGCCTTGTAATGAATACTGAAAGCCCGATCGTGGTTGTGCTAAGGTCAGTCGGGTAATAGGTTGGCTTCACTGGTTGACACGTTCACATATCTATCTTCACCCCACCCACGTCTCTCCTTTTTTCTACTCGTAGTGGATCAATGGAACCTGCATTCTACCGCGGCGATCTCCTCTTTCTCACAAACCCCTCGAATACGCCTTACGTAGTTGGCGAAATCACTGTCTACAAAGTTCCCGGGAAGGATATTCCTATAGTTCATCGCATTGTTGAAACCCACCAAACGTACGTTCTGAGATATTTATTGCTCCAATTTTTATTGTTATTTATTTATTTTTATTTTTCTTCCCTTTTCCGGGACTCATATTTGTGACGCCCTTTTTTAAACGCAGTGGAGAGAATCCCACAGATCAGTTATTATTAACAAAAGGAGGTGAGCAGCCGCCTTTCGTCCTCCAAATATTATCACTTCGGCTAAGAGCACAACAAACCTGTTTTTGATTCCTCCAATAAATAGATAACAATCATTTAGATGACCTAGAATTGTACGAAGGACTTCAATGGCTACAGCGAAAGCATGTGGTTGGCAAGGTCGGCGGGTGAGTCCGATTAATAATTTTTTAATCTACACGGAGGTTTGATCAATCTCTCTCCCACTTTTTTTTTTAAGGTTCCTGCCATACGTCGGCTATGTGACTATAGCAATGGTACGTCCCCCCCCCCCTCTCAATGATTTATTTTTGGACTCAATTCCATAACAAAACAGAACGACTTTCCGCAACTCAAATATGCATTATTAGGCGGTCTGGGGTTTTTGGCCTTAATACAACGAGAATCATGAACCAACAATTTGCTTCTCATATTGTTATCGACCGTTCACAGTATAGTAATGCTTCACAACTGCAGAATAATACCTTTTTAGGTTTCCATTGCTTGTTTCCATTGCTTGAGAGAAAGTGGCGCGAATGCATTGGGACTAGTTGATATACACATTTGAAATGGAACAAATGAGTTGTTAGCTTAGTTGCCATGAACAGGATCCTAACGCGTTCTGCAGTAACTGACCGCTCACGTACACCCGGTGCGATACCTCATCGCCCTTATCAGAAAATTACGATAGTTATGCATACTACTATGCCACTACGGTGTTGGAAACCTCCACTTGTGCACGAAATTCCCAATAGGTTGCTCACAGTAGTTACCATGCATGCATGCGTCTCTTCCAATAACTTTTACCGCTCTCTTGATATTGCTTCTTTTTTATATAGGGCACAAGCGCATGCAAGGTCAATTAAGCTAGCTAGGCAGCGCAAGCGGCCTATATAGCAGCTACACATTTCGCTAAGATCATCTCTACCCTAAACGTGGTGCCAGGTTGTGCTCATGTTGATTTCTACCAGTGGCCGCGCGCGCGTAGTAATTCGCTTCTGACACGAATGCAACTTCCCACATGCATAGTCAAAATTGGAAAAACGCAGACATTCGGGCGACTACACTCGAATATCAAAGTACATGTGTATGTAATTTATGTAAAGTAGTAATACTAATAGTATGTAGCACAAAATCCCAAAACGAATTATTCGGGAATTTTTTGCCGGTAGCTCATTTCTGCTGTATGTATTGAATAATGACTCTTATACGGTATCACTGGCGTCGCAGCTTGGGTTGTGTGTCGATGTTGAAGTACCAGAGTAGGCCGGCGAATACTATAGTACGTTGCATATATTGGGTGGCGCTGCCAATCTTTTTTTTTACCCCAGGCATTCGATCTTGTAATCCATATATATATATATGTCTGCCCATCCATGGAATAAATTCTTTTTCAACATTCACATTACTTGCCATCAGCGTCTGGCCTGTAACATATAATAGGGGCGCCACACTCCGCCCTCGCACGCCGACATGGCAGGTTGGGACTTCTCGGCGAAGAGAGCCGGAACACGACATATGTGGCAAAACGATGGCAGGAACACGTACGTCCCTCTGCATCCCCGTCATGACACGGATGAAGTGGCCGCCCGTAAGTCTTGAAGGCCTAATACCAAGCAGACACTCAATTCAGAATAAGCTTCTTCCTCGAAGCTTACCGCAAACCTGGAACAACCGCATCGACAAAACGTCGGTCGGCCTCGGACACTTAATTCTCGTCGATACCTATATGATCAGGATTTTTAGGACAGTAGGGCATCCAAACTTTGGTACACCGCCCTACCGCCTGACAACGAAAGCAACACAATCTACCCTCCAAATATGTACAGCATAAAAGCCAAACGAAACCAAGGGGAGCGAACCGTGAACTGAGAAGGGTCGTGAAAAAGATCGAACGAGCATCGAATCGACGTGCAATGCAACCTTTTGAATAGTGATGGAAAGAAAAAGAGGAAGGGGCGAAGAGAGGGGAGAGAAAAGGCAAGGAGAAAAATGCAACGATGAAACTTAGTATGTAACAACGATAGCAGGGGAGTGAATCAGGGAGGTATGAATCTTTGATGGCGTGAAGAGATCGAAATGTGTAGGGTACAGATTGAAAGCATATTGAAAAAAAAAAGGAGCCGCAGCAGGCCAAAACTGGCGTGATGTGCAATGTGACAGAGGGATAAGAGTTGAGGAAGAAATCGTGAAAGCAATGCAATGCGATGTGATATATGAGGAATAATTGGGGGGGAAAGAGACGCGATGCTTAACCAAAAGAAAAACAAATGATGAGGATAGACGTAGTAAGATGGGGCTCGTGGACTTTTCCTTTTTTTTGGCGGGGAAGGGGGGAGGGGGGTCGGTATCCGAGCAAAGTTAATTGCTTCACAAAAAAGAAATGCACAACTATTCGTGCGAAAGGGGGGGTTGGGGAACGCAAATTGGAAAAGTCACGAGTAACGGATAAGCAGGCGGTTTCAGAATCCATAATCCGTCCAGGATCCGCCGGTACCATACGCGGGGCTTTCACTCCAAGGAGATGTCGCAGCACCTTGAGATTGGGCAGGCTGCATTCCATTTCCATAAAGCGATGTATGGGGTCCAGGGGAGCTTGGGACATGGCGTGGCTGGTGGTGTTGTTGATGTGGTTGGTACGGCTGTGAATGAGAATGATGCGTTTGAAGGTGAGGATGCGGCTGCTGGAGCTGAGAATGATGGTGTGGTTGTTGGCCCTGAGGCGGAGATGCACTCGACCTATGATGACCGCCATGACTCCTGCTTCCTTCCACTGCATTTATATTGGTTCTCCCTTCTCGCCCACCCTCATACCCATATGAAGTGACACCAGAAGGCTTTATATCAACGTCACTATACCTCAATCGGTGATCTTCTGCTGCTGGCGCGGTCACAGCACCAGGAGAACTATACCCGTAAGAATCATGCGGCGACCTCAACGACGGTCGACCACCGCTCGAATGTGCATCGAAAGTAGGTCCGTGGTAATGATGAACAGTGGGTTGTGCATGCGGGGGAGGCACCATAGACGTAAACGGAGAATTTGCACCACCACCACGAGAGACGGGAGTTCCTCTTCCTCCGGACCCAGGTATCGTAGTTCCCAATACCTCGTGATGGGGATCCGATGACGGATGATGATGATACGGACTAGATGTGGGCGCCCCAGCTCCATACGACGAGGGATAATATCCAGAACTGGTAGAGGAAGTAGTTGGTGTTTCATATTCCGTAGGGTATGACGTTCCACGGGGAGCTCCATCATGATAGTGGTGATACTGCCTATCCGAAGGAATCGCATACGCACCCGAATCGAATCCAGACGAACTCATCGAACCACGCCGCTCCATTGACGATCTTGGGCCCGGGGCTGGAGATCCATGGTGAGATCGAGGTTGTTCGTGGTGAACAGGAGGTAGATGCACCGGAGGGCGGAATGGGCTGGCAACGCCAACTAGGGTCTCGGGCCCCACGCTGGACGTCGGCGGCATAGCAATCAGTCCCATGTTGAAGCTGCCTGGATGCGGCGGTTGGGGTGGCGGCAGCAGCTGGGTCTGCTGTGGCGCTGGGAGAGGTGGCCCACCACTCGGAACGCCTGGAGCATCGATCTCGCCCGTAACAGTTGGACCTGAAAGATGAGTCGAACCCGTTGAACCAGAAGCCATAGACTCTATAGCTAAGGATTTCACTGTAGGAGGACCATTCTTCCTATTACGAAATCCGACAGAAGGATATGCGGATGTTTTTCGGGGCTTTCGTGCCCTAGGCGTCTTGGACCCATTCACAGTGAGAGGGATAGAAGCGACCTCAGTCCTATCAACAACACTAGCAGCACGCGTCGAGGCGCGACCACTAGATCTCGTCAACATTCTCTCCTCTGCTCCTTCCACTCCTCTTCTGCTAGCAGTAGCGGAAGATCGTAATCTACCACGACCCGAGGACATACGAACAGGCGAAGTAGACTGCATGACATCATCCCCGTGTTCAGTACTAGCTGGCTCAACTTTAGGCAACCCAGGGCCTGTCGCCAACGAGCCACCCATAAACGGAAGGGTGAATCCTACAGGAAGTGGTTGCTCTCCATCGCTACCCCCATGTCCTCCTCTTCCTCCCAAAAGCGGTACTCCACTTCTCAAAGCCTCCTCCGCTTTAGCGTACAGCAATTCCACAACTCGCAACGCCTTATCCGGATTGAGCGCAGACGAATCCAATCCATGCCGTTTCGCATCGGAAACGTGCGGATTCCTCATCAGTTCTCGAGCAGTTGCCAAATCTTTCATGGCCGGTTCCGCAGTGATCGCGCCCGGGGCATGAGTGACGAGATTGGCGCAGACAGCCGCTGCCGCAAAGATCTGCCGACCGAAGGAGTAGAAGACATATGACGCGGGTCTGGAACCACCAAACGCTTTCACTATTCCCTGAGATGCCTGAACGATGATATGGGCCGCGTTCACACAAGCGAGTTGGGCTTCTCTTGACGGCGGCTGATAGGGTCGGGAGGGGTAACGTTTGAGGAGGGGTGAGTACGCTTTCATGACGAGGGAATGGGCCACAGCAGCGATTTCACATCGTTGAGCAACGACGAACGGATTTTCAGGTTCGTCTGGCGGCTGCGGCACTGGAGAAAACCGAAACTGCGGCGGTAATTCAGCCAGCCACGTTACCACTTCCGACTCGAAATCCTGCGCCGCTTCTAACCACATCTCCATCGTAGGCTGTTCAGCCACCCAACGACGCCGCATTGTTTTGATGAGCCGCGCAAGGCTAGTGGGAAGAAAAAAAAAAAACACGGTTGATGGGATGAGAATATGTGTGTGTACGGTAGGGGTGCAAAACAAAACCAAAAGGGCAGGACAAAGTGGACTGTTCCAAGCAAAAAAAAAAAAGCAACAAATAACACTCACCGGCACTTTTGAATGAAATAAGCGAAGTTGGATCTTTCGCGAGGCGCAGGTAAGGACTGAGAACCCTCGTGAAATTTTTCCTCATCCACATCAGCAGGAAGACGCGTGGTGCACATCTCATCATCGATGAGCGGATGTTGACCCATGGAATCCGACATGAATCTATGAGAAACGAGTATCAACAAAAGAGGGGAGGGAAAAAAAAAGCCTCTTTCGACGGCAACTCACAAATCATAATAATAGACATCCCACCACACACGGCGCCTCATCTCGGCGTCAAACAGGCTATATCTTCCCGGAAAGTCATCCGGATCCAGATGTAGACCCATCATCTTTGCAATGTTAACCAATTTGCCAATTGAAGGGAAAATCGTATGCGCAATGCTCGATTTCCCATCGTGAAGAAGATACAGGCCGTTCAGAATGACAGCAATTATGAAATCGAGGTCATAATTGCTGTTCCATTCCGACACGGCGAGAACTTGCTTTGACAACGTGAAAAAGCTATCCGCGCTAACGTTCGCCGGTAATGGAGAAAAACCATTGAGAATGGGACGATCGGAGGATGATTGGGTAGGAAGAGTTGGCGGCGGCAGTGTGGAAGTCGAATCTAGTTCTTCAGAGCGAGATCCGAGGCCAGCAGCGCCAGTATCACTTCCGGTGGGAGAACGAAGAGAAGGGTTTGAAGAATGAGGACCAGGAGAAGCAATAGCAGTACAGGCACCGAGTGCCAATCCAGCTAAAGCAGCGGCAAAGAAAGACAGGGATGGCCTTCGAGGCGAAGTGGTGGAAGGTTGAGGATCCCCACTTTCACCTGTAACATCGGGTTGAGCCAAGTCTAGCTCACTGGATGGTGAAGTAGCCGTCCATATATCCGGGTTGTACAGAGCCTCGACGCGGTTCCTGAACTGAGGGAAATTGAAACATGGATGCATAAGCATCGTCGACTCCAGATTCCGGAGTAGGAAATCCCTAGTTGCTTCATCCGGCATCAAGTCTACCAATTTCCGGGTAACGCAAGGTCCGTTCTCCGGGTGTGCGGGATCCATAAACAAGTCCATTTGCGGAAAGGCCATCTTGACGCTCTGTTCACGATAGTCGGGGGCCATCACGCGGAGGTCGATATCCTTGAGAACGTCGAGTTCCTCGAGCCAGATACTGGCCACATCATCCATGCTGACGACGAGGCTACTGCCTGAAGGGCCCGTGGCCAGTGCGACTCGATCATACTCGTCAAAGGGACCCCTCCGGGGACCAGACGCGGCGAACGCATGGAAATCGCCTTCAAGCGTGAGTATCCGGTTGAACACGCTTTGGAGATCACTGAAAAGAGCAGGGATGGATCGTCATATGTAGTGGAAGGGAAGGAACTTGAATAAGCTAGGCTCACATCTTCTCAGCTGCACCAGGGAAATAGAAACAGCGAGAAATCGTGTCGCGCTTCACACAGGAAGCGCAAGGAGTGCGCCTGTCACATCGTAATTTGAGTCGCTTGCACTGTGGAAAGGGGGTGGGTGGGTGGGAATTCGTCAGATATGCACGCGCCAGATGGAGGAAAAAGGGAAGGGGGGGAGCGATGTAAATTGTGGCAGTTACCTCGGCGCAGACGACAGTAATCCTGGACCTGTTCGATTACGGGGCGGCGCATAGTCGGTGTGTGTGTGAGCGAAAAGTCAGAATCGAGAATACAGCGGCGGAAGGACGAAGAAGAATAGGAAGAGTCATCGAGTTCATTTGAACATACCCTGTGCCGAAGACTGTAGGGGGTGTAGGGATATAGGAAGATGTCTCCATACCACCAAAGGTTGGCGGTTGGGACTGTGTGTAGTCACGCAATGAGGTAGACAGGGTCGCTGACGACGTTGAAGGAGAGTAAGAGATGGAATGAAGCAAGAGGGCGGTCAAATTGACGGAAGGAAAATAAAGAGCGCTTGAGATTGCCAAGGCACATATGTACACATATCATTTAGTTACAAGATGTAATTTAAATTCTTCCAGGCAATTTCCTTGGATTTCCTTGGTTGATCTTCCTTTTCCTCTTTCCTCTTGTCCTTCCCTGTCTCCCCGACCCATCGCTTTGCATCAAATTTCCTCATTTTAAGTCGTCGCTCTACAAACGGAAGTATATATCATAAGACCCTGGGAATTAGTTTGCAGACCTGATACTCTTTTCGTCAATGCGATACGAACCCCCTATTTGGTCATTTCTAGAACAGGAGGTCATCCATTTCGCTTTTAGGCGAGTAGTGTTGGTATACTGTCAACATCCTCTTGACAAGCGCCAACACCCAGGCAGTACTGGCAGCGAGCTCGCTCAAAGTACTTTAACACGTCAGCACCTTAAGCGAAAAATGTGTCCGCTTCCGTGGGAAAACGGTGAATATGTTCGATGAGATCTAGGCACAAATAATCAAGTCGCATGTCTCCAGGAGATTTGGCAAAGGATTTGGCCCAATTGGTCACCAGTCGCTCCGAATTGGTTCGATGACTTGCCAGCGCCGCGTTTGGGGTTGAGAAATAAAACAAAACAAAAAAAAACATGCACTAATACAGATGGTGTTATCAGGTGATCCCCGCTGCTCCCGACCTCACAAATTAAGTGCCCTAGTCTAAAGTGGCTGATTATGCCACGACCATGGGTGATAACATGGTCGCAGTTACGCATCGAAGGGACGACTCAGCTGGCAGTGATGAAGGACTGATTGTTCACCTATCGCTATCGAACATATGCAACTGGTTCATGACTGGGGCGCGCCCAAAAGAAGAAAATATAATATAAAAGGAGGCAATTAGATAATCAACAGGATGACCAATCCAGTTCCCTTATCTGTCATTCAGAAGTGGATGCAAATGATTGATAATGAACTCAATTGCCCGTAGTCCGAGGAGTTAAGTGGTCGATCTATCCATACACGTTCATCCCCTTCACAAAGTGCAAGCGAACAAGCGACAACTAAAACTTCGTCATCATCGTTCGCACCCATAAGCGATACCATGATACCATACATCCCATCGTCTCACGTCCCATGCACATCTTCCCTGGGGAACTGCAATGGCCCATCCATCCTGCACCCATGTACAACAGCATAGTTACCCGTCCCACCACGCATGGCTGCATGTAGACAAAGATGGCAACTTCGCCACAAAAGGGGGCATTGCAACAACCTCCTATCGATATCCCTACGTAACATCCTGTCACACACCACCTCCAAATTTCCCATCCTATCGAAACCTTCCCTTTCCTTCCCCTCCCGCCCCCCGCGACACTTCTGCTGAACTTCCTGATCTTCATCCCCAATTTCCTTTTATACACCTCCATCCTCCCGACTCTCCCTGGCACGTCTGACAAACTCACTCAACCTCTTCACCACAGGTCCCAGATTCTCTCGATACTTCCCCGATACGGGAATGACGCATAATCCGCAGTCGTTTCGTGGATAATCATCATCGGCCCGCCCTGAACTATAAGCCGTACCCGAGCGTGTGGGTGCCGCCGAATCTCTCTCATTCCTGGCAACAGCTGCCATGTGTTCAGCATGCGCCTCTAAACGCCCCAGCTTCTCATAAGCAGCCCGCACCTCTTCCTCTTCTTCCTTCTCTCTTGTTGATGCGGATGGGGTGGAAGTGGTCAGGATAGGATTGCGCGCATCATAAGAATCAGAATATGACGATCCTGATGACAGCGGAGTTGCCAGATCGGCTTTGTTGGCAATAATCAAGCAGGCCTTATGACTGAGCCCCTTTTTATACCTCTCCAGTTCTGATTTCAGGACTTTTACATCCTCCCATGGCGCTTCCTTGGAGAAATCGACCACATATGCCAGCGCGAGTGATCGTTCGATAGACTTGAGGAATGAATGACCAAGTCCAACATTTTCCGAAGCACCCGCTATTAGTCCTGGATTGTCAGCGACCGTAAAACGCATCGTTTCGGTCCGCAAAGATGGTAGCGATGTCATTGAACGTACACCCGACCCTAAAAGAAAAAACAACGACCGATCCGTGGGTAGAGTGTATAGTTAGCTTTCCGGATGGTTCGGGACGATGCAAATGAAAAACCAAAAAAAGAAATCCCCAAAGTACACACCTTCAACTTCTCGACTAGCTTCATATTCGAAATCCCGGTGATCCTCCACGAAATTGGTGCCCTGTTTATCAAGACGGACCGCGTGCTCACCATTATTGCGGTCATGATGGGTTCCGTAAGTGGATAGACCCTCCATATTCGGGGTGAGAGCATTGCACATAGGCGGGTCCCCAAACGTGCCATCATCCCAAACACGCACCACTCCAATTTGAGGATTCAGCGTCGTGAACGCATAAGAAGCCACTTCCGCTTTAGAGTTAGAGATAGCACGCAACATGGTCGACTTGCCCGCATTCGGAAATCCCACGAGCCCCACGTCCGCCAAAAGTTTGAGTTCGAGCGATAGAGTGATTCTCTCTCCTGGCCTTCCCCTCGTGGCGAATTTGGGTGAACGGTTGGTGGATGACGCAAAGTGAGGATTGCCAAGACCTCCCTGGCCTCCTCGCGCCACCAGCACGCCGCCTCTAGAATCAGCGAATGCGGATCGATTCTTGGAAAAGGCCGGATCGTGGAAATCGGCGTCTGGTTTGTCTAGATCGAGGACAAGGATTGGAGACTGGAGCCTTCTTTTCCTCTCCTCTTTCTTACGAAATGCTTCCTCCCTAGTGATTGCTTGTTGAGCCTGTAGGAACGCCTTACTACCCGATTCGTTCTCCTCTCTCCATCTAGGATAATGCACCCAAAGCGCAGCCCTTTCCCTGGCGGCCCTCTCCTCCTCACTCAAACCTTCCCACCTCTCCTCTCTCTCCCTGACCTCTCTCAACTCTCTGACGACAGTGCCCACAGGGACATCAATAATCGTATCCTCAACTCTCCTCCCATGTCTCCAAGACCCTAACCCATTCTCTCCATTTGGAGCGAAAACTTTATTTGACACCCGAGCAAGAGAATTGAGAGAAGGGTTGGCGCGGATAAATACCGATCCTCCTTGTCCCCCATTTCCTCCCGAAGGTGGGCCCACGGGAACGTATTTCTCTCTATGGAACGCCGCCGCTCCATCGCCGCCCTTACCTACGAAAAAAATATATGATTCCAAAAGTGTTCCCACAGAAGATGAAAAAAATGTATTGTGGCGGTAGAATCGGGATATAATGATAGGGATGATGAGATGCAGGAATTGTTTGTTTGCCGTTGATCGACGATAGTACGAAACCGTTCCAGCGTTTCCCGTAGTGTTGGTCCAATTCACACAAAAATGATGTTGGCGGCAGTCGGGGTAGATGAAGGTACGTTCGTTAGACAGCTCTAGCGAGATAAGTCCTAACTTACCTGCTTGGATAGTCACAATGACATGATCACGAAACGTGGAGCCCTGTACGGCATCAATAACATCAATAATACTATCAGTAAAGCTAATTGATCCATCCATCCCACTGGATGTCCATTGGAAACCGATCAATTTGTTGGGCTGTGCGGGTCGGTTCTCGAATGAAAGAGAGAAAGATGGCAAAGAGGAGAACGTTCATTTTTGGGGGATGACGGTAACTAGGGAGGAAGCAAATAAAAAACGCACACCTTGACGTCTCTTCCATTCCGCTTTTCTTTTTCGGTGGAGTGATTCGTCCGACATTTCATGATGATCATCCCGTTCAGTTTTCAAGCGGTCACTGGAACTGCCTTCGTGTGCATGTGGGTCATGCGTGATGGTCTCGTGATGAGAGGTAGAGTAAGCTCGTACGCAGCATGAGGCAACTTTTAGATGTATTCTCGGCGTCCATCGAGAGGGGAACCGCAGATTATGTCCAAGACAGCAAGTGGCTACAAAGCGCGAAGTTGGAGCCCAGAGAAAGCGACTCCAGACCTCACCAAGATGCCCAGTGTTCTTGCATCTTCTACGAGTTCTCCATGATTCTACAAGTGGGACAATCGAAGAGGAAGGTTCTGCCATCCTGAAGAGCTTGGGTCCGTGAGTGCCACGAGATGCAAGTGAACGGCGAGTAGAATGCATATCGAGAACGAAAATTTGCCCTACAATAAGCGTATTGATCAAGCCCCAGGTCCCAGTTCTCCTTTCTAATCAGCTGCAAGGCCTCAGTTCTTTATTGGCTGAGGAAGGGAATACGGCGGGATTTCTTTCGTGGGAAAGAGTAGAATTGGCTGACCGTGGGATTCCGGAACCAAATCCAACAACACGACCCTGCCAAAATTGCGCTCGCAATGCCTGCATTAGGATAATGAACCTTAAGTACCCCTGATTGTTGAGAGGCCGAGTGTGATCAATATGAAGCTGGATGTTGGTAGTCATGCGCACGTGGGTTGTGAATATTCTAGTACAAAGAAAGTCAGAAAAAATACCGGTTTTTTTACACCCAGTGATGGGTGGTTTCGACAATGCTTGTGCTCCATCGAATGGCATCAGGGATAAGTACGTACGTACGTACGAGTACCCTGACACAGGACGGAGTTCGAGGGCCCGCCCGGCCCTCCAGCGTGCCCGCAGCCTGAGGGTCCTTGTATATACAGATACGGTCGGACGGCACTTTTGTCCTCTGTGCTAGGTTCCTTGAGCCTGAGCCTCATCCGTCACCCATAACTTGCACGACCACCTTCTCCTGTAAATTGCCCTACAAGTCCAAGCGCTACTCATTTTCTAGCACTTGCCACTGGCATGCAAACATCTAATAGCCTACCCTTGACCATTTCACGCGTCTAATTATTCATGTACCGAAGGTGCATGCACATTCAGTTTGAGGGATTGTGTCAAAACGTGTCTCGCTTACATACTACGCCAGTCCCTGACCGATTGGTTGTTATTTTGGGAGCCAATGCAATGCGGTTGGCACAGGCACTTGCTCGCTTATGGAAGGCCCGGTCCGAGATGGCAGTTAAACTTCTTACCAAGATTCTTGGGGCCAAGGGCCTTGTATTCTGTGTATATATGACTGCGGAAGAAAAACATTTGAAAAACTTTCGGACTCATCCCTGGCGACTGGATATTTCTCGAGATGTTTTCCTGAAATGTGCCTCCAGGGGGTGCACCTTTTGATTTGCAGATCTTCGGCGAGTGCAGACGGGACGCGGTTGGGGTTTGGGGGCAGATACAAGATGTATGTATGTCACGGTGTCTGTGCTTTTGCTGGACCCAGCATCTGAGCATGTCATGTATTCCGTACGTTTCCGTATGTTAGGTGTTGACTTTCTGGCTCAACCATGCATGGTTATTCCGCAAGAAAACCAGATGTTCGGCCCCCCCCCCCCCACTTTTTGGGTCCAAACCACTTCCCAAATCCAACTTGATACATGTGTTCTACCCCTCGCAGTAAAATGACAGGTGTTTGGCCATTGAGGCCACAGAGCATAAGCGCAAGATCAATCTTGCGATGCAGCTATAGATGCGACGTTCGCGGGTGTTTGGACGAGATATTCCAGTGTTTCGGCCTATTAGTTCTGAAGCCGATTCTCAGTTTTTTTGGTTACTTAACTCTTCGACAGTGAAATCTTTGGAGCCTGAGGGGAGAAAAACATGAAAATTGTGTTGCATAATCATCAGCTAATTTTACATGTTTAGTCTTGAGGCGAGGGGCTCATCTGCTAGCTGTTTGTGGAAGTGCAGCAGCTCTCATTTGGTGGCCGGCTTCTCGGTTTCAGACCGTTTTTCGCAGATTTAGATGTCTGACCGCGGTTTTCGGGTGAAATTCGGAGCGGAATTCCGGTTTTGAAAAGGCCATACCAGACAAACTGGTTTTTGCACACTTGGAGTAGCACCCTACGGAACGAGGCGCGCCTCCAGAGAACTGGCTTACTTAAGAGCAACGGGGTATACCCGTACCAGGTGAGCTCCACAGAGCGAGATGATTCGCCAGTGCGAGAACGCATTTCCCCGAGGTTGCAGTCTCTGATTCAGCCCAGACGCGTCGACTCAATAACCCCTGGGGAGCCTGGCCTTCCCAACAAACCTTCAGGCAGTCTCTGCCCGCGAAAGCTATGGAGGATTCCATCAAAAAAGGTCATTTTCCGGACACAGTTCAGAGCCCGGGGGGTCAAGATGTGTAATAAAGGAAACACATTTGGCTGTGAGAGTGGGAGAGAAATATAATATGCCGAAGTCATAGAGGCTGGAGTCCTGCCTAGGAGAGAAAGGCTCTGCTCCAAACATTTGACGACTGGACACGCCAAACATGATTTGCATCAAGGCCGGAGTTATTGGTGAATATAACGAGCAGGGCGGTGCCGATCAAAGACAGCAAGAATGTCGCTCACGGATGGTTTTGTCAACTGATGCCGACCAGGTGAAGAATCCTAGTTCCCAGTTGATTCGTTTGGAAGACATAGATAACCAGAACGATCGAACCACCAGGGACATAAGCGTGTTCAACGCGAATGGCTCGCTTTGCATCCAATCCAAGTCTAGACCCACGTGCCAAGTCTTCCACTCTGGGAGTTGCCGAGTGGGATCGTTGAGTTTGGCGCCTCTCCATAGTTGAAGGGCTTTTTCAGAGTGACAAGAAAAATCTGTCAAAGGAACGCACTATCTAGAAAAACGCTGGGTGCTCACCATTTATTTATTACTATTTTTTTGTCAATCACATGACCATCTGGGTCATTTGTCGGAAAAATCCCGTACAACGTTTTGGGTTGGGTTGCAAACACTTGATCAATTGTTTACGGGGTTTTTGCTGTATGGGAAACGTTTTTGATACGATGGAATGCGTTTAATAAGCGTTTACATAAACATTATTTCCGACATTCATCCAAATCGGACGCGAGATTTTTTACTCGGAGGATGTAATTTTCAATCACCGCAGACGCCGGCCCCCAATCAACCGATCCAGTGACGGGCAATGTTTTCACTTTCGGTGAAGAACCCTGCGAGAATCAAATTGCCAAGTCACGATGGACTGCAGAAAGAGGAAATCTGGCAAGCACGTGAGGGAATCGCTCGATTTCGGGGACATCGTCAAGCGCTGCAGTTCGGCTCCATGCCCTCCTACTGCATTGCTAGGGGTGATGAAGGGCCTGGGAAGTCCGGGGACAGGACTCAGACGTGGGGTGGGGAACAAAGCCGCCTCACGTGATTACCAATAACTTGACACGGAGATGCTTTTCCTGGTTGTCTCTGTTGAGCGAGCTGCCCTTATAAGTATATAGCCTGAGGCTCCACTGCTGGCACTCTCCGGCTGACTAAACTAATCAGCGAGTTAACCATGCAATCCATGGACGACCCGCCGCGCCGCCGTAAACAACGACAAGCGCCACATGTTGACGATGATGAAACGGAAACTCCGCGTTCAGCGGATGATATCCGTAAGACTAGGAAGCGGAAGGAACGTCTTGGGCGACCCTCTAGGCATGACGTTGACAACGGCAATACCCAGCATAAACCAGAAGAGTCCTCCGCTTGGTTTGATGGCCCTTTGGCTTTAACGCTTCTGCCTCCTATAGGTTCATTTCTTACTGGAGGTAAGCTACAATGCCTAAACTTAGTCTGGTCTGTCTCGGTAACCCGATCTTGCAGGCGACTATGTCCGTGACGCGCTCATACTCGCATTACTCTTTTAGTAAGTTTGTCGAAAACCACATCAAAAAGTGTTTCTCAGACTCACTTCCTTTCCTCCTCACAGTTACCTGCGCGCTCTCATCAAAAGTATGTTGTTTCATTCAAGTTTCACCACATGGCACCAACTATGTGCGTCATAGCACCCTGGGAGCTGTATACCCGTTCTCGTGCCCGCCGTCCTCCTTCAGGGTACGAGGAAGATCTCGAATCAGAAGATGAAGACGAGCCAGACCATATTCGTCAGATACGAGTGCTCGCCCGTTCGGAGTTACGATTCGCTGAATTGGTACGATTTTTAATTCGCCAACAAGCTATACGTATTGACTTCTATACGACAATCCACACCGTTGAATCTCTGGGATACATGTTCCCCAATTTTGATCAACGTATCCTCAATACTACTGATATGTACTCCCTTCCGAAACCCATCGATGAAAATCAGACCTACCTTGCTCTCTGTCTCTTGACTCCTCTCATAGGTACTATGCTTCTCTGCTACGCTAGCTCCATTATGAGCGCCTCGGGATCGATCTCGTGGTTCTCCACTGGGCTCTTCATCCTCGCCACTGGTATCCGACCATGGCGCCACCTAATTTCCCTACTTACAAATCGTACCGAAGCCCTCCATGATATTGTATATGCTCCAAAAGTGAACAGTAGGGGTCGAGGACGAAGAACGATCTCGGAAGACGAGAGGGAGAAGCATAGGGACCAAAGAACAAAGGAAGCCGTCGAAGCTGCTATCACGTTCTCCAAGGAGCAAACCTATAATACTCGCCGTGACCTTCAAGATTCCACTGGAAGGATCAGCGTTTTGGAGTCACATATCAACGAACTTGCCACATCATTGGAGACGCTCTCTACACGTCTCACCACCCCTCATAGTCCTACCAACATCCAGCAACGCGCCCAGCAGGAAGCGGCCATTCAGGCTCAACTGGAGGCCCAAGTTCAAAACCATGATAAGACTCAAGCTGCTCTTTCCCAAGTCTCTTCACATCTGAGCACACTTCAAACATCCTTTTCTGCGCTTCAAGCTCGTGTAAGAACTCAGGAAGAAGTCGTCGAAGATGCTCAGACAACCATTCGCAATGCTGCCCGCTCCTCGGAAAGTCTGAGGTCGGATATAGAGGTCCGCCTGGATGAGACTGGTAGGGGTCTGGCAAATCTAGAGCGTAGGCTGGAAGGGGAAGCTGAGAGACGAGCTGGCGAAGAAAGGAGTCATACGGAACAACGCGACGCCGTGGAAGCACGGATTGAAGGCATCGAGCGTAGCCTTGGAAATATCGCTAATCTTCTCGAAGCAAATGAGAAAAAAGCCAATGATGCTCTCGTTTCTGCAAATGCCACAGCTGCAAAACTCTCTTTTGGTCCACCGCCAGGGAACGTTCACGGTAATCTCGATGGTGCCAGCACACGTCCTAATATTCATCCACTGGTTTGGACGGGAGGGAATGGCACGACGGCTCAAAAACGACTCTCATCTTCTGGGAATGCATTTCAGCTATCTTCTTTACGTGAGAATGAGGAAACATTTAATTGGACCAACCCTCTTTCACCAACCACGCAAGCCGCTCTTCAAAGAACTTCTACGGTCCCTGGTGGGAAGTTGAAAACACGCTCAAGATCCCGATCGGACGCCGTCCTGGGGAACGTACCGTATGGTGATTACCCCTTATTTTCTTGCCGCGGACTTCAGGCGAGAATGGTGGAATATACGTTTGGCGCAATTTTGTTACCTGTGAAGATAAGTCAAAGAGTTTTAGGGTTTATGTTGAGTGTTATTGGGAAAGGTGTGAGAACTGGGCAGAACTTTAAGGAGCGGAAGAGTTGGAATGCCGGATCTGCTGGTACTGGTGGTATTAAGAAGCCGAAGAGGACGGAGTAAAGGAAGGTTGGTGCACGCGAGCTCGAGTTGCTTCTTGATCGGTAAGTGGGCCTTCTCTGCATGCAACGCTGGGACGACTAATGGAATGTTGACAGATAACTACGTACCCTTCCCGATCTATGATTGATCCGAATGAAAAAATTATTCTTGCATTTATTGGACCCGTGGATCTTCTGTACATTTCTTTTCAATTGAAGCCTCTGCTTCGTCATCTTCGCTCTCATCTCGAAGGCGCCTCTCTCGCCGGTCACCACCCACTCGGTGCACCTTAAATCTTCTTGGTTTGGTAGTAGCAACGGAATCAATACACGATCCTTGCACCAGGGATCCAAATCGACCCTGCGGTGCATACCGAACTCCCATCAGCATTGAGCCAAGGCATCGATGTTTTAATTCATGGTTTAGGATAATTATAAAGATACTATCCTCATGACGATTTGCACGATTCAGACGAAGGTTCGATGAACTGGTTTCTGCATCCCAATGCATAGCGCAATGGAGGCTATGCGTGCGGTCTTGGCTGGCTCACGATGCGCCAGCACCAGTTTTGCGCCCGAATCGACTGTTTATCCAAGTTCCTGCCACATTGCATATAATGCTGCGTGTGTAAAAATAGAATGCCACCGGCAAGAGGCAAAATACCGTAGGTGAATAGATGAGCATTCTTGACGTTAGGATTTCGAGTTACAACCGCAACAGAAGCAAATTAAGAGAAACTATGACGTGTCACTCAAATTACCTTGGTGCTTTCTCCCGCTGGCCGAGATTGGAAAGAGCGTCTTGCAGATCTTCGAGTGAAAAGGTCAAACGGGAGACGTATAATTCCGGATGAACCTGACGGCAGAGCTCGACACTTTCCTCGATAAATTGGAATACGGCTCGAGCACGGTGTGGGTGGTTGAGTGACGCAGCTAAATGAGGGGTACATAATCCTAGGTAAACCACGACTAACTGACGGCAGAGCTTGACGCTCTCTTCAGTGAATGGGAGTGCCTCGGACAACATCGGAGTGGCATCCAAGTTGGGAAACGGCGCGATATAGCAATATAGGTAGCTGAGGGACGTAGCCAAATATGGGGTGTATAATTCTGGGCGAATGGCCACGAGCTGGCGCCGGAACTGGACGATTTCTTTGACAAATGACAGCGCTTCGGAATGTTGAGTAATACGGCCAAATCTGGTGTCACTCTGGGTGCAGGGTTTGACACTTTCTTCGATAGGTGGGAGCGCCTCGGAATATTGTCCGACTTGGGAAAGACTGAAATATAGATGGCTGAGTGGTGCGGCTAGATCTGGGGTATACGATCCCGGGTGGGCTGCAGACGGTAGAGCTTGACACATTCTTCGTCAAATGGGAGCGCCTCGGAGTTCGGAAAGAGCAGTACGGAGATTGTTGAGCGATGCGGCCAAATCTGGGGTGTGCAGTCTTGGGTGAACGGTGACCAGCTGACGGCAGAGCCTGACGCTTTCTTCGACAAATGGAAGCCCTTCAGAATACCGTCCGAGATCTAAATAGATTATTGAGTGACATAGCCAGGTCTGGGCTGTGAAATCCTGGGGCAAGCGCGACCCTTTCTTCGAAAATGGCAACGCTTCGGAATGTCGTCCAAGCGTGGAAAGGGATTGTCGAGATGGCCGAATCCGGGGTGTAAGATTCTGGGTGAACGACAGTCAGCTGGCGCCGGAGCTCGACGCTTTCTTTAATGGATGGTAGCGCCTCGGAGTTGCTGTCCAAGTTGGGGAAGAGTGCATGAAAGATTGTTGAGTGACGTTGCCAAATCTGGAGCGCATGATCCTGGCTAACTGGTAACGAGCTGACGCTGGAGCCCGACGCTTTCTTCAATAAATGGGAGACTCTCGGAATGCCGTCCGAGCTCGGAGCAAGCTGAGTGGTGTGGCCAAGCCTGAGGCATGTAATCCCAGGTGTATGGCAGCTGGCTGGTGCCAAGGCCCGACGCTCTCCTTGATAAATGGAAAAGCCTCAGAATACTCCCCGAGATCGGAAGGAGCAACAGACACCTTGTTGAATGACGTAGCTAAATCCGGTGTATGATCCTGAATGAACAGCAACTAACTGGCATCGGAGCTCGATGCTTTCTCGAATAAATAGGAGTGCCTCGGAATGCCGTCCGAGTCTGGAAAGAGCGGAGTAGAATTATCAAGTGATGTTGCTAAATTTGGGATACATAAATGGCAACCAGCTGGCGCCGGAGCTTGACATTTTCTTCAACAAGTGGGAGCATTGGAATGCTGTCCAAGTCGGGAAAGAGCCTGAAACAGAGTGCGGTCCGAGTCTGGAAAAAGCAGCACATAGATTATCGAGTGATGTTTCCAAACTTGGTATGTAATGGACCTTTGCTAGCTGGCACTGGGATTTGATGCTTTTTTCGATACATGGGAGAGCCCCCGAATGGCGCCCGAGATTGGAAAGAGCATCATATAGATTATTGAATGACATAGCTAAATGTGAGTCGTGTGATCTAGGGCGATCGGCAACCAGTCGACGCCGGAGCTCGACCAGACTCGTACCCAGTCGTCGTCGCTCCGTGGACGCGCACTGCGCACACGCAATTTCAAGTTGGGTTTATATTAAAAGTCACAGTCACCTTTACATGATGCATGAGTAGTCATCTTTTGTATTGAACCCTTAAAGTCACATGTGCCGGAAATAGAGTTAAACCCGATCACCTACTCCGAAAACCAGCGCGCGACACTTCGCTCCAACGACTGGCACAAAAGTTGGGTGGCGGTGTTTTTCGGCAGCATCCGGGACTGAATTGTTGAGTCCACACAACTTGTGCGCAACAGATTAGGTTGTAGTCCGGTGCATTTTTAGTGTCAACTCACATAAGATTTGTACCCGACCCACCCCAAAGGGTATGAAGGGCTGCGGAGTCAATAACCTGAGCATGCAGAGAATCTAAGCCTTATATATTACTTTGAGAGCATTACTGTGTTGGTGTGAGTTAGTGCAGATGGTATAGCGTTCGCTGAGGCTATGCACTTTTTTTGCTTGCTCGGGTTCGACTCCCATTTGGTAACTTCCTTTTTTCATTCATTCCTCACTTCTTGGTGATGTATACGGAAATTTGTCGCATGTATGAAAGGGGTGATGCATGAAAAAAAGGAGGTTACCAAGTGGGAGTCGAACCCGAGCAAGCAAAAAAAGTGCATAGCCTCAGCGAACGCTATACCATCTGCACTAACTCACACCAACACAGTAATGCTCTCAAAGTAATATATAAGGCTTAGATTCTCTGCATGCTCAGGTTATTGACTCCGCAGCCCTTCATACCCTTTGGGGTGGGTCGGGTACAAATCTTATGTGAGTTGACACTAAAAATGCACCGGACTACAACCTAATCTGTTGCACACAAGTTGTGTGGACTCAACAATTCAGTCCCGGATGCTGCCGAAAAACACCGCCACCCAACTTTTGTGCCAGTCGTTGGAGCGAAGTGTCGCACGCTGGTTTTCGGAGTAGGTGATCGGGTTTAACTCTATTTCCGGCACATGTGACTTTAAGGGTTCAATACAAAAGATGACTACTCATGCATCATGTAAAGGTGACTGTGACTTTTAATATAAACCCAACTTGAAATTGCGTGTGCGCAGTGCGCGTCCACGGAGCGACGACGACTGGGTACGAGTCTGGAGCTCGACGCTTTCTTCGATAAATGGGGGCGCCTCGGAATGCTGTCCGAGTTTGGAAAGAGCGAGACATAGCCAAGTGTGGACCGGAGTGAATGATTTTAGGTCAACAGCAGGGAGCTGACGGTGAAGTTCGTTCAACGCTTTCTTTGATAAACAGGAGCGCCTCAGAGTAGCGTCCGAGGTTAGAAAGAGCATGATGCAGATGAGATGGCCGAATTTGACGTGTGTAATCCCGGATAAACAACGAGCTGCCGGTAGAGTTTGACGCTTTCTTCGATTAGCGGAAGCGCCTCGGAACTTGAATGTCGGCCGAGTGTGAGAGTGCTTCACATAGACAGAAGAGTGAAACAGCGAACTATAGTGTGTGAAGCTCAGAAACAAGACATTGGGTAGTCATGCACAAAGTCCTCCTTATCCCAGTTACACTTTCCCAAGATGTCCGTATAGAGCCTATCCATCATTCTCTCGGCCGATGCCTTCGACCGGTTAATACCAGTATCCAGCATCTTCATAGGGGGACCGCTCGCACCTCCACGTAACGGAAGGCGGTATTGATCCAAATGAACAGGCCACCGGCAAGTTTGTCCTCCAGCAAGTTTGCCCTCCAGCTGGCTTCCAAACTAAGATGCACTTCCTTCAATTCGCGTCGCTGCATATGGATGTAGAGAGCACAGTCCTGCACGTTAGCATCATCCGAGAGATCCATGCTGGGATGATCGATAGGGGAATCAGGCGAAAGAAAACGATCAGCAAGGTCGAACTGTCTCGAGGTGACAAAAGATTTCATGTTGGACGGTAACCATGGTACTTGCACATGAGCACACACCAGCTGCAGAATCGATCGCAGTGAGAATGGTGATTACCATGTCGTCTCCTGCTGCGAGAAGTTCATCAATCCTTTGCCTAAGACCGCCAGCCTTTAGCCTCAATGGCGATAACAGCTAAGGGACAGAATCTCAGGCACGTGCCGAGCCTCCAAGGGCCTGAGGCCGTTGCATATAAAATATGGAAGGTTGAGCAGGAGGATGAATATCGGATGAAACGATGGAACTGGGAGAGGAAATATCGGGTTTTTTAGCGCGTTAAAAGAAGTGATAAATTTGCTTCGGTCAAGCCTCTTAGTGCCTCAAATGCTGTAGTGGCAAAGCTGAGCATTCATTTTATTCGACCCGGGACTAAACGATAGTGCAAGGGAGGAGATCTATTGAAGTCTCCGAGCGCCCACTGCACCCTAAGGAAAGGGAACCTCATCCGAGGGAAGTCCAGAAAGATGGAAGGGCGACCTAGCAAAACTTCACGATTCTCCTTCTGACGGTGGATAGAACATGCAAAGGCAAATAGGAAGATGTTGCAACTGACCACGAACATCCTAAACAACTTGGCTAAGATCAACAACAATTGGAGCTGTCTGCCAGCCTTGAAGGATCCGAGTCCCATCTTTGCTGGACCGAGGGCTGTACAGAAGGGTAGGATCATATGGCACTTGATCACCATACCAAGCGCCTAGATCTTCGGCACCAGAGGAAATGATTGGTTCGTACTCCTTGGGAATAATGAGCTCGGACCCGTCACCGAAGAACATCGGTAGCCCCCCGTGTCCTCCATTGGTTCCGAACAGTGGGGTTCTCCCGGCAGCGGATGAATGGATGTCAAACTTCTGCAACATCCCCTCCCACCCCCTCTGCTCGTCCTCCTTTTGCAGGAGAACATAAAATGGGCACTTGATCCAGGACTCATCCAAGTTATGCCCTGCATGTGTTTCGGAATGATGTATATCTGGTGCTTCGCCTTCTGTCAACGAAAGGGTAGGTCGAGCAGATACAGACGAAGGGATGCGATAGGAGCAGGTGAAGGGAACAGCAGGATTCATAATCCAAAAATCGAAATCCGTCACACAATAACTCGCAATGAGCTCACCCGAACCTGTCAACCAGGTGAAAGCGCTCAGGCCATCGAAAGCACCGATGTAACGTGCTCCTGGAGAAAACCCAAGCGTGCGACGGTGAGGAATAGCGAGCACAAGATCATCTGGGTCAGTTTTGATGAATGCAGAGGACGAAGTAGAAGACTCAGAGGCTAAGATAGGAGGGTTGGAAGTTGGAGTGAAACTATTGGAAGAAGGGGGTGCGAGGTGCTGCATGTGCGGGTCACCCAAAATGGATATGAGAGTCATGCTGTCGTACCAAGAGCTATCGGTGTTCTGTGGAACCCGTATGATAAATAATCCATTATCTGATACTCGAGTCACAGCAGGAAGAGGGTTGGGAAATTAATGGGAGCCATATCGTGGCTAAGGATGGTGACGTTCCCTTCAATGTCCTCGGCAGCAACTCGGTGGCTGCCATGGACAAATTCGATCCAGACTGGATGGTTGGGTGGATTAAGTTGGAATCGGGAAATTGTGTGCTGATGGTCGATATCAGCGAGTTCAATGACACCACTACCAAAACCAAGAGCTACATGGTGACCATCAAGGGAGAGCGCTGCGCATGTCACGATACCGTTACGAACATCAGGGTCGTTGAATAAGGTATCATAAACACCCCGAGTATTAACCTTCTCTGGAAAATTAGGTAGCTTTGCCTCTGTGAACATTCGAGCGTTGAGCAAATCCCCACTCAATGGGATTCTGTGCCCAGAAAACTCGCCGGAAATGGTGAAGATCCGGACAGGATCAGAGAGGTGGCCATATAGTTTATACAAAGGCGATGAGGTCGGGGTGAAAGGAAGGGTCGATCGATGGAGGTGCCAAGGTTTCAAGGAAGTCCCACCCAAATATGACACATATTGCTTTCTCGAGCATCTCTCAAAAGTTTGAATGAATCACAATCCTGTTAAAAATGACATCATATTAAAATAATCGACACAATGACTTTCTTTACCTTGAATTCATCAAATCCATCAGGGATCCGTTCAAAGAATGACGCCAGATGCATAAATGTAACCAAGTTTCGCGTGAGGAATGTATTAAACTCGTTCTGCAAATTGGACCCTTGTGCAAAGAGTTGTGAGGGGTCTAAGTGTTCTAACAAGTATTGACGAGT
Source organism: Cantharellus anzutake (assembly GCF_015039405.1). Taxonomy (NCBI): domain Eukaryota; kingdom Fungi; phylum Basidiomycota; class Agaricomycetes; order Cantharellales; family Hydnaceae; genus Cantharellus; species Cantharellus anzutake. The sequence goes on from NW_024066961.1 coordinate 111,778, forward strand.
ATATCGGAGATGATGAGGGAGATGACGTTTTCTCTCCCTAAAATCGCACCATTTTCGTTTATCTCCTAAAGGGAGAATAGTGGGCTCCCCAAACACATCCTGCTCACAACTATTATTGAAGAATCGGAGGAGTGGCAGTCCAATGAAATACTGATTCGCATCCCCGATAAAGAATACCTTGTCATTTTCATTACCAATCGGATCCCCCGTTATAAACTCTTTCATTGATGCATGATAGAATTTGACGCCCTGCATTTCCTCTGGCGAACTTTCTGGAGGACTGTCCGAAGAACGGTTTGAAGAAAGATCAACGATTGAGAGAATTGGTTTCAATATGGCCAGGACCTCTTTCTCGGTGATTCCTGACAGCTGCGATATAAAAAACACACTTGGTGGCTCGAATGCTGCATTGATTGTGGAAACAACTTGGCGATACTTCCTAGCTGTATGTGGAGGGACTCCTGGCAGGTCAAACATATAGGCACGGCGAAGTATGCGCAAGTACTCTGAGTTGATGTCAGTGGGGGCACCGATAAGTATTCAAATTCAGATTGAAGGGTTTCACCACGACGTGTTCGAGCAGAGACACCCCGGATTCGGATTGAGGTGATAATGGGCAATCCATGACAGGCTGTGGCAAACGCATCGATATCCTCTTTCGACGGCTTCCAGGAAGACTCATTGACACAACCCCGAAGGCCTTCCTCCACCATGCAGCGGATAGTGTGGAACTTCTCTTCCTCAGCGACAATGTCCACATCTTCACATGGTATGATAAGACCTTGAGCCCGAGCGCCGTCCCAAGCCGACACGATGGATGACTCTGGCCAACAGCTGACCAACACGGCAAATGTGGCTGGCAGCTCGTCAAGAACAAATACTAGCTTCATTAAGGACTCAAGGTCCTCCTGAACCCCACACTCATCCAGCCCATCCAAGACGATGACGGGACGCTCCCCACGCAAAGATAGGAGTTTGTGCATGAGATCGACAATCAAAAATCGCATCTGCTCCAGAGTGGAATCTCGGAGGTCCTTCAGTGCCGAGGACCATCGAAGTTTACTGACAAGAAGACCCTCGTACTCGGCATTAAACAAGGCAAGTTGACGTGCAAGAGTAGAGGGAAAGTGTTCAATCGAAGCAAGTCCTACTCCCTTTCGATTTTTGTCCCAGAAGAAAGATGCCGCCAGGTGTCCCTGTTTGTTGAGAGCCGAGGCAACGCTCATTGATATAGCAGTCTTTCCAGTGCCCAGGGAGCCACGAAGCCAGACAAATCGGTGTTCCCGTTTCTCCAAATGATTGAGTATCGATTCCTGAATTCGGACACGGGTGTTTTCCACGCATTCCGACTTGCTTTTCACCGCAAAGAATTCTGCCTCTGCTTTGTAGAGTTTCGAGAGTTCGGCTAAAATATCATTAAATTCCAAGCAGTGGGATCGGGGAACAACAACGCACGGTCCACTGATGACTGAATTGTATGGAGGGGATTCAGAGTTGTCGCAGTGGTCTGTGGGTAAACTCAAGTCAGTCATCGGACAGTCTGAATACCAAGAAAACAAACCGTAAAGCGGGAGACAGCATCACGGATACAGGGCTTTACAGCGCTTATTTCCTGGTCGCTGAAATTACCCTCTTGGCAAGCTTTTGACGTTTGAGTGCCTCAATTTGCTCTAATTGTTGTTTTAGAGCTCTGTGACCGAGGGTTAAGATTTGGGCGAGAGAACGATGAATTGAATGCACATACAAGTTAAATCGATGAATCAGGTCACTTATTTCGAGAGGAACTTGGCCGGTCCACAACTGGAGAGGCCTGAAGATTGTTTCCTGGGCGTTTCGAACTTCATCGTCTAATCCCTTGAGATTCTCGTCATTGTTGTCAATCGTCTGCATGAAAACATGGAGGTTATTTCATTAGATCGCAAAATCGCAACAACACCTGCGAACCTCGTAAACTTGGAGCCATGCCAGGAGTATACTTGGTATTTGATCGAGGTTTGGAATAGGGACGAACTTAAGAGCAGAGGCGGCAGTTTGAAGGACGAGCCTTGTAGCGGCAATGATTGTTTTCTTTCCGTCACCAGCAGTGACGGTTGGGGATGACAGATCGGGCGTAGAGGGATCAGATTTTCTGGGATCGGAGGACTTTGATTGGTCGGTATGAGTGGGATCGGGGCTGGGACTTCTGCTGAACAGCTGAGCTATAGCGTGCCGAACAGACTTCCGCTCCTTCCGGCCTCGAGAACTACCACCAAAAGTAGTGAAAGGATTAAGACGGAATCTATCAGATCCACCGCGATCTGTGCTAGTTGCTGCATCGCTTTCAGTTGGAGAAGAAGTGGTCTGGAGATTGGGAACAGAGTTCGAGCCGCGATGGGCCACCGGGAGGCGCAGGAGGGTGTCCTCTTTTGAAAAACTTCAATCGATCAGACATCGCAATCGCGGAGGGCGTTGTGGGCGAAGAGGAGAGTTGAGCTACCTCAACCACACGACATATAAGGCAGTACTGTCCTAACCAAGTTTGTACAGGGGCGATGGGGATTGGGCGAAAGGAAGTAATTAAAGGATTCACGGATTCTTTTATCTTTTCTTGAGCTTCTTCTCGGAGCTTGAATGAATTGCAATTCTGTCAGTAAATGGCGTCACATCGTTGGAATAAGCGCAATATCCACTCACTTCACATAAATGGACGGAACGCCGCAGGGATTACAAAGTCGAACCAAATTTCGCGCATTAAAGAAGGCAGTCTTCCATTTCCGTTCATCTCCTAGTAGTTGGACAACTCATTAATTATCGTTGAGAGATCGAAGGGGTGCGCGGTAGTCCCGAGGAAATACTCTATCGTATCACTCCCGATTCGAACCCTGAATTCCTTCTTCGTTGCGTGATAAGTAATGCCATGTCCTGAGGAACGTTCCGAGCGGCTTGTCGGGAAAAATCAACAAGTCGGAAAATTGGTTCCAAGCTCGCCATCACCTCCTCGGCTATTCCTACGTTATTCCTTATATAATCCCTAGGAGTTTATGGGTCGCATCTTCACGCCAAACCCCATCTCAGCACCTCCGCCCTCGCGAATACCAGGTAACATGAAGTCGTTAGTCCTTCAGCGGCTCAGCGGTGTGGATCTGATTGTTCTTGAGCGAGTTCCAAGCCAAGTGGCTCCATGCCGAGCGCGAGGAGGTTAGCGTGAAAGCACGCAAAGTGTTCCAATGGCAGTGCGGGCGTCCCATGGAAGTGACGTAGAGGAGACCACGAGTCGGGGAGGGGAAGGGCGGGGAAGTGCATAGTGTCCATAGCACAGTCAAGGATTTGAGGTCTAATTTGGATTTTAAGGGCTTTTTATCAAGGGTTGTGAACAACGGGAGTCTCACGCATGTCCAAAGTCGCTGTTCGGACTTGCCAGAGAAGTGACCTTTCAGCGGACACTCGTACTGAAATTGGAAAGCACCTCAATAAATCAGAGATGCCACTGTAAGATGAGGATATCGTTTACCACACTGTCTGCCACACCGCCGGTTGAGTAAGTAGTGGACTAGGCACGGCATTTGTCTCCAAAACTAGTTGGACCCAAAGGTACACGGAACACACTTACAATCAGGCTAAGTACCACTCTCTACGGTCTCCCAAAATGCATTCCATAGCCAATCCTTCGTCTGCGTCTCCTGCAAAAGGTCGATGATATCATCTGATCTAAGGGAAAGACTCCTTTTTCGTCCAGTAAGGTGCGCGAGGCACCTGAACTCCATCTTGCATGTGGCAATCTTCACAAGGAGTACTATCTACCGTTCCTGACCCATACGATGTTGTAATTGATGATGTGGTTGGTGAGTGAGCGATACCTCGTTGTGCCTTGTACCGAGTAGCCGGACAAATCTACAGGCGGACAGCAACCTACCCAAGTGACGAATTTTGATATATTGTTTCAAAGAAAGAGATTTCGCCATTTTAAGTTGGAAGAGATTCACCATCGTAATTCCCAATGACGGTTCTGACGCACATGCAATGGTCTTTGAATCCAAATGGGACGGGATGCAATTTGCCATCATGGGATATATTGGTAGCCACGAGTGGACGCTCCCCTCACTTCGAGTCCTCACTACAGATGATAGCAGCCTAGTAAACCGATCCGAACACATGTGAGTGGAGACTCCACAACTTTATTTCCGTGTGTTTGTTTCGAGACCCTGCCCTTGCATGGCAGTACTCTCACGAGCAGCAGCTTGAAGTCCTGCAGCTACACACATACACGTACACATGCCTAGTAGGCCAGAAACCTCGTACAACTTCTGAGTCCCGGGAATTTATTTATTATCCCACCTCAACGTCATTCGAGAAAATGCTGATGCAACACTTGTCGCAAGAGAGTCATATTTTTGCTGTCCTCGCTCTCTATTCCTTACTCGCACAATCTGCAAGCTTCAGCCGACGTAGAAAATAACAGATCTAGAGAAGTTCCCATATCTGGGGATACTCATCGTCCTTCGTCCAAGTGAACCCCAGACCATTTTCCTCTGGTAAGTCATCACTAACAAATATTCCAATATACTTTCACAATTGCTGGAACAATCGAGACTCTCTACGAAATGCTTTTCCTTTGAAATTCTTGTAGGATGATGCGCAGTAAACGTGCACCCCTTGTAGCGCGCTATCAATTGCAGATATTGAACCCAGGCTGCCCACCTTCTGTTAAATTATTCTGGATCATGCAGATGTGTTATTCTGTAGGTAGGGCTGCGGGGATCGGATGGATTATATGGATCGATGGCCACCGGGCCCGGGTTGATGCTGGCACGTCGAGGATCCAGATGTGTCAGGTTCCGAACACAATTAGACAGTTGAATAAAGAGTTACTGTTTCTCGGCATGCTTCCTTCCGCATTGGTCTTGGGATTTAATCCGAATGTGGCGCAAATTCTCTTTGGGTTTTCAACTTGGCCGCAGGTTTCGGCGCGACAACGTTGGCGTTATTTAGCCCGATGCACGTTTGGCCCCATCTCTCCTAGCTGAGTATTAGTAGGGATCTTCACTAGACGCTTGTACACACATATATCTAGCACTTATATATCACGTTGGTCTTTTTGTTACATTACTTATGTGCAGCTGAGGATAACCGTCGGGTGACATGATGGAACTGGGAAAGGAAATATCGATCTTTCAGTACGTTCAAAATGATAACGGAAAATTTGCTTCGGTCAAGCCTTTTAGTGCCTCAAATGGACAGGTATGTTCATTCTGATACGGAGTGAGGAAATTATGAAAAGAGCAAAGTCAAAGGTCTGGTCGCAATGCTGAGCATTCATTTTGTCCGACCCGGGACGAAACGATAGCGCAAGGGAGGAATGGTCGTAGAGCTGTTGAAGTCTCCGAGCTTTATTTATACTCGAAGTCCAGAAAGATGGAAGCGCGACCTAGCGAAATTTCGCGATTCCCCCTTTGACGGTGGGTAGAACGTGCAAAGGCAAATAGGAGGATATTGCAATTGACCACGAATATCCTAAATGACTTGGCTAAGATCAACAACAATTGGAGCTGTCTGCCAGCCTTGGAGAAGGATTCGAGTCCCATCTTTGCTGGATCGAGGGCTGTACAGAAAGGTAGGATCAGACGGAACTTGATCACCATACCAAGCGCCTAGACCCTTGGCACCAGTAAAAACAACTGGATCATACTCCTGGGGAATAATGAATTCTAATTTGCCATTGAAGAGCACTGGTATCCCCCTGCGTTTTCCCCTGGTTCCGAACAGCGGGGCTCTTCCAGCAGCGGATGAATGGATCTCAAGCCTCCGCAACTTCTTCATCCACCCTTCCGACTCCTCCGGCTCCTCACTTGGCAAGAGAACATAAAATGGACACTTGATCCAGGACCCGTCCAAGTTATGCCCTGCATGTGTTTCGGAATGATGTATATCTGCTACTTCACCTTCTGTCAATGAAAGTGTAGGTCGAGCATTGATACAGGTGAAGGGATGTGATACGAGCAGGTGAAGGGAACAACAGGATTCATAATCCAAAAATTGAAATCCGTCACACGATAACTCGCAATGAGCTCACCCGAACCTGTCGACCAGGTGAAAGCACTGAGGCCATCGAAAGCGCCGACATAACATGCTCCCGGAGAAAACCCGAGCGTGCGACGGTGAGGAATAGCGAGCAGAAGGTCATCTGGGTCAGTTTTGATGGATGCAGAAGGCGAAGTAGAAAAATCAGAGGCCAAGATAGGAGGGCTGGAAGTTGGAGTAAAATTATTGGAAGTAGGGGGTGCGAGGTGCTGCATGTGCGGGTCACCCGAAATGGATATGAGAGTCAGGCTGTCGTACCAAGGACTATCAGCGTTCCGTGGAACTCGTATGATAAATAATCCATTATCTGATATTCGAGTTACAGCAGGAAGAGGATTGTTGGGAAGAGTACCAAGATTAATGGGGGTCATATCGTGGCTAAGGATGGTGACGTTCCCCTCATTGTCCTCGGCAGCAACTCGGTGGCTTCCATGGACAAATTCGATCCAGACTGGATGGTTGGGTGGATCAAGCTGGAATCGGGAAATTGTGTGCTGATGGTCGATATCGGTGAGTTCGATGACACCACTGCCAAAACCAAGAGCTACATGGTGACCGTCAAGGGAGAGCGCCGCGCATGTCACGATACCGTTATGGACATCAGCGTCGTTGAATAGGGCATCATAAACACCCCGACTACCAGCCCACTTTGGCAAATTAGGTAGCTTCGCCTCCATGAGCATTCGAGCATCGAGTAAATCCTCACTCAATGGGATTCTGTGCCCAGAAAACTCGCCAGAAATGGTGAAGATCCGGACGGAATCGGAGAGGTGGCCATACAGTTTGTGAAAAGGTGATGAGGGTGGGGTGAAAGGAAGGGTCGATCGATGGAGGTGCCATGGCATCAAGGAAGTCACACCCAGATACTCCACAAATTGCTTTTCTCGGGCGACTTTCAAAAGTTTGAATGAATCGCAATTCTGTTCAAAATAACATCATAAATAATCGCAATGCAATGATTTTATTTACCTTGAATTCATCAAATCCATCAGGGAATCCTTTGCCATGTTCATCGAACGACGCCAGGTGGATAAATGTAACCAAGTTTCGCGTGAGGAATGTATTAAACTCGTTCTGCAAATCGGACCTTTGTGCAAAGAGTTGTGAGGGATCTAAGTGTTCTAATAGGTATTCACGAGCATATTGGAGATGATGAGCATATCGGAGACGAAAAGGCGGAGGACGTTCTCTCTCAGGAAGATTACTCCATTTCCCCACGTCTCCTAAAGGGAGAACAGTGGGCAACCCAAACACATCCCGCTCACAACTATTATTGAAAAATCGGAGGAGTGGCAGTCCGATGAAATACTTATTCGCATCCCTGATAAAGAATACCTTGTCGTTTTCATTACCAATCGGATTCCCCATTATAAACTCTTTCATCGTTGCATGATAGAATTTCACACCCTGCATCTCCTCTGGGGGAGGACTCTCTGAAGAAAGTTTTGAAGAAATGTCAACAATTGAGCGAATTGGTTCCAGTATGGCTAGGACATCTTCCTTGGCAATTCCTGACAGCTGCGATATAAAAAACACACCCAGTGGCTCGAATGCTGCATTGATTGTGGCAACCACTTGGCGATACTTTTCCGCTATATGTTTGCGGACTCCAGATGAGCCAACCATATAGGCCCGGCGAAGTACACGCAGGTACTCCATGTTGACATCAACAGGGGCATCAATCAGATCACGAAAGTATTGGAACTCGGATCGAAGGGTTGCACCACGATGAGTTTGAAGGGAGACATCCCGGACTCGGATTGAGGCAATAATGGGCAATCCACGACACGCTGAGACAAACGCATCGACTTCGTCTTTTGATGGTTTCCAGGAAGAGCTATCGATACAACCCTGAAGGCCTTCCTCCACCATGCAGTGGATAGTGTGAAAGTTCTCTTCCTCAGCGACAATGTCCATGTCTTCACAGGGTATGACAAGACCCTGAGCTCGAGCTCTAACCCAAGCCGATACAACGGATGACTCTGGCCGACAGCTGACCAACACGGCAAATGCGGCAGGGAGCTCATCAAGGATACGTACTAGCTTCATTAAGGACTCAAGTTCCTCCTGAGTCCCACACTCGTCCAGTCCATCCAAGACGATGATGGAGCGCTCCTCACTCAAAGATGAGAGTTGGTACATGAGATCGACAATTAAAGATCGCATCTGCTCCTCCAGAGTGGAATCTCGGAGGTCCTTTAGTGCTGAGGACTGTCGAAGTTGACTGACAAGAAGACCCTCATACTCGGCGTTAAACAAGGCAAGCTGATGTGCAAGAGTAGAGGGAAAGTGTTCAATCGAAGCAAGTCCTTCCCCCATCCGATTTTTGTCCCAGAAGAAAGATGCCGCCAAGCGACCCTGTTTGTTAAGAGCCGAGGCGACACTCATTGATATAGCAGTCTTTCCAGTACCTGGAGAGCCACGAAGCCAGACAAATCGGTGCTTCCGTTGCTCCAAATGATCGAGTAGCCATTCCCGGATCTGGACACGTGTATTCTCCAGGCATTTCGACTTGCTTTTCACGGCAGAATATCCTGCATCTGCTTTGTGGAGTTTTGAGAGTTCATCTGAAACGTCATTAGATTCCAAGTGGTGAAATCAATGGAAAACGACAAACAGTCCACTGAGAGTCGAATTGTGTGGAGGAGATTTAGAGTTATCGCAGCAGTCTATGTAGAATCTCTCAGTAAATCTTTTCACAGCTTCGACGTAGACGAAACGAACCGAAAAGCGGGAGATAGCATCGCGGATGCACGACTTCACGGCGCTTATTTCCTGGGTTATCTCAGTCGCTGAAATCACTCTCTTGGCAAGCTTTTGACGTTTGAGTGCCTCAATTGTTGTTTTAGAGCTCTGTGACCAAGAGTTAGGATTTGGGTGAGAGAGAATGATGAAGTGAATGCACGTACGAGTTAAATCGTTGAATCAGATCACGTATCTCGGGAGGAACTTGGCCATTCCACAACTGGAGAGGCCTAAAGATCGTTTCGTGAGCGTTTCGAACTTCATCGTCTAATCCTTTGAGATTTTCGTCATTGTTGTCGATGGTCTGCATGAAACATGGAGGTTATTTGATCAAATCGCAAAATCGCACTTGCGAACCTCGTAAACTTGGAGCCACGCCAGGAGTATACTTGGTATCTGATCGAGGTTTGGAATAGGGACGAACTTAAGAGTAGAGGCGGCAGTTTGGAGAACGAGCCTTGTGGCGGCGATGACTGTTTTCTTTCCGTCACCAGCATGGACGGCTGCAGATGACGGTGTTAGATTTATTGAAGATGGGGTATCCAAGTTCACGCCTGTGCGTCCTGGTAGTGGGTGGGGAGTTTTAGTGTTGCCATGGATTATACGCTCGCTGGGCATCATGTGAAAGGTATCAATGGCCCCATCGGAGGATTTCGATTGGTCGATATGAGTGGGATTGGGACTAGGACTCCTGCTGAACCGCTCAGCTATAGCGTGCCAAACAGACCTCCGCTGCTTCCGGCCTCGAGAAGTACCACCAGTAGTAGTAAGAGGCTTAAGGTGGAATCTATCAGATCCACCGTGATCTGTGCTAGTTGTTGCATTGCTTTCAGTTGGAGATGAAGTGATCTGGAGGTTGGGAACCGGGTTCGAGGGTCGCGATGGGCCACCAGGAGGCGCAGGAGAGTGTCCTCTTTTAGAAAACTTAAGTCGATCAAACATCGCGTATCAGCAATTGCAGAGGGTGTTGTGGCCAGAGGTGAGTTGAGCGTCCGCCACGCGACAAATCAGGCAGTGCACAAATGAAGTGGGATGGCGAATATTGAAGTGCCCCTTTGTAGACGCAACACCTGGATAGGGCATTAGGTACACTATCAAAATAATTGACAATAACGAAGTTCACCACGCCGACTACACACCCTTGAGCAATTTTTAGCATAGTTTCAATTATTGATGGTTATTTGGTTCGGACCCCGGTCTCAACTCCTCACCTTAACCAAAAACAGCTCCAGGTGTCTTCCCCCCCGCATGGGGATCCAGGCTACTGACGGTGGACTGTATCTGAATGGATGTCTTTGTATGATGCCGACACAAGCTTAGACTAGAAACCAAAATTTTTTGTCTTGCGCTTCAAGTCTATCGCAGCAGGACTTCTCTCACTTCTAATCGGCGGCCTCGCACTTCCGAGTAGTGAAGATGTCCTATTTCGCTGTCGTTCTAAAACATGGAATACGTCGTTGCCACGAGTTACACAAAGTTTTCGCGTAGGCGAGAATATTTAATCAAGCCCATCGATCGATTCGTAGCCATATATCCTTCTTCCCGACGGCACAACCAGTGAAGAGGGAAGAGATGTAAGGCAGGCTTAGATACCAGGAATAGTAGGCGGGAATAGCAGGATGTGTTGAAGATCTCAGCTGTACGTCCGAAGGCTTGAAATTTGATAAATGTATAACAATGATTTCCTCCGGGGAAAATGCCCTCTCCGTCGACATAACTGATGGGCCGAAAAGGCAGAGATGGCGAAGAACTGAGCAAAGGTGAAAAGGTGAACAGGGCCCCTGTAAGAAGGATCAGGGTCAAGGGCCTGGGGCGGGGTCGATATTTATTTTGTTGCTCCCAACGGCGTTGGAACATATGATTCCGTCAAATGAGCTCTCCGAAGAGGGGATCAACGATTCAGTTGTTAGATCAAACACCAAATCGCATCCGCAGGGTGCTCAGCGGAGAATATCGGTAATATGACATTTTCCTTGTCCGGCTAGTCGTGGCGTCATCCTACAGACACCTGGCCTCCGATCTTGAGCCGTCGTGAGTCCGGGCACATGGTTCTAAGCATCGTTTCCAGGTGCGAGAACACTGTTTTGCTGGGGCACGTAAGTGTAATTATGTCACTTTGTGAGAAATCCATCATCAGCAGTATTTGTCAATTCAATCGCAGTCAGAGATCAATTCAGTCCAAGTGATGACGTGAAAGACTTTAGGGTACCACTGAATTGTCTGAATCATCATGTTATTCAATCATTACTGTTGGCAGCCAAATCGCTCAAGAAATGATAATGAGTTTTGTGCAATCAGTAGCGTATATAAGGAGGACTAGATTCGAGGATGCCCTGGTCAGCCAGCCAGTAATTCCTCACAAACTCTCTACTACCCACCCTCAGCTTTACATATTATATTCTACAAATCGTAGCCGAGAATGCCTCTCTTCGGAAATTGGAAGCGAAGCTCTGTAGGCCCTTCGACCAAGCCTGTCAATTCTCACGCCGCCATGGGGACACAAGCCAAACCAGCCGGGGGACGAGCCGACGCGTTCCTCAAAACTATCGCCGAGCGTCGGACTGTATACGCCTTGACGAAGAAGTCCTCAATACCAGATGAACGTGTTGTCGAGATAGTTCAGCATGCTGGTATGTCATCATCTCTTTGTCTCATCGGAATGGCTGGACTAATTTACTGGGATCGTCGACGCAGTCTTGCACTCTCCCACTGCTTTCAACTCCCAATCAAACCGTGTCGTTGTTCTCTTTGGAGAGAACCACTCAAGACTTTGGGACATCGTCGCCGAGTCCTTGAGGAAAATCCTCCCTGCCGAGCAATTCGAAGGGATGGTGGGGAAAGTGCGCTCCTTCCAGGTTAGTCCTTCCTTCCCCTCCTATAGACGCGAGAGACTAACTCGTACCTTTCTATACTATAGGCCGGATACCTCACAATCCTGTATTTCGTCGACACAAAAGTTGTCAAAGGACTCGAAGAACAGTTCCAAGCATACGCAGCAAACTTCGCGCCGTGGGCCCAGCAATCTATTGGAATGCTCCAATCCAACGTTTGGGTTGCCCTGGAGAAGGAAGGACTTGGTGCTAGTTTACAACATTACTCTAACCTGATCGAGGCGGAAGTCAGGAAGGTATACAACATCCCTGAAGAGTGGAGTAAGTACCATTTCTCATCGGAAGATGATCGGGAGTACTAACGAGTGGTTTCTTTAGGCATGGTCTCTCAGCAGCCGGTTGGTGTTCCTGCTGAGGGCTGGAAGGCGCCTGAAAAGGACTCTAAGCCTCTCGAGGAGACCGTTAAGGTCTTCCACTAAACTATATGGACTTTCATATTGCCATTTACGCCTTGTCTGCGTAGACACATACCTAGTTATTCTTGCGATTGGATTAATAATCATCGAGAGAGACGCACTACTGGAGACGCATGGGGTTGTTCATTTGTACATAAGATGCAAACCCAACATCACAAGTGGCCTTCCACGTTGCCGGCGAACGAAGTGTTTGGAAGGATCCGATAGATGGAAGATCATTACGGAAGTCGGAATTGCCATCATGATGCATTGCTAATTATAGTTGTCTATTTATCCTTTGTTCCCACCTTTAATAGATCGTAGCGGTAAGGATGTCAATCTCATCACCTCGTGGGGACCTCAAAGAAAGGAGCAAAAGTAAACCAAACCCCGCTGCTTGCCGAGGGCGGACAGCATTGGACGGGATAGCCTATGATGCAAGGTGCGCTGATTAGAAAATGAGAGTGATAAGAAATACGGAAGCCTAGCGACTCAATTTGTATCGCACGAGGCAGGATGAGGCAATGTGCAGTACAGCGATATTCCGTTCCAAAGGTCAAGTGCTCCTGACCATGCCAACAAACGCAAGCGTTGTGTTGCGGTAGAGATTAGGGTCGTTAACGTCTCACCAAACACTTTGGCAGATGGAAGTTGTTTGCCGAGGTCACCCTTGAACTGGTTCAAGCTGCGTGTGGCCGTTACACCGCCACAATAGTCAGAGGGCTGGCGTTCAGCAAGCCTAGACTATTCGTCCGGATTTACATTTCTGGCATGTCCCGAATTGGCGCACAACGCACAGTACCTCGAACTGGGAGCCTTGCTTCCTTGGGGGCCGTGATGCTAAGCGTATCGGCACATCAATCGGAGCCCATGAGGGCCCAAGCGGGCGCCATTTTATTACGGTAGCTGCCACTGGATGAACGAAGCAGTTCATATCCCGTTAGAACGTGAGGTGAAGGACAATGATCCGCCCACATCACTCTTTTCAGCAAAGAACATCCGTGTTGATAATCATGATACGGGATGGTTACCATTGTCGAATGCTGGATCAATGCCTGCAACATTCTATGACGGGAATGGTAATGAGCTAAGGCGCCAAAGTCAAAGACCACCCATGGGAAAGAAAGACAGCCCAATAACAGGCGGGCTAGGAAGTAGGAAGGCCTCATATCAGTGACAGATTCAGTGGCATTAGACCACACGAAATCACTAGTGCTTTGGGAGGTTTAGGAGAGGGCTGCCGATAGTAAAACGAGCCTAGGGAAGCTTAAAAAGCCACTTATCTCATCTCCTTCGCTCGAAAAGCAAAGTGTAGGATCAAATGAAGCTGGGAAGTGTACTCTAAGGCCATGCGGTTGTGTGGTTTTCTGGGAAATGGCATAACACGTTCATTGACGAGTCGTTGAACCGTGGCGCGTCATCTGGTTAAATGTCAATCAAACATGATGTCCCTCCGAATACTTCCGAGATTGAAACGGCGCGAGCGTTGAATCAAGTTCACCCAGGAAGCCTGAGGGACAAACATGAAATCCTGCAAACGAGCTCCAAGAGACGGAGCTGAAACACAACTTGTGCAATAGAATGAGGGACTCCGAGGTAGGTTTTGACATGGGTATCCAAGTCGCAGTTAATGCCTCTTTGCAATGTCAATTGGGTCACAGTTAGTACCAAGTGGCCTGAATCCAAGGACGTCATTCGGTCCAGTGGAACAAGCAACGAATGCCATTAAACAAGCTCCATATACGCCATAGTTCATTCTCACGAGGTTAGCTCGGGAAGGAGTGAAGAAGAATCAGTCATGCATCCACTAAAATTTCTGTGCATGTTGACGCCATAGGGCATCTACAATTTTGACCGTGTCACGGGTATCGCGAATATCATGGACGCGAATAATGTCGCATCCCTGCTGGATAGCTGCAACGTTAACAGCAGCAGTAGCAAAATTCCGTTCTAATGGTGGTGCCTGAGGTCGTCCGATCAATTTGCCGAGAAAGGATTTCCGAGAGGCACCAACTAGCGTTGGCATTGACTCAAGAACGGCAACAGACCCATCATCCGGCGACGACAAGGCTTGTTTCTTGGAAATATACTCTCCCAGATGATGGCTTCCGTGAGGATTAAGCACCAATGATCCAGAGGCAGTGAAGTCGCGCAAACCCCGAATAAGGTCTAGGTTCCCTCCTACTGTCTTTGAGAATCCGATCCCAGGGTCAACAATAACATTCCATCTCCACACCCCAGTCTCCATAGCCTTAACCACTTCCGCGCCGAGTTCCTCGCGGACGCTTGCCATGACTCCTTTCGGTTCATAGCTATTATCCTTTCCCGCGTCGGTGCCTCTAGAGTGCATCATAATCACTGGAACGGCTAGTTCACTGGCCAAGGCTAGCATGCCCTTTTCTCTTAGAGCACGGACATCATTGATGCAGTTGGCACCCCCTTCCAAAACCGCACGGCGGGCAACCTCTGCTCTAAAGGTATCCACAGAGATTGGAATCGTGACACCCGCCTTACGAAGAGCACGACAGACTGGTACAACACGCCCTATCTCGTCTTCAGTGGACACTTCGGCAGCACCGGGTCTGGTAGAATAGCCCCCAACATCGATAATATCGGCGCCATTGGCCACTGCATTTAATGCGTACTCTACGGCGGAGGAGATCGTGGCGTGGAGACCACCATCTGAGAAGGAATCAGGAGTATAGTTCAGTGTCGCCATGATATACGTTTTTTCTCCAATAAACCATTGAGTGGAGGGGCATGAAGGGGTCAAATCCAGAGAGGCAACAAGTGGGGTGCAAGGAAACGAAAGAACCTTGCGAAGATTACGTTCCGGGATATCTTGAAACATTTCTAAAATGGTTTTAATGGAATGAGGTGGTTTGTAACCAGGAATCATGCTCGCATCCACAGTCAATGCCTGAGACCAAGGAAAGTGGGTGAAACTTACTCAGCAAGCGGCCGGAGGACGAATTCGCGCTCCGACATGCGCGGATGGGGGATAATCAGTTGGCGTCTGATTACAATGTTGGAGTCGTCGATTTTTTCTTCATCTGATATAATAACATCGTCGTAAAGGATAATGTCAAGATCAACAACACGAGGTCCGTTTCGAAAAGTAGGGGTACGACCAATCGCTTGCTCGACACGCTTAAGGGCACCTAGCAACTCGTGAGGGGTGAGGTTGGTCTCGACCTAATGTTCACCAATTAGTTGTTGATCGTAGTGCGAAGATGGCTTGTTCTAACCAGGCATGCGGCGTTCCTAAATTGAGGTTGATTCTCCACATACATAGGTTCACTGTGATACATAAAGCTTGTATCGATGACCTTAATTCCAATTTCCCTGAGTGCCATTAAGGACTGCTGAATGTTGGCTACCCCCTCCCCGATGTTGGATCCCAAAGCAATCGCCGCTACGTGACAGCCATTTGTGTCGCCTGTCACTTGCGGTAGCCATGGCATTTGAAGATCCGAGAGTTTGCGGGTAATAGACACCTCCGCCGAGGACGCGAACATAATGGCATTAGGTTTGGCAAGACTAACAGTAATTTGGGATATTAAGTGCTTCCCTGACGCTGTCGAGTACGCAGAGGGACTTGTGAGTGCAGCCCGAGCCACCCCTGTCACAAAAGCTTCCACCGTTTCGTATGATGACGCAAGAGAGAACTTGATGGGAGAACAAATGCTTGATCATCTAGAAGCAATTGTGTGCAAAACAAACCAACGTACGACCACCACCGAATCCGCTATACCACCGTAATCGAACGGAGTCAGAGGGGATGGCAAAGGGAATCTTGAATCCCTGAATCCCAGTGGAACATCCATCTCCACGTTGATACGGATCAGCTGTTTGTGAACTCGCTCCCAAGGGTTGATTCCAATAACAGTGAAAAACTCAAGATCCCGAATATAAAAACGAGAGGCAGCGATTTTTGCGACGTCTCCACAGGTGACATCGCCCCTTTGAGCTGTCATCTTGATTCCAGCACCCTTGGCATACAAGTGAGCTCGAGGCTTCTCGACCTCGATGTTGATCTCGTCCAAGTTGGGGAACGTCTTCAGGCAGTCCGTGCAAAGTGCGTATCCCAAAGTCTCGAGAGAGTTGATCTCGCCGCCTGGAAGTATTCCAGCGACCACTCTTTCAATTAATTTTGCAAGGGTGCCATAGTTCACGGAGTTAGGCAGGGAGTCTGACGATGCCGCTAATTCGACTGAGAGAGGTGCTGCGGCTGATATGACCAATGGTTGTGATAGCTCCTCCGACCCGGGTTTTGGCCACTGGAATGCACCAAGAGGAGCTCGGACTGAGAGCTTGTTGAGAATTATCTTGTCCATCAACTGTGCCACGTGCCACCCTTCAGTCCCCCGACGCGGCAGAACCCGTCACTCCACTAGGAACACTCTTCGCATAATAGAGAACAACCCTGGTCTCAGTACTCAGAGTCATACCTTTCCCTCGCGTACGTCATATCTACTGATGGCTCTTCGCATGCTGATCATCCACGCACGTTTAGTTCAACACGGTCTTTACACGACAAACCAGAATCATGACATTGGTTGAAATGGGAAGTATATAAAAATGTTGATGCAGTTGTGTTGGCAGTGAAACGAAGAATAAGATGATGGTGAATCGTTTTGGAGCCTTCCAACATGCAGGTAGCTAACGTAAACCAGTTGTGTAACAAGCGATGTTGATGTGGTGATGCGACAGCATATAGGTTATGAGGCAAGCGTAAGCTACGGCCAGAATGGAGGGCATGCTGAAAGAGGAAGGTGGAGGCCGGTCTGTATTCACTCAAGAAGACAACAGCCCACAAAGAGCAAGTGCTGCATCCATCTCTTTTTGCCTCGTTGAACCACCGGAAGCAGATCGTTCTTGATGTGTACGCTTCTTGGAGGTTGATACGGGGAGCAAAGGGGTGGATGATGCTCGTACGATTGGGGTCCCCTGAGCATTGCGCACAGTGCGTATCTGAAGCGTCGACGGAATACGCAGCGTCGAGAAGCTTTTGGAACCGAGAGTGTGTGATCGAGAAAGTGTGCGCGAGTTTCCGTAGGGCTTCTCTAATGCCTTGGAAGGCAACGGGGGCCCGTATGGTGTCAGTTCTGGCAAGCGAGTGGAGGTGGTTGGAATTGATGCGAGTGATTGGCAATCGGACGGCGTCAGGACTTCCTGGTCTGTCTCTTCTGTACAAGAAGCCGAAGACACGTTTGCACACGCCCATTCCATAGTGACATTAGGTTTCCGTTTCAGTGATGAGAACGAGCTGGAGTTAAAAGCAGGCATATGCACGGACGAAGTGGGAGGAGAGGGGCTCTTGTGCCGATGAACTGGTGGGGGAGAGCTAGGAGGCGAAGATACCATATGTTCCCAGATATAACGCGCGTGTTGGGGGTGGTAAGACGTGTTGTAAGCAGATCGGGGACGGGGTTGGGGTAGCTCTCTCGTGCATGCAACTTCATCCAATGTAGGAAAATGCTGCTGACGGGCTCTCAACGTTTCTGCTGAATGAGCTCTCCGGAAATTGCTAGTTCTGAATTGATACCAGGCTTTGACAGCGCGCACCTCACTGTGGAAATGGATAGGATACAAGGTAACATGCAGGGCTTAGACCTAGCTTACACATTGAGATGGTTAGCTATCAAGCATTCCTGCGCATGCGTGGGGTTATGGTCTTGGGTGAAGGCGCGCTCCAACACGGCGACATGACGAACAGTAAGATGCTCTAGCCGTGGTTCCGGCGTGCAAACGCGTGTGATGTGAGCCGAGATTCCTAGGGCCGCCGACTGCGTTGATTGTTGAGTACATAGAACCCTCTGTGAGTCATTCTCCTCAGCTGAGCGACCAGCTTCTGGCGTCGGTGGGCAGACATTAACAATAATCGTAGGGTTGTAAACCGTGGCCTTCGCGTCTTCTGCAATCCCCAACATCCGTCTCTCAATCGGCATAACAAAGCAATCGAGAGACGGACGAAGTTCGCCTTGTTGAACGCGTTGCGACGCGTTGTCCGTGTTGTTTGGGATTCCCGGACCTCTCCGGGTGCTACTTATGTATTTAAGGATCACGCGGGCTGAGTAAATAACGTGTCCAATCAATACATATCATAAAATGAGATTTCCGCTGCGATCTCAACTGCATTTGACCCCTCGAGCCTTGTTGGCCAAGAAACTTCCTCATAAAAGCTCCATTGTTAGGTTGCGTTATTCTATGCCTACAGAAATAACAGAAGTGTCAACATTAGGTTACACGTGTGATTCCAGATCGGTACCCTGAAGTGAACTGACCCTCCATCATTGTTCGCCCCACCGGCGATCTAGATGCTCCTGGCGCAATAGGTCCATATTCTCAAGCCATAAAGGCTGGACCATATGTATTCTTATCGGGAAATATACCCGCCATCCCCTCGTCAGGAGAAATTGTCCAGGGTGGTATCAAGGAGCAAACGGTACGTGCAATAAAGAGGTTGGTTGATTTCCGTATGGTGACTAATTACCTTCAAGAAACAAGTCTTGCAGAACGTAGATGCAGTGCTAAAGGCTTCAGGAAGCTCATTGGATCGTGTCGTCAAGACTACTGTGCGTCGACTCTATCAGGGTGTCTAGTAGACTTTAGCTAAATAATTGCCTGTCTGGGCATAGGTATTCCTTAAGAATCTGGAGAATTTTGCAGAGATGAATGGTGTCTATGCTGAATATTTTGGACGTCACAAGCCAGCTCGTTCGACTGTGGAAGTGGCTCGTCTGCCAAGAGACGTACTCATTGAGGTTGAGTGCATTGCAGCCTATGATTGAAATACTGCACTCATTTCTGTAATACGTATACATGAAGTAACAGGAAAGAGTGGAATCCTAAGCATGCATCTAAAATAGTCGAGAATCCGCTCAGCCGTCCGAGTCCGCGGTCAGCGAAATTTTGAGTCGAAATAATATTATCTGTGCGATACTCCTTTCTTGTGTCCACTCGTGAGGTATATATTCCTTTTCTATGGTTTCCTGAACTTCCCGTTAAAGAGAGGTTGGTCACCTGCCTAGGATCAACTATTACTAAGTCGCGGAGGACAGGCGGATAACCCTCTGGTATTGACGTATCATTATAAACAGAGTGAGAGAGGCAGGTATGGTATGACTGCCGCTCTCGCCAGCATTGATGCTCCCAACTGCATGCTGCAGCCAACCTTCGATGGCGCAGAATTCACTCGAGCAACTCGAGCGTAAACACACTTGCTTTGTGACAATGCTTGGGTTGAAGCACAAACATACTCCAAACAAGATAAGTGGCAAGTGCAAACCAAAGGTGGGAAATTGACTCGAACGCGGAACCATGCTCATATGAATCTGAATTCACGTCCCAGGTCATGTGATACAGTCACGCGCACACGCGTCCAAGGACTCGCGTCCTCACGTCCAATAACTATGTTCTTAACCCGCTCAGAATATGGTACGCTGCTCAAGTGTCCACACCTGTAGCATCGAAATAAGCCTCTTTCCCTTACTTTTAGATCGGGGTGTTAACACATTCTCGCCGGAAGGCCGCTTGTTCCAAGGTTAGCACCCAAGTCGCGGTTTTGTCCAAGACTAAATTCCGCATAGTTGAATATGCTATCGAGGCGATCAAGGTATGCCATGTTTTTTGGTGCATGAATTGCGTAATAATTGTTCACAGCTTGGATCCACAACTGTGGGGATTGTTACCCCAGAAGGCGTGACTCTTGGGGTCGAAAAGCGAGTCCAGTCATCATTAATCGAATCATCATCTATCGAGAAAATCATGGAGATAGACACTCATCTGGGCTGTGCCATGTCAGGTCTCACTGCAGACGCGCGCACCATTATCGATCACGCCAGGGTTACATCGCAGAACCACCGTTTCACATATGATGAGCCCATCAAAGTGGAGAGTGTGACGCAAGCGGTTTGTGACCTTGCACTGCGATTTGGCGAGGGAGTACATGGTGACGAGGCGTTGATGGTATGTCATCGGCGCTTGCTTTGGGAGTTCCTAAACGCCTTGGACACGCACAGAGTCGGCCGTTTGGGGTTGCGCTGCTGATTGCCGGAATTGACGAGCTTGGGCCTCAACTGTAAGCCGCTTTTCATGTTACGATAATTTGTCTGCTCATTGCATTAAGGTATCACACTGATCCCTCAGGGACCTTCACGAAATATGAGGCAAAGGCCATAGGGAGTGGTTCAGAGGCTGCTCAGAGTGAGATTCAGGATAAATATCATAAGGTCGGTACCACTAGACAATTTGATTTGCGTTGTTCAACACTCAGCCAATGTGCCCACAGCACATGACGTTGGATGAGGCACATACTCTCACATTACGCGTTCTTAAACAAGTGATGGAAGAAAAACTAGATCAGCACAACGTTCAGCTCGCCCAGGCAAGTCTGTTCCCCATAGTCAAATCGGTCTGGAAGTTAACCTTTACCTGGCAGGTAACGAAGGAAAAGGGCTTCGAGATTTTAAGTGGAACCAAGCTCAAGTCTCTGATAGACGGGATGTGATGATGCACTACATGAAAACTGACTTGCAACTTGTACACCTAATATAAGCGCAATCCCAAAGGGCGACATTATAGTTAGTGCTACAAGGTTATATATTGATTGGTCCGTTTTGGTAAGATCCTAATTCAACCAATAAGTACGAAGTGCCATGAGCAAGTCTACACAACTGAAACAAAACCTGGAGAGGCACTTTTTCGAGAGCGGCAACGGGGGATTAATAGTGATGCTGGAGCATTCAATTTCCACGGTTTCGTTTGCACGGCTTCTTCCGTCGAGGGGTGCAATCATCACCATCGGGATTTGGAGAGGGGCGGGGGCGTTTGGCAGTCTGTTCATCAGGTGCCATAGGGTGCAGTGGCCATGGCGTAAATTCTGGAGGAGGCAGAGCTCCCCCTCTCCCATTACAGTGGCCGGGAGGGTGGCGATCTTTGGCCCGATCGCGTCCTATCGGCGCCTCGCACGATGGACAGATGAAGTGACCACACCAGGAAGGGATGAAAGATTCGAGTCGAGCCATTAACCTGGGATAAGACCCCTTTCCTTCCTCGATCGTACTGATGATTGGTCCAGCTGTTCGATCTTCACCGTACATCGAGTAGAACGCCGTGATCTCGTCGTGCTCTTCGCGAGTGGGCTCCAACCATTGTTCATCGTGGCGCTCCTCGAAACGGACCCGAAGGGTTGCAAAGAACAGAAGCGCAACAATGTCGATGCGTTGGTTTTTCGCAATGTATGAGATCGTATCGTTCTTGAGATGCACCTGCTGGAGATGCCTCCACCAATCATTTTCCTTCGATGATGAAGCAGATCTTGACTTGTGGAAATTGTCAGAACATAACGGGCACGGTCGGCGATCGTTTGTGCTTATTCCGATAGCCTTTTTAGCCTTTGCATCTCTCTTAACACCGTAGGCATAGAGTGCTCGGGGAATGAAGGGAAGGTCAGAGAAATCTGACGAAGGACTGTTCGGTGTGTTGTCCGGAGTTGACGAACTGGAGGGAATTGGAGGATTCGAGTCCGAACACCGGCAGGAGCCCACTCGGGTCCCTTGGGATGATGGCTGGGGCAGACCTGGCGCGGGCGCGGAGCATGACAGCCCATACCAGGGATTTGGTTCACCCTCAACGTCGGGGTCTTCTCCTGCGTACTCAGATTGTATGCCCCGCGTTGGATTGGGACTGGTGCCGGAAGGGGAGGAGAACATCGACAACGGTCCGCACGTTCCGTGTCTGTAATCCCAAGAGCCTGCGGAGGCTTCCACTGACAGCGCGCGTAAGGGGAGCAAACGAGAGCCTCCTGCATTGTTATATGGTAGCCTGGTAACAATGCGATTTAACACATAGTTTTTGCATGGATGAAGGCATTTCTTACGTACGTTATCTCGGTGTAGAGGTCCCAAAGAGTAGGCGGACTAATATTGTAACACACTCAAGAGCTGACTGCGACGAACAAGGATGGCCTCTGGCTTACCATTCTGACTGCTCTGGGATGACAATATCTTCATAATTTGGGAGAAGAGACACGAGGGAACCGTGTGTCAATTGGTTGCTATCCAGAATTTACTCAGTGAGCCATCGTTTTCGAGCTATGAACTCTCATACGTGTCAGGTGATGGACGACGAACAGTGGGGTTGGCCATGCTCAGGTCTTCTCCGAAAATAAATGGGTTCTGTGTCCCTCGGAAGGAATCGAAAAATTGCTCAAACATGTCGAAAGTGTGAGTCGCTGGTTGAAGTGCAGGGTGATGGGGGCTGCCTCAGTGACGGGTCTGAGTTTTTAAGATGTTCACAAAGCTTGGTACCTGCCTTCGATATAAACAATGGCCCCTCGAACAAAAGGCTCCCAAAGCATGCGCCTTGAATGAAAATCCAGGGAAGAGGGAATGTTCCGGCAATCCGCTTGCAAAGCGTTTCATCAGGCCTCAATTTAGGTGGCCCTGAAAAGGGGCCCAATGTTAGGGCACCAAACGACTTGGCCATCAATGAAGAGGAATCTCTTCTGAGAGACAGAGCACTTAAGGAGCAAATCTTGCAGTATAATTCAGCGGGACTTTTCTTCGTTACAGTAATACATTATTTTCACTCAATGACCGTATATCACCCTCGAATGAGTGATTGTACAGGGCCAATGGCCAGGTCAGGTGCGAATGCTCATCTCAGGGATTGTGACTGTCGGGGGTGCCCGCCTAAGTTATGGGGCCAAATATTCCCCGATCACCGAGGGAATCACAGGGTGCAATCAAAACCCCAGCGGCCAGATGATACGATTCAAAACGCAAGAGAGAGCAGGGACGACTCTCACAGAGAGGAAGTAGGGAGTTTTCCCAGAATGAGGTGTCCACAAGTGCTACCAAAGCGCTTGAGCGCTTTGTTCAGCTAAACTATCCCACGCCATGCCAGTCACATGACTTCATCCCTGGAAGAATCCGGGCCCTGCTCGCAAAGCACTTGAGGTTCCAGTGTTCGGATCAGTGATTCCTCACACATTTCTATTGTGTGCAGCTGCTGGGACATTCTGAGCCTTCGGATTGCCAGTTTAGCACGGATGAAGATGGCCGATAATGAGAGGTATGCCGGACAAGAGATTTGCGCAAGCGTGGACTGATGGCATTACCTGGTCATTTTAGTGTCAAGCGCTCGCTCATCCGGTCGCTAAAGGCCCGTTTGGCGCTGAGCAAAGAGGGAATCAACGGTCGGATTGCAGAAGTCACGGCTTCAGAGTCAGTGCGTTTTGCCCTCAAATAAATCCACAATCTCAGCCAGAAGTTAGTGTAGGGTGCTCAATAATTCTGGACCCGGGAAATGGCACGCACGGCTATATGCGTTAAGATCCGAAATTTCCGTAATTCAAGAAACCCTGAGTAGTGTCGAAGGAGAATTAGCCTTGGCCCAATGTGGACTCAATCGTTCCTTGAATGCCTCTTCTCCCACCCACCGACTACCTGATCGGCTTCTTGCGGAGATTTTCCGCCTTGGTGCCCAGACAGGCGACGCACGAGACCAAGAATATGCCTTTCTCGCCACTGTTACCTCAGTCTGCCACCACTGGAGAGAAGTCGCTTTGGCTGCTTCATTCCTCTGGACGCAAATAGCTATTAGTGCCGGTCATTATGATCCGCGAATGAGTGCATACTTGAAAAGATCTAAAGTGGCCCCTCTACGACTACATCTTATTGTGGACAATACGTTCATTAAATGGAGCAGGGAGAGACTTGGCGAATGGATCAAGGAGATCGAGCCTTATTTGAAGCGATGCACACGGCTCTCAATATCCACTTCTCAGCATGCAACGGCGAAGGCCATCTTTCCGCTACATGTACCCATGTCGAATCTCCGAGAGTTCGCGTGGGACGGTGGTTCTCCGCTATCCCATGATGATGACGAAGATGAAGATAACCACACTGTTACTTTCCTCGATCCATCCACTGTCAGCTCCCCTTCATACCGACTTACATACCATATGGGTGCTGTATCCATGGATTGGAATGATCAGATGGTTTCAAAGCTGGTCACGTTGAAGCTTTACGACTTGGCTGGGCGACCTACCCGAAGGATTTTACAACTTATTCCCCGTTGCACCAGCTTGAAGCGTTTGCGATGGGTTCAGCACCTTAGCGAAGATGAACAGCATACTGAGGCCCTCCCACCCTTCACGTCCACGTCCCTCGAAGTTCTTGACATCGACCTCCCCGACAACAGTGATGAAGAACGCAGTTTCATCTGGAACATGGACTTCCCTTCACTGAGATACCTCTCCATTGCCACTCGCTCCCTGAACACTCGGTGGGCAGACCGGGCCCTGGGGAGTGCGACGCGTTTTCCCCTTCTCATATCCCTCTGGCTGTCGGCGCACGCGTTCACACCGCCAACCATGATAACCTTCTTGCATGCCCATCCAAATGTTGAGCAATTCGGCTGTGGCATCAATCCTAACATCGGTGGTTTACTATCCCTCCTCGTCGAGCCGACATTTGTTGTGCCACGAGATTTCAAATTGTCAAATTTGAAGTTCATCTACTTCCTCAGTTCGTCACATTCTAGCAGCGTCTCCGCCTTGAGCGACTCCATTCGCTCTCTCTTTCGAAGCCGTGCGGGGTACGCGAGTTCAAAAGAGAATGGGAACGAACGCAAGCTGTTCAAGATCCAACTCAATGACGAATCCTGGACAGATCACTTGCCTGAAGACCTGGTGAAACTGAGGCAAGAATATGCCGGACAAGTTATCTTGAGCAATGGTGATGATTCTGTGCCAGATCGGTTCCGGCCCGTATAGGTGAGCCACAGGGTTTTCAGATCATCACTTACAATGCCTCATTCTTCCTCGTGACTAGAAACTTTCCCGCTGTCCCGCTGTTTATGTGTTTTGTTCGCACATCTGATGTCTGCTCGGATTCCTTATTGCATCTCCTAGGATATCGAGGATGTATTTCTAGTAGAAATAATTGTCCTTATTTGATCGGAATCTGACACCCCGCCGAATCAGCAACATCATAGCCATATTTACTGGGTGGGTTTCGTGGAGCAGCAATTCTTCCATGACGAAGCTAAGGGTAGCACAGCAGTGTTTTGAACCAACTGATGAGCCAGTCGATCTCGGTGATGTGCTGGGTGAAAGCCATTCCAGAGAGCAAAATTACGGTCGATTGGCAGTATTCTCCCTTAAAAACTCATGACGTCCGCGGTGCCCCCAAATTCTCGAGTGGCGAGATGACCGAGCGGTCTAAGGTGCTCGACTCAAGAAATAACCCTTCTTGCGCGTCTTCACGTGTCCTATTCGAGTCTCGAAAGAGGCGTGAGTTCGAATCTCACTCTCGTCAAGTTTTTTTTATCAACCCCCTAGGACAAGGAGCCTTGCTGAAAAATGCGTAGCTCACCTATCAGCATCAATTCCTCTACATACAACTTAATCCTATCCATCTTCATTAGTATTGTTGTATGTGCATACTTGTGGTTTGTGTCGGGGCCTGTGCATGCACATGTGCGGCTCGCTGAGCACATCACAATTTTTTTGGATTTCGCATCAGGAATTCTCCTTTCAATTGCCTTTCGACTTTCCATCACCCGTACGGGTACTATCGCACCGAGACCTGCCGCAAGCGCAAGCGTCTGCAGCCAACGGGAAGCTGACCATTGCGAGCAACTCCTTCGGCCACTTATAATTGGACCGGGAAGCCCCGTCAGCTCGCCATCGATTCACGATCTCCCACTCATCGACCATCATGTCCATCACCAAGATCCACGCACGCCAGGTAAGCTTATACCGTCAGTAAACTTTGGATACTGTCAAAAACCTTTTGTTCGCTGCTAGATCTTCGACTCTCGTGGTAATCCTACGGTCGAAGTCGACCTACACACCAAGAAAGGCTGGTTATGACTCCGATCCAACTCATTCTCCCTCGATCATACTCATCCTGGCATTTCAAGGTCGCTTTCGGGCTGCAGTGCCTTCTGGAGCGTCCACTGGTATTCATGAAGCGGTGGAATTGCGTGATGGGACCAAGAGCGAGTACGTTGGAAAGGGCGTTCTCAAGGCGGTTACGAACGTCAACGAGAAGATCGCGCCCGCGCTCATTGAATCTGGGATTAAAGTTACCGCTCAGAAGGACATCGATGACTTTTTGATCAAGCTCGATGGCACCCCAAACAAAGGGCTACTTGGTGCCAATGCAATTTTGGGTGTCAGTATCGCAGCCGCCGTAGCCGGTGCTGCTGAGAAAGTGGGTGATTCAAGATAGTGTTTTAGACTGGTTCCGACTCAATGAATCGCATACATGCAGGATGTGCCATTGTATCAGCATCTCGCCGAGCTTGCCGGTGTCAAGCCACCATATGTGCTCCCTGTTCCCGCCTTCAATGTCATTAACGGGGGCTCTCATGCCGGCAACAAACTTGCGTTCCAGGAGTTCATGCTCCTCCCTACTGGCGCGACAAGCTTTACTGAAGCCCTAAAGATTGGAACCGAAACCTACCATACCCTGAAGAAGGTCATTAATGCCAAGTATGGAATTGACGGTACGTCTTGCGCTTTGAGAGGCCCGCGAAATAGCCAAACGTATTCGATCAGCTACGAATGTCGGTGATGAGGGCGGCTTCGCCCCCAATGTGTCTGGCGCTGTGGAATCCCTTGACTTGCTTGTCGAGGCGATCAAGAAAGCAGGCTACGAGGGAAAGATTCAGATTGCTTTGGATGTCGCTTCCTCAGAGTTCTACAAGGAAGGGAAGTACGATCTCAACTTCAAAGATCCCAACTCGGATCCGTCCAAGTATCTCAGCGGAAAGGAGCTCGCCGATTTTTATGTCTCACTTATTAAGAAGTATCCCATCGTGTCCGTCGAGGATCCTTTCGATCAGGACGATTGGGAAGCTTGGACCCATTTCACCAAGGAGAGCGGAATCCAGATTGTGGGCGATGATCTTACTGTTACCAATCCCCTTCGTATCAAGACTGCTATCGAGAAGAAGGCCTGTAATGGACTTTTGCTTCAAGGCAAGCCACGGCAGTACTCGAGTAGATCGTCCCGCTGACAGTACCTAAGGTCAACCAAATCGGAACGGTTTCTGAATCCATTCAAGCGTATGGCGATGTTCCATAAATCTTGACCCTACATTCAAGATCCATGCATTTTATAGAGCCCAACTTTCTCAGAGCGACGGATGGGGTGTGATGGTCTCCCACCGTTCCGGTGAGACGGAGAACACCTTCATCGCGGACCTGTCTGTTGCCCTCGGCGTCGGCCAGATCAAGACTGGTGCACCAGCACGGAGCGAGCGCGTGGCGAAGTACAACCAACTGCTCCGCATAGAGTAGTTTTAAGTTAGATATTTTTCAGTGTAGCCGCTAAACCCCATTGACAGAGAGGAGATCGGCGCGAATGTCGAGTACGCTGGCGGGCGCGGATTGTCGGCTGGATTGACTCCTCCTGCTCTCATTTCAAAGTAACTGCCTCCCGAGTAGGAAAAAAATGGTTCAGAAATTCTCCTAGAGATGAAAAACCGGTCCCCTGATTACATAAGACTGCCAAGTACAAGTACATGTAATATATTTTGTTATCAATGCAATGGCTGTACACGCCGCTCACGTGAATTGAAGGCTGCACGCAAGCCGAACTCCGAACTGCGACCTTGGGCCAGCCTCCGACCGCGTTTGACCCACACGGCTGACGGTTCAACATGCCTTCTGGCGGAGGTCTTTTTTTCGCGCCTTAAAGACAGGACGGCCACGCTAGGCGGACGTTCCCCCGGTACACTACCTGCTCAACCGAACAAAATTCTTACGAGCCTGCTGCACCCAGATTGGTTTTGACAAGCGAGGATGAGAAGGGCACAGAGTTAACTATGTCTCCAGCAAACTCTAGTCGTATCTCAGTTGATTCCTTGCCGGTTGTTGGTACCGCAAGTGGAGCCAGCCGACTCCAGACCGAGACCGACCGCCGCCCCTGATTCTACAGCCACATGATCTACCTGATATTGACCTCGCGACTCCTACCACAGGGAATGAACCTGTTTCGGCATTAGATACAACACCTCGCCCCGCTCCAGATGCCCCCGTCTTCAACGACCCCTTCGTAGCCAGCAGCAACAGACAGCTCAAGCCCCCAGGGTGGGGGCCAGAGGCAACAAAATCTCCTAGCAGAAAGACATCCCTTGTGTCGCTCCTTCGGAAAAAGTCGTCGCAGAATTCGATGAAGCCCAAAGGATCCCCTGCTTCCCGTAGAGGGTCGCTTGCGTCAAGTGACGGGGGTTCTGTACGAGAACGGCAAGGTTTGGAGCACATCCCCGACAACTCTCCACCACCTGCTTCGCTTGTCATGTCCCCGACAACGATCTCATTACCATCCTCAGCGTATCTGTCCGCTCCATCTAAAGATTCTGATAACATATCACTCCGTTCGAATGTGTCCACTTCTGGAAAGAAGAAAGGCTTACGCGGCTGGAGTAGCCCCAAGAAGGCGAGTGGCCCCGCCGGGGGTATTGCTGGAGCGCTGGCATCATCGGGCATGTCGCTGGCAACCCATGCGACTGGGGGGCAGAATAGCCCCCCCATACCGAGGCCCTTACCAGGTTCCAAGCCTATCAAGGGCGCCACACCAATGCGAAATGGGACAAAACATGCTACAAGAACATCCATAGACAACGTTCTAGCTCGTAGCGCTCCTGGTCTTTCATCCCCGCCAAGGTCATCCGAAGAGCCAGATGGGTACCCAGGGGAGTTGTCAGATGAACTTTATGAGTCGCCGGACGGATTCAGCTTCGATGATGATGATATTCCAGTCACTGGATTCGCCGTTGCCAGCTCTAAGCGGAACGCTGACTTCCATGACCTTTTCCCTGACGTACCTGGAAATGATTATCTAATTGAAGGTGGGGATTTTGATCCTATGTTGGCTTTCTGTTCGTCATCAAACATCCCTTAGATTACGGCTGTGCCTTGCAACGCGATATTCTTGTTCAAGGACGATTATACATTTCCGAGAACCACATGTGCTTCCATGCCAATATCTTTGGTTGGGTCACGAATGTAAGGTGAACGTACAATTTCCAATTTCAATCGAGTGCGCTAAAACATTTCAACTTAGGTTACGATCCCCTTTGGCGATGTCACCTCTCTTGAGAAGAAAATGACGGCATTTGTCATTCCTAATGCTATCCAGGTCACGACGCGTAATGCGAAGTACACTTTCGCATCCTTCATAACTAGGGACACATCGTACGACGTTATTCAAAACATATGGAGACTCTCGTCGCCTCAGGGTGGAGGAGGTCTGCAACATGGAGAGAAAGTCAGTTTGCGATCTGCCGTTGGCAATGACTCTTTCATAGCACCGGAAGATGCCCCCTCAGCGACCGGTCGGGATGGTGATTTCGGGGAGAGGAAGCATAAGGCTACGCAGTGCGCATGCCTAAGACAGGGGCAGCATTTAAGCGAAACAATGATGAATTGCGTCATGCCGGGGACTCCAGAGCAAATTCAGAATCTGATATGGACCAGCGGATTTATGAGAGATTTCATGTCCAATAATCAGAAGCTGACTGGTGTGATCAGACCTCTCTTGTCAACAAGCTCATGCTCACTTGGTTTCAGATATTCAATCATCGGAATGGTCGCCTCAGTCCACCGGGTCACATCTTCTATCACGAACGATGACGTACACCAAACCCCTCAACAATAATTTAGGACCAAAATCGACAAAGTGCGAAATCACTAACGAATTTTTGTACGCGGACCCCAATGATTACTACACAACCCTAACGACGGCGAGGACCCCTGGCGTGCCCAGCGGCAACGTATTCTCGGTGAAGACGAGGACATGCCTGATGTGGGCAGGCTCCTGTTCCACTAATGTTATCGTTACAAGCATGGTGGAGTGGACCGGGCGGAGCTTTATCAAGTGTAAGGGGATCATCTGTTCGTTATATCCTGGCTGACGGGTTTTGGAAATAGCGATGATCGAAAAAGGTGCCATGGAGGGCCAACGTTCGTATCATGTGGACCTCGAAGCCGCAATGAGAGGCTACATTCAGGAGCATAAGACCGAGTTCTTCCCTGAAGGGGAACCGGAAGAAGCCGCGGTTGCTGAGATGACCTCGCTTCAGATCCCTGCCGCTCAGGAAGCGCCTCTAACACCTGAAGAAGCCCGGAAAGCTCGTCAGCTCGAGACTCCAGCTAAAGGTCTTCAATGGGCACTGGACACCTTTACTGGGGCTTGGAGTGTTGGTGTTAAAAGTGCGAGTGGTGCCTTTGAAATCCTTTGTGACATTTTCGAGAACACGTCTCGGCCCACGCTCGTCACGGTTGTCATCGTCGCACTTGTGCTAAGCAATATCTGGACATTGGCCAAATTCCAAAATGCCAGGTATGAACAAGTCGCGGTGAAGCGTCGACATTTTGGTTCGCCATACGACGGGACTGGACTGGAGAACGAAAATTTGAAGGCGGAGGCTTTAAGGGTATTGCTGGAAGGTGTCATTTCTCGATCGGGACCTGAAACCCCATTACACCCACCTGCGCCGCCGCCGCCGCCACCACCACTGTCATCATCTGCGGCGCTTTCGCCTCCCAAACCCCGGACGCCGGTAGGAGCCGAATCTTCGTCAAGTGAAGATCTCAAGAGCCTGCAGGAAGCCCTCGCCGAGATCGAAAAGCGCGTGGAGGAGCTCAAAGTCCAGCTCTCCAAGCTGGATGAGGAAATTATTAATTCATAGCTGCATCTGCTGTATAAGTATACCCTCATAACGTGTGCATGCCCTCATCTGTATTTTTTTTCCCTGCTTTTTTCTTGGTTTCAAGTATAATTGTGCGACTTCTACAACTGCGTATTCGAGGTTGCCATTCCTTTCACCACTATCATTAGCCCATACAGACCGAGGGTGGTTATTCCTGGTTCATGACAATGCTTATCTTGCCTCGTAACAAATGTTCACCATTGTTGTCTCCATAACCCATGTAATACTGGATTGGATACTCGCATTGTCAATATATTGAATTCGGAGTTGGCTGAATATCACCAATATTGTTGTTGACGGGCCACGGGCGCCGTTGATTCAAAACCTCGCATTTGTCAGCATGAATTCGAGGTTTCGCACGCCAAGAGAATCCCATCGGCAGCTCGGGATTGAACACGGGATGATTAAGCATGCTCATGCAGCGTTCCGGGACCCTAATTCCTGTTGGATTGGACCTTGACATCTGATTAGTCTGTCCCAGCATCCCGCCACTGCTGCGAGGGTCTTGAACTCACGAGTCACAGGGCCTGCATATTATTTCTGGTCGCTGTCACCTGAACAATTGGAAAGAATCCAGCGAGCCTTCGGCGCCTTGCTAGCGTGTTTACATGGCTTCTCCAACATCCAGTAGCGAACCCTCGGATGTGCGGACTGAATCTGCCTCTTCGCCTTTATCGAGTAATGGCGTCATTGGAGAACCTGAATTGGCAGGGATTCCAACTCGAGGGACTGGGATCGTGCCCCTAGGAACGGCCACCACCGGCAGTGCGATCGTGCGGACTGGTCGGATTTTGTTGGCTCCTTTGCCGAATGTGAAGCCAAAGGTGTGGCAGTATAGTGAAGAGCAGGAAGCGAAAACTGAGGAACTTCGAGCGGTACGTCTCAACAACAATATCCCTCTGACCTTGATATGAATGCTTTGTTTTGACGTCTCTCCGGCAACACTGAAACCCATGCTTGTTAATGTTCTGTGCTGCGCATGTATGCTCTTTGGGACTTCCCGGGCCCGTCGACACACTCATAGTATGCCAAGACGTTGATGCTACCGGAGACTGATGCATATTATCCTAATGAGAAGAAATGGCTCGAGGATCCCGGGTGCGCCGCGAGGTATATGAGGGCTAGCAAGTGGAGGCTCGAAGAGGCGAAGAGACGCATAAAGGGGACACTTGAATGGGTATGTTCTATTTTCTAGGTCACCACGCGATTCGTACATCCCTGAACTTATCATCCCCAATTTCTTGGTCTTCCTTGAATGATTACGGGATGGGGTTTCATCTATTGATCTTTTATAGCGCCGGGAGTATAAGCCCGATATCATACCAGCGGATGAGGTCAAGGAAGAAGCGCTCACTGGGAAGATTATCCTCAATGGATTTGATAATGAAGGAAGACCTATAATGTATCTCCGACCAGGTATGGAAAATACGAAGGAAAGCCCAAGGCAAATTAGACATCTTGTATTCCACATGTGAGCGCAGACCTTCATTCGTCACACATAACATCCGTACTTAAATTTTTATTATCACCGTACCCGGAATATCTGCGTACCTCTATACTTCTGCACATCAATGTCAGAGAACGAGCGATAGATTTAATGCCATCGGGCCAAGAATCTATGGCGTGTCTGGTCGATTACAACAGTACGACACTGCGAAACAGCCCTTCCATCTCAAACGGGCGTAAATTCCTGAGTATTGTTCAGAATCATTATGTAGAACGATTAGGGAAGGCAATCGTCGTGAACCTCCCTGCGCTTTTGAACTTCTTTTTTAAAGGGATATCGCCTTTTTTGGACCCTGTTACAAGAGATAAGGTGAGAGTCGCAATTAGCAGTTGTGACTAGCCATGGTACTGACAACTTCTTTTCAATATAACCGATGTGTGCTTGGTTACAAGATCGTAAGTCTGTGTCCGTATTCTTATCTTCTTTCCTACAAATAGATTGAATATTTATTAATGCTCGTTGAACTTCCTCCCCTGTACTATATTCCTTTCCCTTTCCCTTCTACCGCATGCGCAAATTCATCGCCACCCCTCCCTCGCGCTATCTCAACAATGGACGCACGGCTATGCACCGGATCCGACCTCCTCTTCTTTTCATCAGAAATTCAACCCTAATCTGCTAGACCTTTTCCCTGCAAATCAACTCGATGCTTCCTTACCTGGTGGGGAATATCAGTACGAATACGACCATGAAATATACTGGTCAATGCTATGTAAAAGATGTGGCGTCCGACCCGACGGGAGCCGATGTGAGCCTAGCACAATCGAGGGCCCGGAGATCGAGGTTGTTACGTCATCGCCGATGCTTCAGCCTTGACTCGCAGCCATCTCACTTTGTCTCAGGAAGGAACGGGGGAAGCAACTAGTGGTGGCGTTGGTGAAGATCATTGGGAGTTGGAAAAGAAGCGGTGGCAGGGGGTTGGTGGAGAGGGGAGTCCCAAAAGAAAGGGGTTCCGATGCCGGCTGGCTCTGGCCTGCTTCCCTTCGGAGGCGGCCGATGATGATCATGGTTGCGAAATGTTGCACTAATAGTTATTTCATGTCACCACCGCCTTAGAATTTCCTCCAAAGGCAATTATTTACTAAACATCGGTACTTGATGATCAGCAACTAGAGTACTCGCTTCGCTTCGTTGAACTCGGCACACAAAGTATCAGTCATCCAGAGATATATTGTCTCATGATTCCCCCAACTTCTGGCTTCCTGGTATCGCCAGAGATCGCCACCGGAGCCAGGAGTGGTTCCACCAGGGCGACCAGCGAGCGAAGTGCATCGCTGATCTCAACGAGCGAGCCAGCGACCTGAGCAACCGAAGCGCTCCTTGTCGGTCTCCTCCTGAGACGCCCCCCTCCTCTTCTTCCCCGCGCGCGCCGGCGATTCATTGTGTGTGCGTTGTTCAGGGCGCTCGCAGCGCGCCCTCACCCTCTTACATGCCACACAGGACGTGGATTTCCCGGAGCTGTTGACGCAGCTCAGGTTGCGTTCCTCCCGCTGCCGCTGCTTTGCTGCTCTCTTCGCTTGCAGCCACCGCCTGCGCTCTTGGGATCTCGCATTCCAGAGCGACTCTTCGTCACCCCTGTTTTCGACCAGGAGGGTGTCTGGCCAAGTCATTAGGTTGAGGTTGTGCGACATTGGTGTAGTAGTGCCAAGTGTGGTGAACTGGAAAAATGTTTTCGGTATTTGCCGAAAATCCGGTTTCTGCCTGTTTTGGGCTATCCCTAAGAAGGGGACTAGAAATGGCTGTTGCACTGCCAGACCTTGCTTGTGGTGAGGTTTTCATTTTCATTTTACATCCAATTGCACTTCATCTCCATCTGTCACGACCCGGCATTCCCCGGAGTCAGATGACCTCCTCCCCGACCTTTTCCCACGCCCGAACACCCCCCACACACTCTGCTCGCCACCCATTGCCATCTAACCACTTCCTGCCACTCCTCCACGACCCCTCTCCTAATTTTCATTGAATGACCTAGCGGTGCAGAGCGCCATGACCTTTTGTCCCATGTTTTGCCACACCCTGTTATCTTGCAGTGAAGGTCATGTTTGACCTTTGCTGTCTTAAACACGTGCTCCTTGTTTGTTTTCCTTTCTCTTTTCTCTGCCCGCAATCTCCGTGAGATCTGGCAACTTATTCTCTATTCAGTTCCCTAGTGCTTATATACTATTGCTTGTACTGTAGTTCAAAATCAACTAGAAATTCCCCCCTAAGCTTACCTCTGTTCCCTGTAAGACCTCTGCCTTCTGAAGTATCGGGACCGTGTCGAGAACGAGGTGCAACGCTCCTCCCTGAGTCATTGAAGCTGAAATCCCAGCCCACTTGCCTAAATAGCCCCGGCCTCGAGATTGGTGAGGTTGATCCTCACTTAAACTCGGTCATGAGTAGGACACCTGTATCACTAGCGGCCAACGTTTGGTCACCAACGGCTATCATCGGCGAAGCTTAGCATGGTTCTGACAGTATTTTGAACTCCCCATCGCTCTTGATGCCCTCATGATGTCATGATGTACGACTCGCTTGCAGGTCCGGAACACTGTGGCAGGACCTTCTATGACACCTTATAGAGACTACAGCTCTAGTACGCCATTTGAAAGAGGTAGGACAGAGGTGTCATGTCGGTGCATACCCGACCCCGACCCGACTTCCGGACCTCCACCCTCTTCACCTCCGGAGTCATACCCTACTGCTGCCGTTCCGATACTCACCTTCGGTCCTGGCAACACACCTCCTTCTACCCCTTCCCACGCCACCTCTACTCCTCCTTCCCTCTCCTACCCTATCTCTGTCTGCTCCGATACTCACCTTCGGACCTGACAACTCTCCTTTCCGCCACTCCTTCTTCCTTACCTTTCCCCTCTCTCCTCTCTCTGGTACTCCTCCGCCACCCTCCCGCCAAGTTACGACCTTCCACTGCTGTCCTGTACTTTGTACTTGGACACCGCTCGTACCTTTGCTCCGAGCCTCCGTCATAGTCCCTACCTCGGACTTTGATTCCACCTCGGTCTTAGTCCATTGCATTGGTGACCTCATACTACGTAAACACCATTGCCAATATCCCTCGGACTTTCAACCCTGCCTCCGTAACCTCCGTAAGCTCTGCAACCCCCGAGCTTCGCGGATCTCCTTCGGCACTTTTGCCGCTTGTAATGTATATCTCACGTTTACCCCTCATCCCTATTTGGACTACTGCTTCTTCCCATTCTAGCCAGTTAGTCATCATCCCCACTTCTCCTCATCCTCCTGCCCCTCTGGGCCTCACCCTCCCTACCTCCTTTCGGACGTATCACAGGTCCTGCCTTATGACCTTTGGTACCACTCCGCTTCTTCTACCCTTTGTTCCCGTTCAGACGTCTTCGTTCCGATTTGGTTACCCTTTGTTTTCCTTGTACTTTTGCCCCCTCCATTATATATATCGGCGCTTGTACATACTCATTTTGGTTCAGTCCGAAATCGACCTGAAATGCCCCCTAGAGACTTCCTGCTCACCTACTGTGAAATTAAGGACCAAATGGACAAACAGCAATGGCACAGCGCTCTGCTTGAGTCGCTGAGGCCAAGGTCCCTCCACGCTAAGTCTCCGATTCCACTCCGGAGTCGTCTGTATCAGCCCCATTCTAACAAGAGGAGAGACAATTTGAGAGTTTTGCAGCAGGCGATGATTACTACCCACGCTCCTGTAAGGAGTGATGTTCCTTGAGGCCGACCATCTTTATTCCCTTGCTATAAATAATGTACAACAATGTAATTACATATTTATATAATGGAGTGTGAGATGAATGGAGTTTAACTCCTTTCCTCCACACCCATTGAAATATAGCTCTATACAGCTTATCTCTTTGACAGACTTGAGGAACTAGGAGATACAAGGTCGGCACCTACACCGACCTTATTACAGCTCCTCAACCCCGAAATGGCGATGCCGAGACGCTAGCAAAATCGACTCTGATGATGACTTTAAGGATGGTAATGAGGGCGAGGAAACAGCTCAGGCTCTGCCACCACTGGTGACAGAGAGAAGGACATCAGACACTTCAGCTGAAGCAGCTGCTGCAGCTACCCAAGACAATGGTGAGGATGACATTGAAGAGATCAATCCCGAGGAAGTAGAGCCAAAGGATAAAGTTAACTTCATGCTCACCAGAGCAATCTCAGAACTAACCCGCACCACCCCCAGCATCCACCTGATCATTCCTAAACCTCCACCACTGTCATATCCATCCCCGGCCATCGACTTCCGGTCCCTCCGATCCCTCCATTCCAACTCCGCTCCTCCCTCACTAACCTCGGAGCCCCCGTATTCCGCAATCCTCTCGGCGCCCCTCGATGGTCACCACCCCCTCATTTCAATTTATTACCTACGCCTCCCTAAGTACGGAGCCCTGAAGACTTCCGGACAGCTCTGACATCTGCTAGCGCACCCCCGCCTCCGTTGGGCAATACACTCGCCTGCCCTGCAGAGCCCACCTTTGGGCCTATCCCTCCTTTCCGTTTCTGGGTTATCGCCTGCCTTTCCGCTAACCCCGTGAACCGACTCGTCGGTAATATTCAGTCGGCTAATGGTTAAACCCCGTTAGCTCCGCTCCGTTCGGCTCCGCCAATTGTGGAACCGTCTCCGCTGTAACCATATATATATCCCACTTGTACATAGGTTACGCCCCAGTAGAAAAATCAACTAGAGTTACCCCCCCTAGGTTCTAATTGCCAGTCAGTAAGTTAGGGCACGGACGTGTCACTAGGCACAGCACTCTTGGCAGAAGTCGCTGAGGCCGAAGCCCTCCGTTACAGAGACATCTCCTCATCTCGAGTCTGGTCTCTGACAGTATTTTTCTACTCCCTGACTAGTACACGTCTTGTATGGCACCAAAAGTCCTTCGCACTCGTTCGCAACTACGCACATTAGTCCCCAACTCCGCTTCACCTTCCCCAGAACCCTCTCAGCCTGGTCCTAGTCGATTGGCGAGAAACCCAGTTGAGTTTCGAAGCTTTTCTAACCTTGAAACCCCTCTCCCATCGACTCCGATCATGCGCCCCGTTAGGAATCGATCACCAGTCACAGACTCCGACTTCGGAGACACCACGGAACAACCCATAGATCCCGCCCACTTCTTTGGACTCGGTTCCGAGGTCCCTGACTTCGTCGACCCTCCTCCTGCTGATCCTCCCATTCCCACTGTCCCAACCACCGACGATCCCGAACCCACCTCCAACGTGGCCATTACACAATTGGCCCAAGCCATTGCCAGTCTGGCTCGTCACACCGGACGACGACGATGACGACCATCTTCTGCTCTCCGGACCAAGGTCCGCGAACCCGAACAGTTCAACGGAAAGGATCCCCGAGAACTCCGAGTATTCTTGGTCCAATGCGAGCTCAACTTCCAGGACCGTCCCCTCGCTTTCGCTAGCGACCGTGCTAAAGTCATATTTGCGCAGTCCTACCTCAAGGGAATGGCCCTCGATTGGTTCGAGCCGGACCTGTTATTCGACCAGAATTCCACGCTTCGTCCGCGATGGATGAACAACTATCAAGAGTTCGTGAATGAACTTCAAACTAACTTCGGCCCTCACGATCCTGTGGGCAACGCCGAGGTTCAACTGATGACACTGGACATGAAGGATGGGCACCACATCAACAAATACGTCGCCGAGTTCAATCGACATGCCTCCCAACTTCACGGTTACGGAGAAGCCGCACTTCATCGTTTCTTCTACAACGGATTGCCGGAACGTATCAAGGATGATATTGCCAGAGTAGGTAAACCCTCTACTCTCTCTGAGCTTTGCACCCTTTCCCAAACTCTCGATGCACGCTATTGGGAGCGTAAATCGGAAGTTACACGTCATGCGAAACCCTCTTCCTCCAACGTTTTCGACAAGCCCACCGCCGCTTCTCGTTCCGACCCCGTCCCTTCTTCCTCCTCTTTTAACTCCGCTTCCGGTAGTAGGCCTCCGAAGGACAATAAGAAGTCCAAGGCCAGCTCCGCTAAACCGGACCTCTCGTCTAAACTCGGAGACAATGGTAAGCTCACGCCACAAGAGCGTAAGTGTCGTCTCGACGAGAAACTGTGTATGTTCTGCGGTCAGTCTGGCCATATGGTCAAGGATTGTCCCAAGTCTTCTTCTCGTGCCTCTGAGGCCCGTTCAGCCCAGACCGAGGAGCAAGGATCCGCTTCCGCAGAAGCAAAAAATTAGTCCGCACCCCCGTGGACTCTGCACGGACCGGGGGTTGCGATCCTTCCTTCCGTGCGCTCAAAGAAGTGCGTTTAAACGCGTCTTCCATTTCCCACTTATCCTCCCTCCACATTCCCGTTTCCTTTTCTCTTTCAAATGGTCTATTTTCTCCTTTCAATGTTGACCCTTCGGGCAATGTTCTACCCATTGTAGATAGTGTTGCTGATGTACCACTCTCTCCTCCACCCCCTCCGACTACTTCCGTAGATCGATCCACCTCTCTCCGCTTCTCTTCTCCTTCTCTTCCTGTTTCTCCTCCGTCCAATAGTAGGACACAAAATAAACTTTTCCGCTCCTATGAGAACGTACCCGCACTTGTAGATTCTGGTTCTTCGGACTGCTTCATCGACGACACCTTCGTAAAAAAGCTGGCCTTGAAGACATACCAGATCAAGCCCCTACAACTACGCCTATTCGACGGTAGCACCAACTCAATCATAACCCGTGCCATCGATATTCCCCTCCGCTTCGCTTCCGGAAACATCACCCCCACGACTTTCTTTGTCACATCGCTGGATGGATCATGTTCCCTAGTCCTAGGACACAACTGGCTTACCCGCTACAATCCGTTGATTGACTGGGTCTCAAGCAGTATCACGTTCCGAACTTCCGAACCTACCAAGACAGTCACTCCGAGCTCTCCCCCGTCGTCTCCGGCAACACTGCCGTCGTCCGACATCCAACCATCTGATGTTTTGCCAGCACCTCAGTCACAGGCTGTTACTCCCCCATTACCATCTATCGAGTTTGTCAGCCGTTCCGCATTCGCGAAGGCTTGCCGACTTGAAGGATCGGTATCCTTCAGCCTAACCATCCCTTCCAAGGAAAGCCGCTTGAGGGCTGCCTCATCCCACACCGATTCCGTTGACCTCTCGGCCATTCCGAAGGAGTATCACGAGTTCGCAGATGTGTTCAGTAAGAGCAAAGCCTCGACGCTGGCACCGCACTGTGAGCACGACCTAAAGATCGACCTTGAGGAAGGCACCTCCCCACCCTTGGGTACTATGTACTCTCTCTCTCCTTCGGAACTCGAGGCCCTCCGGGCATTCTTAGATGAACACCTGGCCTCCGGTTTCATTCGTCCCGCTACTTCCGCTCACGCGGCACCGGTCCTCTTCGTCCGCAAGAAGGACGGATCCCTCCGTCTATGCGTCGACTTCCGAGGGCTGAACAAGATCACCAAGAAGGATCGCTACCCACTTCCCTGCATCTCCGACCTCCTCGATGCACCTAGCCATGCCACGGTCTATACCAGACTCGACCTCCGGCATGCTTACCACCTGGTTCGCATTGCAGCAGGCGACGAATGGAAGACTTCCTTCCGCACGCGCTATGGTTCCTATGAGTGGCTTGTCATGCCATTCGGTCTCACGAATGCACCTGCGGCTTTCCAGCGATTCGTCAACACGATCTTTGCCGACCTCCTGGACGTTTCTGTGGTAGTCTACCTAGACGACATACTTACCTACTCGAAAGACATGGCTTCACATCAGGAGCATGTCCGAGAAGTTCTTAAGAGACTCCGCAAACACGGCCTATACGCCAATCCGAAGAAATGCGAGTTCCATACGGACACTACGGAATATCTCGGTTACTGCCTCTCTCCTTCCGGACTCACCATGTCCATCGAGAAAGTCAAAGCCATCCAAGATTGGCCCGAGCCCCGTAAAGTCAAGGATGTCCAATCCTTCCTTGGCTTCGCTAACTTCTATTGGCGTTTCATTCACCAATACTCCAACATTGTGGTCCCCTTGACGCGCCTCACGCGTAAAGGAGCCCCCTGGCTATTCTCCGACGATTGTCGCGCTGCTTTCAACACCTTGAAAGAGGCCTTCACTTCCGCTCCTATCCTCACACATTGGCTACCCGACGCCCCCCTCATTGTAGAAACCGACGCTTCCGATTACGCGATCTCCGGAATCCTTTCCATTCGCTGTGATGACGGAGAAATTCGCCCCATTGCTTTCCGCTCAAGAACACTCTCGGCGCCGGAGCTCAATTACGACACCCATGACAAGGAACTCCTCGCCATTCATGACGCGTTCCGATCATGGCGTCATTACCTCGAAGGTTCAGGAACCCCAATCGACGTCGTCACCGACCACAAGAACCTCGAGTACTTCTCCACCACCAAACTCTTGACCCGGCGGCAAGCCCGCTGGTCAGAGTTCCTCTCCCAATTCCACATGACAGTCCGATTCCGTCCCGGAAGACTCGGAGTTAAACCAGATGCGCTGACAAGACGCTGGGACATCTATCCCAAAGAAGGGGATATGGACTATGCTCGCGTCAATCCGCAGAACTTCCGACCGGTCTTCACTTCGGAGCAGCTCACTGCGTCCTTACGAGCTACGTTCCTAGCTGCCACAGTAATCCGAGCAGCTGTACTCGTCGACACAGAGGCTCTTCATCGAGACATCCTGACCTCCCTCTCCTCCGACACCTCAATCTCTTCTCATCTCGCTTCCCCCAACCTCCCCAACTCCCGCTGGTCCGTTGATGCCGAAGGCCTCTTAAGGCTGGACAATCGCATTTACGTGCCGGATTCTAACGATCTCCGTCTTCGCGTTTTGCGAGACAAACACGACCACCAACTTTCCGGACACTTTGGGCAAAACCGGACTCTGGACCTAGTGCGTCGTGAGTATACCTGGCCGGGCATCCGTAACTTCGTCAAGAGTTACGTATCCTCCTGCACTTCTTGTGCCCGTGCCAAGGTCCCCCGTCATAAGCCTTACGGCTTACTCAAACAACTCCCCATCCCCGAACGTCCTTGGAACTCCATCTCCATGGATTTTATCGAACAGCTACCCTCCTCTTCCGGATTCACTTCCATCTTGGTCGTCGTGGACCGCCTGTCCAAACAGTGCATTTTTATCCCTACCCACAATACCATCACCTCTCCGGAACTGGCCAAGCTTTTCCTCCTCCACGTGTTCTCCAAGCATGGGGTTCCATCCCACGTCACCTCCGACAGGGGTCCGGAGTTCGTCTCTCATTTCTTCCGTTCACTTGGTAAGGCCCTTGACATCCGCCTCCACTTCACCTCTGGTTATCACCCGGAAGGAGACGGTCAGACCGAACGGATGAACCAGACGCTCGAGCAGTACCTGCGTATTTACAGTAACTACCAGCAGGACAATTGGTCCGAACTCTTGCCTCTCGCAGAGTTCGCATACAACAACGCTCCGAATGCCACCACGGGCGTCTCCCCGTTCTTCGCCAACAAAGGCTACCATCCGAACATCACCGTTCACCCGGAGCGAGACCTGACATCGGTACGCGCCCAAGAGTACTCCGTCGATCTTGACTCCCTCCACCACTTCCTTCGCGAGGAAATGCATCTCGCTCAGATCTGTTATCAGGGCCCGG
Organism: Cantharellus anzutake; assembly: GCF_015039405.1. Lineage (NCBI taxonomy): Eukaryota > Fungi > Basidiomycota > Agaricomycetes > Cantharellales > Hydnaceae > Cantharellus > Cantharellus anzutake. Next base: position 153,708 of record NW_024066961.1, read on the forward strand.
CAGACTCTTGCCGGAGCCCTGCCCCAGCTTTCGAAGTAGGAACCTCGGTCTACGTAAAGGCCAAGTACTTCCGTTCCACTCGACCTTCCAAAAAGCTCCGAAAAAAACCTCGGCCCATTCGAGATCATCGCCCGCGTTGGAACCTACTCCCTCACTCTCCGCCTGCCGGAAAACATGCGAGCCATTCACCCGGTATTCCATGTCTCGCAGATCGAACCATCCGTCCCGAACACCATTCCGAACCGCCACCAGCCACCTCCGCCTCCCGTAGAGATCGAAGGCGAAATGGAGTTCGAGATCGAGGAGATACTTGACTCCAAGATCGACCGACGTAGACGCAACAAGTTGCTCTACTTGGTCAAGTGGCTAGGCTATGAAGGGACCGACGAGGAGACACAATGGCTCCTTGCCGGTGAACTCGATCACGCCTCCGACCTCGTCGAAGCGTTCCACTCTCGGTACCCAGCAAAGCCTGGACCCGAAGCTCCTTAGGAACCCCGACTCCTCTCCCATTTCTCCTTTCCCCTCCGCTCCTCACTTCCGTTTTCATTTTTATTTTCTCATTTGCTTTTCTTCCTGTAAGTGCAGCTCCCCTCGTCTTACTAATTCTGGGCCTTCAAGGGTTCAGGCCTAAGAAGGGGATACTGTCATATCCATCCCCGGCCATCGACTTCTGGTCCCTCCGATCCCTCCGATCCAACTCCGCTCCTCCCTCACTAACCTCGGAGCCCCCGTATTCCGCAATCCTCTTGGCACCCCTCGATGGTCACCACCCCCTCATTTCAATTTATTACCTACGCCTCCCTAAGTACGGAGCCCTGAAGACTTCCGGACAGCTCCGACGTCCGCTAGCGCACCCCCGCCTCCGTTGGGCAATACACTCGCCTGCCCTGCAGAGCCCACCTTCGGGCCTATCCCTCCTTTCCGTTTCTGGGTTATCGCCTGCCTTTCCGCTAACCCCGTGAACCGACTCGTCGGTAATATTCAGTCGGCTAATGGTTAAACCCCGTTAGCTCCGCTCCGTTCGGCTCCGCCAATTGCGGAACCATCTCCGCTGTAACCATATATATATCCCACTTGTACATAGGTTACGCCCCAGTAGAAAAATCAACTAGAGTTACCCCCCCTAGGTTCTAATTGCCAGTCAGTAAGTTAGGGCACGGACATGTCACTAGGCACAGCGCTCTTGGCAGAAGTCGCTGAGGCCGAAGCCCTCCGTTACGGAGACATCTCCTCGTCTCGAGTCTGGTCTCTGACAACCACCAGCACCACCTCCTCTGCCTCCACACTGCGAACCCCCCCGTAAAAAGGTCCGCAAACCTGACCAGTTCGATGGATCAGACCCTAAAAAACTCCACACGTTCTTCATCCAATGCGAAGTAAATTTCAAGACTCGAGCTCATGCCTTCCCTGATGAATCCGACAAGGTGTTGTATGTGGTGTCATACCTAAAGGGGCCTGCCCTTGACTTGTTCGAGCCGGACCTCCTCCGCAGCCATCACCTAGGTCGAGAACCACGATGGATGAACAACTGGGCAAGGTTTGTGCATGAGTTGGAGCGCAATTTCGGCCTGCATGACCCTATTGGCAAGGCTGAAGAGTTGTTATTCAACCTCACGATGAAGGATGGGCAGCGAATTGGTAAATACATGATTGAATTCAACTGCTATGCAGGTAAGTTGGATAACTTCGGCGAAGGGGCACTCCGTGCCATGTTCTATCACGGATTACCTGATCGAATTAAAGATGAGATCACTTGTTTTGGTAAGCTGTCAGAACTGTGCTAAGCTTCGCTGATGATAGCCGTTGGCGACCAAATGTTGGCCGCTAGCGATACAGGTGTCCTACTCATGACCAAGCTTTAGTGAGGATCAACCTCACCAATCTTGAGGCCGGGGCTACTTAGGTGAGTGGGCTGGGATTTTGGCTTCAATGACTCAGGGAGGAGCGTTGTGCCTCGTTCTTGATGCGGTCCCAATACTTCAGAAGGCAGAGGTCTTATGGGGAACAGAGGTAAGCTTAGGGGGGAATTTCTAGTTGATTTCGAACTACAGTACAAGCAATAGTTACAAGCTGTATATAAGCGCTAGGGAACTGAATAGAGAATAAGTCACCAGATCTCGTGGAGATTGCGGGCAGAGAAAAGAGAAAGGAAAACAAACAAGGAGCACATGTTTAAGACAGCGAAGGTCAAACGTGACCTTTGCCACGAGATAACAGGGTGCAGTGAAACATGGCACAAAAGGTCACAGTGCTCTGCACTGCTAGGTCATTCAACGAAAATTAGGAGAGGGTTCATGGAGGAGTGGCAGGAAGTGGTTAGACAGCAATGGGTGGCAAGTGGAGTGTGTGGGGGGTGTTCAGGCATGGGAAAAGGTCGGGGAGGAAGTTGTCTGACTCTGGGGAACGCTGGGTTGTGACAGTATCCCCCTCTTAGGACTGAACCCTTGAAGTCCCAAGGAACTGGCATGGGAATCGGTTCAGCTGAGCCCGAAATTTTGGTTCCGCTGGCATGGTGATCGAACTTAGCACCACAACATCCTGATGGCTCCCAAGAAGAATCCAGCAGATATAAGGATGTGGAGCAAGGGTGACATCGTCGATCAGTCTGATGATGATGTAGAGCTGATGGAACAGAAGCATGTGGAGAGGTTGTGGCATCGCAAGGCTGAGATTGCATGTCGTGAGGCCCAACAACAAGAGGAGGCAGCCAGGGCTCGAGCTGAGGCTGCACACCTCACCGCTGAGGATGAGAGGCGATCGAAGGCATCAGATGTGGTTGCAGGCAAGGTGAGTACCCCGATCAGTATGATCTTTGCCAGGAACCTTTACTGATCATCCTGATCAAAGTGTCTTGCCACTACATCGGTGGCTGGGGAAGGACTACCACCCTGAAAATGTTGTGCGAAGAGAGGCATGGAGTGTGTTAAAGGAAACAGCGATTGTGGCATCTGCACCGCATGTCAGAAGTCCAGGCAGAAATGCGTATGCAGGGCGGGAATGCCTCAAGCCATGAAGCGACCTCATATCAAGGTGCCGAAAGAAGAGGGATCGACAATGGATGTGGATGATGTGGAAATGGAGGAGGATGAGGTGGTCAGTGACAAGGACAGAATCTATGATGTGCTTCGTGACATCCATCAAGCGATCTCTGGTCTGACTGCTGTGGTGGGGCAACTGTTGGAACACGTCTGTGACACTGAGGAGAGATGATTGATGGAGGCGAGGCAAGTGGGGGAGAGGGAGGCAAGTGTAATGGGGTTGAGGGTTGATTGTCCCACGACGTCCACTTCCGACTCCTACTCCACTTTTTTCTTACATGATCCTTAAGCACAATCCATCCATTCCATCCCATGCCTTAGGCGCATTTTGCTCCTGGCTTATCTGGGTATCGTGAGTGAAAGTCCATAATGAGGTCTGAAGCATGACCAAGTTTGGTCACAGGGAGCCACTCAGTCTCTTCTGTAGTCCCTTTGTAACCATCCCAACGTGTGAGGTACAACAGCTTGCAGCTTTGCCAGCGATCAATTTTGGAGTCAAGGATCTCGGTGATCTCATACTCGAGTTCGCTGTCGATTTTGATTGGCGGCGGTGGTGGCTGCATGCGGTTTGGGATGGGGTTGAGGACAGCAGGCTCAAGTTGGGAGACATGAAAGACTGGGTGCACAGCCTTCATGCTGTTGGGGAGGCAGAGAGTATGAGAGTGAGAACCTGGCTGCACGATGTTCTCAAATGGCCCAAGGTTCTTATCGGCGAGCTTTGCCGAAGGCCTAGTGGTGCGGAAGTACTTGGCCTTCACGAATGCGGAGCTGCCAATGTCGAACGGGGGAGCAGGTAGCTGTCGAGCATCCACAGGGCCTTGGTAACGTTGCTGTGCATGGTTCATTTCCTCGCATAGAAATTGGTGGAGAGAGTTGAGATCGACCAAGTACTCCTGGGCTTGTGCCAAAGTTAGATCTCACTTGGGGTGTATCGCAAGGTTCAGGTGGTAACCTTTGTTCGCAAAGAATGGTGAAACACTGGTTGTAGCATTTGGCGCATTATTGTAGGCAAACTCCGCCAGAGGCAGGAGCTCGGACCAATTGTCCTGCTGGTAGTTACAATAGACACGCAGATACTGCTCCAGTGTTTGGTTCATTCGCTTGGTCTGACCATCGCCTTCGGGATGGTAACCCGAGGTGAAGTGTAGGCGAATGTCCAAAGCCTTACCAAGAGAGCGGAAGAAGTGGGAGATGAATTCTGAACCCCTATCAGAGGTTATGTGGGATGGAACGCCATGCTTGGAGAAGACATGAAGGAGGAACAACTTCGCTAACTCCGGGGCTGTTATGGTATCGGTTGTTGGCACGAAGACACACTGCTTTGATAGCTGGTCAATGATAACCAAGATAGCTGTGAAGCCGGAGGAGTCGGGAAGGTGCTCAATGAAATCCATTGATATGGAGTGCCATGGGCATTCGGGAATAGGTAGCTGTTTGAGCAAGCCATATGGCTTGTGTCGTGGGGCCTTGGCACGGGCACAAGCCATACAAGAGGACACATACAGTCATTCACCCCTGAATGAGACACATTTTACCAATCCAAAACCTGTTGTCACAACACTCCATTAAAAAATCCCAAAAATTTGTAAAGTACGAAGAAAACAAACTTGTACCTATGAGTGCCGATAATATGGAGAATGTTTCATCACAAAGTGAGTATGCAAGTAAGTATGAAATCAGGGTGTTCACCCCCCTATGAGACATGTGACATGGTGTGACATTGTGTTCGGGTGCTCATGCCGGACAGATGTTGCCTGCTTCCACTTATTGTCCTGCATCCTCCAGTGATGTGAAGGGCTTGTTTTGTTGAAGCTGTGGATAATTTTTGGCCATCCACTCCCTCATTCGGACCTCCAGTGGCTTTGGTGGTGCTTTTTGTTTGAGTGCGGCCAAGTGCGCTTTTTCTTCGCACCAGCTCATTATTTCTGCCTTCTGTGAGTTGTTGAACACTTTCCACCGCTCCTTAGTCTCTTCCTTCCATCGTTCCAACTCTTGCCCATTTAATTTTCTCTGAGCGCGCTCTGCTTGGTCCCTCAAGAAACCGTCATGCATCACAACTCAGCCAAATGTCCCTGTAATGTGTCCACCATCCTCCTTCGACTTCTCTGCTTCTTCCCACACTAAGAGCTGTGTCTGAGCTTTAGACACATACATTCCCCCTAATGCCAACTGGGCATTTGCCGCATCCACTGCATCAATGGCTCTCTCCACCAACACTTGGGCCTTCCGGAACTTGTGCTGCATTTTTTGGTTTTCTTGCACTAATTCGAGGCAAGTCTTGGATCTTGAGTCGCAATTGTCTGCAAGATCCTATTTAATTGGGGGTAGATCACTAAGTTGGCCATATGCACGTTCAGGAAGTTTGAATGTTGAACAGAGAGGTGAGGAGGACACAATGGAATTTGTGGATGAAGAAAATGACATAATATGTTCTAGGTCATTGATGGCATGCTTCTTTGCTTGGGCATGAGCTGGGGGAAAGGTAAGAGTCTCATTGGGGCTGATGGTGGTATTCTCGGTGCTGAACATTGTACACCCGGTGCCGGAAGATTGTGGTGATGTGTGGAGATTGTGGGTTGGGATGTTTGTGATTTGAGAGACAGCAAGCAAGGTGCGATTGATGATTGGTCCATCACTTTCATCATCACTAACCTCGTTGTCTGGAACATTACTTCCACCTAGGTACATTCTAACATCCTGCAAGTTGTCCATTGGTGAAGGTGTGCATTCCCGTTGGTATTTATGAGACATCAGCTGACTGTGAAAGTGCATAATGCGCTTAACAGGTGAGGCCACAGGGAGGGGAAGATCTCCTTGGGTGGAATGTTCAATACTCGGTTGTCATATCCATGCATACCCGACCCCGACCTGACTTCCGGACCTCCACCCTCTTCACCTCCGGAGTCATAACCTACCACTGCCGTTCCGATACTCACCTTCGGTCTTGGCAACACACCTCCCCCTCACCCCCCACGCCACCTCTACTCCTCCTCCTCCTACTCCACTCCCCCTCTGCAACGCCTCCACCCTCCTGTAATCCTCCTACGCTTCCCCCGTCCGCTCCGATACTCGCCTTCGGACCTGACAACCCTCCTCTCTGCCACTCATTCCCCCTTACCTTTCCCCTCTCTCCTCCCTCTGGTACTCCTCTGCCACCCTTCTGCCAAGTTACGACCTTCCGCCGCTGTCCCATACTTCCTACGTGGACGCCGATCGTATCTCCGCTCCGAGCCTCTGTCATAGTCCTGACCTCGGACTTTGACTCCACCTTGGTCTTAGTCCATTGCATTGGTGACCTCATACTACGTAAACACCATTGCCAATATCCCTTGGACTTTCAACCCCGCTTCCGTAACCCCCGTAAGCTCCGCAACCCCCGAGCTTCGTGGATCGCCTTCGGCACTTTCGCCGCTTGTAATGTATCTCTCGCATTTACCCCTCATCCCTATTTGGACTACTGCTTCTTCCCATTCTAGCCAGTTAGTCATCATCCCCACTTCTCCTCATCCTCCTGCCCCTCTGGGCCTTGCCCCCCCTACCTCCTTTCGGACGTATCACAGGTCCTCCCTTATGACCTTTCGGTACCGCTCCGTCCCTTCTTCCCTTTGTCCCCGTTCGGACGTCTTCGTTCCGATTCGGTTCCCCTTTGTTTCCTTGTGCTTTTGCCCCTTCCATTATATATATCGGCACTTGTACATACTCGTGGGTTCAGTCCGAAATCGACCTGAAATGCCCTCTAGAGACTTCCTGCTCACCTACTGCGAAATTAAGGACCAAATGGACAAACAGCAATGGCACAGCGCTCCGCTTGAGTCGCTGAGGCCAAGGTCCCTCCACACTAAGTCTCCGATTCCACTCCGGAGTCGTCTGAATCAGCCCATCTCTAACAGGTACCGAGAGGATTGCAGAGTATGGGAGCTCCGAGGTTAGTGAAGGAGGGGCGGAGTTAGACCGGAGGGAACGGAGGGACCGGAAGTCGATGGCTGGGGATGGATATGACAATATCTAGGTGTAATATTGACTAGAAATCATAGTAAAGTCAATATAGAATTTTATCTGTAGACGATCTATACATCAGGTGAGATCGTTGGGGGGTGTTTATTGTTGTTTAGACAGTGAACAATTATATATTTGGCAACCAAAACACGGTCAGTATGCAAATCAGCACAAACTCTAATATCGTTATTGGACGTAGGAAACTGGTTACATAAGGTGATCCAGCTCCACTCCTTCAACGCACGCGCACTAGGTTGTGCCCTAGAGCCATCCGGGGTCATCTGGGGCTAGGCATGTCATGTGCACATCGCAGGTGGGTCAATAATACATAGATACAAGGGAAAGGTCATCCGTGTGAAATAGAAATAGAAATAGAAATAGAAATAGAAGTGGAGGAGGGATAGAGGGGGAAGGGATATGAAGGAAGGGTGCAGGGTGAGAGAAGGGGTACTGGGTGAGGTGGGCCCAGGTGGAGGCGGGTCAGGCAGGTGTGCCCTGACAGCACTCTCCTGTCGTGCTGACCACCCAAAAGGGAAGGACAACAATGAAGGGCTAACCCTCCTCCAACCAGCCTGGTTTGAGGCTTGTGCAACAGAGGGAATCTCGGTGGAAGGAGAAGAGGTAGGAATTCTAGAGCGGATACACAAAGCAAAAGACCACAATGAGAAAGTGGTAAAGGCAATGCAAGAGCTGGGAGAAGGGACGCTAAGGTCGGACGAATGGGAGAGGCAGGGTGAACTAATTCTGTACTGGGGAAGGGTGTACATCCCTAAAGACCCCCAACTCCACCATGATCTTGTGCAGCTACACCACGATGTGTGGGCGATGGGACACCTGGGGTGGTGGAAAACCCTGGAACTTGTCTCCCGCAACTACTGGTGGCCCTGGATGGCAGAGTATGTCGGGCAGTACGTACGTGGGTGCGACACCTGCAACCGCATCAAATCTTTCTCCTCACAAAAAGTTGGGAAGCTCACCCCAAACAAGGTCCCCACCCATTGCTGGCAAGTGATCTCAGTAGATATGGTGGGAGAGCTCCCAGAGTCCAAAGGCTATAATGCCATCCTGGTGGTGGTAGACCACCTGTCCAAGTGTATCCACACAGTCCCCACCGTGACGACCATAGACTCGGTGGGTATTGCATGGCTCTTTCTAGAGCACGTCTGGAGGCACCATGGGCTCCCAGAGGAGATCCTCAGCGACAGAGGGAGCACCTTCGTCTCCTGCTTCTCGAAAGAGCTCACGGACCTTCTAGGCATCAAACTGACCCCTTCAACGCCCTACCACCCCCAGACAGATGGACAGACTGAGCGGGTCAACCAAGAGATCAAAGCTTATCTCCAGGTGTTCGTCAACCATCGACAGGACAACTGGGCGGACTGGCTCCCACTGGCAGAATTCTCCTACAACAACCGCATCCACTCATCCACCCACCGAACTCCTTTCGAACTCAACACCAGCCAACACCCCAGGATGGGGACAGAGCCCACACGCACATCCGAGGTGGAAGCTGCTGACACGTTCTCATCGAGGATGATGAAAATGCAGGAGGAGGCGAAGGCCGCACTGGAACACGCAGCAGACGAGATGGCCCGTTACTACAACCGAGACCGCAAAACAGCCCCAAAGTACCAAGAAGGTGACCGAGTCTGGCTCAGCATGCAAAACTACATGACTGACCACTGACCAAAAAGTTGGACCACAAATGGCTCGGCCCCTTCAAGATCGTCAAAGTCGTTTCCCCTGCTGCCATCAAACTCCAACTTACCGCATGCCAGAAGGGAATCCACCCGGTTGTATCCGTAACGAACATCAGACCACACCGCCTGGATGATATCCCAGAACGACCCACTGACCCCCACCCAGGTCCGGAACTTGTAGATGGAGAGGAAGAGTATGAGGTTGAGAAGGTATTGGACTCTAAGTGGCTATGCTGGAAACTCTGGTATCTGGTAAAGTTTGTTGGTTGGCCAAGCTCAGAGAACCAGTGGCTCCAACGGGACCACTTAGCCCATGCCCCCGACCGGATCGAGGAATTCCACAGGATGCACCCCCAAGCCCCAGGGAGAGAGAGAGAGAACCATCTGGCTGCTTTGAGGCAAAGCAGCTTAAGGAGGGGGTGATGTCAGGGCACACCTGCCTGACCCGGTTCCACCTGGGCCCACCCGGGCCTGCCTCACCCGCTCCCTGCTACCCATCCTCCCTCCTTCCTCCCTCCTCCCTCCTTCCTCCCTCCTCCCTCCTTCCTCCCTCCTCCCTCCTTCCTCCCTCCTCCCTCCTTCCTCCCTCCTCCCTCCTTCCTCCTTCCTCCCTCCTTCCTCCCTCCTTCCTCCCTCCTTCCTCCTTCCTCCCTCTTCCCCTTCTTCCCTTTCCTCCCTTTTCCCTCTTTCCTCTTTCTCCTTTATTTCATTCTCCCTTTCTGTTTATTCTTTCTATTTACATGGACCACCTTCCCTTGTATCATTGTACTGTTGACCTGTCTGGCTTGGACACCCTGGACAACTTCCCACTACACCTAGCATGCGCGCCTGCAGCGGATGCCCTCAGGATCCCCCGCAGGGATACCTGGATGGCTGCGGCTCTCTCCATAGATGATGTGGCACCCGTCATGTGACCCAAGCCGCATGTACATAAATGTACCTGAAGCGGGAACTGAAGAAGTAACCTTCTTCTCACATTTTCCACTTCAGGTAAGTAGTGTAGTTCTTCCTTTTAATAACAATTCACATTTTCCACTTCAGTCTAAGTGGCCAGGGACTACAGTCCCAGATCAGGCCCATCAGTACACGCACCTGCTTCGCTCCCCAAGAGGGTCCCTCTGCCAGGCACTACATCCGGGCCCCCTCCACCCCGGACATGTCCCTGACAAAACGGAAGTCCAAACCTAGGTTGTCTACCGCTCTAATTGCCAAATCTGGAAAGGTTGCTAGCAAAGAGTCAGATAAGTCGGATGGGAAGAAATCTAAAGATCACCCACGTTGTACAAACACTAACTGTAAATGGAGCTTGGGACACACCTTCGAACAGTGTTGGGCAGAAGGTGGTGGATCTGAAGGACAATGGCCAGCGAAGTTGAGTGACAAACAAGCCATAAAGGATAAGAAGAAGGACGCCAAGATCGACCTTTTTCTGGTAGAAGAACAGGTGGCAGTTGCAGGGAGCGATCATGCACAGATGACTGAATGGGTTATAGACTCTGGGCATCATCACATATCTGCACTAATCGCAATTGGTTCTCTTCATACTCACCTTTACATCCTCATCCTGTCTACCTCGGTGACAAACATGCACTTTTTGCCACTGGTCAGGGCCAGATCGAAGTCATCCTCCACAATGGGACCAAAGATCGTTGCATCATCATCACTAACATTCTTTATTGTCCGAAAATCGGCACTAACCTTCTCTGCATGGCACACTTGACCTCAGTTGGGGTACAAGTTCATTTCTCCATCCACCCTTGCTGGATCCTCAATCCAAATGACGAAGTACTTGGCATTGCTAAGACTTCTGGTGGCCTTTATAGGCTACCTTGTATCGTAACTGGTTTAGATTGTACATACATCAGCAGAGATGTTGAGGACAGGAATGTCAAAGCTGTGCTGGTTGCTTGAGCAACCACAGTGATGGCATCTCTTGATGTTTGGCATGCCCGACTCAGACACATCTCAATGCAGTCAATTCTGAAGATGGTTGCCAGGGGAATGGAAGTGATAGGGGATGGGAAGGGAAGTTCTACCTACTGTGAAGAGTGTGAAGCGTCAGGCCATACACATTCCCCCATTCCAAAGTCGACACTTACCTGTTCTGACAAAGTTCTTGGACAGACATATGTGAGGTACAGACCGTGACATGCAAAGGGTATCGATACTTCATCACGTTTGTTGATGACCACTCACAATATCTCACTGTCTACCCTATCAAGAAGAAGAGCAACGCCCTCGAGTGTCAGGGACCGGTCCGGGGTCGAGAGCGTCCGGGTATATCGCCTGGCACTGAGGGCCCGGTGGGGTATGAAGTGGGCACATACAACGGGTCCGGTGCAGGCAAATGTCCCTGAAGTGGGAATGGTGTTTATTATCATTAGAAGGAAAACTAAGCTACTTACCTGAAGTGGGAATGGTGAGAAGAAGACTGCTTCTCTGGTTCCCACCCCAGGTATGTTTATATACATGGTGCTTAGGTCACATGAGAGTTGCCATGTCATCCCCATGCACAGCCCCAGCCACCTGGGTATCCCCATGTGGGATCCCAAAGGGATCCGCTGCAGGCATGCATGCTGGGTGTACCCAGGGGTCGTCCGGAGCATCCGGGGCTGGGTGTGTCATGCGTGGGTCACAGGCAGGTCAGTAGTACATCAATCAAGGAAAGTCATCCATGTAAATAGAAATAGAAAGAACAGAGAATGAGACAGAGAAGAAATAGGAAGAGGGGAAAGTGGAGGGAGGAGGAAATAGGAAGGGGGAGAAGGGGGTAGCAGGTGGAGTGGAGCTGGGTGGAGCCGGGTGAGGTGGGTGTGCCCTGACACCTCACTGCAAAACTCGGCAAAGATGGCAAGCTCATGAAGGAAGAGCGCCAACACGGCTTCGATAATAAGCTTTGTATGTTCTGCAGAAAGGTTGGTCACATAGCTAAGGACTGCTACAAGGCTGGCTCTAGCTCTTCCAAAGCTAGAGCAGCCAAGGTGGCAACACCTGAATGTCAGGGGACGGACCCCGGGTCCCCATGACCCCTCTCTACAGTCCACAGTCTGGCCTGTAAACACAGCCCATCTCAGGGCATAGCTACTGTGGGTAAGAAAGTGGTATAAACAAAGGGGCAAGTAGATACACTTGCCTACTGTGGGTAAGAAAGTGAGAAGAAGGTTAACTTCTCACTTTCCCACAGTGGCCCCAATATGGCGAAAACTTCCGGGGATACCCGGAAGTCACATGAAGGGTGGGAACCGGGCCCAGAGCATGCGGCGTGCGGAGCATGCAGGGCGGAGGCACACATGCGGGTCCAGGTCCGGGTCCGGATGCGGGTCCGGGTCTGGGCTAGTCAGGGTGTGTGCCCTGACACTGAACCGGAGTCAGACTCGTCATCTGACCCAAAAAATTAGCTGGCAACCATCCGGACCATGCACAATTGGATGGTTGCAGTCAACCGGTTCGTGCGCAGAGGGAGGTATGCTTAAACGCGTCCATCTGCCCTCTCCAGCCCCAATTCTTTCTCTGCCCCGGTTTCTTTTTGTTCCTTTGACAGTCGATTTCCTAATTCAAGGGGGAATGCCCCCGGCTTCCCTTTGTGTTCCACTTCTGGGACTTCTGTCTCCCATTCAGATTTGTTTTCTCCTAACAGTCTACTTTCTCCAGACAAATGTGATCCCTCCACTGTTTTCTCTGCTCTCATAGATTCTAATTCCTCTGATTGTTTTGTTGATACCAAACTAATTAATAAAATGAAGATCCTGACCTATACCGTGACCCCAATGCAGCTCCGCTTATTCAATGGCACCACAAACAATGTGATAACCCACGCCGTTGACCTCCCCATCCACCTTATTACTGGTGATGTTACCCTGATGACATTCTTTGTCACCCCTTGGATGGCTCTTGTGCTATCGTCCTTGGACATAACTGGCTCGCCTGATACAATCTGTTGATTGACTGCATAAAGAGCAGTTTAACTTTCCAGACATCTGAACAATCCAGTCTGATCCCCCAGAGCTCTCCTGAACCCATCGCCGAATGCTGTTCCACCAGCAGACACATCGGTTCCCATATCCAAAGACACACCGAGTAATCCCGACTGCCAGGCTCCTTTGATCGAGTTAGTCAGCCCTGCGGCATTTGTCCACACTGCCTGACTCAAAGGTTCTGTAACCTTCAGCCTGAGCATCCCATCCCAAGCGAGCAAGCTGCGCTCATCCACCTTGTCTGAGCCCACCGACCTCGACGCCATACTGAAGGTCTATCATGAATTCGCTGATGTGTTTAGCAAAAGCAAGGCTAACACTCTGGCGCCACATTGTGAGTTCGACCTGAAGATCAAGCTAGAGGAAGGTGTGCACCCCCTGTTGGGAACCCTGTATTCCCTATCCCCGACCAAACTTGAGGCTCTTTGAGCATTCCTAGATGAGCACCTGGCAACCAGCTTCATTAGGCTGTCTTCATTGGCTCACACTGCACCGGTGCTCTTCGTCCACAAGAAAGATGGATCACTCCATCTTTGTGTGGATTCTAGGGGCCTCAATCGGATTACAAAGAAAGATAGATACCTGCTGCCTCATATAGCAGATTTGCTAGATGCCCCAAGTCAAGCGAAGGTCTATACGAAACTCGACCTGCAGCATGCCTACCACCTTGTGCGCATCGCTGCAGGCAACGAGTGGAAGACCTCATTCCAAACCCGCTATGGTTCCTATGAATGGCTAGTCATGCCATTCAGGCTCACCAATGCACCTGCGGCGTTCCAGCAGTTCGTCAATTCTTGTCAGGGCACACCCCACCTGACCCTGTGCCATGCTGCCCTACTCCACTCCCCCGCTATCACTCCCTGTTTCTTCTTTCCTTCTTTCTTTCTATTTACATTCCATGGTCGACTTCCCCTTCTCTATGTATTACTACACACCCAACCCCACTCCCCTGATTGCCGCACCCACCACGTGCATTCCCGCTCACAGAGCAGCACACCTCTGGGATCTCCTGCAGAGATACCCAGGGGAGTGCGGCTGTGTGTGGAGATGATGTGGCTCCTCCCACGTGACCCCAACCGCATGTATATAATAGCGCCTGGGGTGGGAACAGAAGAAGCAGCCTTCTTCTCAACTTCCCACCTCAGACTAAGTGGTCAGGGACGCTCACCCCGCAATGGGACCACCGCTACGCATAGCCAACGTCTGTCCCATCGAGTCCATCACACCGGGACCTCGCCACTTTCGGAGCTGTCCCTGACAATTCTATCTTTGCCGACCTCTTAGACATCTGTGTTGTCGTATACCTGGATGATATCCTAGTGTACTCCGAGGATGAGGCCTCCCATGAGGAGCACATCTGGGAAGTCCTCCGAAGGCTTCGACAGCATGGGCTATTTGCCAACCTGAAGAAATGTGAGTTCCATACCGAGACTATGGAGTACCTCGGGTACATACTTTCTCCTAGCAGACTTGCCATGTCCTCAGAGAAGGTGAAGGCCATCCAGGATTGGCCCGAGCCCCATAAGGTAAAGGACATTCAGTCCTTCTTGGGATTCGCTGATTTCTATCAGCGATTCATCCACAAGTATTCTGATATTGTGGTACCACTGACCCAGCTCACCCAAAAGGGGGCCCCCTGGGTATTCACCAATGATTGTCGTTTGGCTTTCCAACGACTTAAGGACACCTTCACTTCTGCCCCCATTTTGACCCATTGGGTTCCTGACACACCGATCATAGTCAAAACCAATGCCTCCGATTACACGATTTCAGGCATTATCTCTATCCACTGTGTGGATGATGAGATATGCCCTGTCGCTTTTCGTTTGAGGACGTTGACAGCACCGGAACTCAACTACGACACCCACAACAAGGAGCTTCTAGCAATCTATGAAGCATTCCGAGGGTGGTGGCATTATTTGGAAGGTTCCGGTACCCCTGTTGATGTGGTTACTGACCACAAGAACTTGGAATACTTCTGCACCACGAAGCTCCTAATGCGCTGCCAGGCTCGTTGGTCTGAGTTTCTCTCCCAATTTAACTTGGTTGTCCATTTCTGCCTGGGAAGACTCGGTGCGAAACCAGATGCGTTGACTAGACACTGGGACGTCTAGCCCAAAGAGGGGGATAGGGACTATGCTCACGTAAACCCCCAGAACTTCCGACCAGTGTTCATGCAGGAGCAGCTCATGTCCTCCCTAAGAGCTACTTACCTTGCCAAACCCATGCTACGAGTGAGCTCCCTCATCGATGTTGATGCCATCCACAAAGACATCCTAGCCACCGTCCCTGCTGATCCTGCCATCGCCGACTACCTCACCAGCCTGATCCCAGAGGACTCCCGTTGGTCTCAAGATGTAGATGGCCTATTATGGCTAGACAACCAAATCTACATCCCCGAGGCCAACAACCTCCGGCTTCACCTCCTGAGGTATAAGCATGACCACCCGCTCTCTGGCCACTTCAGGCAGAACTGAACCTTGGATCTGTTATGCCGAGAGTACACCTGGCCGGGTGTCCACACGTTCATCAAGGACTACAGTTATTCACCCCCAAATGAGAAACAATCACCTAACTTGTTCAGTTCTTTATCATATGTGGTGAGATTCGGCATGGATATAGGTGGTTGCTAGGACTACTTATGTACCAAATTTGGTGTCAAGCGGGCATGAAATAAAGGAAAAAATCGGTGAAACATGAGAAACCTGAATGCGAAGAGTCACCATGTTTGCAACTTAACCACCCTGGCCTCATGTTGCAGTCTTCATCTCACCAACAGCCATCCATGTAGGCAGTGGGCAAAAGGCCAGTGTTATTTGTGTTAGGGTTTGTTTGTTTTGATGAGACATGGAACCTAAGTCGGAAGCATAATTTTCATCCATGTTACCCAAACAATCAAAAAGTTAATCACCAATCCTGCCTCTCCTGGAGCCGATATTGCCTTGCTTGCTTGTTTTGTCAAATGGCCTGGCATGCGGACTCCTTAGAGCGCCGTAGGCATCTTGCAGCTGAGGCAACAGAGCTGCACATGCAGAAAACCCTGACTTCATACAGAACTGAGATTCTATGCACAAAGCAGAAGGGTGAAAAAGCTGCCAGTGCTCGGGAACATGCTTCCAATTGTGGAGTGTCCTATCTGACATTCATGCGGAGGCTCAATGGTGGGAAAAGTCGCCTTGAAGCCTCAATAAACCAGTCATGGTTGAATCAGGTGGAGAGTGATACACTTGTAGACTTTCTTCTTCTTATGTCTGACTGTGGATTCCCAGCAACCCGTGATCATGTAATTGAGTATTCATTGGAAGTTGCCCAGATATGGCACCCATCCCTCACCAAGCTTGGCAAAAATTGGGTTGATGGGTTTTTAGTATGCAACAAAGACCGACTTCAACCCAAGTGGAGTGCCAATCTTGAAAGTACTCGGGGTGGTGCTGTAAATCCAACAGCTGTCCAACACTGGTTCCAACTATTACAAGCTCAGTATAATCATTTCAATTTTCAACATGAAGATGTCTATGCTATGGATGAGAGTGGCTTCCCTTTTGGGACTGGGGAAAGGGTCAAGGTCTTTGCATGCAGGATGACAAAAAGGGCACACATTCAATGTGATGGGAATCACGAGAATGTCAGTGTGATTGTGACTGTCTGTGCAGATGGCACCTTCAGTGCCTCTGGTTGTTATTTTTAAGGGGCAGAATGTTAATTCAAAGTGGTTGAAGGATAATCCTTTGCAGGCCATGTAAGTTACCCATTCATTACATGGAATGTGTGTTCATATTTTTGTGTTCTAGAGTCACTGTATCGGAAAAGGGGTGGACAGACAATGAGATTGGCTTAGACTGGCTTCAAACCTTTAACAAGTCTACACAACACAAGGCTGCTGGCTGCTACCGTCTCCTGGTAGTGGATGGACATAACTCACATTACAGTCTGGACTTCATAACATATGCACGCAACCACAACATTGTTGTTATATGTTATCCTGCACACACAACACACGTTCTCCAGGGGCTTGATGTTGTTATATTCTCCCTCTTAAAGTGGGGCTTCTCAAAGGAGCGCGACGCTTTTAATTTACGAAACTACCCAAGGAAGCTAAACAAATCCTCATTTCTATCAGTCTTCGGTCAAGCATGGACAGACACCATAACCCCAGCTCACATTATCACCAGCTTCCACGTAACTGGTGTCTATCCAGTCAACCCAAGTGTCATCCACCCAGAATGTTATGGAAATGGGAAATTCCCATTTTTAGCCTCTTATGGCCTCTGTACAGTATATTATCACGTGACCTGTATATAATAACAACTGAACCAACTATTATCACCTAAAACACCTGATGTCCATGTTATTGTAAACACCACTGTTACAACATCTGTTACATTAATTGTAACATCTTCTCAATGTCACGGCCCCCTCCTGCACCCGAACGCTATAGAAATGGGCCAATTAGGCCCCATTTTTATAACACAGAACAACTTGCACCGATGTTAGAGATGGGCTGATTCAGATGACTCCGGAGTGGAATCAGAGACTTAGTGTGGAGGGACCTTGGCCTCAGCGACTCAAGCGGAGTGCTGTGCCATTGCTGTTTGTCCATTTGGTCCTTAATTTCACAGTAGGTGAGCAGGAAGTCTCTAGAGGGCATTTCAGGTCGATTTTGGACTGAACCCACAAGTATGTACAAGCGCCGATATATATAATGGAAGGGGCAAAAGCACAAGGAAACAAAGGGGAACCGAATCGGAACGAAGACGTCCAAACAGGGACAAAGGGAAGAAGGGATGGAGCGGTACCGAAAGGTCATAAGGGAGGACCTGTGATACGTCCGAAAGGAGGTAGGGGGGGCAAGGCCCAGAGGGGCAGGAGGATGAGGAGAAGTGGGGATGATGACTAACTGGCTAGAATGGGAAGAAGCAGTAGTCCAAATAGGGATGAGGGGTAAATGCGAGAGATACATTACAAGCGGCGAAAGTGCCGAAGGCGATCCGCGAAGCTCAGGGGTTGCGGAGCTTACAGGGGTTACGGAAGCGGGGTTGAAAGTCCAAGGGATATTGGCAATGGTGTTTACATAGTATGAGGTCACCAATGCAATGGACTAAGACCGAGGTGGAGTCAAAGTCCGAGGTCGGGACTATGACGGAGGCTCGGAGCAGAGATACGATTGGCATCCACGTAGGAAGTATGGGACAGCGGCGGAAGGTCGTAACTTGGCGGAAGGGTGGCAGAGGAGTACCAGAGGGAGGAGAGAGGGGAAAGGTAAGGGGGAATGAGTGGTGGAGAGGAGGGTTGTCAGGTCTGAAGGTGAGTATCAGAGCGGATGGGGGAAGCGTAGGAGGATTACGGGAGGGTGGAGGCGTTGTGGAGGGGGAGTGGAGTAGGAGGAGGAGGAGTAGAGGTGGCGTGGGGGGTGAGGGGGAGGTGTGTTGCCAAGACCGAAGGTGAGTATCAGAATGGCAGCAGTAGGTTATGACTCCGGAGGTGAAGAGGGTGGAGGTCCGGAAGTCAGGTCGGGGTCGGGTATGCACGGATATGACAGTACCCCTCGATGGTCACCACCCCCTCATTTCAATTTATTACCTACGCCTCCCTAAGTACGGAGCCCCGAAGACTTCCGGACAGCTCCAACGTCCGCTAGTGCACCCCCGCCTCCACTGGGCAATACAATCGCCTGCCCTGCAGAGCCCACCTTTGGGCTTATCCCTCCTTTCCATTTCTGGGTTATCGCCTGCCTTTCCGCTAACCCTGCGACCCGACTCGTCGGTAATATTCAGTCGGCTAATGTTTATCCCCATTAGCTCCGCTCCGTTTGGCTCCGCCAATTGCAGACCCGTCTTCGCTGTAACCATATATATATCCTGCTTGTACATAGGTTACACTCCAGTAATAAAATCAACTAGAGTTACCCCCCCTTAGGTTCTGATTGCCAGTCAGTAAGTTAGGGCACGGACGTGTCACTAGGCACAGCGCTCTTGGCAGAAGTCACTGAGGCCGAAGCCCTCCACTACAGAGACACTCCCTTGTCTCGATTCCGGTCTCTGACAGATATACCACTTTTCAGTAGGACATGATTTTCCTGATAATTTACTGAAGGAAAACTACTAATAAAATAATTCCGCAATAAATGTTACTCAATACAGGAGTGACCAAACTGCTCTTTCTATCGCTTAGAGTGCGTGCTAGTTATCTAGCAGGTTCAGGATCGCTCACTTTTCTCCTGTGGTGTGATAACCAAGTATTGCTGAGAGATTATTCAATTAAGAAGTCCCTCCACCAAATTCTCACTAATTCTCACTATGACACTTTTGTTCAGCTGTGTCTAACTGACCCTAACTCACGCTTAGAGTGACGTGTTAGTTTTATATTAGCTAACAACTAATATTTGCTTTTATCTTTTGGAGCAAATGAACCAACCACTGGTGAGGAGAATTAAACTTTTATTTCTACCTGAGGTTTGAGAGGGGGCAGAAGCGGCGGCCTTTTATGCTTTTCAGAGGCCTCTCTACTCCCACGCCTCGCACTAGTTACATGTGCTACATTTGTATTATAGATAGTTCTAGAATGATATAGGGGCTTGGGCTGTGTAAGCTTAATAATGGACTTAGGACATGACTCAGCAATAAGTAATTCATTTCTTTGTCTTTTGGGCCGATCTTAGCGGGATCTTGTAGCGCTGAAGCTATGCTCTACACCGCCTTAATTACGAACGGTTATCTTTAGAAATGACTCGGCTATAAAGGAACTTTCTAGACTGTTCTCTAATTGACCCCTTTTTGTGAAGCCGCATCATTACTAATGTTCTAGAGCCTTCCCAATTAATTAACTGATCCGCGGACTTCTGAATCACTTTATGCTTATGATCCGAGATCCAGATCATCAATCATTCCTTTGTTCCGATTTATTTGAGCTTAAAATCAAAAAGTTTTGATGAATCATGGGAAAATATACAAGATCCGGTTTTTTAGCATTTTCTCCTCTTCTGATGCGATCAAAAACTGTCCGCCCGTGCCGGGGAATACTCTATCATATGGTATTTGGTCCGCCAGACTTCCGGGCGCCAATATTTCCCTTGAGTCACATTACTTTTTGTAAGAATTAGCAAATAAATATATATGAATTATAAGGTGTTTCGCCGTTTGAGCAATATCTCCGTCAGTTCTGAAGCTTTTAGAATGAAACAAAACCGTGGATAAAGTTAAGAAACAGTCCTTTCAGATGGTAAAAAGATTACAGTCAAAAGTTTACTGGTTCCCGAGATATTCACATTTCTTTCCCAATGTTCCTTCTTATTCTGCCGTCTATGTGCTATTTTCTTGTTGTAGGGATATATTCTTTGAATATTACACCTATGCCAAGTTCTAGGCATGATTGTAGTAGATTAAATCTCATGCTACATGGGTGTAGATAATTTATAATGATCTAATGTCTGTCCAGTCTCATAAAGATCATGAGATCTGTTAAACGTCTGAACTTGTCACCTGTTCGTTGACTATTCTGATAGATCATTGTTTTATTCTTTGAATATTATTTCTCCTACACTGCATGGATACGTTTTGACAGGCGGTCCACTATGACCAGGATGGCATTGTAGCCTTTCAAGTCTGGGAGCTCTCCCACCATGTCCACTGAGATCACCTGCCAGCGATGGGTGGGGACTTTGTTTGGGGTGAGTTTTCCAACTTTCCATGTGGGGAAGGATTTGACATGGTTACAGGTGTCACAACCATGTACATACCGCTCGACATACTCTGCCATCCGAGGCCACCAGTAGTCATGGGAGACGAGTTCCAGGGTTTTCCATCGTCCCAGGTGCCCCGTCGCCTGCACATCGTGGTGGAGCCGTACCAGATCATGGCAGAGTTGTGGGTCTTTCGGAACATACACCCTTCCCCGGTAGAGGACTAATTCCCCTTGTCTCTCCCACTTGTCCGACCTCAGCGTCCCCTCCCCTAGTTCCCTCATGGCCTTCACCACCTGCTTGTCATGATCCTTCACTCCTCCTATCCTTTTCAGAATATCTGCCTCCTTGCCCTCTACTGAGACTGCCTCTGTTGCATGGGCCTCGAACCAGGCTGGTTGGAGGAGTGTCAGCCCCTCGTTGTCATCTCTTCCCTTCGGGTAGTCAGGACGGTGGGAGAGCGCGTCCGGTTTCCCCATGAGCTTCCCTGGGCGATGGACGAGGGTGAAGTAGAAGCAGGAGAGGAAGAGGGACCAGCGTGCTTGACGTCGGTTGAGTCTCTGGGCCATGTGGAAGTACCCCAGGTTGCGGTGGTCAGTGCAGACCTCGACCTTCTCCTCAGCACCCTCTAGGAAGTGCCGCCATTCTTCGAGGGCCCGGACGATCGCAAGCATTTCCTTGTCGTACACCTCGTAGTTCCGCTCTACGTCCATAAAGCTCTTGGACATAAAGGCTACTGGAACTCTCCATCCAACTGGAGCTGGGAGAGGACCATGCTGGTTGTGAAGTTGGAGGCATCACATTCGAGCCTGAGATGGCCCGAATCTGTGGGAAAGGAGAGGACAGGGGCAGAGGTGACAGCTTCT
This sequence comes from Cantharellus anzutake, assembly GCF_015039405.1. NCBI lineage: Eukaryota > Fungi > Basidiomycota > Agaricomycetes > Cantharellales > Hydnaceae > Cantharellus > Cantharellus anzutake. The sequence goes on from NW_024066961.1 coordinate 174,963, forward strand.
TTAAGGGCATGGAAGGCATTGTCTTCGTCCGGCCCCCAACTCCAGGCCTTGGTCTTCCAGGTCAGCGTGTGGAGGGGTCATGCCTTTTCGGAGAAATCTCTGATGAATCGACGGTAGAAGTTCACGAACCCTAGAAAGGATTGTACCTCCTTCACTTTGGTTGGGGTTGGCCAGTTGAGAACTCTGCGGACCTTCACCAGGTCCATTGCAACGCTGCCCTCAGAAATGACGAGACCAAGGTACTCGATCCGGGTCCACTCAAACTTGCACTTCTCCGGCTTCAGGAAGAGCTTCTGCATCCTCAACATCTCCAGGACCTCTCAGACAACCTTCCGGTGTTCCTCTAGGGTGGAGGTGAAGATGAGTATGTCATCCATATAACAGATGACAACCTCCTGGTCAATGAAGTCCTGGAGGATGTCATTCATCATCATCTGGAAGGTTGCGGGGGAATTGCACAAGCCAAAGAACATCACCATGGGCTCGAATAGCCCCCGGTTGGTCGCGAACACTGCCTTCCACTCGTCACCATCCTTGATCCCGACGTTGTTGAACCCCCAGCATAGGTCTAGGGCCGAGAAGTACTTGGCCTTGCAGAGGTGGGCGAGAACGTCCAAGATGAGTGGGAGGGGGTATGAGTTCTTTACCGTGATTTTGTTCAGTTTTCGGTAGTCTTGGACCAGCCATAGCGACCCATCCTTCTTTTTGACAAAGAAGACTGGGGCTCCCATTGGAGACTTGGACAGCTGTATGCACCTGTTCTGTAGGTTTTCGTGCAAGAACTCGTCTAGTTCTTTCGGCTCAGGGCGTGAGAGGGGGAAAGTTTTTCCTCTGGGCAGTTTGGTGTCTGGCACCAGGTCTATGGCATGGTCCCAAGGCTTCCGGGGGGGTAGTCGGTCAAAAGCCTCTTTCGAAAACATGTCCCGGAAGTCTTGGTAGTGACCCAGCACTAACTCCTCGAACGATGCGGGCTCTGCATCCAGCTCATGAGCCTCTTGGGCCATTCGCTGGGAGGCCATTGTAGCCGCCCTTAAGTCATGGCCCCACCCTGAGGGGATGATTGCAGCATAGATCCCATCCCCAGGTTCTATCAGAGGGTCCTGGTCATCCGGCACCCATGGTGACTGGCAGGAAAATGGGCAGCAGGACATGACAACCCTCTGTCACGCCCAGTCCACTTCCGGGTTGTGGTGGAGTAGCTATGAGTGCCCTATGATGAGGGATTGTCATCCTAGGTTTGCAACAGCGAAATGGGCCCGCTCTGTGTGTCTCCCGAATGTTAGGAGGGCTTCTAGCTCCTCAGTTATGGCTCCATTCTCATTCAGGGTCCCATCTACGTTATGGACAGGGATGGGCTGTGGGAGCGGGGTCGTCTCGAGCTTGTGCTTCCGAATGAACTTGGGGCTCACGAGTTCCCAGTGGCCCCGGAGTCTAGGAGGGCAGACACAGACACAGAGGCGAGGGAGGTCAGGGTGATCAGCTTCATGGTAAGGTTGAGTGACCTGGGGGACTGCTTCGAGAGGATGTAGATAGCAGGTGGGGATACCGCTACTTCAGGTGCTACCCTTGAGTCTCTCTTGCTTTCGCAGGCTGAGGATGCATTTTTCCTCTTTTTCTTTGCAATAACTCGGTGGAACTTCTGCATTGGTGTTGGCTTACACGCGCTGCAGTATCTACATGAGTTGTCCACTACGGGCGGCTGGGATGCATCCCTCACCGGTTGCCCTCCTGAAAATCCTCTTGGGGACCCTCCTCTGGCCCTCTCTGCTCCGTCTCTGGCTCTCCAGTCAACTGGCTCCTCAGTCCTTCCATCAGTGCCTGGAGGTCTTCAAGGTGGAGGCGTTGTACTCGACGGACCTTGGGGTGCTGGCACTCCCAGGCAATGTGCCCTGGGGCATTACAGTTGTAACACAGCCCATTCCTCTGGTCAATTCTTGAGCGATCAAGGTCCATTGGCTGCGGGCCTGCTCCACTCGTGGGACAGACTGTAGGGGTTGGGGGTAGAGGTGCAGGTGCGGGCTGTGGGGGTGCAGGCATGGGGCATGCATGAGAGGGGGGGGCAGTTGGTAGGGGTCGTCCCAGCAGGAGTGGGGGTCTGGACGGGGGTGTGTGGGGCTGTGTTGCCTGGAAACGTCCCCATTGGTTATCGAGGAGGGTGGCCTCGCATTTCCATTCAGCCCAGGTGGTGGGCATGGGGCAGAGGTGGTAAATGCTCTCACAGAGCTGGGTGTTGATTGCTTGCTCGAAGCGGTCGACTAGCCCAATGTCGCCCAACTGTGAGGTGGGTCCCAGTATTTCAAACTCCTGGATGACCTTATCCATGGAGTCACTCCCTTGTCGGATGTTTGCCAGTTTCTGCCGGGCTGTGGCTTCCCGGTTCGGATCCTGGAACATGGCATTGAGTTCTGTGTTGAACTCGTCCATGGTGAGTGCGGGCAAGCTGGCCGTCAGCAACGTGATGGTGCGTTGCATGGCCCATGCTCCTGCAGTCCCTCCCTTCATATAGGAGAGCATGAAGAGGATCTGCAAGAGGGCACTAGGGAACTCGACTGTGCGGATGTGGAAGTAGATACCACATTCAGCTTTGAAGCGGTTGAGATCCTTGCTGGCTCCCGAGAAGGGGGTAGGAGGGGCGACCTTGGGGCCCTTGGGTTTGGGTCTGGGTGTTGGCGCAGGTGGGGGGGCAGGTGCAGGTATGGGGGCAGGTGCAGGTGCGGCCTGGTTCAGGGCGTGACTTTTGACAATGGCCTGTAGTTCTTCAAACCGGGCCAACAGGTCGTCATACTGTTCTTCTGACACCATGGCAGGGGAGGAGGTAGAGGAAGTGTAGTTGAAACCTTCTTCTGCTGTCAGGGATGCATCCAGGGTCAAGGCGGTCTGGGCATAGCGTCCGGTGCTAAGGACCTCACGGGGGGTAGATCGGGCATGCATACTGGCAGGCCCGATGCGGGACAGCGATCCCTGGCCACTTGTACTGGGGTGGGAATGTTGGGTTATTATTAAGAGGGAAACTATGCTACTTACCTAAAGTGGGAATGTTGAGAAGAAGGTTACTTCTTTGGTTCCCACCCCAGGTGTGTTTATATACATGCGGCTTGGGTCACATGAGGTCCGCCACATCACCCCGCATACAGCCACAGTCACCCGGGTGTCCCTGTGGGGGATCCCAAGGGCGTATGCTGCACGCTGTAGGAGAAATAATATTCAAAGAATAAAACAATGATCTATCAGAATAGTCAACGAACAGGTGACAAGTTCAGACGTTTAACAGATCTCATGATCTTTATGAGACTGGACAGACATTAGATCATTATAAATTATCTACACCCATGTAGCATGAGATTTAATCTACTACAATCATGCCTAGAACTTGGCATAGGTGTAATATTCAAAGAATATATCCCTACAACAAGAAAATAGCACATAGACGGCAGAATAAGAAGGAACATTGGGAAAGAAATGTGAATATCTCGGGAACCAGTAAACTTTTGACTGTAATCTTTTTACCATCTGAAAGGACTGTTTCTTAACTTTATCCACGGTTTTGTTTCATTCTAAAAGCTTCAGAACTGACGGAGATATTGCTCAAACGGCGAAACACCTTATAATTCATATATATTTATTTGCTAATTCTTACAAAAAGTAATGTGACTCAAGGGAAATATTGGCGCCCGGAAGTCTGGCGGACCAAATACCATATGATAGAGTATTCCCCGGCACGGGCGGACAGTTTTTGATCGCATCAGAAGAGGAGAAAATGCTAAAAAACCGGATCTTGTATATTTTCCCATGATTCATCAAAACTTTTTGATTTTAAGCTCAAATAAATCGGAACAAAGGAATGATTGATGATCTGGATCTCGGATCATAAGCATAAAGTGATTCAGAAGTCCGCGGATCAGTTAATTAATTGGGAAGGCTCTAGAACATTAGTAATGATGCGGCTTCACAAAAAGGGGTCAATTAGAGAACAGTCTAGAAAGTTCCTTTATAGCCGAGTCATTTCTAAAGATAACCGTTCGTAATTAAGGCGGTGTAGAGCATAGCTTCAGCGCTACAAGATCCCGCTAAGATCGGCCCAAAAGACAAAGAAATGAATTACTTATTGCTGAGTCATGTCCTAAGTCCATTATTAAGCTTACACAGCCCAAGCCCCTATATCATTCTAGAACTATCTATAATACAAATGTAGCACATGTAACTAGTGCGAGGCGTGGGAGTAGAGAGGCCTCTGAAAAGCATAAAAGGCCGCCGCTTCTGCCCCCTCTCAAACCTCAGGTAGAAATAAAAGTTTAATTCTCCTCACCAGTGGTTGGTTCATTTGCTCCAAAAGATAAAAGCAAATATTAGTTGTTAGCTAATATAAAACTAACACGTCACTCTAAGCGTGAGTTAGGGTCAGTTAGACACAGCTGAACAAAAGTGTCATAGTGAGAATTAGTGAGAATTTGGTGGAGGGACTTCTTAATTGAATAATCTCTCAGCAATACTTGGTTATCACACCACAGGAGAAAAGTGAGCGATCCTGAACCTGCTAGATAACTAACATGCACTCTAAGCGATAGAAAGAGCAGTTTGGTCACTCCTGTATTGAGTAACATTTATTGTGGAATTATTTTATTAGTAGTTTTCCTTCAGTAAATTATCAGGAAAATCACGTCCTACTGAAAAGTGGTATATCCAGGTGTAATATTGACTAGAAATCATAGTAAAGTCAATATAGAATTTTATCCATAGACGATCTATACGTCAGGTGAGATCGTTGGGGGGTGTTTATTGTTGTTTAAACATTGAACAATTATATATTTGGCAACCAAAACACGGTCAGTATGCAAATCAGCACAAACTCTAATATCGTTATTGGACATAGGAAACTGGTTACATAAGGTGATCCAGCTCCGCTCCTTCAGCGGTCCCCACTGTGACATCTGTAGACTTGGCTGGGATCACCCAGCTCTTCCTGGAGGACGTCTGGAGACACCATGGGCTCCCTGAAGAGATCCTCAGTGACAGGGGAAGCACCTTTGTCTCGCGCTTCTCGAAAGAACTCGCAGATCTCCTGGGAGTCAAGCTAACCCCTTCCACACCCTACCACCCCCAGACAGATGGACAAACAGAGCAGGTCAACCAGGAGATCGAAGCCTATCTCCGGGTATTCGTCAACCACTGCCAAGACGACTGGGTGGATTGGCTCCCACTAGCAGAGTTCGCTTACAACAACTGAGTCCACTCCTCCACCTGCCGGACTCCCTTCGAACTCGACACTGGACAGCACCCCAGGATGGGGACAGAGCCCACATGTACGTCCGAGGTGGAAGCCGCTGACGCCTTCTCATCTAGGATGATGAAGATGCAAGAGGAGGCGAAAGCAGCACTAGAACATGCAGCGGACGAAATGGCCCGCTACTATGACTGGGGCCACAAAGCAGCCCCTAAGTACCAAGAGGGTGGCCAGGTCTGGCTCAGCACCCAGAACTACATGACAGACCGCCCGACCAAGAAGCTGGACCATAAATGGCTAGGCCCCTTCAAAATTGTCAAAGTCATCTCCCCAGCCACTGTCAAGCTCCAGCTCACCGCCCGACAGAAGGGGATACACCCAGTCATGTCCGTGACGAACGTAAGGCCCCACCACCCAGACAAAATTTCAGAATGACCCCCTGACCCCTGCCCAGGCCCAGAACTCGTAGATGGAGAGGAGGAATATGAGGTAGAGAAAATATTAAACTCTAAGTGGTTATGCCGGAAACTCTGGTATTTGGTAAAGTTCTCTGGCTGGCTGAACTCCGAAAACGAGTAGCTCCCCTGAGACCAGCTGACACACGCTCCCGACTGAATTGAAGAGTTCCACCAGGTGCACCCCCAAGCCCCAGGGAGAGAGAGGGAAAACCCCCTGGCCGCTTCGAGGCGAAGCGGCTTAAGGAGGGGGTGATGTCAGGGCACACCTGCCTGACCCACCTCCACCTGGGCCCACCTCACCCAGTACCCCTTCTCTCACCCTGCACCCTTCCTTCATATCCCTTCCCCCTCTATCCCTCCTCCACTTCTATTTCTATTCCTATTTCTATTTCTATTTCACACAGACGACCTTTCCCTTGTATCTATGTATTATTGACCCACCCGTGACGTGCACACAACATGCCTAGCCCCAGACAACCCCGGACGGCTCTAGGGCGCAACCTAGTGCGTGCGCGTGCAGCATACGCCCTTGGGATCCCCCATGGGGACACCCAGGTGACCGTGGGGTGACGTGGCAGACCTCATGCGACCCAAGCCGCATGTATATAAACACACCTGGGGTGGGAACCAAAGAAGTAACCTTCTTCTCAACATTCCCACTTCAGGTAAGTAGCATAGTTTCCCTTTTAATAATAACTCAACATTCCCACTTCAGTCTAAGTGGCCAGGGATCGCTGTCCTGCATCGGGCCTGCCAGTACGCATGCCCGATCTACCCCCCGTGGGGTCCTTAGCACCGGACGCTACGCCCGGACCGCCTCGACCCTGGATGCATCCCTGACAAGTGCATCCGGTTTTCCCATGAGCTTCCTGGGACGGTGGACAAGGGTAAGGTGGAAACGAGAGAGGAAAAGGGACCACCTAGCCTGGTGTCGATTCAGCCTCTGGGCCATCCGGAAGTACCCCAGGTTACGGTGGTTGGTATAGACCTCGACTTTCTCTTCAGCACCTTCTAGGAAGTGTTGCCACTCTTCGAGAGCTCGGACGATTGCGAGCATCTCCTGTACACCTTGTAGTTACACTCCATGTCTGTGAAACTCTTGGACATGAACGCCACCGGGTGGAACTCCCCATCAGGTTGGAGCTGGGAGAGGACTGCACCGGTTGCAAAATTGGAGGTGTTGTAGGCAGGATAATCACCCACGCACAGAGCCGGCTCGGATACCCGATTTCATGACTATAAAACCACTTCCATTCACACAACAACTCGATACGAATTTGGTATCTAAAAATAGTCCTAATTCTTACGATTCCGACGATATCAAGAACGTCCCAATCAGTGGAGATTTGACAGAGTTCTATGTTGGGCAAGTTAGGCACAGCAGGTCACGGGCATGTGCGGGCGTGGGAATCTCAAGCAGCAACCCAGAATTCCAGCCTCACTCGTTCCCACGGCGTCTAATAAATTGGTAAAAATGCCCATTGGCTGCATAATAGTTCCATTCAGCCACATCTCCAATTTCGGCTCTTAATTCCATAAATCCATTGAGAAATCGCTTATTTTCTTTTATTTTCATATTTTGCCATCATTTCGGATATTGATTGATATTCTTTTATTGTTACTGTTACCCTTTTTATTATTTCGCCTAATAAGGTATGCAGGTGCCATATGGTACCAATATTTCCCATCAATTATTCTAAAAATAATTGTTCCTTATATCCTGTACATACCGGATTCTGGAAAAGAAGTTCTCCCCTCCCCCAATTTTCTCTAAGGTGCTAGGACGCGCTAGAGTGGGTGTGAGTGAGTGGAATTCCAACAGTAGGAATAAGGGCAGCTGTCTAGCTCACAACGAGTGAGTAGTGGATGCTGAGCCCAGACCTTGCGGAAATCCCAGAGAACCCACCGTGGAGTTAAGGATTGAGCATAGCGAAGTTTAGTCAAGAAAGTAGGATTTTGGAGAGTTTGGCCCCACGAGCTTAGTCGGCATAGAGAGCTGCGAGCCCTCTTTCAGTGTCACACTCGAGCCTGAAGCGGCCCGAGTCAGTGGGGAAGGAGAGGACTGGGGCGGTGGTGACAGCTTCTTTAAGGGTGTGGAAAGCACTGTCTTCATCCGTGCCCCAGTTCCAAGCCTGGGTCTTCCGGGTCAGCTTGTGGAGCAGGCATGCCTTTTCAGAGAAGTCCTTGATGAACCAGCGGTAGAAATTTACGAACCCCAGGAAGGACTGCACCTCCTTCACCTTGGTTGGGGTGGGCCAGTCAAGGACTCCATGGATCTTTATGGGGTCCATTGCAATGCTACCCTCCAAGATGACGAGGCCGAGGTACTCGATCTGGGTCCGCTCAAATTTGCACTTCTCTGGCTTCAGGAAGAGCCTCCTCTTTCGCAGCATTTCCAGGACCTCCCGGACGACCTTCCGGTGCTCCTCTAGGGTAGCTGTGAAGATGAGGATATCGTCCATGTAGCAAATAACGACTTCCCGGTCGATGAAGTTCCTGAGGATATCGTTCATCATTGTTTGGAAGGTCGCGGGGGAGTTACACAGCTTGAAGAACATTACCATGGGCTCGAACAGCCCTCGGTTGGTTGCGAACGCTGCCTTCCACTCGTCCCCATCCTTGATCCGGACATTGTTGAACCCCCAGCGTAGGTCCAGGGTGGAGAAGTACTTGGTGCTCCAGAGGCAGGCGAGGATGTCTGAGATCAGCGGGAGTGGGTATGAGTTCTTTACGGTAATCTCATTCAGCTTCCGGTAGTCCTGTACTGGCATAGTTGTCACGACTGACAAATCCTGGGGCTCCGTCAGCAGCGAACCAATGCCGATAGGTGAATCTGCCAACCCGAAACCCATCCTAACCAGCCCCCAACCCCATGTCTGGCCCCCTGCCTTACTGCATGAGACTCGGCCAATAATCAGAACCTAGACCCTGCCAGTATTCCGACCTTACCTTCAGTCCCTGAGCCCTTGGCGCTCCCGGCATTCAGTCATGCCTGCCTTGTCTCCATCTGAACCACACTCATCGCTTCCTGCTATGTGGTCATGCCCCGCTTCCGTGCATTCCGCACCCTCTGCCCACTCCACACCCTCTGCCCATCTCTGCACCCTCTGGCCACTTCTGGTTGCCCTTGACACCTCTGGTCAGGTCAACACTCTCACTCCCCTCTGTACCTCTGTTGGCCTTCATGCTGTCCTTGTGTGACAGTGCTGACAGATCAACCTCTGTTCGCAGACTTGTGTCGGCACTGCACCGACCCCGCTTATTTGTGGACTTGTATCGGCGCCGCATGCTGACCTCCGCTTTTGTCCTCTGGCCATTTTTGTCACTCGGCAACATAACATTCATTCCCTGCCAAGTGCCTATTATGTTTACCCCAATATTGGCATTTGATCCATGTGCTATTGCACTTTCCTATTCATTCATTTAATCTGTCAATATTGGTACTTGATCCGCTTTGACCTTATTCATTCCTTGCTTCCCATTTCCCAGGTTCTTGTCCTTGGTTTAGTTTGACAAGTCCCCGCTCATTTCCGCTTATTTCCGCACCAGACCGACCAGTCCCTCTTTTGATTTCCCTTACCTACTTATACTTTGTAAATACTTTCGGGGACCTCAGTCTGAAATCAACTAGAGTACCCCCCCTGTCTGGTCTGAGTCTCTCCTTCTGCAAAGGGGGCTTCCCCCCCTCTGAGTCCGTGCTCCTCCTACAGGTCCGCTCCGCCCGCAAGTCTTGTTTGAAGGCTGCTGTGAGTGTCAATCCATAAATATGGGATCTCCCCCAAACGTCAAGCTCAGGGCACAGCACTCCACCTGAGTCGCTGAGGCCGCGATCCCACTCTGCTAACCTTGAACAGCACTTCCGGATGCGCCGCATATTTCTGCCTGCATATCTGCGCGTGCACTCCAACAGACCTCTGCATCACCTTCAACCTCAACTCAGACAGAACCCAATCCGTCTTCTATCCGTCTTCTGACAATCTGCCAGACTCTAACAATATTCCCAGTCTCTGACAGCATTCCAGATCTCTGACAGTAGTGACCCATCTTTCTTTTTGACAAAGAAGACTGGTGCCCCCATTGGGGACTTAGACAGTGTTGTGGGGACAACTCCGTGTACTGCAAAAAGTCGGATTCTGCGGAATTTGGTCACCAACACACAGTACATATCTGCTGATGCTCCCGATACTCATTTTATTACCATCCAACACTCCATACACTCACTCCATATTTTTCCATATTTTTCCCATCATTCCTGACAACCCCAAGAAAAATTCCCACGCCCAACCATGCTGCCAATTTCACCCCCTCTCCAGACCTCCATACCCACACTCACAACCCAGCCGTTTTTCCACCCGATAGTGATGCTCTACCACCCTTCTTCACCCCTGGAGCATTTCCCAGAATGGCAATCCCATACCTGGATGGTTCAGCACGGAGTATACTCTCATGTGGTCTTGACAGCACCTGTCAATGGCCACATCTCAAGAAGTACTGCACCAAATGGGACGAATAGGGGCTCGTTGGAAAGCTGGAGACGAGGAGGTTGCTGACGGGAGGATAGGCGGGCGCTGTAGCGAACTGTTGCGGAGTTAACTTTCACAATTTCCATTTCGGACCCGTTATCACATATTCCCCATTCATTCATTTTTCTTTTATTGTTTCTTTGTTCCCAATTGGATATTCATCATTTACGGTTGCCTAACGGCCCGTTTACATTCCCCCATGCCATTCATTTCATTTCAAACATATATAAACTAGATAACAGCTTGTACATAACAAGTTAGTACTGAATAGACCCATGAAGGGACAAGCAGAAGTTACATCCTAGTGGCAAAGACGCCATCCACGACCCTAACGCCCCCTCTGAGCTAGTTGCTCACGTCTAAGACCCCTCACATCATAATACTCAGCCTTGACGTCCAAGAGAGATGTAGGTGAGTGTTTGTTTGAGGTTTTTGCAGACTCAGTAGCGCCCCAGGACCAAAACCTGGCTCTACGAACCACACCCGCACACACTACCACCCTCCCCCTTCTCTCTGTCTCGAGTCTAGGCGATAGACCCGTTACAACGGTCGTATGCACCTGTCAGGGTTCAGCACCCTGCCCTAGGGTGCCCCAGACTCCCCAACCAATCCCTTCCTTCCATTCCTTCATTGTTGCCTTTCTGTGTTGTGTATCCGCGCGCACGGGATAGCGTGGGAACTTTCTGAGCGAGCAGCTCGCCCAGAATGTTCCCACGGGTCACAGCCACAGTTCTGGGCGAGCAACTCGCCCAGAACGTTCCCATGCTTACTGGGCACTGCCACCTGGATGCTCCCTCCGGGTCACACTACACAACTCTAAGAGCTGTATAGTTGTGGGCATGTGACCCATTCCTTTATATAGCAACCATGTGGGGAGATGAGACCTTTACCCTTCTTCTCATCTCATGCCCCGCATAGTGTGAGGACAGGTTAGATGGGGGTTGAGGTCAGGGAGCCTCCGAGTCCGAGGCCGGGCCCTGACAGCACCCATTCTGCAAGTTCTCGTGCATGAACTCGTCCAACTCTCTCCGTTCTGGCCGCGAGAGGGGGAAGGTCTTTCCCCTGGGCAGCTTGGCGTCTGGTACCAGGTCTATAGCGTGGTCCCAGGGCTTCCGGGGGGGAAGCTGGTCGAAAGCTTCCTTTGAGAATACATCCTGGAAGTCCTGGTAGTGCTCTGGCACTAGCGTCTCAAACGATGCGGGTTCTGTGCCTGGGTCACGGGCCTCCTGGGCCATCTGCTGAGAGGGGGTTGTGGTGGCTCTTAGGTTGTGTCCCCAGCCTGGGGGGATGATTGCGGCGTAGATCCCGTCCCCAGGCTCTAGGGCAGGGTCTTGGTCCTCTCGTGCTTGTGGCTGTCTGCAGGAAGATGGGCAGTGAGACATGACGACCTTCTGCTGTGCCCAGTCTACCTCTGGGTTGTGATGTAGCAGCCATGAGTGACCAATGATGAGGGATTGCTGCCCAAGGTTTGTGACCGCAAAGCGGGCTCGCTCCGTGTGCCACCCGAACGTCAGGAGGGCTTCCAGCTCCTCAGTTATGGCTCCGTTCTCATTCGGGGTCCCATCAATGTTACGGACAGGGATAGGTTGCGGGAGTGGGGTTGTCTCAAGCTTGTGTTTCTGGATGAATTCGGGGCTCACGAAGTTCCTGGTGGCCCCTGAGTCTAGGAGGGCCGATACAGACACTGACGTGAGTGAGGTTAGGGTGGTCAGTTTGACTGTGAGGTTAAGGGATCTGGGGGATTGCTTGGAAAGAACGTAGATAGCAGGTGGGGATACTGCCACTTCGGGCATTCCCTCTGTGGTCCTTCTACTCTCATGGGTTGAGGATGCGGTTTTCCTCTTTTTCTTTGTGATAACTCGGTGAAGTTTTGGCATTGGCACTGACTTACGCATGCTGCAGTATTTACACAAGCTTATCCTCTATGGGCGGCTGGGATGCATCCCTCACCAGTTGCCTTCCTGAAAATCCCCCTGAGTCTCTGTTTCCGGCTCTGCTTCCTCTGCCTCTGGTCCTTCAGTCAACTGCCTTTTCAGCCCTTCCATCAGTGCCTGAAGGTCTTCAGGGTGGAGGTGTTGCGCCTGGCGGACCCTGGGGTGTGGGCAGTCTTGTAGGATGTGCCCTGGGGTGTTACAGTTGTAACACCGCCTCTGGTCAGTTCTCGAGCGGTCAAGATCCATTGGCTGTGGGCCCACTCCCATTGTGGGGTGGGCTGCTGGGGTAGGAGGTGGAGGAGTGGGTGCGGGTTGAGGGGGTGTGGGTGTGGGTTGTGCATGAGGTGGGGTCACGGTTGACAGGGGTCGGGTTGATGGGAGCAGGGGTTTGGGTGGAAATGCACGCGGTTGGGTGGCTTGGAAGCATCGCCACTGGTTGTCTAGGAGGGTAGCTTCACGTTTCCACTCTGCCCAAGTAGTGGGCATGGGGTGTAGCCGGTATATGCTCTCCCGGAGGCGGGAGGTGATGGCCTGCTCAAAACAGTCAACCAGTCCCACATCACCCAGCCTCGAGGTGGGTCCCAGTATCTCGAACTCTTGGATAACTTTGTCCACAGAGTTGCTTCCCTGCCGGATGGCTGCCAGCTTCTGTCTGGCCGTGGCTTCCCAGTTCAGGTCCTGGAACATGGCATCGAGTTCAGTGTTGAACTCGTCCATGGTGAGGGAGGGGAATCTGGCTGTCAGCAATGTGATTGTGCATTGCGTTGCCCATGCCCCTGTGGGTCCTCCTTTCATGTAGGACAACACGAAAAGAATTTGGGAGAGTGCAGTGGGAAATTCAGCCATGCGAACATGGAAGTAAATCCCACACTCGGCCTTGAAGTGGTCGAGGTCTTCGCTGGCTCCTGAGAAGGGAGTGGGGGGGCGACCTTGGGTGGTTTGGGTCTGGGTGCGGGTGCAGGTGCAGGGGCTGGCATGGGAGCGGGTGCTGGAGCAGGTGGGGGTGGGGGATGGTTGCGGGCCTGGCTCTCCACAATGGCTTGGAGCTCTTGGAAGCGAGCTAGCAGCTCCTCATACTGCTCTTCTGACACCATGGCTGGGGAGGCAGGGGAGACGAGGTTGAAACCTTTTTCTGCTGTCAGGGACGCGTCCGGGGTGGAGGGGGCCCAGATGTAGTGCCCAGCAGAGGGTCCCTCTTGGGGAGCGAAGCAGGCGCATGTACTGATGGGCCCGATCTGGGACTGTAGTCCCTGGCCACTTAGACTGAAGTGGAAAACGTGAGAAGAAGGTTACTTCTTCAGTTCCCACTTCAGGTACATTTATGTACATGTGGCTTGGGTCACATGACAGGTGCCACATCATCTACGGAGAGAGCTGCAGCCATCCAGGTATCCCCACAGGGGATCCTGAGGGCATCCACTGCAGGCGCGCATGCTAGGCATAGTGGGAAGTCGTCTGGGTTGTCCAAGCCGGATGGGTCAACAGTACAATGATACAAGGGAAGGTGGTCTGTGTAAATAGAAAGAATAAACAGAAAGGGAGAATGAAATAAAGGAGAAAGAGGAAAGAGGAAAGAGGGAAAAGGGAAGAAGGGGAAGAGGGAGGAAGGAGGAAGGAGGGAGGATGGGTAGCAGGGAGTGGGTGAGGTGGGCCTGGGTGGGCCCAGGTGGAACTGGGTCAGGTGGGTGCGCCCTGACACATTTCTCTTCTTGGAGAATCTGAGCGATGAGTTTGTCACAGGCAATCGTGGATGCATGTCAGGGCACAGACGGTTATCCAGCCGGCCCGGACCCCTATCCGGATAAGTTGAGTACCTGTAAGCTGATATCTGCATGTGATTTGCTGTAGTTAGAATGCAGGCTGTATTCAATGCACTATTTCTGCTATCACGTCATCCCTTACTGTCAGGGGACATAGCATAAGCGGTTCTCTGTTACCCTATCAATATCGCATAAGACTATATCACTGCATGTAGCCGCATCGGCCCTCATATATCATAAATCCCTCACCTTCTCCTGATCCGACTCTGCCCCCTGATCCGAGTGTTCCTTCATCTCTATTCACTTCGTTTTCTATCGGATCATTGTTTAGTTCCTTTGATCCTATCTCTTCTGATTGATTGATGTCACTCATGTATATAGCTCTATTTGCTGCTGAGGGTTGGAACCTCAGCTTTGTCTACGACTAGGTTTTTGGGCAATATTCGACTCGGACTGATGAGCGATCCCTGACACTTACCCATTATCGCCTCTTATCCGCATGATCTATTCTCCTATCTCATGTCGCTTCTCTATCGGCTACCATGTATTCCCAATGTAGCTGCGCTCTTATGAGTTGTGGAACTTGTGTATATAAGGCCTTATCGCCAGCTGGGTTGGCTCCCCAGCTTTTACAATGACTAGTTTCCTGGGGAGATTCTTATGCGCGAACTGATGCGTGAACTCTGACAATGCATCATTGAGATCCGCCAACGTTATCATCTTAAGGGTATCATACGACTCTGGTAGTGCTTCGGACACTATCATAGCAAACTTGGCATCAGTATAAGTATCACCAAGACTAGCCAGTCGGTCTCGAAGTCCCTGCATCTCAATCAGCTGAGGCTCAAGAGGTTTGGAATCGTCTAGTTGGTAATGATGAAGTTGAGTCATCACTCTAGCAGCATCTTGTGCACCAACTCCATTGTAACGTTTCAACAGGGCAACCCAGGCTTCTTTAGTGAAGTCTTTCCCTTCAATCATAGATAAAGGAGTGTCTTCAATGGTGAGTGCAATCTGGGTGAGAGCGTTGCTGTTTTTCTTATCCCATTTGACAACAGCAGGATCAGGGGAAGTAGCAGCCGCTTTGCCAGAAGAGCTAAAGGACGATGGGGAGGAGGAAGATGAGGAAGGTCTGTCAGAGGTTTTGGAACTGGGATCGACAAATTCCCAGAGTGCTCTGTCGATGAGAATCATGCAGCAGTGAATAGACCACATTCAATA
Organism: Cantharellus anzutake; assembly: GCF_015039405.1. Taxonomy (NCBI): domain Eukaryota; kingdom Fungi; phylum Basidiomycota; class Agaricomycetes; order Cantharellales; family Hydnaceae; genus Cantharellus; species Cantharellus anzutake. The sequence continues at coordinate 190,080 of NW_024066961.1, forward strand.
GTTACAACCATCGTTCTTTAATTTCTTGATGTTGTAAATATTCTTAGAACTATCGTTTGAGGTGGCCATGGCTGGGATCACAACCTAATGAAAATAGGAGCTATTGCATGTAACTCAGTCTTGAAATGGAGAACTAGTATTAAGATTTTTTACCTATCTGTCAGGGTCCATCCTTCGTCCAGAGGGGGCATAGCAATGAGGTCCGGGAGTGGTACTGGAGAGTCTTCTCCAGCCACTAATTCCTCAAAGTCGCTGAGGGGACTTGCCCTGGGCTTCACAGGGAATGAGTTGGTGTGCATCAGGAAATAAGTAATTACATTTGCCTTCACAGGGAATGAGTTGAGAAGAAGGGTAACCTTCTCGACCCCCTGTGAGGCCACTACAAAAGGAGCCTGGGAACTGTGCAGTTGTCGGGTCTTTCCCGAGTTTCCATATTAGGTACCGTGGGAAGATTCTGGGTGAGCAGCTCGCCCAGAACGTTCCCATGGGTTCGCATACCGGTACCATTGTGGAACAGTGGGGGAAAAATGGGGAAAAATGGGGGAAGGGTGGTTAGGGAGGGGGAGAGGGTGTCTGAGGGTGTGTGGGGTCAGGGCTGTGCCCTGACACTATCGCGCGTAACTATAACATGAAAATACTATGAGTTATGCGCAAACACAGATAGGAAAGAAATGGTATCACCTCAGTCTCGAAATGGAGAACTGAAGGAGGGAGAAAAATTATGGTGTCCAGCGTAACTTATATGGCTGGAGCCAATATCGCTTAAAGCAATTGCCAGTGACAACTGGCGATGTAAGACAATGTCAGGATCCGGATCCCAGCTGGGAGTGGCCGGAGGGCGAGGCCGGGTGTGGAAGCTGGGGTACTCTCCCCAGGTGCTAACTCCTCGAAGTCGCTGAGGGGACTGGCCTCAGCCTTCACAGGGAATGAGCTGAGAAGAAGGGTAAGCTTCTCAGCCCCCTGTGAGGCCGACACAAAAGGACCCTAGGAACTATACAGTTCCCACTTGCTGCCGACTTTCCATAACGGGTGTGACCCATGGGAAAGTTCTGGGCAAGCTGCTTGCCCAGAATGTTCCCACGGTTGTGGCTGTACATTTCTGGGTGAGTCGCTCGCCCAGAACGTTCCCACGGGTTCGCGTGCGCGCGTCATTATGTGAGACAGTGGGGGGAAGGATAAGGGGAATGGGGAAATGTGGAGAGAGGGTGGTTAGGAGAAGGGTGAGGGTGTCTGAGGGTGAGTGGGGTCAAGGGCTGTGCCCTGACAGACAAAGTAAATTGGGAGCGCATGGTACTGCAACTCTGAAAGAAAAAGGTATAGTTGTTGTTAGTCACAACGATATTAAGTTAAAATAAAGACTCCCCAATCCACGCTGCAGCTTGGCTGTTGTCGATGAGCGTTGATATTCCAACACTGTTAGAGACCGGAGTGAGACGAGGGAATTGTCTCTGTGGTGGAGGTGTCAGGGCACACCCGCCTGACCCGGCTCCACCTGCCTTCACCCAGTACCCTGCTCACCTCCACCCCTCACCCTTCACCATTGTTTCTCACTTCTTGTTCTTCCTTTTGTCCTTCTGTTCTTTTACTCTCTTGCTCTTTCTTCTATCTTTATCTACATGGACGACATTTCCCCTTATCTATGTATTATCGACCTGCCTGTGATGCATGCATGACGCACCCAGCCCCGGACGACCCGGATGGCCTCACAGTGCAACCCAGCATGCACACGTGCAGCACACACCCTTGGGATCCCCCATGGGGACACCCGGATGACTGCAGCTGTATGCAGGATGACGTGGCAAACCTCATGTGACCCAAGCCACATGTACATAAAAGTACCTGGGGTGGGAACCGAAGAAGTAACCTTCTTCTCACAGTTCCCACTTCAGTCTGAGTGGCCAGGGATCGTCGTCCCAGATTGGGCCCATCACTACACATGCCTGCTCTACACCTCGTGACGGCCTCAGTGCCGGGCGTTACACCTGGGCCCTCTCGACCCCGGACACGTCCCTGACAGGAGGGCTGCGGCCTCAGCGACTCAGACCAGGAGTGCTGTGCCAAGTTACACGTCCATGCCCTAATTTACTTACTGGCAACGAGAACTAAGGGGATCAACTCTAGTCGATTTTATCACTGGGGTGTAACCTATGTACAAGTTAAGTATATATAGTTACAGTGAGGGCAGGCCCATGAATGGCAGGACCGAGCAGAGCGGAGCTAACGGGGTTAAACATCAGCTGACTGAATATTACCGACAAGTCAGGTTATGGGTTAGCAGAATGGCAGGTGATAACCCAGAAATGGAAAGGAGGGATAGGCCCAAAGGTGGACTTGCAGGGCAAGCAAGTGAATTGCCTGTTAGACACTGATCCGGAGTCGGCACCGAAGGTCGCTGATGCGGGCCGCTATTGGCCACGATGGCCGCGATGCCTCAGACAAGGCCTGGGGGTAGGGCATTTGGCCTCAGCAACTCTAAAGGGAGTGCTGTGCCCCCTAGCTGTCTCTTGGCCCTCATTTCAGACTCACTGGGGTTGCCTTGTTGGGGTCAGGACTTAGGGGTCGTGGTCACATCGATATTAGAGCTAAGGTACAATAAAGTATCATACAGGATATATATAGGAGGAAGAAATGAATGGAAGCGGACCCGGGCCGGAGGCCGAAGGGTCCGGAAGCAAAAGGGGACAAAGAGCGGGGTTGGCCACACAGTGGCTGGCAATGACTGAAGGTCAAAACAAACAATAACAGATAAATAAAGGAAGGAGTGTAGGGCCGCGATAGCAGTGATGGTATTGTAGCGGCACCGGACTCGGAGTTGGACCGGAGTTGGGCATGGGGATGATAGCAGCCCTGTAGGGGCCAAGTGGGTGGGGTAGAGGAGTCATGCTGGGCACGGTGCCGGAGGCGGACTCAGGGTGGGAAGGTTGGTGTGGCTGTGGGGAAGTCGGCCAGGTGCAGGGGAGCCTAGGGGAAAGCGGGGGAGTGAGCAGGGAGTCCTCATGGAGGATAGGGCTGAGGTCAGGGCTCGCGCTCACGCTCGCATAGTGGTAACGGGCTCGGGCGGCATCGGGACAGGTGGGGAACGGGCCGGAATGCATGGCCATGACATTGCCCAGCGGAGGCAGGAGTGTGCTAGCGGACGTCGGAGCTGTCTGGAAGCCTTCGGGGCTCTGTACTTAGGGAGGCATAGGTAATATATTGAAAAGAGGGGGTGGTGACCATCTGTCAGGGGACGGACCCTGGGTCCCCATGACCCCTCTCTCTATAGCCCACAGCCCAACCCGTAACAGCCTAGTCTCAAGGCAAAGAGCTACTGTGGGTAAGAAAGTGATATAAACAAAGGGGCAAGTAGATACACTTGCCTACTGTGGGTAAGAAAGTGAGAAGAAGGTTAACTTCTCACTTTCCCACAGTGGCCCCAATATGGCGAAAACTTCCGGGGATACCCGGAAGTCACATGAGGTGGGATCCGGGGTCGGATCATGCGGCGCACGGAGCATGCGGCGCAGGAAGTGCGCGGGAAGTGGAGCGGGTCCGGACGCGGGTCCGGGTCCAGGCTAAGTCAGGGTATGTGCCCTGACACCATCGAGGGAGGCGGAGGTGATTGCGGAGTACGGAAGCTCCGAGGTTAGTGAAGAAGGAGCGGAGGTAGTCCGGAAGGATTGGAGGTAGTGGAAGATGATGGCCATGGATGGATATGACAAACACGAGCTTTGGCCACAAAATGTCATATCCCGGAATCCCGACCCCGCACACTCCCACCACACCACACCTTCCTAACAACTTCACCATCCCCTACACCATGCCTTCCCCACTCCCCAAGTCACCTTCCCTCCTGATTGTCTCAGCTCCGGTCTGGTTGCGGCACACCGATCCTTGGCCACTCCCATCCCGGAACCTCGGTCCCGAGTCGGAACATTCGGAGACCCCGGATTTGCTCCGATATCCCGACGGACCTCCGACATCCCGTGACATGCCCTTAAACCTCTCCTCCACCCATTTCATTTATTTGAGTCACCTAACATCCTTCGGATACACAACTCCGCTTTCGGAGCTACCCGCATCCTTCGGTGATCTCCCTCACGTTATCACTTATTAGTCACCTTCTATTCTTAGCATGACTACCTTCTTCCTTCCATTCAGTCGGCTAACCCCCTTTGTCCATTTGTCTTCCACATTCATTTTCTGGCCTTCAACTCCGCCCTCCTTGGCCCGACACCTCAGTTCCCCGTTCTAATATCGTTCGGGACCTTTCGGGACCTCTCGGTATCATTCGGTACCTTTCGGTGTTTTCCCATTTGTCGGTTTGGACTTTGCATCCCCCTTTATAAATACCCATAGATTAGAACCTGTAGTTCCTCAGTTCTAATCTCGACTAAAATGCCACCCAAAGTCCCTCTGAGTGAATTCCGCTCCCGTTCTACAAGATACCTCAGACATAAGAAATACAAGGACTAACTGAGACGTAACGGAGGCACAGCACTCCCTCCGAGTCGCTGAGGCCGCGTCCTTCTTAGAGCCTCTTGTACCATCCAGCAGAACCGGGCTCCCTGAGAAGCTTCGGTTCACTACCGGAGACCTCGGACCCCCCTCTAGTTGAGCCCCGCCTGCATTCGGACTCACGCATTTACCCCCTTTGCATCATGGGTTTTTGACACAAAACATATGTGCTGGTCAGCACATGTTTGCTCAAGCTTGTTGGGTTTGTGGGTTGGTGTAAGGAAGGGGTGGTGATTACATTATTCCTTTATTATTCCTTGTTGTACTTTTGTATATTTACATATGTATGGTGCGGAGTTGGGTAAAGAAAACTTTACTCTTCTCCACACCAAGTTGAATACTAAGTTCTGTACAACCTAGATATCAACTGACCTGAGGACTGAAGAGGCACCAAGGTCGGCACCTACACCGACCTTACAGTTGGCAGGTTGTGCATAATGGGAAGAGACCAAGGGGGAACAGATTCATGTGAGGAGAGATGGAAGGAAATCATGGAGCCTAGCTGCTCCCTCCTGAACATTGACATGGAGTATGGCCTCAACGTTGAGAGTAGGGAGAATAGAGTACTTGAGAATGGGACTTAGGACTGAAACATGGATTCACATACTTAGTGCCTCACACAAAGAAGTCCTGATGGCATGCTCAGTCACCAGGTGGTGCCCTCCCATGAGAATGTGAGGTGTTATGGTTGCAGCCACAAAAACAAGCTGTTCTGCAGGATGATGCTGACCTGTATCTTGCCTGAACATGCCTTTGCCTGCGAGTTGAGAGAATATGATGCACTGTACGATTTCTGAGACGGGTAGCCTGTGCGGACTCCTGGATAGAGGGGGTTTTGGACATTTGGATGATGAGATACTTCAGCTCTGCAGCAGTGTGCTTGGTCATGAGATGGTGGTGGTGTGCGGAAGTTCAGAGCTAAGCATATTCATGGTGGTTCAGCCAATCAAGAACTGGGTCCTTCAGTGCTGCAGCCATCATGTCAGGGCCCGGCCTCGGACTTGGAGGCTCCCCGACCTCAACCCCTATCTGACCTATCCTCACACTATGTGGGGCATGAGATGAGAAGAAGGGTAAGGTCTCATCTACCCCACATGGTTGCTATATAAAGGAATGGGTCACATGCCCACAACTATACAGCTCCTAGAGTTATGTAGTGTGACCCGGAGGGAACATCCAGGTGGCAGTGCCCAGTAAGCATGGGAACGTTCTGGGTGAGCTGCTCGCTCAGAAAGTTCCCACGCTATCCCATGCACACATGTACACAACACACAAAGGCAACAACAAGGCAACAATCAAAGAATAAAGGGAGTAAAGTAGGTGGGGAGTCCGGGGCACCCTAAGGCAGGGTGAACCCTGACACTATCACAGGTGGTTCCATGGGCAATCCCAATTATTAGAAAGGAAAGATACAAGTGGGAATGCATGGCACATCCAACAGCATGGTACCTGTGTGGGGTGCCTGGCATTGGATGCATCCATGATACAGGTGTAAGGAAAGGGGAGTTGTCCATATCAAGAAAGAAAGAAAGAAAGGAGAGAGAGAAAGGGGGGCAGCATGGCATGGCGTGCCCTGACACACACCAAAGAAGAGTAACCCCACTCGCTCCCGAGTCATCTCTGACTCCAGAACCACCCCAGTAGAAGTGAGGACAGTTCCAGGTCCTTCCACAAGTCTTACCCCAGTAACTCCCCCTGCAATCTTTACAAATATATCTTGACTTCATGATGCAGTGAAACAACCACCCTTCACCCCTGGAGGGAGTCCAGGTTCAGTTTTTGGACAATTGTTGATCATGCACCCCTTATCATTATATGCAATGCCTGCAGATGCATGAAGGGGAAATTAATCCATGACTTGACCAGCACTTTGGAGTTTGGGCTATGGGATGGCTGGGGGCTATTCAGAAGTTGGCAAATCAGATTTCAGTCAGTCCTCATGGCTTATAAAAATTCTCCAGTGGTTAGTAGGCAATGGCTACACCATGGATGCTGTGCTTGGGGGGAAAGTGGATAACATAATTCATGCCATTGACTTCATGTATGTATTGTGATTCTTACTATTTAGCTCATTGATGATTGAAGTCATGTTCAAACATAGTGTTGGATCATCTTCACACCCCACATCCCCTTCTTGCACTTCCATCGCAAATTCCAGTCATGATGTGAGACCTGGAGTCAGTGCAGTGGAATGGAATTCTGAAATTGTGGCACCTTCACAGCATCCCAATGCTGGTCCTCCAAGATCTAACGCCTGTGCCACGGAACCTCTACTTGATAATCTCTCCCCATGCTTCACATCGTCCTCCAGTCATTTCCTCATATCTTGCTCATTTCTGCATGGATTTTCACACTCTTGATGTATCCTGACAGCAACAAACTGGAGGTTTTTAGTATGTGAATTCACTGCCCACTCTTCTGATTTTCATCTGAAGTTCTTTCTGTGATGCTGGTGGTATCAAGATCAAAAAAAAAACATTCACTCATTCAGAGTATGATGCCAGGGTCATGCATGCTCGCAACAAGGAAGGCCCCAGAAACCTAGTTGATAACAAAGCTGGGGGACATGCCCACTCCAGTGCAAGGTCTTATGTACACATGTAGAGGTGGTAACTAGGCAACTAACTAGTACCAGTAGAAGTGGATCAAAGATGATAGAAGATCATGCAGTGTCATAGCCAGCAGCTGCAGACTGGATCAAACTGGAGATCAAGAAGCGAAGAAGAAGAAGTACTATGTGGCACCATGCTACTTATGCTGCCACCCAGAGGCATGCCATGACATATGACCAGTCCAATTCCCAATTATGCAATGCCCTGTCGGTAGATCTTCAACCAGCACATTAATGCCACCTTCATGTAGTTGTGCTAGTCTCCTTGTAAGATTACCTTTCAAGTTGAGGATTTATACAGGCCAGGGAGCCTTCAGCTGGGATAAAGGAAGTGCATTGAAGAATGCATGTTGCCAGCCAATAAACTCTGGGCAGCTGGCCATCATCTACTGTTTTCACAAGTTGAACATACATCAATTTTTGTGCAGAGCAGTTGTATGTGTCAAAAACCCGGATCGTAGGGGTAAATGCGTGAGTCCAAATGCAGGCGGGGCTCAACTAGAGGGGGATCCGAGAGCTCCAGTAGTGGACCGAAGCTTCTCCAGGAAGCCCGGTTCTGCTGGATGGTACAAGAGGCTCTAAGAAGGACGCAGCCTCAGCGACTCGGAGGGAGTGCTGTGCCTCCGTTACGTCTCAGTTAGTCCTTGTATTTCTTATGTCTGAGGTATCTTGTAGAATGGGAACGGGATTCACTCAGAGGGACTTTGGGTAGCATTTCAGTCGAGATTAGAACTGAGGAACTACAGGTTCTAATCTATGGGTATTTATAAAGGGGAATGGAAAGGACTTAGTCAAAGTCCGAATGACAATAGGACAACACCGAAAGGTGCCGAATGACACCGAGAGGTACCGAAAGGTCCTGAACAATATCGTTAACGGGGAACCGAGGTGTTGGACCAAGGAGGGCGGAGTAAGAGGCCGGAAAATGAATGGGAACGAGAAATGGGTAAGGGGGGTTAGCTGACTGAATGGTAAGAAGAAGATAGTCGTGCTAAGAATGGAAGGTGACTAATAAGTGATGACGTGAGTGAGATCACCAAAGGATGCGGGTAACTCCGAAAGCGGAGTTGCATATCCGAAGGATGTTGGGTGACTCAAATAAATGAAATGGGTGGAGAAATGGTTTAAGGGTATGTCACGGGATGTCAGAGATCCGTTGGGATATTGGAGCAAATCTGGAGTCTCCGAATGTTCCGACTTGGGACTGAGCTTCCAGGATGGGGGTGGCCAAGGTTTGGTGTGCCACAACCAGACCGGAGCTGAGACAGTCAGGAAGGAAGGTGACTTGGGCAGTGGGGAGGCATGGTGTAGGGGATGGTGAAGTTGTTAGGAAGGTGTGGTGTGGTGGGAGTGCGCAGGGTCAGGATTCCGGGATATGACAGTATGTATGTGAGGATATCAAAAATTGCTGATGGAGCCCACCACCTTATGCCGCAATGAAATCATCACAGGGCATGGTCTATGCCTAGCAAATGTACTACCAGCTTGGTTACTACAGAGACCCAAAGTAGCACATAAATTTCCACTGATCAGGTGGCAATATATTACAAGCTTTGAACTATACCACACTGGGAATCACTGGTGGCCTTCACACTTGAATCCTGCAATTTGTTGTTGCACCATGTGGCTTACACTTCAAGCTCTCACCATCACTATCATCACATCATTAACATCTGGTCAGCAGGATCCCTTTTCCAGTCCTCACCTTTATAAGTCTGGAGCTATGAGCAGCCTCACCAATCTCAGGCTGCTTCTGGGTGTTGAACATGTCAACAAACATGGCCATTCCCAAGGCGCTACGACTTCATGCAATAGTGTGTGCTCTTGCTTCTGGAGGTCTATTGGCTTTCCTCAGTGTCCTTGACTTCTTGGCCTTCTCTTCCTTTCTGGAACATCATAAATTTGGTGTTGAGCACATCAAAACTGCAACACAAATTTTCTCATTTGTGTCACAACTTGTTGTCACAGCTCTCCTTGCATTGCTTTCATATGGAATCCCAGCAATTGCAGTCAATGCTACAATACAGCAATGTGAGTTCTGTGCATTTCTGTGAAGCAGATTTTGATACAATGTCCCAGGTCAGGCACTTCTTGTACTTCATGACAATGTTGAAGCCTGGCAAGGCCTTGGGTCATCACTTTGTGCTGCCTGGCAGAGTAAAAACCACACCTTTCCTGTCAGCCTTCAATTATTTTGTGTTCTCTTGTTTTACAGCTCTATTTTCATGTTCCAAATAGCCACACCCTCTTTATTCTCAATGAAGGTGGTAACCATGAAATGGGGGATACCTGTAACTGTCAACTCCATGCCAGGCAACATCATTTCTCCTTTGGGTTCCTCTATCAATGAGATTCTGCCATTTGGTGTGGTTGATTATCTATACAAGCAGATGGGATACATTGTTGTTGGAGACCTTGTTGGAGTAAATGATATGTATGATGTATCCCTGTTGTTTTTAAGCCACTATTTGCTTAGATGTTCCTCAGAATTCTTTTTGGTACAATGGATCAAAAATTGGAAGGTGTGGAGTTTGAAGATCACACTGCTCTCAACTTGAGTGCAAGATGTGGAATCATTCCTCATGCTTCTGGTGATTCTTTTAATTTTTCCTACTATCCAGGTATGTTGATTGATGTTCAGATGTCTGATCAATTTTCACCTGTGGTTTTGCAGTGCCAATAGAAGATTATCCAGACTGTGGAACTATAGTATTCCAAGTGTATCCCAAGTTTACTCATCTTCCTGGTACTGCACTGCTCTATAGTGAACCTGTGAACATTGTGGGTTTGATGAATCGAACTTCATCTGCACCACCCCAATTCGGGAGTAAGTGTTTCACTTTTGTATCTGTGTCCTTAATCACATTCTTCTAACATCTAATGAATGTTTGGACCATCAAGTTAATGACACACTTTTAGTTTTGTATCCCCAAGATAATTCAATCAATCAAACCAGTACTTTTGCAATAGCACTTGTGACCACAAAGGATTACACCTTGGGTGATGGAAGGCAAGGCTCCCCTGTGCATCTCACAAAAGAGGTCCAAGTTTATACATCTGTGACAACTGCTAATTTGAGTGTGTCATTCCATTATATGGGTGACATGGTGCTGACTCTCCCCCCCTCACCAAGGCAAGCCCAATATCACCTTGGAACCCATCAACATAACATTCAATATATGGCCAATTGGATGTGCAATGTACACCCAAAATCTAACAACACATGTGTCAGGGTCTGACCACAAACTGCTGGAAATCCTGGGTAAACATGGATACAACTCCCAACCGAAGTTCATCAACATGCCTTTTGAGCGCAAGTCAAATCCAGTGAACCAGGTGGAAAAATATTTTGGCTACATGCTGTACAAGGCCTACTACATAGAAAGCCTCTATACAATACATCAACCCCCCCTCCTGCTTCAAATAAATGGTTATGCAGTGCTGAGGGCTATGCAACCTCTGCTGCAGACTGCACTTTTGGCTCTCACCTCAACTTCAATGATCCCCCAGAACCAGTCTTTGAGCCTCTCAGGATTGGAGGCCCAACTCAGCTCATATTCTGCCCTCTTGTATAGTCTTCATATTATGTATTGGCGAAGGGCACTGCTCCATGATCCTGGCATGGTGGATGGAGCTTGGTCACCTATCTACTTCAATACAACTGGAACACACCAGTCTGACCAAGCCATTGCCCAAGTTGCCTATTTCCCACTAATCATTGTCACTACACTTTCTGGGTGCGTTATGTTTGTCTCTTTCTTCATCATCTGGGATGCATTCATTGTGATGAGAGCTGTGGTGGAAGATACACAACAGCAGCAGGTGATTCATGATGGCAGCCTTCTCAACATGATATCTTTACTTGCTGGGTCTCAGTCCAGTGCCAGTGCTGTGCCACATTGCTGCTCTCGGCACAAGGGTCTCTTGGACTATGACTATATAAACAATACTATTATTAAGTGAGTGTGTGAGTTTCACCTGCATATATCTAGCATGACCTTACTAGGGGCAGGTATTCAGAAGGAGGTCTCTCCCTCCAATCTCAATCCATGTTTGTAAGTGATATCTTTGAATTTCACCCTCCAATGCACTCTGAAAGGCTTTTCACAGCTGTCAGAGACCAGGTTGAGACAAAGGAAAGTCTCCATGGCGGAGGGCTTTGGCCTCAGCGACTTATGCCAGGAGCGCTGTGCCAAGTAGAGGTACTCTCCAAAAGTGTAATCCTGCATCATGAAATCATGAGGAGTCATGACATGTCACGAAATTTCATGACCCCTCATGACATGTCATGACAATTGAATTGAATCAGACATTTTTTACATTGAAAATTTTGGATTTCATGACAGTTCATGACAAATTGTCATGAATTGTCATGTGCTGACAAGGTTCATGACTGCTGGTGACACAATATGACATGATGCCTCATGGAGGTTCATGAGTGGTCATGATGTTCATGAACCTTCATGACCTTTCATGACCTGTCATGAAGGTTCATGGAGTGTCATGGAGTGTCATATGTTTATTTTGACCTTTCCCCATCATGTAAAATGCTATAATGTCCCATGATGCATCATGGACATTCACAATGCTCCATGAACATGTATGATGAGTCAATGCATGAGATGTCACAAGCACTTATGAACTGTCATGTGACAGACCTTATTTGTGACAGCACTGACTGATCAACCTCCAACTCATGGACTTGTGTCGGCACTGCACTGAACTCCGCTTTTCCTCCAGCCACCTTTGCTGCTTGGTGTCAGAAACAGTGCTTGAGGGTATTCGTGGGAAGTGGAGCAGAGTATGGCAGTGTGAGTGATCACTTAGCTGATAGGTTACTCCATTGCAAGGCATCAGGGGGTTGGTGTTATGGAAATGGGAATTTCCATTTTAGACTCTTATGGGTTCTGTATCATGTGATTTATATAGTAATATAGTTTATCGAATCAATTACAACCAAAAAACCCGCTGTGCTAACATCTGTTACACCACATGTGAAACCACCTGTGAAACCACCTGTAAACCATTATGTCCAACCCCCTTCCCTATTCCTGCGCCAGAACGGACGAAAATGGGCGCCTCCGGCCCCATTTTTGTAACAGTTGGGATGTTGGTTTCAACAACTCAGTGGGAGCATTGTGCCACATGCTCTAGGCTATCCTGTGTTCAGGTGTAGTGGAGGGAACCTGGTGGCAATGTAGGCTCAAGTGAAGACAAAGTCAGAGGTGAACTGTTGTCAGGGCATACCCTGCCTGACCCCACGCTGCACCATGCCACCCTACTCCACTTCCCCTGCCCTTGCTTCTTGCTCCTCCTATCCCACCTTCCCCCTCACCTTTCCTTTTTCCTCTTTCTCTATGTACCACTGGCACGCCCACATACCTGGGAATGCTGCACACCCCTCCTGTACCACTACACCCTAATGCCACTGCCCCTATTGCCACACCCACTGCACACATTCCCACCCACACAGTGGCCACCCCCAGGATCTCCTGCAGAGACACCCAGAGGGGTGCAGCTGTGTGCAGAGATGGCATGGCTCCTTCCATGTGACCTCAGCCACATGTATATAACAGCACCTGGGGTGGGAACAGAAGAAGTAGCCTTCTTCTCACTTTCCCACTTCAGACTAAGTGGTCAGGGATGCTCACCCCATGACAGGACCACTGCTATGCATAGCCACTACTCATCCCATCGAGTCCCCCATGCTGGGACTTTGCCACTTTTAGAGCTGTCCCTGACAACTATGGACAAGAGGACTTGGGGGGTATTCTAGTTGACATTCAAACTGGGGTACATAGGTAGTATACTATCTACAATGCATAAATATGAAAGGGAGAACAGAAGAGGGGCTGGTCAGTCTGGCACCTGAATGGGAGGCAGAGTGGTGAACATGACAAACTAAATGAGGGATGAGAACCAGGGAGACAGAGAGTGAGAGAATGAATGAGAGTGGAATGAACAATTAAACAAAGAGGCAAAGTAGGGAGGCAACTGACAACCTGGGTGCCAATATAGTAGCAGATCAAGTGTCAATATTTTACATATTCATTCTTCACCTGGATTCTTGTCTTTGATAATCCCCACTCATTTCTGCACTGGACTGACTGGCCCTTCCCATGATTTCTCTCCCTTATTTATACCTTGTAAATACTTTCAGGGACCTTAGTCTGAAATCAACTAGAGCAACCCCCTCTTGTGTGATGCTTTCATATCACTTTCAACTTAAGGGTAACATGTAATTAACCATTATGCCCCCAACTGTCATTGTTGTACCAACAATCCTAATTTATGATCAATCACAATGATTCTTGGGAAGACTCATAGTGATTCATGAAGGTCCATGAGGGTCCATGATCCTTTATGAAGGCTCATGACACTTCATGACACTTCATAGACAGGCATGTAACCACTCAAAACCTGCCTGGAACCACTTAAGTCATGAGCAATCATGACCCCCCATGCAGGTTCATGACATCTCATGAAATTCCATGATGGTTTGTCATGAACCAGCATGACTGTGTATGACACTTCATGCTGCTTCATGAAGTTTGGTGACCATTCATGAAATGTCATGACTTCCATGATGGTTCATGAACCACCATTACACTTTTTGCAAGTTACTGGCCAAGTAACACGTCCATGCCCTAACTTACTAACTGGCAACCAGAACTGCAGGGGGTAAACTCTAGTCGATTTTATTACTGAAGTGTAATGTCATATCCATCCCTGGCCATCGACTTCCGGTTCCTCCGATCCCTCCGGTCCAACTCCGCTCATCCCTCACTAACCTTGGAGCCCCCGTATTCCGCAATCCTCTCGGTACCCCTCGATGGTCACCACCCCCTCATTCCAATTTATTACCTATGCCTCCCTAAGAATGGAGCCCCGAGGACTTCCGGACAGCTCCGACGTCTGCTAGCGCACCCCCGCCTCCACTGGGCAATACACTCGCCTGCCCTGCAGAGCCCACCTTCGGGCCTATCCCTCCTTTCCGTTTCTGGGTTAACGCCTGCCTTTCCGCTAACCCTGCGAACCGACTCGTCGGTAATATTCAGTCGGCTAATGTTTAAACCCCGTTAGCTCCACTCCGTTCGGCTCCGCCAATTGCGGACCCATCCCCGCTGTAACCATATATATATCCCACTTGTACATAGGTTACGCCCCAGCAGAAAAATCAACTAGAGTTACCCCCCTAGGTTCTAATTGCCAGTCAGTAAGTTAGGGCACGGACGTGTCACTAGGCACAGTGCTCTTGGCAGAAGTCGCTGAGGCTGAAGCCCTCCGTTACGGAGACATTCCTTCGTCTTGAATCTGGTCTCTGACATGTAACCTATGTACAAGTTGGATATATATATAGTTACAGTGAAGATGGGTCCGCAAATGGTGGAGCAGAACTAATGGGGTTAAACATTAGCCAACTGAATATTACCGACAAGTCGGGTTACGGGGTTAACGGAAAGGCAGGCGATAACCCAGAAATGGAAAGGAGGAATAGGCCCGAAGGTGGGCTCTGCAGGGCAGGTGAGTGTATTGCCCAGTGGAGGCAGGAGTGTGCTAGCGGACGTCGGAGCTGTCCGGAAGTCTTTGGGGCTCTGTACTTAGGGAGGCGTAGGTAATAAATTGAAAGGAGGGGGTGGTGACCATCGAGGGGTACCAAGGGGATTGCGGAATGTGGGAGCTCCGAGGTTAGTGAAGAAGGAGCGGAGGTAGACTGGAGGGATCGGAGGGATCGGAAGTCGATGGCTGGGGATGGATATGACAACAGCCATCATTAGGAGCTGAAGCTACATATAAACCATTTGATCAAGTTTGGACTCAACCAAACTTGTCCAATGCTGAGCATCTTCGCTCCACTTGTGCAAGGAGTTTGTGGATATTAGGCATGGGAGGGATACTTGTGCTAATTGCTTTCCATGGCTGCCTCATGGTTTTGTCCAGGGCTTGTGTTTTGGATAATTTTTACTTCAATATCAGGCACTTGGGGCTGATGAACCAAATTCTACTGACATATGAGGAGGGATTTGTGGTTATGGTGTCTGGATTAATCATTCTGTCTGTCTCATCACTTGCCTGTGATGTCTCACTGAGGGAAAGTATGATGATTTTCCCAAGCCATTTCTTGTGCACTAGACTGACCACACAATCACCCCACCTCTAGAAATGCCCTTAGGAGCATTGCATTGCACTCTGAGGGCCTGGCATCAAGGGCCCTGCTCCCTGGTGCTGGCTCCAACATCAGTCCTTCATCAACTCAATCTAATGTGTGTCTTTGGATTCTTTTTTGGAATTATGATCACACACATTGCCACACCAACTATTGTGACAACAGAAGCATTCAATGCTTCAATCCCAACACATTTTACAGTTGACCGAATCCCAGGTCTCTGGAGTAATCTATCATTCTCTTTGCAGCCCACCAATGACATAGTGGATGTTCTTGAAGCCACTCCATGTGTACTGGGCTACAGTGGATTTGGTGTCAATAATATACTTGGCTGGAATCAAATGTAAGCCCCTCATCCTTTCATGGAACATCATACAGTAATTTTCACAGTATCCTTTTTGGTACTCTCAAATCACCAGAATATGAAGGGGGAACCTTCCATGATCCATTTGCAACACAGTACAATGTGTCATGCAATGTAATTCCTCAATCAGAAGAGAATCCATACACTGGTAATTTGTGGCTTATGGTAAGTGAGATGTATAATGCCTCTTTGTAACTGATTTTTCAGATGCCCAGGATAATGATACCAGCCACTACTCCCTGTCCATGAATTTGACTACTTGTGTTAACCTGTACCCTGGTTCAAGCATGGTGTATACTTGGGGGCCCCCAGGCCTTGATTTTTTGCTTGAACAACCAACAAGTCAAAAAGAGAATGAGTCATCTACCCCAGTCTTCCCTGGTAAGTATGGGTCCAATCACCAGCCAGGACAATTTGCCAAATTCCCTTAGTTCCAGATATTCTTGCCTCACTCGAGCCATCTCAATCTCAATCTTCCCATACTGGAGTATTTCCCATGGTTTTCATCTCAGGGAGTCCACATGCCCTTGTAGAGGGTGGTGTCATATCCATCCCTGGCCAACGACTTCCGATCCCTCCGATCCCTCCAGTCTACCTCTGCTCCTTCTTCACCAACCTTGGAGCTCCCATATTCCATGATCCCCTCGGTACCCCTCGATGGTCACCACCCCCTCCTTTCAATTTATTACCTATGCCTCCCTAAGTATGGAGCCCCGAAGACTTCCGGACAGCTCCGATGTCCGCTAGCGCACTCCCGCCTCCACTGGGCAATACACTTGCCTGCCCTGCAGAGCCCACCTTCAGGCCTATCCCTCCTTTCCATTTCTGGGTTATCACCTGCCTTTCCGTTAACCCCGTAACCCGACTCGTCGGTAACATTCAGTCAGCTAATGTCTAACCCCGTTAGCTCCACTCCGCTTGGCTCCGCCATTTGCGGACCCATCTTCGCTGTAACTATATATATATCCAACTTGTACATAGGTTACGCTTCAGTAATAAAATCGACTAGAGTTTACCCCCTTCAGTTCTGGTTGCCAGTTAGTAAGTTAGGGCATGGACGTGTTACTTGGCACAGTGCTCCTGGCACAAATTGCTGAGGCTGAAGCCCTCCGCTACAGAGACACTCCTTCATCTCAACCTGGTCTCTGACAGGTGGAGCACCCCTGTGGGGCTCATATAGTCTAACCATTCAGACACAAATGTGGACATATGTTCAAAATCATAGCATCCATGCTCCAGGCACTTATAATTCCCCTCCAACAGCATCAGATGAACTATACCACTATATCCATGACACAAGAAAACTGGAACCAGTGAATGCCACCATGTACCTTTGGCCGATCATGTGTGCACTCCACATTCTCAATGGTACAGCTGTGGTGACTTCAAATAAGTTGGAGTCGTTCATCCCAGTGGTGGCAGAAATACCTGAACCACCACCAGGCTATGCTCGATCAGGAGAGCCAACTCACATCATTGAAAAGAATTGGAACAGTCTAATATACCCATTACTTGATGTCCTCACATATCACTGGCTAGGTCTCCCCTTGTCAGAGGACTCAATGTATATTGGAGCATATGCTGCCCAACATGGAATGTCCAAACTCAGTGAACAACTTAGTCTGTTCACTGCAGCATATGTAGCAATGCTTGACCGATATTGGCAAATGGAGTATGAAAGCCAGGCTCCAATTGACAGTCTTTCTTGGAAACCTCTTCAAGCCATAGTTTATGGTTCAAAACAAGTGCTATCTGCACGTTTCACTATCCACACCATTCCGCTTTATTTTGGCTGTCTTTCTGCACTCCTTATTGGTGTGTCATCTGCTGTCACATTGCAGAACACTTTCAATAGGAAAGGTATTATGACCAAAGAAGCTGGGATACTCCACAGCATTCAGATGCTTCAATGGTCCTCTCTGCCCCATCTGCTCAACAAGCATCAATCATTGCCAGAATCAAGTGCAGATGGATGCAGAGTTGGCAGGGACATCCTATTGTTAGATGTTCAGTAAGGGACCTGCTTTTCCAAATACTCATGGACTGATTTACAGAATGAACACCAGATGTAATGGTTTGACACTGGATGTTGTTCATGAAGGGAATGATGCTATTTAGATCCACTCAATGTATGCCTCTATTACTGTACTATTATGACAATAGGTTCATTACCATGGTTTTTGGGGATTGCCATCCCCTTCTTGCATAATTCATCCCTCAGTGTGACATGTGCCACACATCACATGAGAATCTTGAACTCAATTAAAACTGAATTGATTTGCTGTTTCTGGCAACTCCTGGATCCTGTGGGAACCAGTTGTCAATACATTCATTTAAAGTCTCATTGTGACATGTGACTGACATCAGCAAACTTGGTAAGGAGCTCTGTGAGCAAATTGAGTCTTTTTGCTGTGCACCTCTATACATTGGGTGGAGAAAATTAAATATATAAATGATTTTGTTCTCCTAAGGATGCAGAAGTGCAAAGATAATATGTGTCATATCCGTGCATACCCAACCCCAACCCGGACCCGACTTCCAGACCTCCACCCACTTCACCTCCGGAGTCATACCCTACTGCTGCCATTCCGATACTCACCTTTGGTCCTGGCAACACACCTCCTTCTACCCCCCATGCCACCTCTACACCTCCTTCCCTCTCCTCCCCTATCTCCATCCGCTCCAATACTCACCTCGGACCAAACACCGCCCCTCTCGCCACCCTCCTACTCCGCTCCTCCTTCACAACACCTCCACCCTCCCGTCATCCTCCTACACTTCCCCCGTCCGCTCCGATACTCACCTTCGGACCTGACAACTCTCGTTTCCGCCACTCCTTCTCCCTTACCTCTCTCCTCCCTCTGGTACTCTTCCGCTGACCTCCCGCCAAGTTACGACCTTCCACTGCTGTCCTGTACTTCGTACTCGGACACCGTTCGTACCTTTGCTCTGAGCCTCCATCATAGTCCCTACCTCAGACTTTGACTCCACCTCGGTCTTAGTCCATTGCATTGGTGACCTCATACTACATAAACACCATTGCCAATATTCCTTGGACTTTCAACCCCGCCTCTGTAACCTCCATAAGCTCCACAACCTCTGAGCTTTGCGGATCGCCTTCGGCACTTTCGCCGCTTGTAATGTATCTCTCGCATTTTCCCCTCATCCCTATTTGGACTACTGCTTCTTCCCATTCTAGCCAGTTAGTCATCACCCCCACTTCTCCCCATCCTCCTGCCCCTCTGGGCCTTGCCCCCCCTACCTCCTTTCGGACGTATCACAGGTCCTGCCTTATGACCTTCGGTACCGCTCCGCTTCTTTTACCCTTTGTTCCCGTTCGGACGTCTTCATTCCGATTCGGTTTCCCATTGTTTCCTTGTGCTTTTTCCCCCTCCATTATATATATCGGCGCTTGTACATACTCATTTTGGTTCAGTCCGAAATCGACCTGAAATGCCCCCTAGAGACTTCCTGCTCACCTACTGTGAAATTAAGGACCAAATGGACAAACAGCAATGGCACAGCGCTCTGCTTGAGTCACTGAGGCCAAGGTCCCTCCACGCTAAGTCTCCGATTCCACTCCAGAGTCGTCTGCATCTGCCCTGTTCTAACAGGAGGGACCTTGGCCTCAGCGACTCATACAGAGTGCTGTGCCATTGCTGTTTGTCCATTTGGTCCTTAATTTCAGAAGTAGTGAGCAGGAAGTCTCTAGGTGTCAGAGACCAGATTCGAGACGAGGGAGAGTCTCCGTGGCGGAGGGCTTTGGCCTCAGCGACTTATGCCAAGAGCGCTGTGCCTAGTGACATGTCCGTGCCCTAACTTACTGACTGGCAATCAGAACTGAAGGGGGGTAACTCTAGTTGATTTTATTACTGGAGTGTAACCTATGTACAAGTTGGATATATATATGGTTACAGCGAAGATGGGTCCGCAATTGGTGGAGCCGAACGGAGCGGAACTAACGGGGTTAAACATTAGCCGACTGAATATTACCGACAAGTCAGGTCACGGGGTTAACGGAAAGGCAGGTGATAACCCAGAAACGGAAAGGAGGGATAGGCCCGAAGGTGGGCTCTGCAGGGCAGGCGAGTGTATTGCCCAGCGGAGACGGGAGTGTGCTAGCAGACATCAGAGCTGTCCGGAAGTCTTCAGGGCTCCGTACTTAGGGAGGCATTGGTAATAAATTGAAAGGAGGGGGTGGTGACCATTGAGGGGTACCGAGAGGATTGTGGAATACGGGAGCTCCGAGGTTAGTGAGGAAGGAGTGGAGGTAGACCGGAGGGATCGGAGGGAACGGAAGTCGATGGCCAGGGATGGATATGACACTAGGGGGCATTTCAGGTCGATTTTAGACTGAAGGTCCAAAATGAGTATGTACAAGTGCCTGTATATAATAGGGAGACGAAAGCACAAGGAAATCAAGGGGTCCAAATCAGAACAAAGGTGTCTGAACAGGAACAAAGGGATGACAGAAGCGGAGCGGCACTAAAGGTCATAGGTCAGAACCTGTGGTACATCCGAAAGGAGATAGGGAGGGCAAAGCCCAGAGGGGCAGGAGGATGAGGTGAAGTGGGGATGATGACTAACTGGCTAGAATGGAGAGAAGCAGCAGTCCAAATAAGGATGAGGGGTAAACGCGAGAGATACATTACAGGCGGCGAAAGTGCTGAAGGCGATCTGCAAAGCTCGGAGGTTGCGGAGGTTACGGAGGTTACGGAGGCGGGGTTGAAAGTCCGAGGGATATTGGCAATGGTGTTTACGTAGTATGAGGTCACCAATTCAATGGACTAAGACCGAGGTGGAGTCAAAGTCCGAGGTCGGGACTATGACAGAGGCTCGGAGCGAAGGTACGAGCGGTGTCCGAGTAGGAAGTATGGGACAGCGGTTGAAGGTCGTAACTTGGCGGAAGGGTGGCGGAGGAGTACCAGAGGGAGGAGAGAGGGGAAAGGTAAGGGGAAGGAGTGGCGGAGAGGAGGGTTGTCAGGTCCGAAGGTGAGTATCGGAGCGGACAGGGGAAGCATAGGAGGATGACGGGAGGGTGGAGGTGTTGTGGAGGGGGAGTGGAGTAGGAGGGTGGTGAGAGGGGTGGTGTTCGGTCCGAGGTGAGTATTGGAGTGGACGGAGATAGGGTAGGAGAGGAAGGGAGGAGTAGAGGTGGCGTGGGGGGGTAGAAGGAGGTGTGTTGCCAGGAACGAAGGTGAGTATCGGAATGGCAGCGGTAGGTTATGACTCCGGAGGTGAAGAGGGTGGAGGTCCGGAAGTCGGGTCGGGGTCGGGTATGCACGGATATGACAGTGGGAAGACAGCTTCAAGAGGTCCAGAGTCCTAAATAAAATAGATAAAAATATGATATCTTCAAGGACAACCTACTATAACAACAAACAATACATATGGAGGATTAGGATGTGATAATACAAAGGGGAATCAGGGAATATGAACGAAATTCACGAAAACCACTAAACTACGACGGACCATGGCAGGAATTTTAGGGAACGATGTTCTAATGAAGTGGAGAGCTATAACACATTCGTTTGAGTAATTCTTGACTACTAGCAACTTTTTCTTTC
Source organism: Cantharellus anzutake (assembly GCF_015039405.1). NCBI lineage: Eukaryota > Fungi > Basidiomycota > Agaricomycetes > Cantharellales > Hydnaceae > Cantharellus > Cantharellus anzutake. The sequence continues at coordinate 211,286 of NW_024066961.1, forward strand.
AGTTTTAAACCTGAATAATTCACTCATTTATCATTTCAGTCTCATTTTAACTAAATGTCACTAAATAAAAATTGGAATAAATCAGCTGAAGGTCTCAGCACAGCCAGTAATGCGAAGTTTGAATTCAGAATCATCGAGTCATAGCAAATTTAATGGTATATATAGGGAATTTGAAATAGGTAACTGCGACAAATACAGCACAGCCAAGTTCCAATTAACCATTAAAATAGCTTAGGCAAGGGAGGACAATAAGAATTCTAGGCGCAGTCTGACCACAGTAGAACCGCAGTTCAGTGCAGCACAAGCGCAGTAGAACTATAGCATGAAAATTTCATTTTTTATTCAGTTTGAGAAAAATACACTGTAAATAAATCCTGTAAATAGAAGGTAGAGCGTGAAAAAGGAAGGCGACCCAAGGAGTATAAAAGGGAGACCCTTTCTGTGACTTTTCGCCCCCCTTAGAGAAGTAAGAAAATAGAGTATTATTTTTCTCAAGCATTTCTGGTTGTCACTCCAGTGCGAAAAAGTGATATACAGTTAAGATTGCCACTGTAGTAAAAGGCAGCAATAAAGGAGAGAAATATTAAGTAGATATTTCAACAGGAGAGAAAACAAACTCAAGGGACACTCCAGACACAATCCAAATCCATTAACTGATTAGAATCTTTGAAACTTCACCAAGTAGAAGATTAAATCCAAATTAAACAACGCTACACAGAATTACACCTAGACAAATTAAGAAATAAACAGCTCCGCAGGGCTCGGTTTATCTGTGAGTCAATTCCCAGGAACTTTAAAACTAACCCATAAAAATAGAATTAGCCAAAACACTCGGATTGGTACTATATTTACAATAAATAACACTAGTACACTTCCCCATCCTAACTAAAGAACCAGGGAACAGCTTGGTGGTGGTCTCATTTGAACCTCCCAACTGACCTTCCTTCATTCTCTCCTTCAGCGTGTGCTTGACATTCTCCCCTCCCCCAATTTCTCTAAGGTGCTAGGATGTGCTAGAGTTGGAGTGAGTGTGTGGAATTCCAACAGTAGGAATAAGGGCAGTGGTCTAACTCACAACAAGTGAGTAGTAGATGCTGAGCCCGGACCTTGCAGAAATCCTGGAGAACCCACCACAGAGTTAAGGATCGAGTTAAGAGAGAGAGTAGGAGTTTAGGGAGAGTTTGGCCCCATGAGCTTAGTTGGCATAGAGAGCTGTGAGCCCTCTTTCAATGTACCAAAGGTTTGGCCAAACATCCTTTACTGATGAACCTCTTCAACAAAGAGGTAACAACCCACTCTCTCAAAGGAATGAGAGAATCTATATCCAGCCTTGGGTGCAACCACCTGAAACAAAAGAACTGCTGAGAGAACAGTCTCTCCCAGCGAAAAACCCTGCAAAGGAGAAATCTCCATTGGATAGTGACCCTGCAAAGGTGTCAGGGTTCAGCACCCTGCCTTAGGGTGCCCCGGACTCCCCACCTACTTTACTCCCTTTATTCTTTGATTGTTGCCTTGTTGTTGCCTTTGTGTGTTGTGTACATGCATGCATGGGATAGCGTGGGAACTTTCTGAGCGAGCAGCTCACCCAGAATGTTCCCACAGGTCACAGCCACAATTCTGCTTGCCCAGAATGTTCCCACACTTACTGGGCACTGCCACCTGGATGTTCCCTCTGGGTCACACTACAACTCTAGGAGCTGTATAGTTGTGGGCATGTGACCCATTCCTTTATATAGCAACCATGCAGGGAGATGAGACCTTTACCCTTCTTCTCATCTCATGCCCCACATAGTGTGAGGACAGGTTAGATGGGGGTTGAGGTCAGGGAGCCTCCGAGTCCAAGGCCGGGCCCTGACAGAAGGCAGGGGAGCAAGAAGAGTACCTGGAAAAATGGTACAAAAAGGCCATAAGAATGGCCAAAGTGAGAATACTCACTCCTGTTAGAACTGGGCAAGGGCGGACGATTCTGGAGGGGAACCGGAGACTTAGCCAGGAGGGACCTTGGCCTCAGCAACTCAAGGGGAGTGCTGTGCCATTGCTGTTTGTCCATTTGGTCCTTAATTTCAGAAGCAGTGAGCAGGAAGTCTCTAGGGGGCATTTCTGGTTGATTTTAGACTGAAGGTCCAAAATGAGTATGTACAAGTGCCTGTATATAGTGGAGAGATGAAAGCACAAGGAAATCAAAGGGGGTCTGAATCGGAACAAAGGTGTCCGAATGGGGACAAGGGGATGATGGAAACGAAGTGGTACCGAAGGTCATGGGTTAGACTCTGCAGTATAACTGAAAGGAGGTAGGGGGGCGAAGCCCAGAGGGGCAGGAGGATGAGGTGAAGTGGGGTTGGTGACTAACTGGCTAAAATGAAAGGAAGCAGTAGTCCAAATAGGGATGAGGGGAAAGTGTGAAAGATACATTACAAGTGGTGATTAGAACTGGGGTACAATGAGTCCTAATCTACAGGTATATATATACAAGGCAGAGGAGAAGGACTTTAGTGAAAGTCCAAGTGATACTGAAAGATACCAAAAAGTTCCGAATGATACTGAATGATGTCTTCAACAGAGATCTGAGGTGTCGGGTCGAGGGGGTGGAGTAGAAGGCCGGGAAATGAATGGGAATGAGAAATGGGTAAGGGGAAGTTAGCTGACTGAATGGAAAGAAGACATCAGCCATGCTATAAGTGGAAGATGACTAATTGGGATGATGAGAGTAGAGTCACTGGGGGACATGGGTAGCTCTGAAGCTGGGGTTACTGTCAGGGACTTGTCTGGGGTCAAGGGAGCCTGGGTGTAGCATCCAGGGCTGAGAGCCTGGCAGGGGGCAGATCGGGCATGCATACTGACAGGCCCAATGCAGGACAATGGTCCCTGGCCACTTAGACTGAAGTGGAAAGATGAGAAGAAGGCTACTTCTTTGGTTCCCACTTCAGGTATGTTTATATACATGTGGCTTAGGTCACCTGATGGATGCCATGTCACCCTCACACACAGCTGTAATCACCTGGGTGTCTCTGTGGGAGATCCTGAGGGCTGTCATATCCATTCCCGGCCATCGACTTCCGGTCCCTCCGTTCCCTCTGGTCTAACTCCGCTCCTCCTTCACTAACCTCGGAGCTCCCGTATTCCGCAATCCTCTCGGCACCCCTCGATGGTCACCACCCCCTCATTTCAACTTATTACCTATGCCTCCCTAAGTACGGAGCCCGAAGACTTCCGGACAGCTCCGACATCCGCTAGTGCACCCCCGCCTCCGCTGGGCAATACAATCGCCTGCCCTGCAGAGCCTACCTTTGGGCTTATCCCTCCTTTCCATATCTGGGTTATCGCCTGCCCTTCCGCTAACCCTGCGACCCGACTTGTCGGTAATATTCAGTCAGCTAATGATTAACCCCGTTAGCTCCACTCCGTCCGGCTCCGCCAATTGCGGACCCATCTTCGCTGTAACCATATATATATCCCACTTGTACATAGGTTACACCCCAGTAATAAAATCAACTAGAGTTACCCCCCTAGGTTCTAATTGCCAGTCAGTAAGTTAGGGCACGGACGTGTCACTAGGCACAGCGCTCTTGGCAGAAGTCGCTGAGGCCGAAGCCCTCCGCTATGGAGACATTCCTTCATCTCAAATCTGGTCTCTGACAAGGGCATCTGGTGCGAGCATGCATGCTGGGCACAGCAGGGGGTCACCTGAGGTGTCCGGGCCAGGTGTCATGGGCACGCTGTAGGTGGGTTAATGGTACATTGATACAAGGAAAGGTTGTCCATGTAAAATAAAGAGAAGATAAAGAAGAAGTAAAATAGAGAGAAGATAAGGAAGTAGAAATGAAGAGAGGGAGAGGAAAGGTGGAAGAGGTTGAGGAGGGGTGGACAGCAGGGTACCAGGTCAGGTGGGGCCAGGTGGAGCCGGGTCAGGCTGGTGTGCCCTGACAGTTACATATCTGAGAAATGTTGGGCAACTCCACTAAATGAAATGGAGCGAGGAAGGGTTTAGAAGTATATAACAAGATGTCAGAGGTCTGTCAGGGGGTTGGAGCAATTTGGGGGTTCCAAAGGTTCCGACTTGGGACCGAGCTTCTGGGATGGAGGTGGCTAAGAGTGAAGGTGCCAAAGTCCAGGCTGGAGCTGAGAAAGTAGGGGTGGAGGTGACATTGGAATGTGGGGAGGAATGGTGTAGGGGATGGTGAGGTTGTTAGGAAGGTGTGGTGTGGTGGGAGAATGTGGGGTCGGAATTCTGGGATGTGACAGTCATGTGTAATTGGTGTTTACACATGGGCAGTGGTGGAGGTGGGTTAGATGGAGTAGAAGTTTCCACAAATTGTTACTTGCAGTTCCTCACATACAATTTTGTGTGTGGGGCCTTGAGGTGTTTTCATGGTGTTACCAGGATAAATCCATGCACCACAAAACATGGTTTCTACATATTTCAGCATGTAGAACACACACCATACACCCCAGGCTTTTCCCCAGTCCTCTACCCACTATAGGATGCATTCCCTACATACCCCTCATTTTTCCATATTTTTCCCAGCCCAATTCTGACCTCAGAGCCCAATATTGCTGCATTTCCCATGTCTGTGCACTAGCATGTGACCTTCCTGGTGCCCAGCATAAAGTTCAGAAATCGATATCTCAGCTTCCACTGGACCAATTTGGACGAATTTAGTATCGGCAGAGAGCTACGATTTAGGAGAATTTATTGGAGCAGCGGGAGAAGGACAAGGAGTGTTATGGAAATGGGAATTTCCCATTTTTAGCCTCTTATGGGCTTTGTACAGTACAAAGTCACGTGATATGTAAATAATAACAACCAACCAACAATTTTCACCCAAAACACCCAATGTCAATGTTACTGTGAACACCACTGTTATAACATCTGTTACATCAACTGTAACACCTTCTCAATGTCACGGTGTGAGGTCTCAGTGGGGTTGCTCAGCACACGAGGCTGTAAGTGATACAATGGTATGTATTTTATGGCATGTGTAAGTGGTTAACGGAAGTTTCCGCTTACCCATGTGACTTTATGTACATCATAATTACATATGGCTCAGGGTTTGGGGTTATTGCCCTGACAAGAAGTCCGCTCTGATTCTGTCATGAGTGTCAGGGCACACCCGCCTGACCCAGCTCCACCTGGGCCCACCCAGGCCCACCTCACCTGCTTCCCCGTTACCCATCCTTCTCCCTCTTCCTTCCTCCCTCCTCCCCTTCTTCTCTTTCTTCCCTTTTCTCTCTTTCCTCTTTCTCTTTTGTTTCATTCTCCCTTTCTGTTTATTCTCTCTATTTACATGGACCACTTTCCTTTGTATCATTGTACTGTTAACTTGTCTGGCTCAGACACCCCAGATGGCTTCCTGCTATGCCTAGCATGCACACCTGCAGCGGATGCTCTTGGGATCCCCTGTGGGGACACCCAGATGGCTGCAGCTCTCTCTGAGGATGACATGGCACCTGTCATGTGACCCAAGCTGCATGTACATAAATGTACCTGAAGTGGGAACTGAAGAAGTAACCTTCTTCTCACATTTTCCACTTCAGGTAAGTAGTGTAGTTCTCCCTTTTAATGACAATTCACATTTTCCACTTCAGTCTAAGTGGCCAGGGACTGCAGTCCCACATCGGGCCCATCAGTGCGCATGCCCACTTCGCTCCCTGAGAGGGTCCTTCTGCTGGGCATTACATCCAGGCCCCCTCCACCCTGGACGCATCCCTGACAATGAGCGATCATTTCCCTCTTCCATTTGAGGGGAATGTTGTTTAGGAACCTGGCATTGAAGGACACCTGGTCTGGTGGTGTTGTAATGGGTCTATCACCACTAGACTCGAGACAGAAGAGAGGGGGAGGGTTGGAGTGGTTGCATGCACAGGTTTGTTAACTGGGAGTGGATTCCACTACTCCTCACTGTCTAGCTAACTATACAGCTGGTCACGGTATCACGGAAGAGTCCGTTAATGACAAATAAGGAAAGAACAATAAGAAGGGGAAACATCAGGTGGAAATGGAGTCAGAAAAATCAGGAAAAATAAGAAATGTGTAGGAGGGAACATTGGCTAAGGGTGGTAGAATCGCAGGATTTGGCTTGTTTATGGTACACCAGCAAATCCCCGTTACAGCGTCACCATTTGGGATGCTGCTTTTGACAGTTCTAAGTAGAAATGTTTTAAGCCTTTGCCTGCCTTGTATTTTATGTTGCGGTACTTCTTTGTCGCATTTAACGTGACAGATGCTTTTATGAAAGTTCTCATCAGTATGTTGACCACTTCAAGGAACATGCCCTCATCTCCTCTGAGGAGAGTTTCATCTTGGAGTCTTATTCTGAGGTCGAATGCAGGTCCCCCTAGTCAGCGAATTAAGCAGTCCAAATGGACTTCATCAAACTGGGGGCCTGTCAGGGCACACACCCTGACTAGCTGTCATATCCATCCATGGCCATCGACTTCCACTACCTCCGATCTCTCTGGACAACCTCTGCTCCTTCTTCACTAACCTCAGAGCTCCCGTATTCTGCAATCACCTCAGTATCCCTCGATGGTCACCACCCCCTCTTTTCAATCTATTTACAGAGGGGGTTCGTTTTTTTTTTCCCATGGGAAAGCGCGTTGTGAATTGCGCATCGTCACCCTGTGAGAAATCGTCACCCCATGAGAAATTGTCACCCTGTGGGACATCGGATCCAAATGCACATCTCAACCATGCACTGTGTGTGTGCAATGGTGCAACACTGGACAAAACATACAATATACACAAAAATACAGAAAAATCACAATTATAATTAAAGCCTTATATCTGTTAAATTAGTGTGAAATTTAGGTCTATGTAGTGATTAGCCTGATCAAGGCAAGGGAAAATGGCACTTCCGCGAGGATGTGGCTGTGCTGCAAACATGCATACTGCTTGCTGCTCTCTCTCTCTCTGCAACTCCTTGCACACAAAAATACAAAAAAATCATTATTATTATTCAAGCTTCATATCTGTTAAACTGGTGTGAAATTTAAGCTTTATGTAGTGATTGGCTTTATCAACACAAGAGGAGATGGCACTCCGCGAAAATGTGGCTGTGCTGAAAACACGTGCACTTACTGCAGCTCTCTCTCTCTCTCTGTGCAACTCCTTGCTACCCCATCCCATCCCATCCTGTGAAGTCTTGAGTGCCCTGGGCTTAGGATTTTGTGTGAATAGTACTATCTGAAGTAGATCTATAGGGTTCAAAGGTCTCTGAAGTGCGACCCCTGCCCCTCAGCCCCTGTGTTAGCCCGCACAGACTGGGATCAGTTCGGCAGTTAAGACCAGTACCACTCAGAGCCTGCAAGTTGCCAGGATTCCTGGCCCCTTTTTCCCTTTGGGAAATACGCCAGCCTTGCTCCATTTGGTCAACTTGTGCAGCAAGCCTGTTCCCTGCTTCACGATAGGAAATTTATTCAATTTGCCTGTAATAGGGTATTTTGCCTTTACAGTGACCTTTTCTGTTTATTTGGTGTGCACATTGAAACTGTGGGGGCAGCAATATTTATAATTGACATCTTAAGACTTACATAACTTGAATAAATTTTAGATGCCCACTGAGGATGAGGTGCTCCTTGCAGAGAAGAAGAAGAGAAGAAATGAGAGGAGGAGGTGTCACGGCCCCGCAAAGTCCCCGCCCCTCTACCACTTTCTGCACCCCCATTCTTACGCCGTTACTCGCGCCCGTTAATCTCGCCATTGCCCATCACTTAGCGGCGCCGATAGTGGTTCCCGTTCTACGGCCCCGTAGCAGCGCCTCCTTCGTTTTCCCGCCACCACTTGGGTTCCTCAACCATTCGGCCGGTATCATTTTATTCTATTCACTCGCTTAACTAACTAGCGGTTGTTATGGTCGCCGTTGATCTGCTCCTTATGGACATTCCTTATTGACAATTGATTATTCCTTTATTGATATTTGATTTATACGTATATTGACATTCTGACCCGCGCGCCTAGATTGTCGGCTTATCCTTTCTGCCTCCCAACTTCGCCGTTCTCTGTTCCATTCATCTCTTCTGTTCCATTACCCTGGTCCTCATCGCTCTTTAGTTCTGTCGTACTTATCATCTCGTTCCCGTCCCGCGCCAGACCGACCGGTCCCTTCTCTGTTCTCCTTTCCTATTTATACTTGTAGTTTACTGTCGATGTACCTCAGTTCGAATATCGACTAGAATTCCCCCCAAGTACTTTCATCTTAAGTTCGCCCCTCAACTTCATCCCGCTTAAAGTCAATGTCGCTGCAAGGTCTTTCCTGCTAACGTGAAATACGGGACAGCCTAGAACGTGTGGCACAACGCTCTGGCAAAGTCGTTGAAGCCGAAGTCCCAACCCCCTCGACGCCTTGCAACAGAGTAGCTCATTAGCTAAGTGTCCACTTACGCCGCCGTACTCCGCCCCGCTTCCCGCGATCCCCTCGAACACAGTTTCTGACAGGAGGTTGAATTATGCAGCTAGCCAGGGTTCACCACACTCAACTGAGTCTCCCACTCCAAATTATTCCCAATCTACTTTTGCTGTACCACAATCCCCTGCCGAGCTGTCCCAACAACCACCCAACTCTTCTGGGCCATCTCAACAGAGACCCCAACATAACTGAAATCCATCTATTGGGACACAACTTGCTCTTGGGCTTCAAGAACTGAATGTTCAGTCTCAAGTTGGGTCCAAAGCCCCAGAAACACCTAGGAGTACACCACATATGTTGTGTTCTGTTGTCAGCAGGATATGAAGAATGACTTTTCTGTGTAGAAATCACTCCACCAAACTCTACTGGCCCTAGACTTCATTCTGAACATCTCTCACACACTCCTGAAGAGACACATAGACAGCACCAGAGGACTTGTGTTGGGTCTCCAGCTCAAGGTGGGGCTGATGATGGCATGTATGTGCTCCCTGAGCATCTTGAACCCCTCTCTCTTCCTGGACTCCCATCTCTGCCTCAAAGTCACTATCAAGAGCTATCTCAAGATCCCTTTCAAGATCCTAATCCTCCAGAGCCAATGCGAAAATGCAATCGTGGCCACAATGCACCTGTCTCTGCATTTGATGGGGATAGGAACAGGTGTCGGAGGTGTGTTGATGAGGATCATCACAGGAGGGCTCGCCAGAGGGCACTCCAGGAGCAAATGGCAGATTGATCTTCACCTCCCCCTCCATCTCCAGTTTCATCACCAGAACAGTCCTCTCCTGAACCTTCTCCCCTGACTCCATCCCCACCACCATCCCTATCAGACTCACAGTGGGGTCAAGGGCTCAATGATGAGGATTTGAGGAGGGGATTTGGATCTGCGGTATCTCCAGGAGATCAGGCTCTGTTGGCAAAGTTCTGGGAAGAGCTGATGAAAATTCAGATGGAGCACTGCAATAACTGCCATGAGACATGGTTTGACTTGAAAGTCAAGAATGGTTGTTGTGTGAGGTGTAAAAAGGACACCAAGTACACAGCAGAAAATTCCATGGACCCTGGCCCCAAGCCACAGTTTGTCTTGGATGATCCTTCCTTGGAGCTTACACAAATTGAGGAGATGCTGATTGCCCCTATCCATGTTGTCATGCAAGCCCACACTGTGTATGGTGGACAGATGAAATATTCTGGACATATTTGCAACTTTGTCCGTGATACATCTGAAGTTCGCCAGTTGCTTCCCATCCTGCCTGAGGAGTGCGAGGTCATACAGATCCAACAGGAAGGCCCAGACCATGTCCTTGGCCATGATGTTCAGCATCTTTACTATGTCCAGCACCAAGTTGTTCAGCAGTGGTTAGAATGGCTTGTTGAGCACCACCCAGCATATCACCAAGTCATAATTAGTCAGGAGAATCTTTCCCAACTCCCAGAGAGTGGCAGTGTCCATGGACGTTTGCAGTCCATTAGGATCAGTGAAGTGGGTGATGAAGGAGGGGGTGATGATATTGTAGGGCCATCAAATGGGGATGAAACTGATGGTACAATGGGGGGGAGGGCACTGTTCACATCAGGGTTCGTCCCAAATGTGAATGGGGAGCGAGTCTCTGAGTTCCAAAACTTGCACTTGGCAGCACAAGTGGGACAAGAACCTATTCTCATGCCACACATTGAGTCTCAGCCAGTGAGTGAATGGCATAACAACCCTATTGCCTCAAGGGCTTTCCCCAGTCTCTTTCCTTCTGGCCAGGCAGACTTTCACACTCCCCATCAAAAACCAGTCTCATTCTCTGAATGGGCTTCACACCTAATGCGCTATGAAGATGGTCGTTTTGCAAGGCACCCTCGCTTTCGCTATTGGGCATTAAACACCATCATGCGCACTCACCCAGATGAACGGCAGTGGACAGTGGAGCAGATAAGGGAGATGGTGGCAGATGCTGGGCCTGATCAGCTGAGGGAACTTGCAAAGCGTGTCTCCAGATCAGGGGTGAAACTTGCTGGAACCAAACCATTTTGGATGGCACGTCAGCGTGAACTCACTGCCATGATGTACCAGCTCCATTCACCTCATGCATTCATAACTGCCTCAGCTGCAGATCTCCAATGGCCAGACCTCCACCAGCACATGCCACAGTGGGCAGAATCACAGGATGTTGGGGAGCAGGCAGCCTATAGGAAGAGGCGAGAGGACTTGAATGACAATCCTGCCATTGCAGCATACTACTTTGTGAAGAGATGGGAATTGTTTGTTGATTTGGTCCTCAAAAAAAAGTTCCAAATTGCTGACAAGTGGTGGCGGTATGTTAATTCAACTTTTTACTTGGTTTCATTGCCTAATTCTTATGAAATCCTTAGTTATGAGTGGCAATTTAGGGGGAGTAGCCATGTACATGGCTTCATCTGGTTGAAGAATGCACCATCTGTTGAGGATTTGGACCTCAATAATCAGGAGACAATCCAGAACTTCATTTCTTTCTGGGATCCAATTGTGTCAACCTGGAATCCCGATGTACATGCTTTCTCCCATCAACATGCATCCTCCCTATCCTACCCTTCACTGGAAGACACCCACAAGGAACTTGCAGGACTCCTCAACCAGGTTCAACACCATTCTAAATGCCCTTTCTCATATTGTTCACGACGAAACAAGCACACAAAGGAAGTCCAGTGTCAGTTTGGCTTCCCAAAGGACCTTGAAGAACTCACTAGGGTTGTCAATAATGAGAAAGGGATCATTGATCTTTGTACAAGGAGAAATGATCCAATCTTGAACTCCTACAATGACACTGTCATCCTGGGTTGGCGTGGGAACATTGACTTCCATCCTGTGACAAGTTTTGGTGCTGTCCTGGCATATGCTGCAAAATATGTCACAAAGGCTGAATCAAAATCTCAAGCATATGATGAAGTCCTGCAAACCATCCTTGGCAAGTCTGATGCTTCAGACAGGGTGCAAGGGGTATATTTGAAATTACTCCAGACCCTCATCACTGAGTGAGACTTCTCTGCTCAAGAGGTCTGCCACCTTCTTCATGGTTTGAAGATGCACCATTCTACACGCTCCTACATATCTGTCCCACTTTCCCCAAGACCCTCACTCCCCCTTGACTTTGAAAATGCAACAAGAGAGTTCAAGACACTCAGGGAGAAATACAGCTCACGTCCTGAGGGTCTTGAGGATCTTCCCTACATAACATTTTTGTGAAGGTATGATCTTCACAGCTATAGAGCACGTGGAGAAAATCCAGAGCGTGCAAATGCTGCAAAGGAACAGGTCACCATCATGTATCCAATCCTACACCCAGACCCTGACAATGAAGACACCTATCCCCTCTTCTGCTATGCAAAATTGCTACTTCATTTTCCATGGAAACTAGGGGATGCTTGGCTGGAGGATGAGGATTGTTGGGTGGAGAAGTGGACTGAATGGTCTGAAAACCGTGAACTTCTGGATGATGGACTACCCTCTTTGGACCAGAGCAGAACTGATGATCAGGATGGTGAAGATGATGAGGATGACCTGGAGGACCTCACACAGGAGGAGGGTTTAAACCCAAGAGCTGATTGGCAGTTTGAAGCATTACTTGGGCCCAATCAACAACCAGATGTTGAAATCACAGCATTGGGAACAAGGCCTGTGGACCTTCAACACAACTGGAGCCAGTCTTCACCACCCATTGATATTCTCAGGGATGCAGAAAAGTTCTTGAAGGAGGCAAAAGTCACTGAAGGAGGCAGTTCAGATCTGGAATTCACTCCAGTTGAATACCAGAGGCTGAAAGGCAACCAGAGAATTGTCTTCATTTGGGTTATGGCATACTTCAAAGCACTATTCAGGCACCTGCAAGACCATACCAACCCTAAGCCAAACCCTCTCCGCATCAACATTGATGGAAGCGCTGGGACTGGAACATCCTTCCTCATAGGGGCCATATGCACATCCCTTAATGACCTTGCCACTGGATATGGCATCCTTGGATCCCCTGTTGTGCATCTTTCACCCACAGGTGTGGCAGCATTTGGAATTAGGGGCTGGAAAATCCATTATGCTCTGGGAATTGGTGCCAAGAAGTGGGCAGGGTTAACAAATTCTGGGAAAGCACGTCTTCAAGCCCAGTGGAAGGACATCAAGTTGATTATCCTTGATGAGAAGTCAATGGTTTGGTGTAGAACTGCTGGAAAGGTCATCAGTCACCTCAAAGATATCTTCCCTGAAGCAGCAGATGACCAACTGGCTGGCATGTCCCTAATCCTCTTTGGAGACTTCTGTCAACTCCCACCAGTTGGTGAAGCCCCTTTATTTACCACAGCTAATCTGAAGCATGACCTCAGCCGTGTTGGAAATCGTCTCTATCATTCCATTCCTGAGTCAATCACCCTCAAGCAAATCTTCCGCCAAGAAGGTGTGGATAGAGAACAGAGACATTTCCGTGATTTCCTTCAATGTCTTCGGACCAATGAGGTCACTTTGGATGATTTCAGCCAACTTCTGGTTCCATGCATGTGGAATAGTCTCCCCCAGCATGAAAGAGAGAGTTTCTCAACAGAAATTCATCTCCTCCCACACAATGAGCTTGTTGATACCTTGAACCTTCATCGATTAGCATCATTAAATAAACCTGTTGTTCGTATCAAGGCAATAAACCATGGGACAGGGGCAGCAACTGCATCCAAAGAAGAGGCAGAAGGTTTGGACAATGAGATTTTGCTAGCTGAAGGTGCTTCTGTCATGCTCACCCGAAATATTTGGACAGATAAAGGTGAGACATATAAATATATGGTTTTCCCCACAAGACACTGATGTAATGGCAGGTCTTGTAAATGGTGCTTGTGGAACAGTGGAGTGTATTGGATATGCACCTCATGCTGATCCCACAAAAGACATTCCTCTGGTTGTTTTTGTATGCTTCCCAACATACACTGGCCCTGTGGATCCAAGGTGGCAATCTCAAGCCAATCCAGATTGCCCAGTTGTGCCCATTACCCCCTTCACTACACGTTGGGACACTTGAGATGGACACTCACTTTCCCACACTCAATTTCCACTCACCCTTGCATGGGGTATATCCATCCACAAGAGTCAAGGTCTAACACTTGAAAGGGCAGTGATTGATTTGGGACCAAGTGACTTTGCAGTTGGATTATCATATGTTGCAATCTCATGGGTCAAGTCCATCAAGGGAATTGCATTCAGAACATCATTTGACCTGACCCGTCTCCAAAAAGTCAATAATCCAGAAGGTGGGATTCGGGGAATGTTGCTCCGAGATAATGTTAGACGTGAACAGCTTGATTTTTGTCATATCCATCCCCGGCCATCAACTTCCGGTCCCTCCATTCCCTCCAGTCTAACTCCGCTCCTCCTTCACTAACCTCGGAGCTCCCGTATTCCGCAATCCTCTCAGTACCCCTCGATGGTCACCACCCCCTCATTTCAATTTATTACCTACGCCTCCCTAAGTACGGAGCCCCGAAGACTTCCAGACAGCTCCAACGTCTGCTAGCGCACTCCCACCTCTGTTGGGTAATACACTCGCCTGCCCTGCAGAGCCCAGCTTTGGGCCTATCCCTCCTTTCCGTTTCTGGGTTATCGCCTGCCTTTCCGCTAACCCCGCAACCCGACTCGTTGGTAATATTCAGTCGGCTAATGTTTAACCCCGTTAGCTCCGCTCCGTTCGGCTCTGCCAATTGCGGACCCGTCTTCGCTGTAACTATATCCCGCTTGTACATAGGTTACACTCCAGTAATAAAATCAACTAGAGTTACCCCCCTTAGGTTCTGATTGCCAGTCAGTAAGTTAGGGCACGGATGTGTCACTAGGCACAGCGCTCTTGGCAGAAGTCACTGAGGCCGAAGCCCTCCGCTACGGAGACACTCCCTCATCTCGAATCTGGTCTCTGACAATTTTCATGAAAACCCATATGATGTTGATGTATCTGAATACGTATTTTTAGATGATGATTGATTGATTGGGTCCTCTTCCTCTGACATCTATACATGCAGTCACATCCAGCAGCACAGTATGCCCAGAGAGTAATTGCCATGGGTTGAGACAGTGGTTTGTTGGCTGAGCTTGCAAGGCATGCATTTGTTTGGGTAAGGGCTGTGTGTGTGCAGTGTGCAAGTGCTGTGTGTGAGTGCGGTGTGTGAGTGCGGTGTGTGAGTGTGGTGTGTGAGTGCAGTGTGCAAGTGTGGTGTGCGAGTGCGGTGTGTGAGTGCAGTGTGCAAGTGTGGTGTGTGAGTGTGGTGTGGTATGTGGTGTGTGAGTGTGGTGTGCTGTGTGCTGTGTGCTGTGTGAGTGAGTGAGTGTATGCATGCCTGGAAAGTAATTGCCCATGGGTTGGGTTGTGGGTTGGGGGTTTGGGTTAGTGGTTGGGTCGGGTAGGGGGTTGGGATGTTGGGTATGGGGCTGTGGTGTGGTGGGAACGTATCTCTTTAATAATGCCATATGGAGCAGAGCAGGACAGCCCCTGCCATGACCAATGTGGAGTAAGGACAGGGAGCAAGTGCAGAACACATGGCTAGCTGTCTCTGATTAATATCAGGTACACTATGATGGCAACTTAATAACATTGATTTCCCTGGGTAGCATGTATATATGCAATCCTGCTTCCATTTTTATCAGTCACCTGCCAAGACTTTAACCCACATAGATGTGGAGGAGTGTCCATGCACCCTCCCTCTACCTGACATCTAGGGCTCCTAGCAGATCAGACCCATATTGGCATATCTTTGTGGGCCAATCTGAATGTTGGGGACATAGCATATGACTACATATATCACTGCATGTAGCTGCATCAGCCCATAACTCTCTCACCCCTTTCCCTGATCTGACTCCGCCCCTTGATCTGAGTATCTCCCTGCTTTTATTACTTTGTTGCCTACCTCATCATTTAGTTCTGTTGATCCTTTTTCTTCCAATTGATTCATATCTCTCATGTATATAGCCCTATGTGTTGCTGAGGGTTGGAATCTCAGCTTTGTCTATGACTAGGTTTTTGGGTGATACTTGACTTGAACTGACAAGCAATCCCTGACACTGAATGCACATTTCAATCTGTGGATATGGCTCAGATTCTTGGATTGGGTATGGAGTTTATTTACTGCAACAAATAGACCATTGCCTGAACTAAACACTTTGCATACAAATGAAGATGGCATATATTTGAAATTGCAGTACGGTTTGTTAGAGGGTTCCTCCCAAACTGGATGGCCAAGCTTGCAGCGCAGCGCTGAAGGCGCTGCAAGCTTGGCCATCCAGTTTGAGGGGAACCCTCATAACAATTGTAGCCTGGTTGCCTATGCCTCTGTCAGGGACACATCCGGGGTAGAGGAGGCCCGGGTGAGACACCCAACACTAGAAGTCTCACAGGGTGTGAGGCCCCGGCCCATGTCTATATTCCGCCCACAACATCAGTTGATGTTGTGTTGTGTAATAATTATGTCGCAACGCTAATTTAGCGTTGTGGAAGCTTCTCTATTTATTTGTGCCGAGAATGTATTAGATTGTATATAAACCCTTGGGGTAGCTGTAAAAGGTGGATCAGCCTTTACTTCTACCCCGTTAATATACAGCAAATTCAAGCGTATACTTAGACGGACTTCTGAGGCCTGAGGCGAATGGGGGAACGAAACGTTACCGTCCCCAAACTAGTAAGATACCTTTCACTTTTTTACGCTATATTGTCTTTTCCATTCTCGGCACCGCGTTACCGGCGCCGAAACCCCATTTGGCAATGCACGTGTCGTCGGCCCCTGACAACGTGCAACTTCGATCAAGTTCTCATGCAAACTTGTTGAACAACTCAACACCTCTTCTGGATGTCGTGGAGATACAACACCAGGAGTACGTCCAACGCTCCCACCAACACGGCCGGCCCCTCCACTGGCCATAGGGCGGAAGATGACACCACCTCAAGTGATGGTGGTGATCTGGGCCTGCAAGGGCCCAGGGACACGTCTCACCTATATGAGAGACGTTGACGAAGTCACAACGTCTGAAGCCCTTGCAGCTGAGACTCTTGCGGCATTCGTCCAATGCACACATCACATCCTCCATCCCCAACCCACTCCCTTGCATCTGAAACAGTGCAAGTACTAAGAAATCACTGACTTGAGGGGCGATGTCCATAACATGAATACCCAAATCTCTGGGAATAGCGATAACATCGCTCGTCTAGATCATAACATCATTAAGGTGGAGGAAAGACTTAATGAGAAATTAAACGAAATTCTCCTCACACTCTCTTGATGCGATGAGCCAAAGCCACCTGCAGCAATGGTGGATAACCCACCTGCAGACCCTCCAGTGAACCCAACAACGGGTGGGGACCCTATCATCGTCTCTGACCAGACAAAAAAAACCACTGTTGAGGCACAGGTGCCCCAAGAGGTCCCTGTAGTCCCCGTTAATCAAACAGGTCAACCAATCACTAAACCCGCTGTGGAGGCGCAAGCGCCCCAGGAGGACCCTGTAGTCCCCGTTAATCAAACGGGTCAACCAATCATTGGGGTCCCCATACCTGGAGGGATCCCCACTGTCTCTGCTGTCGTCACAGAGTGTCAGGGGATGGACCCCGGGTCCCCATGACCCCTCTCTCTATAGCCCACAGCCTAACCTGTGAACAGCCTGTCCTGGGCAATAGCTCTACTGTGGGTAAGAAAGTGAGAAGAAGGTTAACTTCTCACTTTCCCACAGTGGCCCCAATATGGCGAAAACTTCCGGGGATACCCGGAAGTCACATGAAGGGTAGGAACTGGGCCCGGAGCATGTGGCGCACGGAGCGTGCAGGGCAGAGGCGCACATGCGGGTCCAGGTGCGGGTCCGGACGCGGGTCCGGGTCCGGGCTAGTCAGGGTGTGTGCCCTGACACAGAGGCGACAAGTTCACGCCTGTCCGTCGAGGTACAAGAATCTGACGGACGATTTGTTCCCATCTTTAGTGGAACTAAGCCACCTACCCCATCGACAGCACCAGTAACCACTGACACCAAGGGGAAAAGTAGGGAGATCGACCCAGGACAACTGGCTGGATCGTCGACTGCGGGGGAGAGTGGAACTTCTCCATCCCATTTCAGGCCAGGCTTCGTGCCTGCGCTGTTCATTCTGTCGTCGCAACCCATGAACAGTGGGGTGAAAATACCACGGGTTGACGCTACTCAAACACGTAATTTCCCTCCTGACCACGGAAGAAAGAAAACAGTGCCAATGAAGGCCACTGTGGAGACGATACAGGAGGAGGACGGTGATGCGGAAGTCACCAGCGTTCTGTATGATTACTACACATGGAAAAAACGCCCAATCTACGTCCAGGATCGTGTAGATGACATTGGCGGACAGCCTGCCAAGGTCAGACCTATCTTCGCTAAGCGTAGTCTCAGTGAATCTACTTTCGACTTTAACGCTGTAGGAGAAATAATATTCAAAGAATAAAACAATGATCTATCAGAATAGTCAACAAACAGGTGACAAGTTCAGACGTTTAACAGATCTCATGATCTTTATGAGACTGGACAGACATTAGATCATTATAAATTATCTACACCCATGTAGTATGAGATTTAATCTACTACAATCATGCCTAGAACTTGGCATAGGTGTAATATTCAAAGAATATATCCCTACAACAAGAAAATAGCACATAGACGGCAGAATAAGAAGGAACATTGGGAAAGAAATGTGAATATCTCGGGAACCAGTAAACTTTTGACTGTAATCTTTTTACCATCTGAAAGGACTGTTTCTTAACTTTATCCACGGTTTTGTTCCATTCTAAAAGCTTCAAAACTGACGGAGATATCGCTCAAACGGCGAAACACCTTATAATTCATATATACTTATTTGCTAATTCTTACAAAAAGTAATGTGACTCAAGGGAAATATATTGGCGCCCGGAAGTCTGGCGGACCAAATACCATATGATAGAGTATTCCCCGGCGCGGGCGGACAGTTTTTGATCGCATCAAAAGAGGAGAAAATGCTAAAAAACCGGATCTTGTATATTTTCCCATGATTCATCAAAACTTTTTGATTTTAAGCTCAAATAAATCGGAACAAAAGAATGATTAATGATCTGGATCTCGGATCATAAGCATGAAGTGATTCAGAAGTCCGCGGATCGGTTAATTAATTGGGAAGGCTCTAGAACATTAGTAATGATGTGGCTTCACAAAAAGGGGTCAATTAGAGAACAGTCTAGAAAGTTCCTTTATAGCCGAGTCATTTCTAAAGATAACCGTTCGTAATTAAGGCGGTGTAGAGCATAGCTTCAGCGCTACAAGATCCCGCTAAGATCGGCCCAAAAGACAAAGAAATGAATTACTTATTGCTGAGTCATGTCCTAAGTCCATTATTAAGCTTACACAGCCCAAGCCCCTATATCATTCTAGAACTATCTATAATACAAATGTAGCACATGTAACTAGTGCGAGGCGTGGGAGTAGAGAGGCCTCTGAAAAGCATAAAAGGCCGCCGCTTCTGCCCCCTCTCAAACCTCAGGTAGAAATAAAAGTTTAATTCTCCTCACCAGTGGTTGGTTCATTTGCTCCAAAAGATAAAAGCAAATATTAGTTGTTAGCTAATATAAAACTAACACGTCACTCTAAGCGTGAGTTAGGGTCAGTTAGACACAGCTGAACAAAAGTGTCATAGTGAGAATTAGTGAGAATTTGGTGGAGGGACTTCTTAATTGAATAATCTCTCAGCAATTTTTGGTTATCACACCACAGGAGAAAAGTGAGCGATCCTGAACCTGCTAGATAACTAGCACGCACTCTAAGCGATAGAAAGAGCAGTTTGGTCACTCCGGTATTGAGTAACATTTATTGCGGAATTATTTTATTAGCAGTTTTCCTTCAGTAAATTATCAGGAAAATCACGTCCTACTGAAAAGTGGTAAATATAGGTGTAATATTGACTAGAAATCATAGTAAAGTCAATATAGAATTTTATCCATAGACGATCTATACGTCAGGTGAGATCGTTGGGGGGTGTTTATTGTTGTTTAGACAGTGAACAATCATATATTTGGCAACCAAAACACGGTCAGTATGCAAATCAGCACAAACTCTAATATCGTTATTGGACATAGGAAACTGGTTACATAAGGTGATCCAGCTCCGCTCCTTCAACGCCCATCTGGATGCAGACGCAGCATTCATATACAACGTGGGTTGTGGGGCAAACGGTGAAGACCCCGAAAGACTGTCCCACGGCACAGCACTCAGACGGGTGCTGGATAACTACCACCAATTCTCACAACCGCCTGCGGCTCCAGAAGGGAGCAAGAGGCATGTAGACCAAGTTAGGTCTAACTCAGGAAGAAGGCCCCACCGTCCAAATGGGGATGGTGATGACGAGGTTGGTGGCGAGGGTGGCTCGTCCTGGGCCAACCCACCATTCCTTGACCCATTTGGCACCGAGATAAAATGGGAGCCTTCATCCAACTTTCCAAACCGCTCGTCTGTACGACCTGGTTTGTTTGACTCAACCATGCGTTCATACACAGCACCTGCAGCACGAGTAGTGCCTGATCCATCTGAGTTCATGGCTCAGCTTCTTGAATCTGCATGCCGAAGTGTGGAGGTTCGAATCCTGCAGCCACTGCCTGCAGATGTACGCCCAGAACTGCTCAAAAGGATGCAGGGACTGACTCCGACCATCAAATGGTCTGGAGAGAATAACTCGAAGATATTCCACAACTGGCTGCACTCCTGGCTAGCCTATATGTCATCGTGTGGGTGGAAGGGTGAAGCTTATAATGAGTTTCATGTCCACACTTTGACAACTGCCATTGAAGGCAAGGCGCAAGACCTCCTGATGCACTATATATGCATTGGAGTGCAGAACGGGGTAACTCCCCCATTCTGGGATCTACTGGAGATCCTTATCTAGTAGCATCCACAAAAGCGTTCAAAACGCTTTCATACGATTCCACGAAGGGAATCAAACACTTCTATAATCAGCTGTATCGTGCAGCTGAGGAGATGATCACGCCTCCTGACCAGGCAACGTTCAATGAACGTTTCCTGAATGCCATCCCTGGCGAAATGCGTCGGGAGATGGTTATGTGCCACAAAATTTCCGTGGACTACACAACGAAAGACGAGTTGTGGACCGCCGTGCTCCACCTGGACCACGCATACGATTCTATTAAGGCGATCTCTGCATATCGTAACGACTCGCAGGTGCCAACCACATCGAAAACGACGCAAAAACATAATACCAATGCTGCAGCAGCTCCCAAAAAGGCTGCTGATTCCTTGTCTGCCAAGAAAGTGTACAAAAACACATTCAGGGGAAACACGTCAACTCTGAAGAGCGGACAACGCTCGACCTTCCGTGTGAGCTATTCGCCGGCTCCAAAAACAGAGAAGTCGACGTTGTCTACAGTGGCAAAATCGATGCCATCCTTGGATAAGGATGGGAAATCGCATTGTTATAAATGTGGGAAAGTAGGGTATCAACGTGATTGCCCAAATCACGACAAGCCCAAACCGCGCATGTACAACATAGCGGTTGAGTCTGACAAGTGGGACCTACAGGACTCGGAGCCTGTAGAAGAACCGGGAGGAGTTGAAGATCCTGCAGAGGTGCAGGACTATATGGCTGACGATGAGGCATTCGACAATAAACTCATGGATGACCCATATGACCCCAACCTCCTCGCTGAGGCAGAGGAGTACATAGAGGTGGATGCTGACATGTTCGTCGGTGCTATGACATTTGTGGATCCCATGGACGAAAACTTCTCCATTAAATTAGCATCTGCTTGGCAAGCGGACAAACTGCCATCTGATGAGCAGATAGTAGCTGAACTTGTCGACGATGCAGTAAAGACCTACAAAAGGGATGGTGTTATACTGGTCCCAAAATCTTCATCCAGCAAACTGTCAATGCAAAGTGTGACGAGTTCTTCAGTGCCTAACAAGCTTCTGAAGAAAATCCTGCCAATATTCGATGCAAAGTTTAGAATCTCACAAGAGGTGGGTAAATACCCTGAAAACCACAGCGCTGACTTAAGGCGGATGCTCACCGGCGAGGTTAACATCGCTGGGGTAAACGCTTTTGTCCTATTTGATAGTGGCGCTGAAACAAACGCCCTATCTCCAGATTTTGTCCAAGCAGTACACATTCCACTGCTCAAGTTGCCAAACCCCTTGGTTCTCCAGATGGGGACCAAAAACAGTCATTCATGCATAATGTATGGCATGAATACTCCCGTAACCATTCATGGGGTTACGTCTACTCACTATTTTGATGTCATCAACATTGACCGCTACGATGCCATTCTCGGAGCTCCTTGGCTGAATGCCAACGGAGCGTCCCTCAATTTCGAAACTCACACTGTCCACATAAAGACGGGCGACATCAAAATGTTTGATGTCCTGACAGAACGGGGTAAAACCTCCATGGGGGCTGCTGCATGCGGTCGCCCCAAACTTCCCTGTGCACCGAGATCCAAACTGTCATCTAAACAGACAGCATGATGCAATACGGCGAAGGCTGAAAACCCTTCGCCATGCGTCCTTGCCATGTCTGCTCAAAAAGATGCGGATACCTCCCAGTGGCCCAATCACTGGCCAAGCCCGAGGTCGAAAGACCTCAGGCTTCCCGACTGTTCCCACTTAGAGGGGCTGCCAATGACAGACCCTGAATTCGTGCCACTCAGGAATTGGTGGTGTGAACGTTTCAAGGACGTCATGGCACCAGCCCCTGAGGTCCTGCCTCCGTTCAGGGAGGTTAACCACCGGATCAACTTGATTGATCCGAATAAAAAATAAGGGCTACGTGCCCTCAAGCCCTCGAACTGCAGCTTCAAGAAAAAATCGCTCGTTATGAGCGTGCCAAGTGGTGGGAATGCAAGGCAGTCACGATGGCTGCTCCACTTCTTTGTCTTGCAAAGAAGGACGGTTCTTTATGGACTGTAATCGATGCGAGAAATCGCAACACGAACTCTATTCTCGATGTCACGCCCATGCCTGACATGCGTTTCATCATGGATAGTATGGCTCGGGTAACTTATCCATCAAAAATCGATATGACGGACGTGTATGAACAGATTCGTATCAAACTAGACTGCGTACAATACACGGGGATGAGTACCCTGTACAGTACTTTCATATCGAACATGCTGCAACAAGGGGACTGTAACGGCCCTTCCACGTTCCAGCACGTTTTGACTTGGATCCTAAGGGACCAAATCGGTCAAGCCGTCCATGTATGGTTCGACAACATATTCACTGGAACTATGACAGTGAAGCAACACAATGAGAAATTCTTGTGGATATATACTTGTCTAAAGGACGAGAAGCTCTATGTGAGCCCAAGGAAATTTGAGCCATTCACCCCTGTACTTGACATACTGGGGTGTAAAGTGGACTCAAACGGAATCCACACAGATTCCGACAAACTAGACAAAATAAGGAACTGGCGGATGCCAGAGAACCACACCGAGGTTCTGCGATTCCTAGGTCTCATTGAGTACCTAGCAAAATTCCTGCCCAACATCAGTGCATACACTGGACCGTTGCAATCCATATGTACCAGCCATATGCCGTTCCGCTGGAGCGCCCTACACAAAAAATGTTTCGTGCAAATCAAAGTAATCGCGTGCAAGACGCCAATTCTAAAGCCCATAATTGTCATATCCGTGCATACCCGACCCCGACCCGACTTCTGGACCTCCACCCTCTTTGTCAGAGACCAGATTCAAGACGAGGGAGAGTCTCCGTAGCGGAGGGCTTCGGCCTCAGCGACTTCTGCCAAGAGCGCTGTGCCTAGTGACATGTCTGTGCCCTAACTTACTGACTGGCAATCAGAACCGAAGGGGGGTAACTCTAGTTGATTTTATTACTGGAGTGTAACCTATGTACAAGTGGGATATATATATGGTTACAGCGAAGACGGGTCCGCAATTGGCGGAGCCGAATGGAGCGGAGCTAACGGGGTTAAACATTAGCCGACTGAATATTACCAACGAGTCGGGTTGCGGGGTTAGCGGAAAGGCAGGTGATAACCCAGAAATTGAAAGGAGGGATAGGCCTGAAGGTGGGCTCTGCAGGGCAGGCGAGTGTATTGCCCAGTGGAGATGGGAGTGCGCTAGCGGACGTCAGAGCTGTCCGGAAGTCTTCGGGGCTCCATACTTAGGGAGGCATAGGTAATAAATTGAAATGAGGGGGTGGTGACCATCGAGGGGTACCAAGAGGATTGCGGAATACGGGAGCTCTGAGGTTAGTGAGGGAGGAGTGGAGTTAGACTGGAGGGATCGGAGGGACCGGAAGTCGGTGGCTGGGGATGGATATGACAGTATCCCCTTCTTAGGCCTGAACCCTTGAAGGCCCAGAATTAGTAAGGTGAGGGGAGCTGTACTTACAGAAAATGTTAGAACCGGGCGGAAACAGACGACTCTGGAGTGGAATTGGAGACTTAGCGTGGAGGGACCTTGGCCTCAGCGACTCAAGTGGAGCGCTGTGCCATTGCTGTTTGTCCATTTGGTCCTTAATTTCACAGTAGGTGAGCAGGAAGTCTCTAGGGGGCATTTCAGGTCGATTTCGGACTAAACCAAAACGAGTATGTACAAGTGCCGATATATATAATGGAAGGGGCAAAAGCACAAGGAGAACAAAGGGTAACCGAATCGGAACGAAGACGTCTGAACGGGAATAAAGGGTAGAAGGAGCGGAGTGGTACCGAAGGTCATAAGGCAGGACCTGTGATACGTCCGAAAGGAGGTAGGGAGGGCGAGGCCCAGAGGGGCAGGAGGATGAGGGGAAAACGTGAGAAATACATTACAAGCGGCGAGAGTGCTGAAGGCGATCCACGAAGCTCGGGGGTTGCGGAGCTTACGGAGGTTACGGAGGCGGGGTTGAAAGTCCGAGGGATATTGGCAATGGTGTTCACGTAGTATGAGGTCACCAATGCAATGGACTAAGACCGAGGTGGAGTCAAAGTCCGAGGTAGGGACTATGACGGAGGCTCGGAGTAAGGTATGAGCGGTGTCCGAGTGCGAAGTACGGAACAGCGGTGGAAGGTCGTAACTTGGCGGAAGGGTGGCGGAGGAGTAACAGAGGGAGAAGAGAGGGGAAAGGTAAGGAAGAGGGAGTGGCGGAAAGGAGAGTAGTCAGATCCGAAGGTGAGTATCGGAGCGGATGGGGGAAGCGTAGGGGGATGACGGGAGGGTGGAGGTGTTGTGAAGGGGGAGCAGAGTAGTAGGAGGGTGGCGAGTGGGGCGGTGTTCGGTCCGAGATGAGTATCGGAGCGGACGGAGATAGGGTCGGAGAGGTAAGGGGGAGGTGTGTTGCCAAGACCGAAGGTGAGTATCGGAACGGCAGCGGTAGGTTATGACTCCAGAGGTGAAGAGGGTGGAGGTCCGGAAGTTGGGTCGGGGTCGGGTATGCACGGATATGACAGAAAAAGAAAAAATGGGAAAATGAAAACAGAAGTGAGGAGTGGAGGGAGAAGGAGAAATGGGAGAGGAGTCAGGGTTCCTAAGGAGCTTCGGGTCCAGGCTTTGCTGGGTACCGAGAGTGGAACGCTTCGATGAGGTCGGAGGCATGATCGAGTTCGCCGGCAAGGAGCCATTGTGTCTCCTCGTCGGTCCCTTCATAGCCTAGCCACTTGACCAGGTAGAGCAACTTGTTGCATCTACGTCAGTCGATCTTGGAGTCTAGTATCTCCTCGATCTCAAACTCCATCTCGCCTTCGATTTCTACGGGAGGCGGAGGTGGCTGGTGGCGGTTCGGAATGGTGTTCGGGACGGAGGGTTCGATCTGCAAGACATGGAATACCGGGTGAATGGCTCGCATGTTTTCTGGCAGGCGGAGAGTGAGGGAGTGAGTTCCAATGCGGGCAATGATCTCAAATGGGCCGAGGTTTTTCTTGGAGAGCTTTTTGGAAGGTCAGGTGGAGCGGAAGTACTTGGCCTTTACGTAAACCGAGGTTCCTACTTCGAAAGCTGGGGCAGGCTCCAACGGGAGTCTGCCAGGCCCTGATAACGGATCTGAGCGAGATGCATTTCCTCGCAAAGGAAGTGGTGGAGGGAGTCGAGATCGACGGAGTACTCTTGGGTGCATACTGATGTCAGGTCTCACTCTGGGTGAACGGTGATGTTTGGATGGTAGCCTTTGTTGGCGAAGAACGGGGAGATGCCCGTGGTGGCATTCGGAGCGTTGTTGTATGTGAACTCTGCGAGAGGCAGTAGTTCGGACCAATTGTCCTGCTGGTAGTTACTGTAGATGCGCAGGTACTGCTCGAGCGTCTGGTTCATCTGTTCGGTCTGACCATCTCCTTCCGGGTGATAACCGGAGGTGAAGTGGAGGCAGATGTTGAGGGCCTTACCAAGTGAACGGAAAAAATGAGAGACAAACTCCGGACCCCTGTCAGAGGTGATGTGGGATGGAACTCCGTGCTTGGAGAACACGTGGAGGAAGAGCTTGGCCAGTTCCGGAGAGGTGATGGTATCGTGGGTAGGGATGAAAATGCACTGTTTGGACAGGCGGTCCACAACGACCAAGATGGAAGTGAATCCGGAAGAGGAGGGTAGCTGTTCGATGAAATCCATGGAGATGGAGTTCCAAGGACGTTCGGGGATGGGGAGTTGTTTGAGTAAGCCATAAGGCTTATGACGGGGGACCTTGGCACGGGCACACGAGGTGCAGGAGGATACGTAACTCTTGATGAAGTTACGGATGCCCGGCCAGGTATACTCACGACGTACTAGATCCAGAGTCCGGTTTTGCCCAAAGTGTCCGGAAAGTTGGTGGTCATGTTTGTCTCGCAAAACGTGGAGACGGAGATCGTTAGAATCCAGCACGTAAATGCGATTGTCCAGCCTTAAGAGGCCTTCGGCATCAACGGACCAGTGGGAGTTGGGGAGGTTGGGGGAAGCGAGATGAGAAGAGATTGAGGTGTCAGAGGAGAGGGAGGTTAGGATGTCTCGATGAAGAGCCTCTGTGTCGACGAGTACGGCTGCTCAGATTACTGTGGCAGCTAGGAACGTAGCTCGTAAGGATGCAGTGAGCTGCTCCGAAGTGAAGACTGGTCGGAAGTTCTGCAGATTGGCGCGAGTGTAGTCCATATCCCCTTCTTTGGGATAGACGTCCCAACATCTTGTCAACGCATCTGGTTTAACTCCGAGTCTTCCAGGACGGAATTGGACTGTCATGTGGAATTGGGAGAGGAACTCTGACCAGTGGGCTTGCCGTCGGGTCAAGAGTTTGGTGGTGGAGAAATACTCGAGGTTCTTGTGGTCGGTGACGATGACGATTGGGGTTCCTGAACCTTCGAGGTAATGATGCCATGATCGGAACGCATCATGAATGGCGAGCAGTTCCTTGTCATGGGTGTCGTAATTGAGCTCTGGCACCGAGAGTGTTCTAGAGCGGAAAGTGACGGGGCGAATCTCTCCATCATCACAGCGAATGGAAAGGATTCCGGAGATCGCGTAATCGGAGGCGTCGGTTTCTACAATGAGGGGGGCGTCGGGTAGCCAATGTGTGAGGATAGGAGCGGAAGTGAAGGCCTCTTTCAAGGTGTTGAAAGCAGAGCGACAATCGTCAGAGAATAGCCAGGGGGCTCCTTTACACGTGAGGCACGTCAAGGGGACCACAATGTCGGAGTATTGGTGAATGAAACGCCAATAGAAGTTAGCGTAGCCAAGGAAGGATTGGACATCCTTGACTTTACAGGGCTCGGGCCAATCTTGGACGGCTTTGACCTTCTCGATGGACATGGTGAGTCCAGAAGGAGAGAGGCAGTAACCGAGATATTCCGTAGTGTCCGTATGGAACTCGCATTTCTTCGGATTGGCATTGTAACGGGTCTATCTGACTAGACTCACAACAGGAAGGAGGGGGGATAGAAATCTCACTGAGGTCAGGTAAGAGGTGGGGTATATTGGTCCAGTTGAGTCTGGTGCTGATAACTCTCTAGCTACTATACAGCGGGTCACGGAAGAGTCCGATCAACAAATAAGGAAAGAACATCACATGACAATAAGGAAATGGAAACATCGGGCTCTAGACACCGGAAATGGAATCAGAAAAATAAGGAAAAATAAGGAGTGTGTATGAGAAGTGTGTGCTATGTGTCTAGGATGTGGGGAGTTTGTTGAGCATGGTGGAATCGCGGGATTTGGCTCGTTTATGGTACACTGGCAAATCCCCGTTACAGCATATAGGCCGTGTTTGCAGAGTCTCCTAAGAACTTCTCGGACATGCTCCTGATGCGAAGCCATGTCTTCCGAGTAGGTAAGGATGTCGTCTAGGTAGACTACCACAGAAACATCCAAGAGGTCGGCAAAGATCATGTTGACGAATCGCTGGAAAGCCGCAGGTGCATTCGTGAGACCGAATGGCATGACAAGCCACTCATAGGAACCATAGCGTGTGCAGAAAGAGGTCTTCCATTCATCACCTGCTGCAATGCGAACCAGGTGGTAAGCATGCCAGAGGTCGAGTCTGGTGTAGACCGTGGCACAGCTAGGTGCATCAAGGAGGTCGGAGATGTGGGGAAGTGGGTAGCGATCATTTTTGGTGATCTTGTTCAGCCCTCGGAAGTCAACGCAAAGACGGAGGGATCCATCCTTCTTGTGGATGAAGAGGACCGGTGCCGCGTGAGCAGAAGTAGCAGGGCGAATGAAACCGGAGGCTAGGTGTTCATCTAAGAACGCCCGGAGGGCCTCAAGTTCCGAAGGAGAGAGAGAGTACATGGTACCCAAGGGTGGGGAGGTGCCTTCCTCAAGGTCGATCTTGAGGTCGTGCTCACGGTGCGGTGCCAGTGTTGAGGCTTTGCTCTTACTGAACACATCTGCGAACTCATGATACTCCTTTGGGATGGCCGAGAGGTCGACAGAGTCGGTGTGGGATGAGGCAGCCCTCAAGTGGCTTTCCTCAGAAGGGATGGTTAGGCTGAAGGATTCCGATCCTTCAAGTCGGCAAGCCTTCGTGAATGTGGAACGGCTGACGAACTCAATAGATGGTAACGGAGGGGTAACAGCCTGCGACTGAGGTGCTGGCGAAACATCAGATGGTTGGATGTCAGACGACGGCAGTGGTGCCGGAGAAGACAGGGGAGAGCTTGGAGTAACTGTCTTGGTAGGTTCGGAAGTTTGGAACGTGATACTGCTTGAGACCCAGTCAATCAATGGATTGTAGCGGGTAAGCCAGTTGTGTCCTAGGACTAGGGAACATGATCCATCCAGCGATGTGACAAAGAAGGTCGTAGGGGTGATGTTTCCGGAAGCGAAGTGGAGGGGAATATCAACGGCACGGGTTATGATTGAGTTGGTGCTACCGTCGAATAGGCGTAGTTGTAGGGGTTTAATCTGGTATGTCTTCAAGGCCAACTTTTTTACGAATGTGTCGTCGATGAAGCAGTCCGAAGAACCAGAATCTACAAGTGCGGGTACGTTCTCATAGGAGCGGAAAAGTTTATTTTGTGTCCTTATATTGGACGGAGGAGAAACAGGAGGAGAAAAGGAAGAGAAGCGGAGAGAGGTGGATCGATCTACGGAAGTAGTTGGAGGGGGCAGAGGAGAGAGTGGTACATCAGCAACACTATCTACAATGGGTAGGACATTAACTGAAGGGTCAACATTGAGAGGAGAACATAGACCATTTGAAAGAGAAAAGGAAACAGGAATGTGGAGGGAGGATAAGTTGGAAATGGAAGACGCGTTTAAACGCACTTCTTTGAGCGCACGGAAGGAAGGATCGCAACCCCCAGTCCGTGCGGAGTCCATGGGGGTGCGGACTAATTTTTTGCTTCTGCGGAAGCGGATCCTTGCTCCTCGGTCTGGGCCGAACGGGCCTTAGACATGCGAGAAGAAGACTTGGGACAGTCCTTGACCATGTGGCCAGACTGACCGCAGAACATACAAAGTTTCTCGTCGAGATGATGCTTACGCTCTTGTGGCATGAGCTTACCGTTGTCTCCGAGTTTAGACGAGAAGTCCAGTTTAACGGAGCTGGCCTCGGACTTCTTATTGTCCTTTGGAGGCCTACTACCGGAAGCGGAGTTGAAAGAGGAGGAGGAAGGGATGGGGTCGGAACGAGAAGCGGTGGTGGACTTGTCGAAAACGTTAGAGGAAGAGGGTTTCGCGTGACGTGTAACTTCCAATTTACGCTCCCAATAGTGCGCATCAAGAGTTTGGGACAGGGTGCGAAGTTCAGAGAGAGTAGAGGGTTTACTTACTCTAGCAATATCGTCCTTGATACGTTCCAGCAATCCGTTGTAGAAAAAATGACGAAGCGCGGCTTCTCCGTAACTGTGAAGTTGAGAGGCATGTCGATTGAACTCGACAATGTATTTATTGATGTGGTGCCTGTCCTTCATGTCCAGGGTCATCAGTTGAACCTCGGCATCGCCCACAGGATCGTGAGGGCCGAAGTTAGTTTGAAGTTCATTAACAAACTCTTGATAGTCGTTCATCCATCCCGGACGAAGCGTGGAATCCTGGTCGAATAACAGGTCCGGCTCGAACCAATTGAGGGCCATTCCCTTGAGGTAGGACTGCGCAAATATGACTTTAGTGCAGTCGCTAGCAAAAGCGAGGGGACGGTCCTGGAAATTGAGCTCGCATTGGACCAAGAATACTCGGAGTTCTCGGGGATCCTTTCCGTCGAACTGTTCGGGTTTGCGGACCTTGGTCTGGAGAGCAGAAGATGGTGGTCATCGTCATCGTCCAGTGTGACGAGCCAGACTGGCAATGTGTCAGGGACAGCTCTGAAAGCGGCAAGGTCCCAGGGTGCGGGACTTGGGGGACGGATAGCAGCTATGCGTAGCGGCGATCCCGTCGCAGGGTGAGCGTCCCCGACCACTTAGTCTGAAGTGGAAATGTGAGAAGAAGGCTACTTCTTCGGTTCCCACTCCAGCTGTTATTATATACATGCGGGAATGATCACGTGGGGTGCGCCATGTCACCCTTGCACACAGCCACAGCTCTCCGGGTGCTTCTGCGGAAGATCCCGAGAGGGCCCGCTGTGGGTGCAAGGCAAGTGTGGCGGCGGTGGCAGTGGTATAGGGATGTAAGATACAGGAGGGGAGATGGGCGTGTGTGCCGGTGATACATTGAGCAGGGGGAAAGGTGGTCCATGTAAGAGAAAGAGAGAAAGAAAGAAAGGAGGAAAGGAGAACAGGAGAAAGGAAGAGGGAGAGGAGGGAGAGGCGGTGTGGAGCGGGGAAGCGGAGCGGGGATCGGGCGGGGCATGTCGGGGCATGCCCTGACACAATGGCTTGGGCCAATTGTGCAATAGCCACGTTGGAGGTGGGTTCGGCATCGTTGGTGGTTGGGACAGTGGGAATGGGAGGATCAGCAGGGGGAGGATCGACGAAGTCGGGGACCTCGGAACTGAGTCCAAAGAAGTGGACGGGGTCTATGGGTTGTTCTGTGGTGTCTCCAAAGTCGGAGTCTGCAACTGGTGATCGATTCCTAACAGGGCGCATGATCGGAGTTGATGGGAGAGGGGTTTCAAGGTTAGAAAAGCTTCAAAACTCAACTGGGTTTCTCGCCAATCGACTAGGACCAGGCTGAGAGGGTTCTGGGGAAGGTGAGGTGGAGTTGGGAACTAATGTGCGTAATTGCGAACGAGTGCAAAGGACTTTTGGTGCCATACAAGACATGTACTAGTCAGGGAGTAATAAAATACTGTCAGAGACCAGATTCGAGACAAGGGAGAGTCTCCGTAGCGGAGGGCTTTGGCCTCAGCAACTTCTGCCAAGAGTGCTGTGCCTAGTGACATGTCCGTGCCCTAACTTACTGACTGGCAATCAGAACCGAAGGGGGGTAACTCTAGTTGATTTTATTACTGGAGTGTAACCTATGTACAAGTGGGATATATATATGGTTACAGCGAAGACGGGTCCGCAATTGGCGGAGCCAAACGGAGCGGAGCTAACGGGGTTAAACATTAGCTGACTGAATATTACCGACGAGTCAGGTCGCAGGGTTAGCGGAAAGGCAGGCGATAACCCAGAAATGGAAAGGAGGGATAGGCCTGAAGGTGGGCTCTGCAGGGCAGGCGAGTGTATTGCCCAGCAGAGACGGGAGTGCGCTAGCGGATGTCGGAGCTGTCCAGAAGTCTTCGGGGCTCCATACTTAGGGAGGCGTAGGTAATAAATTGAAATGAGGGGGTGGTGACCATCGAGGGGTACCGAGAGGATTGTGGAATACGGGAGCTCCGAGGTTAGTGAGGGAGGAGCGGAGTTAGACTGGAGGGATCGGAGGGACCGGAAGTCGGTGGCCAGGGATGGATATGACACTCTTCACCTCCGGAGTCATACCCTATCGCTGCCGTTCTGATACTCACCTTCGGTCCTGGCAACACACCTCCTTCTACCCCCCACGCCACCTCTACTCCTCCTTCCCTCTCCTCCCCTATCTCCGTCCGCTCCGATACTCACCTCGGACCAAACACCGCCCCTCTCGCCACCCTCCTACTACTTCTCCACCCTCCTACTCTGCTCCTCCTTCACAACACCTCCACCCTCCCATCATCCTCCTACGCTTCCCCCGTCCGCTCCGATACTCACCTTTGGACCTGACAACTCTCGTTTCCGCCACTCCTTCTCCCCTACCTCTCTCCTCCCTCTGGTACTCTTCCGCTGACCTCCTGCCAAGTTACGACCTTCCACCGCTGTCCTGTACTTCGTACTCGGACACCGTTCGTACCTTTGCTCCGAGCCTCCATCATAGTCCCTACCTCAGACTTTGACTCCACCTCGGTCTTAGTCCATTGCATTGGTGACCTCATACTATGTAAACACCATTGCCAATATTCCTCGGACTTTCAACCCCGCCTCCGTAACCTCTGTAAGCTCCGCAACCTCTGAGCTTCACGGATCGCCTTCGGCACTTTCGCCGCTTGTAATGTATCTCTCGCGTTTTCCCCTCATCCCTATTTGGACTACTGCTTCTTCCCATTCTAGCCAGTTAGTCATCACCCCCACTTCTCCCCATCCTCCTGCCCCTCTGGGCCTTGCCCCCCCTACCTCCTTTCGGACATATCACAGGTCCTGCCTTATGACCTTCGGTACCGCTCCACTTCTTTTACCCTTTGTTCCCATTCGGACGTCTTCATTCCGATTCGGTTTCCCTTTGTTTCCTTGTGCTTTTTCCCCCTCCATTATATATATCGGTGCTTGTACATACTCGTTTTGGTTCAGTCCGAAATCGACCTGAAATGCCCCCTAGAGACTTCCTGCTCACCTACTGTGAAATTAAGGACCAAATGGACAAACAGCAATGGCACAGCACTCCGCTTGAGTCGCTGAGGCCAAGGTCCCTCCACGCTAAGTCTCTGATTCCACTCCGGAGTTGTCTGCATCCGCCCGGTTCTAACAATAATCTGGGATATACCAGATTCAAATTCAATTGGTTCAGAAGACCGAGACAAGTACCATGTCTGGGTGATCACTGACGCCTGCCCCACTGGCGTCGGGGCCATGCTCGCACAGGGTGCAGAATGGCAAACCTCTAACCCTGCTGCGTTTATGTCGAAGAAATTCACCCCGACTCAATGGGTGTATTTCGCCTATGAGCTGGAAGCGCTCACCAAATGGCTCAACGAGCTGACTGGTGGGCGGAAATTCACTGTGGTCACTGACCACAAGGCGCTTACTTACTTCAAAGAGAAGAATCACACTGCACCACATCACATTCGTTGGCAAAATTTCTTTCACAGTTTCAATTGTGACATAGTGTATGTACAGGGCCACACAAACAAAGTGGCTGACACCCTGTCATGATACTATGAATCCTTGTCAGACGAGGATGTCCACTATGACGATTACGTATCCACAGATATACGGATTGATAAAGAGGGTGACGATGTAGGCGGGCACAGCCTGTCAAAAACCCATGAAGGAACGGGGGTAAATGCGTGAGTCCGAATGCAGGTGGGGCTCAACTAGAGAGGGGTCCGAGGGCTCCAGTAGTGAACCGAAGCTTCTCAGGGAGCCCGGTTCTGCTGGATGGTACAAGAGGCTCTAAGAAGGACACGGCCTCAGCGACTCGGAGGGAGCGCTGTGCCTCTGTGACGTCTCAGTTAGTCCTTGTATTTCTTATGTCTGAGGTATCTTGTAGAATGGGAGCGGAATTCACTCAGAGGGACTTTGGGTGGCATTTTAGTCGAGATTAGAACTGAGGAACTACAGGTTCTAATCTACTGTCATATCCGTGCATACCCGACCCCTTCTCCGTCCGTTCCGATACTCATCTCGGACCGAACATCGCCCTACTCGCCACCCTTCCTACAACTCCGCTCCCCCCTCACCACACCTCCACCCTCCCGTCATCCCCTACGCTTTCTCCGTCCGTTCCGATATCCACCTTCGGACCTGACTACTCTTCCTTACCTGTCCCCTCTCTCCTTCTTCCGTCACTCCTCCACCACCCTTCCGCCAAGTTACGACCGTCCACCGCTGCTCCGTACTTCACACTCAGACACCGTTCGTACCTTACTCCGAGCCTCCGTCATAGTCCATACCTCGGACTTTGACTCCACCTCAGTCTTAGTCCATTGCATTGGTGACCTCATACTACGTGAACACCATTGCCAATATTCCTCGGACATCCAACCCCGCCTCCGGCACTCTCGCCGTTTGTAATGTATTTCTCGCAATTCCCCCTCATCCCTATTTGGACTACTGCTTCTTTCTATTCTAGCCAGTTAGTCATCACCCCCACTTCCCCTCATCCTCCTGCCCCTCTGGGCCTCGCCCACTCTACCTCCTTTCGGATGTATCACAGGTCTTGCCCTATGACCTTCGGTACCGCTCCGCTCCCTCTAACCCTTTGTTCCCGTTCGGACGTCTTCGTTCCGATTCGGTCACCCTTTGTTCTCCTTGTGCTTTTGCCCCTTCCTTATATATATATCGGCGCTTGTACATACTCGTCTGGTTTCAGTCCGAAATCGACCTGAAATGCCCCCAAGAGACTTCCTGCTCACCTACTGTGAAATTAAGGACCAAATGGACAAACAGCAATGGCACAGCGCTCCGCTTGAGTCGCTGAGGCCAAGGTCCCTCCACGCTAAGTCTCCGATTCCACTCCGGAGTCGTCCGTTTCCGCCCATCTCTAACATCTACGGGTATTTATAAAGGGGGATGCAAAGTCCGAACCGACAAATGGGAAAACACCGAAAGGTACCGAAAGGTCCCGAACGATATTAGAACGGGGAACCGAGGTGTCGGGCCAAGGAGGGCGGAGTTGAAGGCCAGAAAATGAATGCGGAAGACAAATGGACAAAGGGGGTTAGCCAACTGAATGGAAGGAAGAAGGTAGTCGTGCTAAGAATAGAAGGTGACTAATAAGTGATAACGTGAGGGAGATCACCAAAGGATGTGGGTAG
Source organism: Cantharellus anzutake (assembly GCF_015039405.1). Lineage (NCBI taxonomy): Eukaryota > Fungi > Basidiomycota > Agaricomycetes > Cantharellales > Hydnaceae > Cantharellus > Cantharellus anzutake. The sequence goes on from NW_024066961.1 coordinate 246,041, forward strand.
CTCCAAAAGCGGAGTTGTGTATCCGAAGGATGTTAGGTGACTCAAATAAATGAAATGGGTGGAGGAGAGGTTTAAGGGCATGTCACGGGATGTTGGAGGTCCGTCGGGGTATCGGAGCAAATCCGGGGTCTCCGAATGTTCCGACTCGGGACCGAGGTTCCGGGATGGGAGTGGCCAAAGATCGGTGTGCTGCAACCAGACCGGAGCTGAGACAATCAGGAGGAAGGGTGACTTGGGGAGTGAGGGAGGCATGGTGTAGGGGATGGTGAAGTTGTTAGGAAGGTGTGGTGTGGTGGGAGTGCACGGGGTCGGGATTCCGGGATATGACACAGCCGGTACCACGCAAACAAGCCGATTATCGCGATTCCACCACCCACATCAAGCACCCCACTTCCGAAACACATCTACCACTGTTCCAGATACCCCTTCCACGTTTCCCATATTTTTTCCAATTTTTTCAAGCCATTCCTGACCACGCACAACCATCAGTTTCCAAATTGGGTAACTATCACCCGCATATTCCACCGCTTCCTCTGTATCTCCATCAATTCTCCACCGATCCGGACGAATTTGGTATCGTTGGAAAGCCCTTGTCAACACAAGTCGAACGATGTTACGAGTGACGTATTTGGTTCAGCGGTTGAGGCGATCGCCATGTTTCTTTATTTCCTTAACAACGTTAATATTTCTTTGATATTGCTTTTTTCTTATTTGTTCTTTGTGGATCTGTTGCCGTCCTAAACCCGTCGGATCATTCGGATTTCCATGCATACTTTTTTCATATTTATAGTTACCCTCTTTCCTGTATTTACAAAGAGGACTCCCCCAACAGAGAGAGGTGCTCCCCAACAAGAACATGAAGTTCTAGCAAAGTTTACCAGCGCCCAGAGCGGCGAATACAAAGCCAAAGAGGCTCAAGACATCGTGCAGGGACAGAGTTCCCATCAGTTTGATTATCAGTGAGATTTACGAGTTTATCATTTTTATCACATAGCACCGGACCATTTCTCCTCCCCCCTCCTCCTCATCCGAACCTCCCCTGAGCATTCCCAACTCTGTGGCCCCCTCTCTTTCTCGTTAGGGTGGTAGATCCCTTGCCCCCTTACAACGACCTGCCCTGGTAGTGCAAGGTTGACTTGTTGTTGTTGATGTGGGGGAGTGTGGTGGTTGGGTCCTGGACTACATCTCGATCCAACTGGTCATTGCGGGCTAGACTGGGTAGCATAAATAGAGGGCAAAGTTTGCGAGTTGTTCGAGTTGTTCGAGTTTTTGGGGCTTTGCATGGTTGGTCTTGCCTTGGAGAAGATACCAACCAGATCACGGTACGCGCACCTAATGGACACCCGAGACCATGCTAGACTGTGGATAGGGGGCAGAGGGAGTCTAGGAGACTCTTCCTCAGAGTCCTTAGGATGTATCCACTCCATTCTGGATCATGAGAACATCTCCATTTTACGCATTATCACAAACACCCTCTCGCTTTTTGTCCACAATCCTCACCTGGACCGTCTATAGAAACCTCATTTTTACAAGTCCATACAAGCCCCATTTTTGCGCATTTTCACAAAGAATCTTGCCCTGGCAAACATTGAACCAAGTCAGGCCAAAATCCTTTTGTTAAAATCCCCACTACACCACCACTCACTCACGTCCATAACATTTGCAGAGAAAGTCTATATATATATATTGACCCAAACTCCAGCACACCATAATCAATAATTGGCAGTAGCGAGTTTGACTGACTTGACTTTGAGTAATGGAGCATTGGACCGGACACATTTGGCCCAAGACTCATACATATCCTAAGGAAGTGATGAGATGACTTGGTCCGACTTGATTTTGGTGGTCCGCTTTGTTTTTGACTTGGATGTATGGGACATTAGACTGTTTCATTGAAAACATGCAGTTTGTGACGATTGTATAGGTAACGCGTAGATAAAATGGTAAATCAAAGTCGATTCTAATTCAGGTCAAGTCCTCGCACGGCCTTTGGTACCCTAGAGAGGTGGAAGTCACGATAATATACTGTGCTCTTTATATATGTAATATACTACATATCCTAAGGAAGTGATGAGATGACTTGGTCCGACTTGATTTTGACTTGGATGTATGGGACATTAGACTGTTTCATTGAAAACACGCAGTTTGTGACGATTGTATATGTAACGCGTAGGTAAAATGGTAAATCAAAGTCGATTCTAATTCAGGTCAAGTCCTCACACGGCCTTTGGTACCCTAGAGAGGCGGAAGTCACGATAACATACTTTGCTCTTTATATATGTAATATACTACATATCCTAAGGAAGTGATGAGATGACTTTCACCCCATCCTCATCACCTTTTCACAAACTGTATGGCCACCTCTCCGACCCTGTCCGGATCTTCACCATTTCCGGCGAGTTTTCTGGGCACAAAATCCCATTGAGTGAGGATTTACTCGATGCTCGAATGGTCATGGAGGCGAAGCTAGGTAATTTGCCAAAGAAGGCCAGGGTGTTTATGATGCTCAATTCAACGACCGTGATGTTTGTAATGGTATTGTGACATGCGCAGCGCTCTCCCTTGATGGTTGCCATGTAGCTCTTGGTTTTGGTAGTGGTGTCGTCGAGCTTGCCGATATCGACCATCAGTGTACGATTTCCCGATTCCAGCTCGATCCACCCAACCATCCAGTCTAGATCGAATTTGTCCATGGCAGCCACCGAGTTGAGGGGAACATCACCATCCTTGGCCACGATATGACTTCCATTAATATCGGTACTCTTCCCACCAATCCTCTTCCTGCTGTAACTCGAGTATCAGATAATGGATTATTTATCGTACGGGTTCCACGGAACACTGATAGTTCTTGGTACGACAGCATGACCCTCATATCCATTTCGGGTGACCCGCACATGCACCACCTTGCACCCCCTACTTCCAACAGTTTCACTTCAACTTCCAACCCTCCTATCTTAGCCTCCAAGTCTTCTACTAGGTCCTCTGCATTCCCAGTGATCGCTATTCCTCACCGTCGCACGCTTGGATTTTCTCCGGCCGCACGTTATATCGGCGCTTTTGATGGCCTCAGTGCTTTCACCTGGTTGACAGGTTCAGGTGAGCTCATTGCGAGTTATTGTGTGACGGATTTCGATTTTTGGATCATGAATCCTGCTGCTCCCCTCACCCGCTCTTATCGCATCCCTGATCCTGTATCCCCCTTTCCTTGACAGAAGGCGAAGCAGCAGATATACATCATTCCAAAATGCGTGCAGGGCATAACTTGGATGAATCCTGGATCAAGTGCCCATTTCATGTTCTCTTGCAGAAGGAGAAAAAGCGGGGGATCTGGAAGCAGCCATTGTTGGAGTAACAACGACCCGTGACTTACCAACCAACACCACATGATCACTCTTACATCCGTATTTGCCTCGTGACACAATGTATATAATTGTATATACTGTTTTCACTCTACTTTCCTTTTCTCCTCAGTTCTTCACGGGATAGCCGCACTGCCACATCATCACGAGGCTGCGGGGTATTAAGATAGATTTATCATCATCATCATCCTCAGTTCTTCATTTACGGAGACTGAGGTTAGTATCATTGCTTTTAGTTAGTTGTTACATTACTTACTCTGTACTCTTCTGTACTATAGCTCCCGCTTTAGGTTAGTACTAAACGTAGTAATTCAGTTCTTCATTTATGGAGACTGAGCTCCCGCTTTAGCCCTCCTATTAGCCATTTTATTCGTCTGCTGCTGGAAGAGCTCCACTGCTCGGAGCCAGTAAAACACCCGGCAAGCTGTCAATGTTCTTCAATGGAAAATTTGAACTCGTTATTCCTGAGAAGTACCACCCAACCATCCTTTCTGGTACTGAATGTCCAGGCCCTTGGTATGGTGATAAAGTGCCATCTGATCCTACCCATCTGTACAGCCCTCGGTCCAGCAGAGATGGGACTCGATTCCTCCTCCAAGGCTGGCAGATGGCTCCAATTGTTGTTGATCTTAGCCAAGTCATTTAGAATGTTCGTGGTCAGTTGCAATATCTTCCCATTTTACCTTTGCGTGTTCTATCCACTGTTAGAGGGGAATCGCAAAGTTTCACTAGGTCGCCCTTCCATCTTTCTGGACTTCCCTTGGACGAGGTCCCCTTTCCCTAGGGTGCAGTGGGTATAGATAAAGGTTGGAGACTTCAACAGACCTATGGCCATTCCTTGCAGTGTCGTTTAGTCTCAGGTCGAGCAAAATGAGTCAAAGACTTTTTCGATTTTGCTCTTTTCATGGCACCTTGATTTGCTTTCACTCTGTATCAATATACCTGTCCATTTGAAACACTAAAAGGCTTGACTGAAGCAAATACCCCGTTACCACTTCGAACTTACTCAAAGATCGATATTTCCTTTCCCAGTTCAATCATTTCACCTGATGTTCATCCTCAGCTGCATATAAGTAATGTAACAAAAAGATTGATGTAGCAGATAGAAGTGCTAGATGTATGTGTGGGCGAGCATTTAATGAAGATCCCTACTCACGAGATATGGGGTCAAAAGTGACAGTCTTTGCATCATCGTGTTAAATAACGCCAACACATGGGCGACCCTGTCACCCACAAACTTATGAGATTCGAAAAGTACCTCGTTCCACCCCCTGTCCCATCCCAGCCCAATTGCACTGAAACCTGTGGCCAGCAAAAGTTGGAAACCAAAAGAGGATTTGTGTCGCATTCAGATTAATCCCAAGACCAATGGGCAAAGAAGTATCCTTAAGCCCTCCCACCCACAGTAGCAGTTCTCGATGACTTTCATCCCGGAATCATGCATGCCAGGAAAGAGCAACTTTTTTTATATCAAACTGTTTGTTGTGTTTGGAACCTGACACGCCAGGATCCTCGATGTACCAGCATCAGCCTGGGATGGCCATTGATCCAGACTTAAATGGGAAAGTAGAGAGTGTAGATCTACTCAATCATTCCAACTTATGATGGCAATTGTGAAAGTACGTCCGAATATCTGTACGTGATGACTCACCAGATGGTCAGGGGTTCACTCGGACGAAAGAGGATGAGCAGATGTCGGAACCTATCCAGATTTGTTATTTTCTACGTCCACTAAAGCTTGCAGTTGTGAGAGTAAGGAACAGAGAGTGAGAGCCAAGCAGCATTGATCTGTGCAAGCAGAAATAAGTGTCACCATTGAATACTCTTGCGACAATCACTTGACATCATCTGTACTGTAGTAGTCAGGGCTTGAAGTGAGGGTGTGTGTGTGTGCACTAAACCTAAATCCACCCCATGGTTTGTGACGTTGGAGGTCGCCGGAGGTCATGTGCCCAAACAAAAAACAGACATAGAAAATGAAAATTCATTTCAGTTCTAGCTAGAGGTATATACAGGATGTTGTTGTTTATTCTGGATATTTAACCTGCAAACTGTAGGCTGCTTGTGAGAGCGCCAAGGGCAGGGGTCGAGATAAATACACAAAAATAAGGTGAGAAAATAAAGAAATAAGTCCAATTCGGGTGTCCTTAATCTCTCTGATAAGGCGTTGCCCAAATGCTGCTCCACTTTTGAGTTGTCATGTTGGGTTGACCGTTTTTAGGTGTCAGTTTCGAAAATGGGATGGGTTCCGCCTTCCAGCAGTGTCATATCTCAGGGTGTGTCTATTCTGTCCTTCTCTCTTTCTCGTATGCTCCACTTGCTGACAGAAATCCTGCTACCCTCTCTATTCCTTTCTTGTCCACCAGGAGGTCGGCAAGGATCAGTTCACCTTCATCATCTGGGAGCAAGTTTCGGTGGTGTTCGTGCTTGGGACATTCGAGAAGTATGTGTTCTCTCGTTTCTACGGGTTCTCCACATGTGCAACTGGGGTTCTCTTCTGGTAGGAAGTGTTTGTAGAATTGTCCAATGAACACATGGCCAGTGCGAAGCTGTACTAGGCAGCTGAAGGATTTGCGGGGTGGTTCAGAATGCTCCTGAGATGAATCGTAAGGCTATGTTTTGGACTCGGGTTAGTAGCTGAGAGTGGGATTTCTTGTTGTGCCACCAGGTTGGGGCTCCATATGTCATCATGGGTACAATGGCCCCTAAGTAGATCAGACATCTCTGTGTTTGGTGCATTCCACTGACCGAGTTCCCCAATATGGCTAGGGCATTGGCTGCTTTTGTGGCTTTGGCACATACTTTATGCACATGTGGGGTGAATGATAGCTTGGTGTTGTAATACCGAGCCATTTGATCTCCTTTGAGTGTTTTATGGTGAAGCTTGGGCGATTGTTGCGTGCTGGTATGTTGAGGTCAAGATGGGTTTGTCTGGAGTGCATGAAATGGATGAGCCCTGTTTTGAGTGTGTCTAACGACAAGCCTCTGTCTCTAACCCAGTTCTCTGTGGCTAAGTACGAGTATCTTGCCAATTTGATGTTGGTTTCAATAGTCTTAGAGATGATGAGAATGTTGCCATCATCTACATAAAGAATTGTGTTAGTTTGTTTTGGGGAGTCTGATAGTATTGAGTTTTTGGTTTGTGCTGGGAGGTTTTCTACTTTGGTGGCTGAGTTGATAGCATTCATCAGGGGTGCTGAGAAATAGGCTGCTAGGACGGGTGAGACACAGCTGCCTTGGGGGATGCCAGTTAGTGTGGGTTTCATCTCATCTTGGATGCCATCTAGGATTAGCGCTGTGCGGCGGTCACTTAGGAAGGATGCCACCCATTTCACAATGGGGAGGGGGATTTGCTTGTCACACAGTGTGTTGAGGAGGTGGGGATGGGAGATGAAGTCAAAGAAACCGGTGATGTCAAAGGTGAGTGAGGTGGCCACTAGTTTGTGGTTGAGCACGGCCTCAATGTCGTGTACAACTGAGAGGGTGTGTTAGACACTGATCCGGAGTCGGCACCGAAGGTTGCCAATGCAGGCCGCTATAGGCCGTGATGGCCATGATGCCGGGAAAAAGGCCCAGGGGTAGGGCATTTGGCCTCAGCAACTCTAAAGGGAGTGCTGTGCCCCCTAGCTGTCTCTTGGCTGTTACAAAAATGGGGCCGGAGGTGCCCATTTTCATCCGTTCTGGCACAGGAATAGGGAAGGGGGTTGGACATAAGGGTTTACAGGTTGTTTCACAGATGGTTTAACATGTAGTTGAACAGGTAGTGTGGCAGCGGGTTTTTGTTGATTATTGATTGGTTAACTTCAATTACTATACAAATCATGTGATACAGAACCCATAAGAGTCTAAAATGGGAAATGTCCCATTTCCATAACATTGGCCCTCATTTCGGACTCACTGGGGTTGCCTTGTTGGGGTCAGGACTTAGGGGTCATGGTCACATAGATATTAGAGCTAAGGTACAATAAAGTATCATACTGTTAGACACTGATCCGGGGTCGGCACCGAAGGTCACCGATGCGGGCCGCTATTGGCTGCGATGGCCACGATGCCTCAGACAAGGCCTGAGGGTAGGGCATTTGGCCTCAGCAACTCTAAAGGGAGTGCTGTGCCCCCTAGCTGTCTCTTGGCCCTCATTTCGGACTCGTTGCCTTGTTGGGGTCAGGACTTAGGGTCGTGGTCACATCGATATTAGAGCTAAAGTACAATAAAGTATCATACAGGATATATATAAGGAGAAAGAATGAATGGGAGCGGACCCAGGCTGAAGGCCGAAGGGTCCGGAAGCAAAAGGGAACAAGGAACGGGGTTGGCTGCACAGTGGCCGGCAATGACCGAGGGTCAAACAAACAATAACAGATAAATAAAGGAAAGAGTGTAGGGCCGCAATAGCGGTGATGGTATCATAGCAGTGCTGGACTCGGAGTTGGGCCAGAGTCGGGCGCGGGGATGGTAGCAGCCCTGTAGGGGCCAAGTGGGCGAGGTAGAGGAGTCACGCTGGGCACGGTGCCGGAGGCGGACTCAGGGTGGGAAGGTTGGTGTGGCTGTGGGGAAGTCGGCCAGGTGCAGGGGAGCCTAGGGGCAAGCGGGGGAGTGAGCAGGGAGTGGGCAGGGAGGATAGGGCTGAGGTCAGGGCTTGTGCTTGCACTCGCACAGCAGGAATAGGCTTGGGCGGCATTGGGATGGGCGGCTAACAGGCTGGGATGCATGGTCGTGACACATACAGGATATATATAGGAGGAAGAAATGAATGGAAGCGGACCCGGGCCGGAGGCCGAAGGGTCCGGATGCAAACAAGAATAAGGAACGGGGTTGGCTGCATAGCAGCTGGCAATGACTGAGGGTCAAAACAATCAATAACAGATAAATAAAGGAAAGAGCATAGGGCCACGATAGCGGCGATGGTATCATAGCGGCGCTGGACTTGGAGTTGGGCCAGAGTTGGGCGCAGGGATGATAGCGGCCCTGTAGGGGCCAAGTGGGTGGGGTAGGGGAGTCGCGCTGGGCACGGTGCCAGAGGCGGACTCAGGGTGGGGAGGTTGGTGCAGCAGTGGGGGAGTTGGTGCAGCAGTGGGGGAGTTGGCCAAGTGTAGGGGAGCCTAGGGGCAAGCAGGGGAGGGAGCAGGGAGTCCTCAGGGAGGATAGGGCTGAGGTTGGGGCTCGTGCTCACGCTTGCATAGCAGTAACGGGCTTGGGCGGCATCGGGATGGGTGGGGAACAGGCTGTCGGGGTCATGCATGCTTGCAACAAAGGATGCCCCCAAAACCAAGTTGATAGCAAAGCTGGGGGACATGCCCATGCCAGCAAAGGATATATATGTACACAGTAGAGATGGTAACTAGCCAACTAACTAATAACCGGTAGAAGCGGATCAAAGATGATAGAAGATCACACAGCATCATAACCGATACCGTGTGACCAGATCAAATAGAAGATCAGAAGCGGAAAAGAAGAAGAACCTGATGGGGATATGGGCCATGTGGCACTGCGCTACTTATGCTAGCAACCCGAAGACGTGCCCTGACACGGGCTGGAATGCACGGCCGTGACAGTATCCCCCTCTTAGGGCCTGAACCCTTGAAGGCCTAAGAGTGGTGGTGTCAGGAATGCCAGCTGCAGCACAGCACCAGAGTTGGGAGAGGAGAAGGTGTGAGATGAATGCTGCCGACATCTCGGCAGGGTCTTGGTGTCCATAAAAGGACAAGGGCACGGTACCTTGCTTTGGTATCCAGTCAGCGCATGTGGCACCGAGTCCGGAATCAGCAGAGGGTATGGCAGAGGGTGTCCCACAAGGAGACAAAGTTGGAGCGCTGCAAACAGCAACATGGAAAGATCAAAATGCCTCAAGTGGAGGCGAAGTTGGTGCGGGATTGGTGTGGGACTCAAAATGGAAGTCGGAGATGGAGTCAGCGATGATGGCTGGAGAGTCAAAGGAGAACAAGCTGATGGACTTGTGTCAGGGCACACCCTGACTAGCCCGGACCTGGACCCGCGTCTGGACCCACTTCCACCCACTGCGCTTCCCACATGCACGCACGCTCCGCGCGCTGCATGCTCCGGACCCGGTTTCTACCCCTTCATGTGACTTCCGGGTATCCCCGGAAGTTTTGCTGATATTGTGGCCACTGTGGGAAGATGAGAAGTTAGCTTCCTTCTCATCTCCTTACCCACAGTAGGCAAGTGTATATACTTGCCCTTGTTTTATCTCATCTCCTTACTGTCAGGGACACATCCGGGGTAGAGGAGGCCCGGGTGAGACGCCCGACACTGGAAGTTTTGCGGGGTGCGGAGCGGGCATGCATACTGGCGGGCCCGGCTCAGGAGGCAGTCCCTGGCCACTTAGACTGAAGTGGAAAAGGGTGTTATTATTATTAAAAGGGAATACTATGTTACTTACCTGAAGTGGAAAAGGGTGAGAAGAAGGCTACTTCTTCGGTTCCCACTTCAGGTATGTTTATATACATGCGGCTTAGGTCACATGATGGGTGCCACGTCATCCTCGCATACAGCCGTAGTCACCTGGGTGTCCCCATGGGTGATCCCGAGGGCATCTGCTGTGAACGCGCAAGCTGGACATAGTGGGGGTCACCCGAGGCGCCTGGGCTGGGCGTGTTGTGAGTGCGCTGCGGGTGGGTCAATGGTACATTGATACAAGGAAAGGTCGTCCATGTAGAATAAAGAGAAAATAAAGAGAAGGTGAAATAAGTAAAGAGGGAGTGGAATGGAGAAAGAAAGAAAGAAGGAAGAAGGGGGGAGGAGGTAGGGGAAGACTGGGTGGCGGGGTACCGGGTGAAGTGGGGCCAGGTGGGGCCGGGTCAGGCAGGTGTGCCCTGACACTTACCCACAGTAGGTTGTGCCCTGGATAGGGCTGGTTACACCTCAGGGCTGTGGACCATAGGGGAGGGTCATGGGGACCCGGGAGTCGTCCCCTGACAACTTGTCTCTTAACTCAACCTTGGCCTTCCTACCATGCTCCCTATGAGTCCAGGGATCCAGGTGGCGGAAGTGAAGTGGCCTAATCGGCCCGAAGAGTGCAGAGGCGACAGATGGAGGCCGGTTGGGCAACTCACATCATGTCCAAAGGTTCAGAGGTGTGGCGCATGGAGGACAAGAGTCCACTCAACATGACCGCGGAGTTCAGGAATGCGGCGCAAGGAGGACAGAAGTCAACTCACAAGGCAGCCGCAAGTGGAGGGGTCAAATGATGACACATGAGAGACCACACAAGTGACTCTCATAGTGCCCGAAGGAATGGAATGTGATAGAGTTCCCTATGAAATGAGTTACCAAAAGAAATCCCTGCAACTGCAAGGTGATGTGTTGCATGTTTTGTCATCGGCAATTTTGCACACTTTGCATATTTTGCATGCTTTGCATACTTCACACATGCTGCATATTTTGTATTACATTCAAGGTCATGTGTTCTATATTTTTGTTGTCGGGGATTTCCCTAGTTCCCACAGTTCGCATACTTTGCATACTTCACACACTTTGCATACTAGACATATTTCACAGGCTGCATCAGCAACATCTCTGCCTTGTAAAATAATAACAATTAAATATAATTCTATCTCAACCTTGGGCTTAATCCTTCAATGTGAGCTGGCGAACTGTTGGTCTGTGGCCCCTTTGGCAAACACCGAAACCTTTTTTTTCTTCGCCTTTGAATAATTGTTGAAGGTTGCCTTCTGCTTGTAGCAACCAGTTCTCACCCAACCTCCACTATACAAACAATTTGCCTTCGCTTCGCTTGATTCAATGTCCAATACCAATAATAATTTATCTCCCAATACAGTGAGGGGGATTTTGGAGGAGTTCAATTGCAGTGCCGAGCGAATTCATCACTTGGGTATTGAGCTTCCACCTATCTCAGCCCCGAACTTCAGGTCCCAAGAACCCTCAAGGGCACAAAATTTATCCTCAGCCCCAGCTATTTCGCCAGCAAGCATGTCTGTGCAAGTACTGACAATACAGCATCATCAACGAACTATGTCGCAAGTGCCATCAATTCAGTCTCCACCTTCATTCGCATCAAATTTTCCATCGATTGCTGCCCCCTCCTCTGCCTCTTTTTTCAGGGCCAATTACTCATGCTCAATCAACCATCAACCTTAGTGGAACTACATCTGTCTCGCCTGGTTCATCAGTCCCTTCTACTGCACCTGTTCCTGTCGCATTTCAAGGGATTCCCCCAGGAGGATTTCCCACCACCTCTGTAAATGCTCATCGGACAAGTTCCAGTGGGGTTGTACGAAATGCACCAAACTCACGATGACCTCGTACTCAACCATATGAAGCTCTGAATGTATCACCCTCAGTCACTCATCTGGGTATTTCTGGGGATTGTATCAATTCCCTAGAGGTTCAGCTTTTCCCGAGCGATGTATGTGCTTGCTTCATTCGTAATGGTTCACTTGATTATGTAATCAATACAGGCTGAGGTTCGAATGAGTATGGTCGAGGCCAGCCAATTCCACATAGGGGTAGTCCAGCTCAATGAGAATACACACAAATGCGAATCTGGCAGGATGCTCTTGCCCCGAATCTTCGTGAACGACTTGGAAATTTTAGTCGCATTGTCCATTTCTCCAACTTGCACCTCAACATGCTTGTTCATGACCTGCTACCACTCGTTCAGACTGAGCTTTCTCAAAGAGGATTTCAATTCTATGGGGCTTATGACTCTTCAGCCCCTTCATTCTCTCTGCTGCAGCTTCGCTCATCTGGATGAGTTATAAGTACATTCAACCTCGCCTCTCGTCGTCTCAGCAATTATTGGCCTGCTCAAGATGAAACCCTCGAACATATATTTTATGAGGTAGAAGGATTCAGGGTGATGAACTTTTCACAAAAGCCTGATGGGACCCATGTGCTGCGACTGGGTGAGTACCTGCATTCTATTACAGTTTGTTATTGCTGAAAATGATTAGTGCCAACCATTGACCACCTTGGAGGCCCACTTCCGACAGAAATTTCGACTTCTCTCAATGATACAGTCTCTCCTTCAGTCACTATTCATTTTTGCAGTGGCCTTTGTCTCTATCGTGGGCTTGCTCTTGACCAACCCAACCTTGTCCATATGCTTGGGGGAAACCTCGTTGCGATGAGAGATCCAGCACTCTGTGAGACTTGTCATGTCCAGTGGGCTGCCCAAGGCCATCTCTTTTCGCCTACTCCTGTTAGTGGTGGTGATAATGATTCGGTAGGTTTTAGCTAGTCCAAACAGCCATCACTCAACCCTTATACACTATATAGGATGGGGCTGAGTCAGTCAGCACTGTCGACAATGGAGATCATGAGCCTCCCCAAGGTGATGTACTTGCCCTTGAGGAGAGTGGCCCTTCAGTGCCAGTAAACCAGGTATGGGTGATTTCATATGTAATTGCTCATTGCTTATTGGTATCCTAGGCTTCTGATTCTGGAGGGAACAGTATGTCTCATTCTTCTTCGTCATAAATAACTCTAAAAATTTTTCCTCAAACCCAGTTTCCTATCCAAGTCTTTCAACGATATCAAATTTTGCAGCACACATGCGATCCTTGATGCCTGATTCAGCTGGATCAGGCAGCTTCTCACTCTCAGCCCCTACTCAAGAGGACCTTGTCTTGATGCTTAAGGCTGAGATAATTGCTTGTTATGATGATGATCCTCATCTCATTTCGCTTGACAAATTTGTCAGAAATGTCCTCTCATTTACAATGTGAGCTTTAAGTTCCTCAAGTAGTTCCACCTCTAATTTTTGGGTTATAGTGAGAACTCAGAACACACTCAGGGTTATGGGGTGGTTCATGAAGTCATTTTCCAGCTTAGTGAGCTGTTGTTCCCAAAGTCTCCTGAAAATGAGAAGCTTCGTACTTCATATGGAAATCAACTAATCTTTTTCCCCAAAGTATATTTGGAAGGCATTGTCAGGGATTGGCCCCTGACCCCGCTGTCAGGGCACCCAACCACACCCCAGAACCACCTTCCCAGACCTCCCCATCCCCACATATCTCTCACAACTTCAGCCCACATGCGAGCCCGCGGGAAAAGTCACGTGGGTCAAGGCGAGCAACTCACCTTAACCCATGTGACACCTTTTCCGAGTTGCGGGAACATGCTCGGCTTCTACCTGGAGTCACGTTACGAACTGTCCAGTACACTTCCCTTTTATAGTAGCCAAGTGGGGAATAGGGAAACTTACCCTTCTTCTCAACTCAATCCCCGCTTAGTCCCTTCAGTGAGTTTGAGGAGCTGAGGACAGGGTCTAGCACCCAACCACCCGGGACACTGCACACACCCAGGCCTGAGGTTGGGCTGTCCCTGATCGAGGACCGAGCCCTGACAGGCATACCCACAAGCAAGGAGCATAAAGAGCTTGCCTTTGTTCGTGGAGTTGTCACTGCATTGTCGATTGTGCATCTTTGTTGTCTTCCTCGCCAACTTTGTATACTTTCTGTGCTTCTTCATCTCAATTATGGGAAGCATGAAGTTATCACTGACAGTATCCTCACCAAACATCACCAAGACCTTTCTTTTGCACTTGATCAATTTAAAGCTAGTGGCTCCTTCACTGCAATACAGTCCATTGCAATTCCATACCTTGATGTTGATGTAAGTGCATTTGTCTTTATCTAGTCAGGCCAAGCAGTAATACCCTTACCATTAAAGGCTGTGACAGCTCGACCCATGATTGCTACTGAAGAGGCACGAGCTATTTTCTCTCAAAAGTTACTTCTTGCTTGCATACAAGGTCCAGGTCTGGTAGGGAATAATGATGAGGAAGCAGCTTTCAGGGCTGGTCTGAATCTTACATGCTCAAATGGGTTTCAGTTCAGTGAGGCAAGTCAGCTTGGGTGCTTGTTGATGGAGGTATGCTGATTTACTGCAGCTTTGCAAGAGGTATTCTGGTGGATGGGAGGGCTTTCTCCGAAGTTTGAATGCATCCCAAATCCAGTCATATGAGGATCTGCTTCCCATTCTCACGATTCTAGAGCCTCCTCTGACGAAATTCCGAATTCCGAGATGCCAACTTCCGATCTCTAATTGAGGGATTCCTTCAGCGAACTGGGTGGCCACTTCACAACCCTGATAATGACCCCCTTGGTCTTGTGACCTTGTCGTCTCATATTGGCTACAATGATCTCTCAACACACCTCAATCATGCTGGATTCCGATCTCAACTCCTCTATCGTTGTGCCACAGCATCAGACTCACTCCTGATTGGACAAGAAATTAGGGTATTTGTTTCCATATTCTCATAATACCAATTTCTGATTTCGTTCCTCAGGTGACATTCACTGATGTTCCCTCAGGATATTCTGTGGAGGCCTCATCTCACAATGCATTGGATTCTGGAATCAGATTCCAGACATGTTTCGGGTGCCTCAGCCTCCACTCTTCGGTTATCCTTGATATCCTACACAATAATCCCCCAAGTGATCGGCTAGCCAGGTTTGACAATTGGATGCTGGCGACTCTAATGGTATCCCTTGAGACAAGCATGGGTGGAACTATGTGATTTGTAGGCTTGTTTGCTATTTATGGCAGCAGTTTTCTATATAGCTGCTCACCTATCATCCTGTGGAGACCTCATTCCTCATACCATTCTATACACACTCTTTATTTCTTCCTTCCACTATACTTAGGATGCATCCACTCTTTTATTTATTTGCCAACCACTCAACTCATTCAATCCTTAAGAATAATCACTTGTCACTCATTCTTGATTTAACTTTTTGCCTCTGGAATATACACATTGTTCATAACTTGGGATTTAATGGAGGTATGAGATTAAATAAGACATGTGTGTGTCAAACTATGTGCAGTTGACTGGTGCAGACAAGCTCAACTTGGGGGTTTTGGGAAGCCCAGCAGTGGTCTGAGGCTTCTCCAGAGGTGTCGGAGTCTTCAGGGAATACAAGATCCTTGAAGAATGTGGCCTCAGTGACTCAGAAGGGAGCACACTGCCATGCAACACATCAATGCTGTTAGAGTACAGCGGTTTCAGATGATACTGGAATGGAATCTGAGACTTATCAAGGAGGGACCTTGGCCTCAGCGACTCAAGGGGAGCTGTCATATCCATCCATGGCCATCACCCTCCACCACCTCCAGTCCTTCTGGATTGCCCCTGCTCCTTCATGTCAGGGACAGCTCCGAAAGCGGCAAGGTCCCAGGGTGCGGGACTTGGGGGGACGGATAGTGGCTATGTGTAGTGGCGATCCCGTCACGGGGTGAGCGTCCCCGACCACTTAGTCTGAAGTGGAAATGTGAGAAGAAGGCTACTTCTTCGGTTCCCACTCCAGGTGTTATTATATACATGCGGGAATGGTCATGTGGGGTGCGCCACGTCACCCTTGCACACAGCCACGGCTCTCCGGGTGCTTCCGTGGAAGATCCTGAGAGGGCCCACTGTGGGTGCAAGGCGAGTGCGGCGGTGGTGGCGGCGGTATAGGGATGTAAGATACAGGAGGGGAGATGGGCGTGTGCGCCGGTGATACATTGAGCAGGGGGAAAGGTGGTCCATGTAAGAGAAAGAGAGAAAGAAAGAAAGGAGGAAAGGAGAACAGGAGAAAGGAAGAGGGAGAGGAGGGAGAGGCGGTGCAGAGCGGGGATCAGGCGGGGCATGTCGGGGCATGCCCTGACACTTCGTCACTAACCTCAGAGCCTCTGGTTTCCGCAATCCCCTCTGACTCCCCCAATGGTCACCACCCCCTCATTTCAATATATTACCTATGCCTCCCTAAATACAGAACCCTGAAGGTCTCCAGACAGCTCTGACATCTGCCAATGCACCCCTGCTTCTGCCCGGCAACTCAGTTGCCTTCCCTGCAAGTCTACCTTCAGGCTGATTGTCATGACCCAGCATATCCACCACTTCCGTCAATGCATCCTAGTGCCACTTGGCTCATCCCACCTGCTACCATCATCATCCGTCCACCTGTCACCCTCATCTGCACTTTCTCCCCACATGCATACCTTCCAACCAAGGTTGCCCATTTGAGTGGTTCATTGTTGTCTGCCCACCAGCCAGATGGCTTGTTAGATGGCCAGATGGCCTTTTCTCTCTTTTGTCCGCTTGCAGACTATTGTTCCCCCTTTGCCACTCCTTGTTTCTTTATTTCCTTTTGTTGGCAAGGTTTGCCGATATTAACCATTTGTCTATTTCTTCATTCATTAATATCGTGCTTGATCCACAACTCCTTCCAGGCCAGTCCTATTTAGTTAGCTGTGCTTATAATGTGTGTAGGTCACACCAGATGTACCTCAGTTTGTATATCGACTTTGGATTTTCCCCCCCTTGTCTCTTCTCTACATCGTAAGGCTCCTGTCCGAAATTGGGACAACAATGTAAGAATGAAGTGCAGCGCTCCACCCAAGTCGCTGAAGCTGAAGTCCTGCCCCTCTGACCTTATGAGCCCAGATGACTTTGTGCACCTTGCGGACCATCCAGATATGTGTCTGACACATTCCTGACACCGAGCCTGTCATATCCCAGAATCCTGACCCTGTACTCTCCCACCTCATCACACCTTCCTAACAACCTCATCATCCCCTACACCATAACTCCCCACTTCCCAAGTCACCTTCCTTCCCAACTGTCTCAGCTCCGGCCTGGTTTGTGGCACACTTTACCTTGGCCACTGTTAGAATGGGTGGATTCGGATGACTCTGGAGTGGAATCGGAGACTTAGCGTGGAAGGACCTCGGCCTCAGCGACTCATGCGGAGCACTGTGCCATTGCTGGTTGTCCTAGGGGTCCCTAATTTCGGATCTAGCAGAGGGAAAGTCTCTTGGGGGGAATTCATGTCGATTTCGGACTGAGGTTACAATTTACTATGTACATTGTATATAAGGAGGGGTCCGGAATCAAAAGGAGCGAGGGTAGGATGAAAGGAGACAAAGGGAGATGGAAAGAGGAACAACACCGAGGGTCAAGGGTTTGACTCAATGGTGTTTCTCAAAGGAGGAATGAAGGGCCAAGGCCCAAGGAGGAAGGAAGGGGGTTGGGAGTGGGGAATGGCTAGCTGACTGAATAGAAAGGAAGCAGCAGCCCAAATAGGAATGAGGGAGAATAGCGGAATTGAATAGGACAATGCAATAGTTGCAAGGTCCGACATAAGTCCGGAAAGTCCGAACTCGGAAGTTAAACTCCGGAATATTGGCAAACGTAATTAAATGGAATGAGCTAACCAATACAATGGGTATAAGCGGAGGTGGGGTCAAAGTCCGAGGTTGGAGCTAAGACCAGAGGTTCTGGAGATGGAGACATGAATGAGATTCTGGAGTGGAGGTCCGGAGTCGGGAGCATAGGTTTTGCGTACTCGTCTGGAAGGTGTCGAGGTTGGGGTCGGACCCGGAATGTCCTGGAGTCGGACCGAAGGTGGTGTCAGAGCCGGAGGTGGGATAACCTCTTGTGAGTTGGCAAGGAGGAGGTGACAGAAGGGAAGTAGGACTCCGGAAGTCAGGTTCGGAGTTCCGGGAGCCCGGAGTGGAGGTCGGGATTGTATGGATATGACAGCCACTCCCATCCCAGAAGCTCGGTCCCGAGTCGGAACATTCAGAGACTCTGGATTTGCTCCGACCCCCCGATGGATCTCTGACATCCCATGACATACCTCTAAACCATTCCCCCTCCCATTTCATTTATTGGAGTCACTGTCATGGCCATGCATTCCGGCCCATTAGCCGCCCATCCCGATGCTGCCTGAGCCCATTCCCGCTACATGAGCGTGAGCGCGAGCCCTGACCTCAGCCCTATCCTCCCTGAGGACTCCCTGCTCACTCCCCCACTTGCCCCTAGGCTCCCCTGCACCTGGCCGACTCCCCCACAGCTGCACCAACCTCTCCACCCTGAGTCCGCCTCCAGCACCATGCCCAACACAACTCCTCTACCCCGCCCACTTGGCCCCTACAGGGCCACTACCATTCCTGCGCCTGACTCCGGCCCAACTCTGAGTCCAGTGCCACTACGATACCATTGCCACTATTGCAGCCCTACGCTCCTTCCTTTATTTACCTGTTATTGTGTGTTTGACCCTCGGTCATTGCCGTCCGCTATGCAGCCAACCCGTCAGGGCACACACCCTGACTAGCCCGGACCCGGACCCGGATCCGGACCCGCTTCCACCTGCTGCACTTCCCGCACGCGCACACGCTCCACGCGCCGCATGCTCCGGGCCCGGTTCCTACCCCTTCATGTGACTTCCGGGTATCCCCGGAAGTTTTGCTGATATTGTGGCCACTGTGGGAAGATGAGAAGTTAGCTTCCTTCTCATCTTCTTACCCACAGTAGGTTGTGCCCTGGATAGGGCTGGTTACACCTCAGGGCTGTGGACCATAGGGGAGGGTCATGGGGACCCGGGAGTCGTCCCCTGACACAACCCCACTCCTTATTCATGTTTGCTTCTGGACCCTTCGGCCTTCAGCCTGGGTCCACTTCCATTCATTCTTTCCTCCTATATATATCTTGTATGATACTTTATTGTACCTTAGCTCTAATATCGATTTGACCACGACTCCCAAGTCCTGACCCCAGCAAGGCAACCCCAGTAAGTCTGAAATGAGGGCCAAGAGACAGCTAGGGGGCACAGCACTCCTTTAGAGTCGCTGAGGCCAAATGCCCTACCCTTGGGCCTTGTTCACAGCATCACAGCATCATGGCCATCGCAGCCTATAGTGGCCTGCAACGGTGACCTTCGGTGCCGACCCTGGACCAGTGTCTAACAGTCACCCAACATCCTTCAGATACGTAACTCTGCCTTTGGAGCTACCCACATCCTCCGGTGATCCCACTCACATCATCACAAATTAGTCACCTTCCATTTATAGTACGACTGTTGTCTTCTTCCCATTCAGTCAGCTAACTTCCTCTTACCCATCTCTCGTTCCCATTCATCCTCCAGCCTTCTACTCTGCCCTCCTCGACCCAACACCCTGGTTCCCCATTAAGGATATCGTTCAGGACCTTTTGGTGTTTGTCAGTATCACTCGGACGTCCTGCTCTTCCTCCTTCTATATATACCTGTATGTCATATCCATCCCTGGCCATCAACTTCCAATCCCTCCGATTCCTCTGGTCTACCTCCGCTCCTCCTTCACTAACCTCGGAGCTCCTGTATTCCGCAATCCCCTTGGTACCCCTCGATGGTCACCACCCCCTCCTTTCAATTTATTACCTATGCCTCCCTAAGTATGGAGCCCCAAAGACTTCCAGACAGCTCTGACGTCCGCTAGCACACTCCTGCCTCCACTGGGCAATACACTTGCCTGCCCTGCAGAGCCCACCTTCAGGCCTATCCCTCCTTTCCATTTCTGGGTTATCGCCTGCCTTTCCGTTAACCACGTAACCCAACTCGTCAGTAACATTCAGTCGGCTAATGTTTAACCCCATTAGCTCCGCTCCGCCATTTGCGGACCCATCTTCGCTGTAACTATATATATCCAACTTGTACATAGGTTACACTTCAGTAATAAAATCGACTAGAGTTTACCCCTTCAGTTCTGGTTGCCAGTTAGTAAGTTAGGGCACAGATGTGTTACTTGGCACAGCGCTCCTGGCATAAGTTGCTGAGGCCAAAGCCCTCCACCATGGAGACTTTCCTTCATCTTAACCTGGTCTCTGACACTGTAGATTAGAACTCTTTGTACCTCAGTTCTAATCTTGACTAAAAGTTACCCCAAGTCCCTCTATGAGTGAATCCTGACCCCCCCCCCCCTACAAGATACCTCTGACACATGAAATAAATGGGCTAGCTGAGACGTAACAGAGGCACAGCACTCCCTCTGAGTCGCTGAGGCCATGTCCTTCTTAGAGCCTCTTGTACCACTCAGCAGACTTGGGCTTCCTGGAGAAGCTTTGGTTCACTACTGGAGCTTTCGGAACCCCTCCAGTTGAATTGAACTTCCACGTTGGCCGTTGGACTTATTGGCCATACTTAATGGTCCACATGGTTGTTGTTAGAGACCAGGTTGAGACAAGGGAGTGTCTCCATGGCGGAGGGCTTTGGCCTCAGCAACTTATGCCAGGAGCGCTGTGCCAAGTAACACATTCATGCCCTAACTTACTAAACTGGCAACCAGAACTGAAGGGGGGTAAACTCTAGTCGATTTTATTACTGAGGTGTAACCTATGTACAAGTTGAGTATATATATAGTTACAACGAGGGCAGGTCTGCAAATGGCAGAGCCGAGCTAACAGGGTTAGACATTAGCCAATTGAATATTACCGACAAGTCAGGTTACAGGGTTAACGGAAAGGAGGGATAGGCCCAAAGGTGGGCTTGCAGGGCAAGTGAATGTATTGCCCAGCGGAGGCAGGAGTGCGCTAGCAGACATTGGAGCTGTCCGGAAGCCTTCAGGGCTCCATACTTAGGGAGGCGTAGGTAATAAATTGAAAGGAGGGGGTGGTGACCATTGAGGGGTACCAAGGTGATTGCAGAATACGGGGGCTCTGAGGTTAGTGAAGAAGGAGCAGAGGTAGACCGGAGGGATCAGAGGGAGTGGAAGTCGATGGCCGGGGATGGATATGACAGTTGTCATGGCCATGCATTCCGGCCTGCTCCCTGCTCGTCCCGATGCCGCCTGAACCCATTACTGCTGTGTGAGCATGAGTGCGAGCCCCAACCCTCATCCCAATCCTCCTTGAGGACTCCCCACCACTCCCCACTTGCCTGTGGTTCCCCAATGCTAGTGTGAGGTCTTTGGGTAGCTCAGCACACAAGGCCGTAAGTGATACAAGTTTGTGTATTTTACGGTGGTGTGTAAGCAGTTACTGTTGGAATTTGTACACGTGGTCTTGGGAACCTAAATACTAAAATATGGACATTCTGGGAGTCGAACCGCAGAACCCTGAATAGGTACCAAGAGTGTGTTACCATTACACTAAATGCCCACATTAGGTGGAGGTGGTTTCTTACAGTTACCCGGAGGTTCCCGCTTGCCCACATGACTATATGTATCTAATTTACATGTGGCTTGGGGTTCGGGGCTATTGCCATGACAGCTAGACTGACTCCCCCACTGCCACACCAACCTCCCCACCATGAGTCCACCTCTGGCACCATGCCCAGTGCAACTCCTCTACTCTGCCCACTTGGTAGGGCTCCTAGCGGATCGGATGATCTGTGGATATCCACAACCGCTGTAGGAGAAATAATATTCAAAGAATAAAACAATGATCTATCAGAATAGTCAACGAACAGGCGACAAGTTCAGACATTTAACAGATCTCATGATCTTTATGAGACTGGACAGACATTAGATCATTATAAATTATCTACACCCATGTAGTATGAGATTTAATCTACTACAATCATGCCTAGAACTTGGCATAAGTGTAATATTCAAAGAATATAACCCTACAACAAGAAGATAGCACATAGACAGCAGAATAAGAAGGAACATTGGGAAAGAAATGTGAATATCTCGGGAACCAGTAAACTTTTGACTGTAATCTTTTTACCATCTGAAAGGACTGTTTCCTAACTTTATCCACGGTTTTGTTTTATCCTAAAAGCTTCAAAACTGACGGAGATATCGCTCAAACGGCGAAACACCTTATAATTCATATATACTTATTTGCTAATTCTTACAAAAAGTAATGTGACTCAAGGGAAATATATTGGCGCCCGGAAGTCTGGCGGACCAAATACCATATGATAGAGTATTCCCCGGCGCGGGCGAACAGTTTTTGATCGCATCAGAAGAGGAGAAAATGCTAAAAAAACGGATCTTGTATATTTTCCCATGATTCATCAAAACTTTTTGATTTTAAGCTCAAATAAATCGGAAAAAAGGAATGATTGATGATCTGGATCTCGGATCATAAGCATGAAGTGATTCAAAAGTCCGCGGATCAGTTAATTAATTGGGAAGGCTCTAGAACATTAGTAATGATGAGGCTTCACAAAAAGGGGTCAATTAGAGAACAGTCTAGAAAGTTCCTTTATAGCCGAGTCATTTCTAAAGATAACCGTTCGTAATTAAGGCAGTGTAGAGCATAGCTTCAGCGCTACAAGATCCCGCTAAGATCGGCCCAAAAGACAAAGAAATGAATTACTTATTGCTGAGTCATGTCCTAAGTCCATTATTAAGCTTACACAGCCCAAGCCCCTATATCATTCTAGAACTATCTATAATACAAATGTAGCACATGTAACTAGTGCGAGGCGTGGGAGTAGAGAGGCCTCTGAAAAGCATAAAAGGCCGCCGCTTCTGCCCCCTCTCAAACCTCAGGTAGAAATAAAAGTTTAATTCTCCTCACCAGTGGTTGGTTCGTTTGCTCCAAAAGATAAAAGCAAATATTAGTTGTTAGCTAATATAAAACTAACACGTCACTCTAAGCGTGAGTTAGGGTCAGTTAGACACAGCTGAACAAAAGTGTCATAGTGAGAATTAGTGAGAATTTGGTGGAGGGACTTCTTAATTGAATAATCTCTCAGCAATTTTTGGTTATCACACCACAGGAGAAAAGTGAGCGATCCTGAACCTGCTAGATAACTAGCACGCACTCTAAGCGATAGAAAGAGCAGTTTGGTCACTCCGGTATTGAGTAACATTTATTGCGGAATTATTTTATTAGCAGTTTTCCTTCAGTAAATTATCAGGAAAATCACGTCCTACTGAAAAGTGGTAAATATAGGTGTAATATTGACTAGAAATCATAGTAAAGTCAATATAGAATTTTATCCATAGACGATCTATACGTCAGGTGAGATCGTTGGGGGGTGTTTATTGTTGTTTAGACAGTGAACAATCATATATTTGGCAACCAAAACACGGTCAGTACGCAAATCAGCACAAACTCTAATATCGTTATTGGACATAGGAAACTGGTTACATAAGGTGATCCAGCTCCGCTCCTTCACCACATCCGGAAATTCACAGATCCGGTTTTGGATTTTCAGAGGAAAATATCCACGGTTTTTAATCCGTGGATTTGCAGATTATCCGCAAGTTTATCACATAATTTATTGCTTGCAGATATGCAGGAGATCTGAGGCAAAGGTGAAATTCCCCATATTTACTGTAACTGCTACTCTACTGTGGCTTTTGAGAGGATAATATCTGTGGTTTCTAGTCCACAGATAGGCAGATTATCTGTGGATTAAATATATCCCACTTTTATAGATACCCCTCCTATGTTTCCATATTTTCTCCCAATTTTTTCAAGTCCAATCTAACCACCCAGGCCCGTTATTTCCAAATTTGGCATCTGACACCCATCTTTTGTGCCATTTTCCCCATATCTCTGTCAGTTCTCCACCAATATGGACATATTTGGTATTGTTAGAAAGCTCTTATCAGGGCCGTTCTAACAAAATATAATTTTGGAACATATTATCTATAATCCACGGTTGATCCGCATATCCGCGGATTTCTAACCGCCGGATATGGTTTTTGTTTCAAACCTCTAAAAATCCGCAGATTCTGATCCGGATCCGGACCGATCCGATCTGCTAGGAGCCCTACCACTTGGCCCTCACCAGGCCACTACCATCCCCATGCCCGACTCTGGTCCAACTCCGAGTCCGGCACCGCTACGATACCATCACCACTATCATGGCCCTATGCTCCTTCCTTTATTTATCTGTTATTGTTTGTTTTGACCCTCGGTCATTGCCAGTCGCTGTGCAGCCAACCCTGCTCTTTGTTCCCTTTTGCTTCCAAACCCTTCGGCCTTCAGCCCAGGTCCACTTCCATTCATTCCTTCTCCCTATATATATATCCTGTATGATACTTTATTGTACCTTAGCTCTAATATCGATTTGACCATGGCTCCCAAGTCCTGACCCCAGCAAGGCAACCCCAGTAAGTCTGAAATGAGGGCCAAGAGACAGCTAGGGGGCACAGCACTCCTTTAGAGTCGCTGAGGCCAAATGCCCTACCCTTGGGCCTTGTTCATGGCATCATGGCCATCACAGCCTATAGCAGCCTGCAACGGTGACCCTCGGTGCCGACCCCAGACCAGTGTCTAACAATGGTGCCCATAACAACAATCTTTCATTTTATATTTTCATAGGAATGAGGGAGAACAGTGAGAGTGAACAGCTTCAATGTGTGTTGGAGTCATCGCCATGCTACTCTATTGCTCTAAGTCACCCATTGTGCACAAGCCTCAAATTATTAAACTTTTATTGGGTTTTCCCTCTTTCCACATTATGGAATTTTTTAAATATGCTTCCCATGGTAGCACTTTGTTGGAAAACCTGTGTTTAAATGTTATAAGGAAATTTCCGACAGTGAACATCACATGTCATGTGACCCATCCTCATGCCCTGTGAAAACTTGATCACTTGGTCATGGACTTGCCTCTGACTGCTGAGAATTTTCGCATTCAATACTATGAACTGGAAGAAATGATCCATAGCTCAACTGTACTGCCTCATAATGACCCAGGGGTGATTGCCCAGATTAGCAGTAGACTTGAGATGTTTTGCGACACATTTTTACAGGTATGGACCTCTTCACATGTCTCTGTTATGCCTAAGACAAACTTCCTCAGAATCAACACTTATTTACAAATGAGGAGACCAATGCCATCCGATCAAACCTTATCTTTCTGCAAGCTGATCTCTCCCAAAGTTGAAATGATGCCGAAAACTCTGCACACCATGGTACTCCACATCCTATTACACAACTGAGGACAGGGCATGTTGGAAGGCCAAAGTTCATTATCAATGCTGAATGGCTAACTTGGGCTGTTCACACTGACCAACCTCACAAATTGCGAAGTTTCTTGGAGTGTCTGTCCCAACAGTATCAAAAGCTATGATCGAGTATGGGATTCGGCCCCCAATGGAAGTGCCTATTCTGCAAACCACTTCTTTGGAGAATCCTGGAACAGTCACATATACTCAAATTCATTCATACACAACATGTGTCTCACAATGGACAGATGAAGAACTAGAACATGAGATTCAGCTCCTTCACCAGCACTTCCCCAATGCTGGTGTTACAATGCTTCATGGCCACTTTTGCCAGAGAGGTGAGAATGTGCCACGAGAATGGATTCGCCAGGCTTTAAACAGAATAGCCCCTGCCAATCGCCTCCTTCATCACCCTCGTCTTAGCTGCCGGCGATATCAAGTACCAGGGCCTAATTACCTGTGGCACCATGATGGCCAGCATGGCAAGTATTTTCAACTTAATTGTTGTGAGTTTGAATGATGTAGCTTGTAGGTCTCATTAGATAAAAAATTGTTGTTCATGCTTTTGTTGATGGTCATTCACGGATGATTACTGCAATGCGAGCACATAACAACAACAGGGCTGACACTGTCCTTGATTTGTTTCTTGATGGAGTACGTCTCTATGGGCTCCCATCACGTGTTCGTGGTGATCATGGTGTGGAGAACATTCAAGTGGCAGCCTTTATGGAACACCACCATGGCAGTGGTCGCCAGTCTTATATCTTTGGTCGGTAGGTAGTCTGACTACTTTTCATTATGGGAGTTGAAGAATTCACTATAGGAGTGTGCATAATACTCGGATTGAACGCATATGGTATGATTGGACAACACAGGCTGGGTCATGGTGGGTCAACTTCTTTGTACTTTTGGAAGAAAGGGGAGGCCTGGATGTCGATCAACCAAACCATCTTTGGCTGCTCCACAAACTCTTTCTAAATGCCCTCAATGCACATATTGGGCAGTTTGTGCAAATGTGGAATCACCACATTATCTCAATCCAAGGGGAGCAGGGTAGAAGCCCCATTGATATGTTTGGCTTTGATATGCTGGTAAGGGGCATACTGTCATATCCATACAATCCTGACCTCCGCTCCGGGCTCCTGGAACTCCGAACCTGACTTCCGGAGTCCTACTTCCCTTCCATCACCTCCTCCTTGCCGACTCCCAAGAGGTTATCCCACCTCCGGCTCTGACACCACCTTCAGTCCGACTCCGGGACATTCCAGGTCCGACCCCAACCTCGACACCTTCCAGACGAGTACGCAAAACCTATGCTCCTGACTCCGGACCTCCACTCCGGAATCCCGTTTGCGTCTCCGTCTCCGGAACCTCCGGTCTTAGCTCCGACCTCGGACTTTGACCCCACCTCCGCTTATACCCATTGTATTGGTTAGCTCATTCCATTTAATTACGTTTGCCAATATTCCGGAGTTTAACTTCCGAGTTCGGACTTTCCGGACTTATGTCGGACCTTGCAACTATTGCATTGTCCTATTCAATTCCGCTATTCTCCCTCATTCCTATTTGGGCTGCTGCTTCCTTTCTATTCAGTCAGCTAGCCATTCCCCACTCCCAACCCCCTTCCTTCCTCCTTGGGGCCTTGGCCCTTCATTCCTCCTTTGAGAAACACCATTGAGTCAAACCCTTGACCCTCGGTGTTGTTCCTCTTTCCATCTCCCTTTGTCTCCTTTTGTCCTACCCTCACTCCTTTTGATTCCGGACCCCTCCTTATATACAATGTACCTAGTAACTTGTAACCTCAGTCCGAAATCGACATGAATTCCCCCCAAGAGACTTTCCCTCTGCTAGATCCAAAATTAGGGACCCCTAGGACAACTGTCATATCCGTGCATACCCGACCCCGACCCGACTTCCGGACCTCCACCCTCTTCACCTCCGGAGTCATAACCCACCGCTGCCTTTCCGATACTCACCTTCGGTCTCGGCAACACACCCCTCCTCTTACCTCTCCGACCCCTTCTCCGTCCGTTCCGATACTCATCTCGGACCGAACATCTCCCTACTCGCCACCCTTCCTACAACCCCGCTCCCCCCTCACCACACCTCCACCCTCCCGTCATCCCCTACGCTATCTCCGTCCGTTCCGATATCCACCTTCGGACCTGACTACTCTTCCTTACCTTCCCCTCTCTCATTCCTCCGCCACCCTTCCGCCAAGTTACGACCATCCACCGCTGTTCCGTACTTCACACTCGGACACCGTTCGTACCTTACTCCGAGCCTCCGTCATAGTCCATACCTCGGACTTTGACTCCACCTCGGTCTTAGTCCATTGCATTGGTGACCTCATACTACGTGAACACCATTGCCAATATTCCTCGGACTTCCAACCCCGCCTCCGTAACCTCCGTAAGCTCCGCAACCCCCGAGCTTCGCGGACCGCCTCCGGCACTCTCGCCGTTTGTAATGTATTTCTCGCAATTCCCCCTCATCCCTATTTGGACTACTGCTTCTTTCTATTCTAGCCAGTTAGTCATCACCCCCACTTCCCCTCATCCTCCTGCCCCTCTGGGCCTCGCCCACTCTACCTCCTTTCGGATGTATCACAGGTCTTGCCCTATGACCTTCGGTACCGCTCCGCTCCCTCTAACCCTTTGTTCCTGTTCGGACGTCTTCGTTCCGATTCGGTCACCCTTTGTTTCTCCTTGTGCTTTTGCCCCTTCCTTATATATCGGCGCTTGTACATACTCGTCTGTTTCAGTCCGAAATCGACCTGAAATGCCCCCAAGAGACTTCCTGCTCACCTACTGTGAAATTAAGGACCAAATGGACAAACAGCAATGGCACAGCGCTCCGCTTGAGTCGCTGAGGCCAAGGTCCCTCCACGCTAAGTCTCCGATTCCACTCCGGAGTCGTCCGTTTCCGCCCATCTCTAACAACAACCAGCAATGGCACAGCGCTCTGCCTGAGTCGCTGAGGCCGAGGTCCTTCCACGCTAAGTCTCCGATTCCATTCCGGAGTCGTCCGAATCCGCACATTCTAACACATACGTGGAAACATGGTGTGGGAAGAGGATATGGCAAGAGTGGAATATGATTCCATAGATAGTGAAAGGCTTCAAGCAGATGTTTTAAGCACTGAAGACCTCACATATTATGATGGGAATATCCAGGATGAAGCATTACAGGTATGTTCTCCTCCATTCAATTCTCAATGTTAAGGTCTAAGTCATAACAGGCCCCAGAATCCTGGAGTAGATACACAGGTCATGCTGTTACAGTGCATGTTGATCATGGTAACTTGAGCCAGCAAGTTGAAGAACAGCTCATGTCCTTTATTGGACCACAACTTGCAGCAGCATCATCTTCTGAGGAAATGTTGGGGGTCTGGCAACTTGCATTAGCTACAATGAGATACAATGATGTACCAAGCTTCTAGTGTTATAAATTTTCAAATTGTCATGACCCAGCAATATCTGAGAACCTCTTGGGAGTTGGCAAGGAGAGGGTGTGTCATGGCCATGCATTCCAGCCTGTTCCCCACCTGTCCCGATGCTGCCCGAGCCTGTCCCCGCTGTGCAAGTGTGAGTATGAGCCCCAACCTCATCCCTATCCTCCCTAAGGACTCCCTGCTCACCCCCCCCCCCACTCGCCCCTAGGTCCCCTGCACTTGGCCAACTCCCCCATAGCCACACCAGCCTTCCCACCCTGAGTCCGCCTCTGGCACCATGCCCAGCTCAACTCCTTCTACTCTGCCTGCTTGGCCCTCACTGTGTTAGAACTGGGCAAGGGTGGACGATTCCAGAGGGGAACCGGAGACTTAGCAAGGAGGGACCTTGGCCTCAGCGACTCAAGTGGAGCGCTGTGCCATTGCTGTTTGTCCATTTGGTCCTTAATTTCAGAAGTGGCAAGCAAGAAGTCTCTAGGGGGTGGCATTTCTAGTCAATTTTGGACTGAGGGTCTAAAATGAGTATGTACAAGTGCCTACATATAATGGAGAGACAAAAGCACCATGAGACATCCCCTGACAACCACCACCAATCTGTTCCCTGGTTCTTTAGTTTGGATGGGGAGGTGTACTAGCAATTTGTTGTATTTTAAGTACTAATCTGAGTGTTTTGGCTAAATCTGTCTTATGGGTTAGTGTGAGGTCTTTGGGTAGCTCAGCACACAAGGCTGTAAGTGATACAAGTA
The DNA here is from genome assembly GCF_015039405.1 of Cantharellus anzutake. NCBI lineage: Eukaryota > Fungi > Basidiomycota > Agaricomycetes > Cantharellales > Hydnaceae > Cantharellus > Cantharellus anzutake. The sequence goes on from NW_024066961.1 coordinate 275,228, forward strand.
TGTGTATTTTACGGTGGTGTGTAAGCAGTTACCCAGAGGTTCCCGCTTACCCACATGACTATATGTATCTAATTACATGTGGCTCAGGGTTTGGGGCTATTGCCCTGACAGTTAGTCTAAAAGTCTCTGAAGAATGATTTATGGGTGAATAAAACCCTGCAGAGCTGTTCCCTTACATAGGATCATTAAAATTGAAGTCTTAAACCTGAAATTAATCTTCTACTCAGTGAATTTTGTATTCCATGAATGGTCTTAGACTATTTCTGAAGTGTCCCTTGGCCTTCTCTTATTTTTCTCTTATTTCTATTGCTTGCTTTATCAGTAGCAATATAACTGTTTTTATTTACACTTTTGAAATCTCCTTACAAGCCTGGGTGACTTCATGCACCTTGCAGGCACTCCAGATATGCATTCCTGACACAAATCTAATCTACATTTGCACTCTGTTCCATACTGAACATTTCCCAAGGATTATCAACAGTTCGGGAAAACACAGAGGAATAATTGTCATCATCTGGCATATTACTCCCAATGTCTAGATCAATGTCAATGCATTCCCATGTGAACACTGGCCGAGGCTCATGGCCTTGCTTCAATTCCTCCATGTAGGCATCCAGAATTTGCTGAGAGAAAGTGAAGACAAGCCCAGTATGTTCAACATGATCACACTTGGTGGTACCATGGCGGTGGCGAGGGTGGAATGCAAATACAGTGTCAGCAGCATGCCTCAGGATGATCCCAAGGCTAGCATCAACAAAGTCAGCTCCATTGTCAGAGACCAGATTCAAGACGAGGGAGTGTCTCCGTAGCGGAGGGCTTCGGCCTCAGCAACTTCTGCCAAGAGCGCTGTGCCTAGTGACACGTCCATGCCCTAACTTACTGACTGGCAATCAGAACCTAAGGGGGGTAACTCTAGTTGATTTTATTACTGGAGTGTAACCTATGTACAAGCGGGATATATATATGGTTACAGCGAAGACGGGTCCGCAATTGGCGGAGCCGAACGGAGCGGAGCTAATGGGGTTAAACATTAGCCGACTGAATATTACCGATGAGTTGGGTCACGGGGTTAGCAGAGAGGCAGGCGATAACCCAGAAACGGAAAGGAGGGATAGGCCCGAAGCTGGGCTCTGCAGGGCAGGCGAGTGTATTACCCAACGGAGGCGGGAGTGCGCTAGCGGACATCGGAGCTGTCCGGAAGTCTTCGGGGCTCCATACTGAGGGAGGCGTAGGTAATAAATTGAAATGAGGGGGTGGTGACCATCGAGGGGTACTGAGAGGATTGCAGAATATGGGAGCTCCGAGGTTAGTGAAGGAGGAGCGGAGTTAGACCGGAGGGAACGGAGGGACCGGAAGTCGATGGCCAGGGATGGATATGACATCCATGATGGGAACAGTCAGGATCCACTCTGCGAGCAGCACAGAACCCTAATGCCCAGTTGATATATACTGGATCAACATGGCATGGCCTGACCAAAATGGATTACAAAGAGAATTGATGATGGGCAGTATACTTACGCAGTGTAATTCTGAGCATAGTAGATCTCAGGAGGTGGGTGTGGCTTATCAGAGAAGTGATAGATCTTTCTATTGAATGGAAAGTAATAGCCTTGTGCTGAAGTTGTAGTGAGCAGGTGATGAGGGGAACCTGAATAGGGTGTCAATGAAATACCTACTGCTAGGACCAATTGTAGGGGAAAAGAGTGCAGGTACACCTGTTTGCACAAGCCCATCGTGTCATATCCATCCCCGGCCATCGACTTCCAGTCCCTCCGTTCCCTCCGGTCTAACTCTGCTCCTCCTTCACTAACCTTGGAGCTCCCATATTCTGCAATCCTCTCGGTACCCCTCGATGGTCACCACCCCCTCATTTCAATTTATTACCACGCCTCCCTAAGTACGGAGCCCCAAAGACTTCCGGACAGCTCCAACGTCCGCTAGTGCACCCCCGCCTCCGCTGGGTAATACACTCACCTGCCCTGCAGAGCCCACCTTTGGGCCTATCCCTCCTTTCCGTTTCTGGGTTATCGCCTGCCTTTCCGCTAACCCCGTGACCCAACTCGTCGGTAATATTCAGTCAGCTAATGTTTAACCCCATTAGCTCCGCTCCGTTCGGCTCCGCCAATTGCGGACCCATCTTCGCTGTAACCATATATATATCCCGCTTGTACATAGGTTACACTCCAGTAATAAAATCAACTAGAGTTACCCCCCTTAGGTTCTGATTGCCAGTCAGTAAGTTAGGGCACAGACGTGTCACTAGGCACAGCGCTCTTGGCAGAAGTCGCTGAGGCCGAAGCCCTCCGCTACGGAGACACTCCCTCGTCTCAAATCCAGTCTCTGACACATCGGCAAATTCCTTTATGACTTCAATAGGCAAGTGTGAAATGATCAGAGCCCATGCAAGGGAAGCAAGGCCAAGGAGGTCATGGTCACTCTTGCGGAGCTCACTCTCAGGGCGGCTGGATTGGCCTGAGAATTTGGTGTGACCAAATTTACGCTTGTGACATGCCCCTGCACTAATCCCAAATGCATACAGAGCACCAGGATGGCCAGGCTATCAAGGGCATATTAGACAGCTAATCAGTCAAGCAAAAGAGAACCTACCCTTAGATCCCGGCACTCACAAACATGCTCTTGGATTATTGTGCTCATTTTTTCCAGCAGCTGAGGTGATTCTGTCACACTGCATACTGCAATCAATTCAGGCTTGCCAGTCTCTTCAAACGCAAAGATTACTCTAACCAACTCTCTGATTAAGGGTTGAGACTTACTCTTATTCAGAACAACATGTGACCTGTCGGCCTCAAGAACCAGCCAACCATCACCACCTACCTGAAATGTCTTTTTTTCCCTTTCAACCTTATGTGGCTCTCCATTACCTGTAATGTCCACAAGCCAGGAAGAGTTGGTGCATTTCTTGAACTTAATGTCATTTGTCTCATCATAGTCCACCAAATGGACAGCAAATTTGGCATCTTTCCCAGATACCATATCAGAGAGATGGACCTGTTGCCCAAGGTTAAGGGCATCTGCCTTGAGGAGAGTCATGGCCACACAGATAACATGGTGGAATAAGACATACAAATGATCTTTTTGCATTATGAGTGGCAGCATTCTCTTGATGGAGTTTGTCATAATGGTCAATAGCATCTTGAACAACCTCAAAAAGCTCCTGATCATGCATGACATGGCCAGCTTGAGCGGCATTATGGAGAATTGACATGCGATCATGTTTCTGACCAAGGAGTACACCCCTGACTTGGTCCTCCACAGGATTCAGGTCATATAGATAATTATTAGTAGAAATTCAGCTCACTTTCTCTAGATCAGCAAGCCCTGCCAGAGCACTAAGGAGTTCCTCCCAGGCCACATCAACATCCATGAGTGTGGGAGCATTGGAAACCTTGAGAAATTGAGCCTGGCAACTGGAAAGGGCACTGTGAACTGCACATAAATCCTGAGATGAGCATGAATCCTGGCCAATGGGTGAAGTGAAGCCACCTTTGAGAACAGTTACTCTTCCTGCTTTTCGGCCAGATCTGGGCATTTGTGGACAATTTGCTAGTAGTCAGGAAATGCAGCAAATCTGGAACAAAGTGTGAGCTTGTACTGAGTTGATAACAAAGATGAGGGACATTCAAGTTGCTACAGGCCTAGTTATATACACAGAGGATATGATATTGACTAGTTCATCAGTATAGGGCTAGTGTCATATCCGTGCATACCCAACCCCGACCCGACTTCCGGACCTCCACCCTCTTCACCTCTGGAGTCATAACCTACCGCTGCCGTTCCGATACTCACCTTTGGTCCTGGCAACACACCTCCTTCTACCCCCCCACGCCACCTCTACTCCTCCTTACCTCTCCGACCCTATCTCCGTCCGCTCCGATACTCACCTTGGACCGAACACTGCCCCTCACACCACCCTGCTACTACTCCTCCTCCTCCTACTCCACTCCCCCTTCACAACACCTCCACCCTCCCGTCATCCTCCTACACTTCCCCTGTTCGCTCCGATACTCACCTTCAGACCTGACAATGTCAGGGCCCGGCCTCGGACTCGGAGGCTCCCTGACCTCAACCCCCATCTGGCCTGTCCTCACACTATGCGGGGCATGAGATGAGAAGAAGGGTAAAGGTCTCATCTCCCCGCATGGTTGCTATATAAAGGAATGGGTCACATGCCCACAACTATACAGCTCTTAGAGTTGTGTAGTGTGACCCGGAGGGAACATCCAGGTGGCAGTGCCAAGCGTGGGAACGTTCTGGGCGAGTTGCTTGCCCAGAACTGTGGCTGTGACCCGTGGGAACATTCTGGGCGAGCTGCTCGCTCAGAAAGTTCCCACGCTATCCCGTGCGCGCGGATACACAACACAGAAAGGCAACAACAAGGCAACAATGAAGGAATGGAAGGAAGGGAATGGTTGGGGAGTCTGGGGCACCCTAGGGCAGGGTGCTGAACCCTGACAGACAACCCTCCTTTCCGCCACTCCTTCCCCCTTACCTTTCCCCTCTCTCCTCCCTCTGGTACTCCTCCGCCACCCTTCTGCCAAGTTACGACCTTCCACCGCTGTCCCGTACTTCGTACTCGGACACTGCTCATACCTTTACTCCGAGCCTCTGTCATAGTCCCTACCTCGGACTTTGACTCCACCTTGGTCTTAGTCCATTGCATTGGTGACCTCATACTATGTAAACACCATTGCCAATATCCCTCGGACTTTCAACCTGTCAGGGCACACCCGCCTGACCCGGCTCCACCCGGCCCAACCTGACCCGGTACCCCGCTGGTCCACCCTTCCTTACCTCCTCCCCCTTTTTCCTTCTTCCCCCTCATCCTCCCCTCCTCAGTTTCTCCTTATCTTACTCCTTCTTTATTCTCCCTTTATTCCACATGGACGACTTTCTCTGTATCATTGTACAATTGACCCATCTGCAGCGCGCCCACCATGTACCCGGCCCGGGCACCTCGGGCGACCTCCCGCTGTGCCCAGCATGCGCGCCTGCACCGGATACCCTCGGGATCTCCCACGGAGACACCCGGGTGGTTACGGCTGTGTGCGAGGGTGACGTGGCACCCGTCATGTGATCCAAGCCGCATGTATATAAACGAACCTGAAGTGGGAACCGAAGAAGTAGCCTTCTTCTCAACCTTCCACTTCAGTCTAAGTGGCCAGGGACCACTGTCCCACATCGGGCCTGTCAGTACGCACGCCCGATCCGCCCCCCGCCAGGCTCTCGGTCCCGGACGCTATACCCGGACCCCCTCGACCCCGGACGAGTCCCTGACACAACCCCACCTCCATAAGCTCCGTAAGCTCCGCAACCCCCAAGCTTCACAGATCGCCTTTGGCACTTTCGCTGCCTGTAATGTATCTCTCGCATTTACCCCTCATCCCTATTTGGACTACTGCTTCTTCCCATTCTAGCCAGTTAGTCATCACCCCCACTTCTCCTCATCCTCCTGCCCCTCTGGGCCTTGCCCTCCCTACCTCCTTTCGGACGTATCACAGGTCCTGCCTTATGACCTTTGGTACCGCTCCACTCCTTCTTCCCTTTGTTCCCGTTCAGACGTCTTTGTTCCGATTCAGTTCCCCTTTGTTTCCTTGTGCTTTTGCCCCCTCCATTATATATATCGGCACTTGTACATACTCGTTTTGGTTCAGTCCGAAATCGACCTGAAATGCCCCCTAGAGACTTCCTGCTCACCTACTGTGAAATTAAGGACCAAATGGACAAACAGCAATGGCACAGCGCTCCACTTGAGTCGCTGAGGCCAAGGTCCCTCCACGCTAAGTCTCCAATTCCACTCCGGAGTCGTCTGTATCAGCCCCATTCTAACAGCTAGAGTTATCAGATCAATTTTGCACCCATAAGTAGCCATGGTGCTGGATGCCCAGGATTCCCATCAATTCCCCTTCCATTTCTTGCCTCACATCTCTGCTTTGATCTGGTTGCCAGCTACCAGCTATGATGCCATGTGACCATCTATCATTGTTCGATACTTTCTTCCAGCTTCTTGTCAGAGTCCACACATCTATTCACAGCATAAGGATATCCCCAGGAAACTAGTCGATATCAAAGCTAGGGAGCTAGTGTCAGGGCACACACCCTGACTAGCCCAGACCTGGACCTGCATCCAGGCCTGCTACACTTCCCACATGTACTTCCCATGCTGCATGCTCCATGCAGGGCATGATCTGGCCCTCATGTGACTTCCGGGTATCCCCAGAAGTTTGCCTGATATTGTGGCCACTGTGGGAAGATGAGAAGTTAGCTTCCTTCTCATCTCCTTACCCACAGTAGGTTGTGCCCTGGATAGGGCTGGTTACACATAGGGCTGTGGACCATAGGGGAGGGTCATGGGGACCCAGGAGTCATCCCCTGACAGCTAGCCTAGCTGGCATAAGAGCCTTATATACATGAGCTCCACTAACTCATGAGAGCATGGCTACATTGGAATTACATGGTAACCGATAGAAGTGCGACATCAGATAGGAAGATAGATGATGTGAATGGAAGGGCAATAATGGGTAAGGGGTGACGTGATAGCGATAATAGTGCAATGAATAGCACCTACATTCTAACTACATAAATATCTCACGCAATCTCAGCTAATGGTTACATCATTGATATCGCTTAGAGTAAAGGGGGGCTGGATAGCTGGCTGTTAGACACAGGTCCAGGGTTGGCACCGAGGGTCGCTGTTGCAGGCCACTATTGCTGGGGTCAGGACTTGGGGAGTCATGGTCAAATCGATATTAGAGCTGAAGTACAATAAAGTATCATACAGGATATATATAGAGAGAAGGAATGAATGGGAGCGGACCTGGGCTGAAGGCCGCAGGGTCCGGAAGCAAATATCAATAGGGAACGGAGTTGGCCACATAGCAGCTGGCAATGACCATGGGTCAAAACAAACAATAATAGATAAACAAGAAAGAGTGTAGGGCCGCAATAGCAGTGATGGTATCATAGCAGCACTGGACTCGGAGTTGGGCCAGAGTCAGGTGTGGGAATGATAGTGGCCCTGTAGGGGCCAAGTGGGCAGGGTAGAGGAGTCACACTGGGCACGGTGCTGGAGGCGGACTCAGGGCAGGGAGGTTGGTGTGGCTGTGGGGGAGTCAGCCAAGTGCAGGGGAGCCTAGGGGCAAGCGGGGGAGTGAGCAGGGAGTCCTCAGGGAGGATGGGGCTGAGGTCAGGGCTCGTGCTCATGCTTGTGCAGTGGGAATGGGCTCGGGCAGCATCGGGACAGGCAGGCAATGGGCCGGAATGCACAGCTGTGACACTGGCCATCCCCTGACACTTCTATGATGGCTGATTAGCTGCTGCCTCTACCACATATGTCAGAGACCAGATCCGGGACGAAGGACGATGTCCCCAAAGTGGAGGGCTTTGGCCTCAGCGACTTAACCAGGAGTGCTGTGCCTAGTTACACGTCCATGCCCTAACTTACTAACTGGCAAAGAGATCTAGAAGAGGGAAGCTCTAGTCGATTTTATCACTGGGGTGTAACCTATCTACAAGTTATGTATATATAGTTACATAGGGGGCAGGCATACTCCCCAGGGAACTTCCCTGGCCAATTCACTCCCTGGATCGGCCAATTTGGCCCAGGTCCAACAACACCTCAGCCAAGTGCAGGCTGGGAATCAGCTATTGCATCAGCAGTAGCTGCTCAGACAGGTCAACTCTGTCAGGAGCTGAAAGAGATGAAGTCCTTTGTAGGAGGGAGACAAGGAAGCGACAGCAGCTCCTCATCCAGGCCATCCAAATGGGCATGGTCTGATAACCTGAGGGCATCAGATGATGCCTGCAACAATTGCTCCCATTGGAGGTGTGAGTATAACAGAGCACAAAGAGATGCCAAGGGCATCTTTGCCTCTCTGAAAGACACAGAGAGAGAAGTCAATCTCCAAAAGAGGGAGATTGAATTACTAAAATGTGAACTCAAAGAGGCATGCACACTGGAAGACCTCGCTGCCAAACCCATCATGATGGGGGCCTCCCAGGTCAGGGGGAGGGGATATGGTGCTGGGGCATCGACTATCCTGCCACCCTGTGGGCAGGTGACCCTGTCCAGGTTACATAAGGGCCCGCCCTCAGAAGGGCAAACCCATGTCAAGGGGAAGAGGGAGAGCAGTGGGCAACCGATGGCAGACCCCAAAATGGGGACCACTGCCAGAGGCGGTGGGCTGCTGAGTACCTCAGCACCCTATGGGCAAGCTACCCGGCAGGGAAGTGTCCACATGCTATACGAGACTGCTGAACTCAACAAGTTCAGTAAAGTTGAAGCTCCAGTTGATGTAACAATCGACCCCAACTTCCCCATGAGGAGAATAGCGGGGTCAGAAGCGGTGCACAACGCTGCATATGCTTGGTGGACAAGCATGAGTGGAAGAGAATTTGTACACTGGTACAAACAGGCCGAAGCCACCCTTAAAAGCAGCAAGGTACATAGAGTCCTTTGCGAAAAAGCGAAGGAAACTGAGAAATACTTCTTGGGACTCCCGAGTATTGCAAGACTTGCAGAGGAGCACAATTCCCTGGAGAACAAGGGGAAAATCTCCTGGGAAAGTCTAGGCAAAGCTGCCTATATAAAGTCCCAGTTCAAACCACTCAGGACTCCTGAGGAATGCACCACAAGAACTGTGGAGCAGGAAGCGAAAGCTTCCAAATACCGGGAAAGAGATGCAAGTCTCCATGCTGGACAAACAGACCAGCGACCACCCTTCCCCACAGGAAGAACGGTAAACTTACCGAACTCTACACCTGAGCCAAGTAGCTCAGGAATGCAACAACCTGCTCCCACCAGGGAGCGCTGCAAGAGGGCTAGCGGCTCTCTATGCTGACTAAGCTCGTGGGGCCAAACTCTCCTAAAACTTCACTTTCTCTCTAGACTTTGCTCGACTCTCGATCCTTAACTCCACATGGTGAGTTCTCCGGGATTTCTGCAAGGTCCGGGCTCAGTGTCCACTACTCACTTGTTGTGAGCTAGACCACTGCCCTTATTCCTACTGTTGGAATTCCACACACTCACACCCACTCTAGCGCATCCTAGCACCTTAGAGAATTTTGGGGGAGGGGAGAACTTCTTTTCCAAAATCCGGTATGTACAGGATATAAGGAACAATTATTTTTAGAATAATTGATGAGAAATATTGGTACCATATGGCACCTGCATACCTTATTAGGCGAAGTAATAAAAAAGGGTAACAGTATCAATAAAAGAATATTGATCAATAACTGAAATGATGCAAAAATATGAAAATAAAAGAAAATAAGCGATACCTCAACGGATTTACAGAATTATAAGCCGAAATTGTCAATGTAGCCGGAGATAACTCTCACGCAGCTGATAAGCATTTTTACCAATTTATTAGACGCCATGGGAACGAGTGAGGCTGGAATTCTGGGTTGCCGCTTGAGATTCCCATGCCCACACATGCTTGTGACCTGCCATGCCTAACTTCTCCAACATGGAACTCCATCAAATCTCCACCGATTGGGACGTTCTTGGTATCGTCAGAATCGTACGAATTAGGACTATTTTTAGATACCAAATTTGTACCGAGTCGTCGCGTGAATGAAAGTCGTTTCCTAATCGTAGAATCGGGTATCGGAGCCGAGTCTGTGTGTGGGCGATTATCCCACCTACAGCACCCACTTCGTTGAGCCCACAGCTCGACAATGTAGCCCAGGCTATGTCATCGCATGTGATGCAGCAATCAGATGTCCAGATGAACAACCCGGAGGAAAACCCCCCTCCAGGACAATAACTCTACCCTTGAGGAAAGGGAAAGTGACACGGTAATACACCATTGAGGTGCCCGTGAAAACCCCTTCCCCCAACTCAAGGCCCCACACACAATATTGTATGCAAGGAACCACAAGTAACAATTGCGGAAATCTCTACTTTGTCAAAACCCACATCCACCACCACTCATGTGTAAACACCATTTACACATGAATCCTCATGGAACAAGTGAGGAGAAACACCAAAGACATACAATCTTTGGGTTGAATTCATCTTCGAAAAACTCCTTCTCTTTATTACTTTCCTGTGAGGTCTTTGGGTAGCTCAGCACACAAGGCCGTAAGTGATACAAGTATGTGTATTTTACGGTGGTGTGTAAGCAGTTACCCGGAGGTTCCCACTTACCCATGTGACTATATGTATCTAATTACATGTGGCTTGGGGTTCGGGGCGATTGCCCTGACATTCTCCCCCCTTGCATTGCATTTGCGACACATACAAGGTTGATAGTGAATAAAACAAAGTTTTAATAATTGATTTACATTGAGTTTGGAATTATCAATGAGTGTTTTGTTGTCGCCACTTTAAAGTGGGCGGTTTTGTACATGTCGGCGAAGGAGAGAGAGAGGGTTTAAGGAATAAGTGAGTGTGGGCCATTACATTGAAGTGAATGGTGATACATGGGTATCACAGGGAGAAAAGTAGTGGAGTTTGTCGAAAATGAATTTCAACCCAAAGGTTGTATGTCTTTGGTGTTCCTCACTTGTTCCGTGAGGGTTCGTGTGTAAGTGGTGTTTACACACGAGTGGTGGTGGATGTGGGTCTTTTGGCAGAGTGGAGATTTCCGCAATTGTTACTTGCGGTTCCTTGCATACAGTATTGTGTGTGGGGCCTCGAGTTGGGGGAAGGTGTTTTCACGGGCGCCTCGATGGTGTATTACCATTTCACTTTCCCTTTTCTCAAGGGTGGAGTCATTGCCCCAGAGGAGGGTTTTCCTCCAGGTTGTTCATCTGGACATCCAATTGCTGCGTCGGATGCGATGACATAGCCTGGGCTACATTGTCGGGCTGTGGGCTCGGCGAAGTGGGCGCTCCCTGGGTGGGAGCGGGTTGTTGTGTTCCTGAGCTACTTGGCTCAGGTGTGGAGTACGGTAGGTCTACCGTTCTTCCCGTGGGGAAGGGTGGTCGTTGGGCTGGTTGTCCAGCATGGAGACTTGCATCTCTTTCCCAGTATTTGGAAGCTTTCGCTTCCTGTTCCACAGTTCTTGCGGCATGTTCCTCAGGAGTCCTGAGTGGTTTGAACTGGGACTTTAGATAGGCAGCTTTGCCTAGACTTTCCCAGGAGATTTTTCCCTTATTCTCCAGGGAATTATACTCCTCTGCAAGTCTTGCAATACTTGGGAGTCCCAAGAAGTATTTCTCGGTTTCCTTCGCTTTTTCATGAAGGGTTCTGTGTACCTTGCCGCTTTTGAAGGCGGCTTCAGCCTGTTCGTATCAGTGTACGAATTCTTTCCCACTCACGCTTGTCCACCAAGCATATGCGGCATCATGTGCCGCTTCTGACCCCACTATTCTCCTCATGGGGAAGTTGGGGTCGATTGTTACATCGACTGGAGCTTCGACTTTGCTGAACTCGTTGAGTTCGGCAGTCTCGTATAGCATGTGGACACTTCCCTGCAGGGTAGCTTGCCCATAGGGTGCTGAGGTACTCAGCGGCCTGCCGCCTCTGGCAGTGGTCCCCATTTTAGGGTCTGCCGTCAGTTGCCTACCACTCTCCCTCTTCCCCTTGACATGGGTTTGCTCTTCTGAGGGCAGGCCCTTATGCAACCCAGACAGGGTCGCCTGCCCATGGGGTGGTGGGATAGTCGGTGCCCCACCCCTTGATGCGCTAGTCCCCATGTTGGGTCGCACCTCATGAGGCCCGGAACTGTATCCCCTCCCCCTGACCTGGGAGGCCCCTGTCATGATGGGTTTGGCAGCGAGGTCTGCCAGTGCACATGCCTCTCTGAGCTCGCATTTCAGTAATTTGATCTCCCTTTTTTGGAGATCGACTTCTCTCTCTGTGTCTTTCAGAGAGTCAAAGATGCCCTCAGCATCTCTTTGTGCTCTGTTGTATTTGCGCCTCCAGTGGGCGCAATGGTCACAGGCATCTTCTGATGCCCTCGAGTTATCAGACCGTGCCCATTTGGACAGTCTGGACAAGGAGCCGCTGTCGCTCCCTCATCTCCCTCCTATGAGGGACTTCATCTCTTTCAGCTCCTCGCGGAGCTGACCTGTCTGAGCAGCTACTGCTGACACGATGGCGATTCCCAGCCTGCATTTGGCTGGGGTGTTGTTGGACCTGGGCCGAATTGGCCAATCCAGGGGTTGATCTGGCCAGGGAAGTTCCCTGGGGAGTATGCCTGGAGCTGCAGCAGCAAATGCTGCCCCTGGAATGGCGCTTGTTGCGCCATCGGTGCAGTTTGCACTGCATATGGTTGGAAGCCCCTCTGAGGAGGCTGGGGGTATGCGGTGCCTGTTAGCAACACAGATGATTGTTGGTTCGCAGCACTCATTTGTGCCACGTGCGTTGTGTAGTCCATGGTGCTTATCTGCGCCTGGTGTTGTTGTTGTTCCGGGGAGCCTTGCTCCCTGGGTTGTCGTATTTCAATGTCCAGTGGCTTGTTTGGATTGAACCAAGGGTTGCCTCCCCCAGAGAACAACATTTCGTTGTTATGTTTCTCATGGTGGTGGGAGGGGTTTTCGTTCTTGCGTGCATGGGATTCGCTGCAGTTGTGTGTTCTTTTGCACGTGAGCTTGTGGTTCATGTGGTCTAGGCGAGTTACTCACCTGGCCCATGTGATTTCTAGTACATGGTGTGGCTGTCCGGGCAAGTTACTTGCCCAGAACTTTCCCACACTCTTGGCTGTGGGCCATCGTCCCTCACCTTTACTTTCTCCACCTCTGTTTTTGGGGGCATAGTGATGCCGAGAGTTCCCTGTCTTCTTTGATAGGGAGTTTTTCTGGTTCCCTTACGTTTTGTAAGGTGAGGTACTCGTCCAGGTGGACGAGGTCACTGCAATTTCCTAGGGGTTCCCATGTGGTGTCCCCTAGTTCCCATTTGACCTTAAACCAGAGTTCATTGTGAACCCATGCATGGTTAGGATTTCACGAACTACTGCTTCGCGATTGGGGTCTTCCCCAAAATCGTAGAATGTGTTTACTTCCCTATTTGGGAAGATTTCCTGGTCATTCAGCTCGTGAGGTACGAGCCGGGATATGTGGAATCTTGGGTGGATTCTGCATTGTTCAAGTTGTGGTGGCAACTTGAGGACGTAGTTTGACATCTCTGGAAATGTTTCCAGAATTTTGTAAGGCCCTATGTATAAGGGCTTTAGTTTTCCTGCCCTCCCTTTGGGTAGGTTCAGCTTATCCGTGGATAAGTATGCAAGCTCGCCTTTTCTCAAAGGTGGGTCCGGGCATCTTTTCTTATTCGCCTGGATTGTTTGAGCAGCGTGATTGTGTATTATCACATCATGTGCTGCCATGAGGTTTTCCTTCGCTTTTTGGGCAAAGTCATTTACTCCCGGGTAGTCCGAGAGTGGTGCTGTTAGGCACATCTTTGGCATATGGCTGTAGATGAATTCGAATGGGGCAAATCCTGTCGATGTGTTCGAGCTCACATTGATCGTGAATTCCGCCATCGACAGTTTTGCTGCCCAGTCACGTTGATCTGGTCTAACCATCGCGCATAGTATTTGTACTGCTTTTTGTATCATTCTTTCTGCTTGGCCGTCGCCTTGCGGGTGGAATGCAGTTGTGAATTTCAACTGCACACCGAGTATTCAGTGTAATTTGCGCCAAAATTTTGATGTGAATTTTGAGTCTCGATCTGATATGATCGAGTGTGGTAGACTGTGGAGTCTTACAGCTTCACGAAGATATACGAATGCTAGTTCTAGTGCGTTCATTGTTGTCTTTATTGGAATTAGGTGGACGTTGGACGTCAACCTACAAATGATTACCCAGAGGTAATCATATCCCAAGCTTGTTGGGAATGGACCTGTGAAGTCCATAGCTATTGATGACCATGGTGTCTCCAGGGTCGGGAGTGGGTGAAGCATTCCGGGATTTCTCCTGGTGCTTTTCTTTGTTGTTTGACAAGTTCCACAAGACCTGCAGAACTTGTGGGTATCCTTCCTCATCGACTTCCACCAGAAGTGTCGACGGAGGGTTTCCACTGTTTTCTTGGATCCTAGGTGTCCAAGTGTTTCATGGATGTTCTCGAGGATTATTCCTTGAATGGACTTCCTTTCGTAGTTCCCTTTCGGGACTACTATTTGGGTCGTTCCTCCTTCTCCAAGTCGGGTTATCAGCCCATCTTTTACGGAGAAGTTTTTGAAATTCCCTGGGTTCTCTAGGATTTCCCGGTGGATCTGGCTTTTCGAGTATCCAGATTTTATTGCCTCAATGAGGTCTTTCTCTTCGAATTGTTTTCAAAGGTTCTCTTCTGGAATTATGATTTCTTCCAGATTTTGGGCGCTCCCCCCTAGAGTTTCCTCTAGGTTATTGCTCCCCCCTAGAGCTTCCTCTAGGGTATTTCTTGCGCGTATTGCTGCGAGTCTCTTTGAGTTTTTACTCAGGGTACTGCTTAGTAGCAGTTCTTCGTATTCCTCGATTCTGTTGGGGATAATATCTTCTGCATTTTTGTCCAGATGGATGTCTGCCGACACATAGTCGTCGAAATGCAGATCCTCGTCCATTGACGAGTCGTAGTATTGTGAGAGTGTATCTGCCACTTTGTTCTTGTGGCCTTCCACGTATTTTATTTCGCAATTGAAGCTTGCAAAAAAGGCTTGCCATCTCAGGTGTCTACCTGAGTTGTGGTTTTTCACTTTGAAATATTCCAAAGCTTTGTGGTCCGTGATTACTGTGAATTCACGGCCTCCCATGAGATCGTCTTGCCATCTCATGAGTGCTTCGAGGAGACCCAGTGCCTCGAGCTCGTAGGTGAAGTACCTATGTTGTGTGTTGGTGGACTTTTTGGACATGAATGCGGCTGGGCGGCAAGTCTGCCACTTTTTGCCTTGTCCAATTAATGTGCCCATGCCCGCTGGGCATGTGTCTGTTATGATCCAGATGTGGAGTTTAGTCCTCTCTTCTTCTGAGAGGCTTTCCGGTGGATTCCACTGGATGAGCTTCAGGATCAGAGCCCTGCATGCTAGACGTTTAATCTCGTCGAAGCATTTCTGGTGGAGTGGTGTCCACCTGAATGTCTGCTTGTTTGAGCAGATTGTTTGCAGGGGTCTTGTGTAGCCACTGATGTTTGGCATGAATATCGATAGATATTCTACCATTCCCAGGAATCTTAGGACTCCTGTGTGGTCTACTGGCTCTCGCCAGTTGTGGATTTTTTCCATTTTATCCGCTTGAGCGTGGATGCCCTGTTCATCCACATGGCTTCCTAGAACATCTAGGATTGGGGCAAATGGCTGGAATTTTTTCTGGCTTATGTAGAATTTTGCCCCCTTCAGGCAAGTGAACAACCACAATAATGCTTTATTGTGGTTTTCCACCGAGCTTGTGCTGGTGAATATATTGTCGAACCAGACATGTAGGTGTCTGCCTACTTCTCCTCATAGTTCCCAGGTCAGTGCGCGCTGGAAGGTGCAGGGAGCGTTGCAGTCTCCTTGCTGCATCATGTTCGAGTTGTACGTCCCATGGGGCATAGAAAATGTTGTCCTATGGACGTCGTCTGGATCCACGCATATTTGTTCGTACATGTCCGACATATCGATCTTGGATTGGTATGTTGCTCTGGTGACTGATTCTTGGATCAGTCGCATGTCTGGCATTGGTGTGATGTTGAGGATCGTGTTTGAGTTACGATTCCTCACGTCTATTACTGTGCACAAAGATCCATCTGCTTTGCAGATACACAGTAGCAGGCATGCTCGCTCGCTATTCGTGGGATACCACCATCCTGCTTTTACATAGCGATCTATTTTGGTTGCTAGTGCTTCCTGCAGTACTGCAGGACATCTCAGGGTGTTTTCCCGAAATTTCTTGTTTGGATCCTTCAACGGGATTTGATGGTTCACTTCCCTCAAGGGAGGCATTTCTAATGGCGCTGGCGCCATTATGGTTTCAAATTTCTCTCTCCACCACTCCCTGAGTATTTTGAACTCGGGGTTGTTCATGGAGAGGCCTTCCAGATGTGGTATGTCTGGAAGTTCTAGTCCTTCCGGACTAGGATTGGGCCAACCTTCAGGGTACTTTCTTTTGATTACCCTGAGGTGTGTTTCAATCCTGCCTCCCTGTCAGGGGGGCTTCTTTTTTGGTTGTTCTTGAGCTCTTGCTCGAGTTTTCCATCCGTGTGATCTCATCACACAGTCTTCACTTATTCCAAGGGTGTCTATGTTGCCCTTGTTCACTGTTCTTGTCAAAAACCCGGGTTCGAAAGGGGGTAAATGCGTGAGTCCAAATGCAGGCAGGGCTCAACTAGAGGGGGGTCCGAGGGCTCCGGTGGTGAACCAAAGCTTCTCAGGGAGCCCGGTTCTGCTGGATGGTACAAGAGGCTCTAAGAAGGATGCGGCCTCAGCGACTCGGAGGGAGCGCTGTGCCTCCGTTACGTCTCAGTTAGTCCTTGTATTTCTTATGTCTGAGGTATCTTGTAGAGTGGGAACGGGAATCACTCAGAGGGACTTTGGGTGGCATTTTAGTCGAGATTAGAACTGAGGAACTACAGGTTCTAATCTATGGGTATTTATAAAGGAGAATGGGGAGGGCTTAGTCAAAGTCCGAAATGACTAATGGGACAACACTGAAAGGTACCGAAAGGTCCCGAACGATATTTAAAATAGGGAACCGAGGTGTCGGGCCAAGGAGGGTGGAGTTGGAGGCCGGAAAATGAATGGGGAAGACAAATGGGTAAAGGGGGTTAGCCGACTGAATGGTAGTAAGAAGGTAGTCGTGCTAAGAATGGAAGGTGACTAATAAGTGATAATGTGAGGGAGATCACCGAAGGATGCAGGTAGCTCCGAAAGCGGAGTTGCGTATCCGAAGGATGTTAGGTGACTCAAATAAATGAAATGGGTGGAGGAATGGTTTAAGGGCATGTCACGGGATGTCGGAGGTCCATCGGGATATCGGAGCAAATCCGAGGTCTCTGAACGTTCCGACTCGGGACCGAGCTTCCGGGATGGGAGTGGCCAAGGTTCGGTGTGCCACAACCAGACCGGAGCTGAGACAGTCAGGAGGGAAGGTGACTTGGGGAGTGGGGAGGCATGGTGTAGGGGATGGTGAAGTTGTTAGGAAGGTGTGGTGTGGTGGGAGTGCGTGGGGTCGGGATTCCGGGATATGACAGTTCTCACTTTGTGGGACCGGAAGTCTAAGCTTGCCTGGTTTTTGTTTAACCAGGGGGCACCGAATATGGTGTCATATCTATCGATGTTAATTACATCGAAGTAGTGTTTTTCTATGTGGCCGTTAATCTCAACATCCACGTTTGTTCTGAACAGGATCTGTGATCTTGTTCCTTTCGTCCCCATTTGAAGGATGACTGGGTTCTCCAATTGGAGAATTGGGATGTGGACCGTGCGGATGAAGTCTGGCGATAAAGCGTCCATTTCGGCTCCACTATTGAATAGTGCATAGGCTTTTATGCCTGCTATTTTTATGTGAGCCATCAGTGTTCTCTTTGTTGAGAGTGGTCTGTTTGTGGGGTATTTTCCCGCATCTTTTGAGATGTGGAATTTCGCATCAAACAAGGGGGACTGGGTTCGATGGACTTTTGGTCCTTCTTCCCTTTGTCCTTGTTTTCCTTGGGTACTTTGGTGTATTTCCCCAAGGTGTCTTTTCTTGGTGCTTCCACCAAGGCTTTGGCGACTTTTTCGTCTGCCATGTTTTCTAGCTGGCATGCTACAGCCAGTTTGATTTTGTAATTTATGTTGTCGTGATCAACGACTGACATTGGGCCCATCCTTATGGTCCCGATGTTGACTTCCTCACCCTCTGAGTTGGGTGAGTATTGAGGTCCTTCATATGGGTCCTCTACTTCGAAGCTTGATGCTTCGGAGTTAGCAGAGTTGTTCTCTGGTTTCTCATCTGATGAGTCTTTCGACTCTTCTTCCGTTGAGGTCGTGATCTCCATGGCAGCTATGCGCCTTGGTTTTTCATCGCTCGTTACATTGTGTCTTGGGCAATCTTTCGTTTGCCCTATTTTGCCGCATTTGCCGCAAATTGGAACTGACTTTTGGTCAGTTTTCCTCGAGTTTTTCGAGGATGTATCCTCTTTCCATCTGGGTTTCAGCTCTTCAGCCTTCTTTCCTGATGGGAGGGCTCTACCGCGGCTCATGGTTGCCGTGGTAGTTGTTTGGGTATAGTAACCTGATTTGTAGGCTGAAGACATCTTCAGCCTGTCGATTATCTCATCTACACGAGATATTGCTTTTAACATCTCCTCGTTTGAGGAGAAGTCTGCTCTGATTCTATCATGAGCAATCATTTCCCTCTTCCATTCAAGGGGAATGTAGTTTAGGAACCTGGCGTTGAAGGATGCCTGGTCTGGCGGCGTAACCATCTGGGATGCTGCTTTGGACAGTTCTAGGTAGAACTGTTTTAGGCCTTTTTCCGCTTCGTATTTCACGTTGCGGTACTTCTTTGTCATGTTCAATGCGGCAGAGGCTTTAATGAAAGTTCTCATCAATATGTTGAGAACTTCAAGGAACATGCCCTTGTCTCCTCTGAGGAGAGTTTCGTATTCCGAGGTCGAATGCGGGCCCCCCTAATCCATGAATCAAGCAGTCCAGGTGGACTTCATCGAATTGGGGACCTTTGCATCCTCATGAGGTGAGGAATCCCAGTAGTTCTGTGAACCACTGCCAGAACGATTCCATGTCGTTCTCCCCTGACCATTTCTTGTCAGGGAATGCCGGCCCATTCTTTAGGGCTTCAGGCTTCACTCCTTCTGGGTAGGGAGTGAGTATTCTCACTTCGGCCATTCTTATGGCCTTTTCGTACCATTTCTCCAGGTACTCTTCTTGCTCCCCTGCCTTCGTGGGGTCACTATCCAATGGAGATCTCTCCTTTGGGGGGTTTTTGCTGGGGGAAATCTTCCTCGCCGCGTTTCTTTGGTTTCAGGCGAATTTGCCTGAAGTTGTATTTGGATTCTCTCATTGTTTTGAGAGGGTGTGTTTGAGTTACCCCTCTGTTCGAGAGGTCCGTTGTAAGTGGACGTTTGGCCAAACCGTTGGTACGTGCCAATTCTCCTCCTAATCTCTGAACGATGCCTTCTTTCGGCATCGTCTTCTCCTATCCTTGGGAGAAGGATCTCCTTAGCGTCTCTGTTGAGTCGCTGATGATATTCCAGTGTGCTTTCACTGGTGGTTCTTTTCGTGAATTTTTCACGACTTCTATTTATGTCCTGGATTGTGGTCCAGGGGTGTTTATTTGTTTCCTCACTTTTTTGTGAGAAATTTTTTTCCTTCAGCAAGTCTGTTTGTTCGCTGATTTTTTCAGTCAATGCATCGATTGTGTTGGCCATTCTTTCTAGAGTTATCTCTAGACGAGCCATACTATTGTGGTTCATTTCCTCGATCTTTTTTTGGATCAAGTTTATCGTGTTTATTATGTGTGATTCCTGGTTTTCCAGGAGGAAGTTTGGTTGGGCGAGCAGTGACTCTCCCCAGTTGACATTTCCGCTTCTGGGGGTTCCAGAATGGGTTCTTGGAGTGAACACTCCACGCTTGCTTTGTTTAGGCGAGGCTGTTGCGGAGGGTGCTTCCCTTTCATAGAGGGGTCTGTTCGCTAGTTTTTCCTTACTTTTCCATAAGGCTTCCTCAGCGAACTCCCTCATTTCAGTTCGCCTCCTCTTCATTATCTCAGAGACCTCCTCCGAGGTTGGCGACCTTGCCTTGTCTGGCATGGCATGTGGGAGCGTAAACAGTGGAAGTTCTTTTGGAGCTTCCACACTCTGGGAGATCTTGCTCTCAGGGTGTATCTTCGCGCCTTCTCAGGCTTTCAGCCTGAGAAGAAGTTGGTCTTCGCTTTCCATCCTCCATTTGGATGGAACCTGGAACAAGTCCAGTAGTTTTTCGGATAGCCAACACGGGGGCTCTTCCCTTTGTGTCCCTTTGTCTGCCTTTGGGGCTTGACTTGGGGATGTGAGGGGAGACTCCAGGGGATAGTTGGGCCCTGGAGTTTCCTGCGACTCTATCCGGTCAGCTTTTTGGGCTGATCGTTCGGCGCTTACACGTTTATCGCACAAGTTGATCACCTCGTGAGGAGGTGAGGGATCTTCCCCAGCCTGGGTTAGATCGGTATGTCATGGAGTTCTGGGGGTATTAGGCCCTGCACTTACTCCACGTAAGTTTCTAAAACCTTCAGGGGCCAGCCCTGAGGTGGTTGCTAATGCCGGATTGTGTTGATCCTTGTCATCATCTGATGATGACTTTTGGTTTGAATCTCCCATGATGGGAGATTGCGGTTTTTTAATGAACCGCTTGTTTCTTTTTAGTGTCGCTGCAGATGCAACTTTGCCCTTGCGGGCATGTTTAGGCACCATAGGTGCTACCGAGTCAGATGTTAAGAGTTGATAGTTGTTGTGGGTTGTGTTGTAAAACACACCTCATACACTTAAAAAAGTGTGAGGTCTTTGGGTAGCTCAGCACACAAGGCTGTAAGTGATACAAGTATGTGTATTTTACGGTGGTGTGTAAGCAGTTACCTGGAGGTTCCCGCTTACTCATGTGACTATATGTATCTAATTACATGTGGCTCAGGGTTCAGGGCTATTGCCCTGACATTTCCCCTCTGCGATACCCATGTATTGCCGTTCACTCCAAAGTGATGGCCCCACACTCATTTATTCCCTCAATTCCTCTCACTGACATGTATAAATTGCCCACTTTAAAGTGGTGACATTGTATGTGTTGCAAATGCAACACAAGGGGGGAGAATGTCAGGGCAATAGCCCTGAACCCCAAGCCATATGTAATTACAAGATACATATAGTCATGTGGGTAAGCGGTAACTTCTGTTAACTGCTTACACACACCATAAAATACACATCTTTGTATCACTTATGTGTCATATCCATCCAATCCCGACCTCCACTCCGGGCTCCCGGAACTCCAAACCTGACTTCCGGAGTCCTACTTCCCTTCCATCACCTCCTCCTTGCTGACTCCCAAGAGGTTATCCCACCTCCGGCTCTGACACCACCTTCGGTCCGACTCTGGAACATTCCGGGTCCGACCCCAACCTCGACACCTTCCAGATGAGTACACAAAACCTATGCTCCCGACTCCGGACCTCCGCTCCGGAATCCCGTTCATGTCCCTGTCCCCGGAACCTCTGGTCTTAGCTCCGACCTCGGACTTTGACCCCACCTCCGCTTATACCCATTGTATTGGTTAGCTCATTCCATTTAATTACGTTTGCCAAAATTCCGGAGTTTAACTTCCGAGTTCGGACTTTCCGGACTCTCCTCGGACCTTGCAACTATTGCATTGTCCTATTCAATTCCGCTATTCTCCCTCATTCCTATTTGGGCTGCTGCTTCCTTTCTATTCAGTCAGCTAGCCATTCCCCACTCCCAACCTCCTTCCTTCCTCCTTGGGCCTTGGCCCTTCATTCCTCCTTTGGGAAACACCATTGAGTCAAACCCTTGACCCTCGGTGTTGTTCCTCTTTCCATCTCCCTTTGTTTCCTTTCGTCCTACCCTTGTTCCTTTTGATTCTGGACCCCTCCTTATATACAATGTACCTAGTAACTTGTAACCTCAGTCCGAAATCGACCTGAATTCCCCCCAAGAGACTTTCCCTCTGCTAGATCCGAAATTAGGGACCCCTAGGACAACCAGCAATGGCACAGCGCTCCGCATGAGTCGCTGAGGCCGAGGTCCTTCCACGCTAAGTCTCCGATTCCATTCCGGAGTCATCCAAATCCACACATTCTAACATTATGGCTCTGTGTGCTGAGCTACCCCACTGAGACCTCACAAAGATTGTGCACTTTCTACAAGGCCAGAAGTCAAGCAGACCCTTAGACTTTGTCCATTTGGTCACAGAGCACCCAATCGTGTGTTATGGGAGGAAGAGCAAGCCAATGTACCAGATCTCCCGATATGGTATCCCAATAAACTTTGCGGCAGCATTGGATGCTGGGGAAGTTGCCACAGCTCAGGCAGGGGGCCAAAGGTGCATATTGATAGCTCCTATGAAGTGCTTCAAAAGTATTATGTAGAGAAAGTGGTTGCATGAGTTCAATGGGAGGTTGCAGCATTGCAGAAGGAGCTGCTTCTGCATACCTTTGACAATGAGAAACAGACCTTCTCATGGGACTGTGTCAACTCATTTTTGGTTGAAGGGACACAGAGAGTGATAATGCAGAATGTGCCTGTTATCTGGATGATATTAACCACAATTGCAGTTGGGGACAAGAGAGTGGTGTTACTGAAGGAGCATGCAATGAATAGGAAGCGGCATCAAACAATGTCCAGGATCCATACCTGGCTAGCTCCTTACTGCTATGGCAACATGAATGACTCACCTTCCAATTCAGGGCTGCATGGTGGCATTGTCTATGCTGTTGAGCTTCTGGAATCAGCAGATCAATCATGTCCAATCCATTCTTGGCACTCTGTTGTTTGCAATGAATACAAATCAGTCCACCATATCCATTCTGACTCACATTGGCCTTGTGGTCATACACAATACAACTCACAATCGACTTTGCATGGCTGCTGGGGCTGCATCAGAAAATTTGAAGGCCATCAGGCATGTGCCAGTTGAGAATAGGGTTTTGGTGCATCTGGTTTATGATAATCTCAACCAGTATCATCATAGCTGGTGACCATCACTGGATTCCTACTCATCCCTAGAGAGCGGTACCACAGCAACTCTGATTATTCAACAGGATGTGGATGATGGCGCTTTTGATGGAGTGGAATATGAACAGCAGAGATCACTCATTCAGAAGGAGCAGATTTCATTTGAAAAAATCTGGAATGACATACAGTTTGATCACTTGGCCACTATAGGAACAGTCAACATTCTCCACAACCTTCTTGTGTACATTCCTGGCCTGGAGCAACATTGTGGTGCAGTGCATCATCTACATCAACATCACTATGCAAAACATCTTGTCAGTCTTCAGAAGACTGAATATTACCCTATGGAGATAAGTGCATATGACGAGGCTCAAAATATCGGCAACAGGGAGGTCTTGAAGGATCTACTAGTTTGTCAGCTGGGTGTGCAGCCAGAGGAGTTGGAAGGAAGAATGATTTCCATATCTGGTGATTGCTCAACTGCTGCAAAACTCCATTCCCTCAAACAACACACATCTTGCAGGCTAACCTGATTTACCTCACATAAGTTTGCATTGGTGCTAACAGAACCATGGCACATGAAGTGGAGCTTTATCAAAGGAATTTTTCGACTTCACTGGGCACCTAGCACTGTGAAAGGAGATGGTGGTTTGTGTGTTGCTGCAGAAAAGCTTAGATGCAAACTCAATGCCAGTGATCCAGAGTTCTACCCTGCTAAACAGCTTGTAGAAACTGTTCTGACTACTATGACCCTGCACTATGCAAGGTATATTCCTTTATTTGATTCATTCCATAAAACTGATGCTGCTCGCTTTCTCAGAGTTTTACTTCAGCAGAAGGAATCATCTATATTTGTGTCCCAGCTCCATCATGCACCCCACTTGACTGAGGAACTCATCCTCCACTCTGAAAAGGACCATTTTTTCTACTCCTGCTTGTCAGGGGACGACTCCTGGGTCCCCATGACCCTCCCCTATGGTCCACAGCCCTATGTGTAACCAGCCCTATCCAGGGCACAACCTACTGTGGGTAAGGAGATGAGAAGGAAGCTAACTTCTCATCTTCCCACAGTGGCCACCATATCAGGAAAACTTCCGGAAATACCTGGAAGTCACATGAGGGCAGGATCTGGGGCCAGATCATGCAGTGCAGGAAGTATGCTGTCAGGGCACACCTGCCTGACCTGGGTCCATCTGGACCCACCTGGCCACACCTCACCCACTGCCCTGCTGCCCATCCCTCTCCTTCCTCCCTCCTCCCTCTTTCCTTCTTTCTTTTCTCTTTTTCTTCTCTTTTCTTTACTTCATTCTTCCCATCATTCTCTTCCTGTTTATTCCTTCTATCTACACGAACCACTTTCCTTTGTATCAATGTACTATTGACCCATCCGGCCCAGACACCCTGGATGGCTTCCCACTGTGCCCAGCATGCGCGCCTGCAGCAGATGCTCTCGGGATCCCCCACAGGACACCTGGATGGCTGCAGCTGTCTCTGAGGATGACATGGCACCCGTCATGTGACTCAAGCCACATGTACATAAATGTACCTGAAGTGGGAACTGAAGAAGTAACCTTCTTCTCACCTTTTCCACTTCAGTCTGAGTGGCCAGGGACTGCTGTCCCTTTCCGGACCCGCCAGTATGCACACCCAGTTTACACCCTGCAAGGGCCCCTCTGCCAGGCACTACACCCAGACTCCCTCTACCCCGGATGCATCCCTGACATACACATGGGAAGTATAGCGGGTCCGGGCTAGTCAGGGTGTGTGCCCTGACACTGCTCTTTCGAAGAGCTTCATGGACTAGCACAAAGCATCTACACTGTATTTGCTTCCTCACAATCCATGTACATGGCTCTTTATCACAATGCTCATGAATCTCACACATATTTCCACCAATACATTGACCCCATGAAAGACTCACTCTACCCCATCCCCCAAGAAGCTTCAGCTGCCCACACCCACACCTATAGCAGTGAAGGAGACTCAGACAATGAATCGGAAGATGGTTGTCAGGGACCGACCCGGGGTCGAGAGCGCCCGGGTGTATCGCCCGAGGCTGAGGGTCCGGTAGGTATGACGTGGGCGCGCATAGCAGCGGGCCCGAAGCAGGCAAGGGTCCCTGGCCACTAAGACTAAAGTGGGAAATGTGTTATTGTCATTATCAAGGGAAGTGTAAGCTACTTGCCTAAAGTGGGAAATGTGAGAAGAAGGTTGCTTCTCAGTTCCCACTTAGGCTGTGTTTATATACATGTGGTTGAAGGCCATGTGGGAAGCGCCACGTCATCCGAGCACACAGCCACCTCCATCTGGGTACCTCCGTAAGAGGTCCTAGGAGCGTCCGGTGTGCGGGGGTCGTCCGGTGTGTCCGGGTTCGGGCGCGTTACACTGCAGCCAGGTCAATGGTACATTGATACAAAGGAAGTCGTCCGTGTGATAAGAAAGGAATAAAGAGGAGAGAGAATAGAAAAGAAGGAGAGGAAGGAAGGGAAGGGAGAAAAGGGGAAGAGGGGGGAGGTCGGGAGGAGTGGATGGTGGGGCACCGGGTTAGGTGGGGCCGGGTCAGGCGGGCGTGCCCTGACAATGGTATCTCTTTCTTATCTACAGGGGAGAGGGTCACAAGCAGCAATGACCCCGAGAGTCTTCATTGTTTCAATGATACCCCAAATACTTGAAGCTCCAGGCTCGGATACTGTCAGGGCACGCCCGCCTGACCCGGCCCCACCCAGCCCCACTTCACCCGGTACCCCGCCACCCAGTCCTCCCCTACCTCCTTCCCCCTTCTTCTTTCTTTCTTCCTCCATTCCACTCTCTCTTTACTTGTCTCACCTTCTCTTTATTTTCTCTTTATTCTACACGGACGACCTTTCCTTGTATCAATGTACCATTGACCCACCTGCAGCGCGCTCATGACACGCCCAGCCCAGGCGCCTCGGGCGACCCCCGCTATGTCCAGCTTGCGCACCCACAGTGGACGCCCTCGGGATCTCCCACGGGGACACCCGGGTGACTACGGCTGTATGCGAGGATGATGTGGCACCCATCATGTGACCTAAGCCGCATGTATATAAACATACCTGAAGTGGGAACCGAAGAAGTAGCCTTCTTCTCACCCTTTTCCACTTCAGGTAAGTAACATAGTATCCCCTTTTAATAATAATAACACCCTTTTCCACTTCAGTCTAAGTGGCCAGGGACTGCCTCCTGAGCCAGGCCCGCCAGTACGCACGCCCGCTCCACACCCTGCGAGGCTTCTAGTGTCGGGCGTCTCACCCGGGCCTCCTCTACCCCGGACGCGTCCCTGACAGATACTCATGGTGATGTGCTGCTTTTCAACAACATCTTACTCTACCGGGACATGCTCCTGTATCGGGAGTTTAGGACCAGCATTAAGGATGGCGATGTGGGGAGAACATTTGAAGTAATAAAGGTTAGTATTTTGGGTTTTTTTCCCACATTCATTGTTAACTTGTCAGCAGGATAGTGGCTTTGTATCTGTCAGGGACGTGTCCAGGGTGGAGGGGGCCCGGATGTAATGCCTGGCAGAAGGACCCTCTTGGGGTGCGAAGTGAGCATGTGTGCTGATGGGCCCAATGTGGGACTGCAGTCCCTGGCCACTTAGACTGAAGTGGAAAATGTGAATTGTCATTAAAAGGGAGAACTACACTACTTACCTGAAGTGGAAAATGGTTACTTCTTCAGTTCCCACTTCAGGTACATTTATGTACATGCGGCTTGGGTCACATGATGGGTGCCACATCATCCTCGGAGAGAGCCGCAGCCATCTGGGTGTCCCTGTGGGGGATCCTGAGAGCGTCCACTGCAGGCACTGTAGGAGAAATAACGGTCACACTATGGAAACCCATTATGGAAATATGCCAGATAAATGCAAAATTCAAAGTCGTGTTTATAATAGGAAATGTAGATGTCTCACAAACGGACCCAATGAAAGTAATTACAGGGAAAACTACCCATAAACGACGGAGATATGACCAAAACTCTCGGAAAACAAGGACAACGTTTAAAAGGCAAGCGCGAAGAACAAGCAGTAACGACCGAGACGAGCTTGATAGCCCATTAGAAAGGAAGGGATCTAATCTTAATCCACCCAAATTTTCATAATAAAAGGATGACACATCAATGAGATATCCAATAACGGGAAGAGTGACATCAAAGGTCTGGGCTCAGGGAAAAGACGATGTTTACGTAGGATCCATATTCAAAACACACAACCAAATTCACACAGAAATTATGATAAATAGGAAACTATAGTTATGCCAATTTTTGTCAGAGTACACCCACTTCCGGCTACTTCCAGCCTACTTACCATCATGATCTGATTCCATGATCTATGATCACCAAGATTCAATGATCCATGATCCCTGTACAGCCTTATGATCTGATCCCACTCCAAGATCCATGTTCCATGTTCCATGATCCAACACAGCCAGACAAACCTGGATCATTGATTGTTGGTATGTACAGTGCCTCATAGATTAGCTGTGTGTGTGGGCTACAGTATATTACACCCTGAGTAGCGAGCAGGAAGACCAGCTTTCTTCTCTCATTTCCCCTTGCTGCTCAGGTATGTTGTACATAGTAACATAGTGGCTGGAATACAACTCATTTCCCCTCGCTGCTCAGCTGGAGCCTGTGTCGCCTAGCACACCTCGCAGTTCTCCTATTGAGACCGACCCAGACCTTCCTAGTCTTACCTCCACTTCCACTGGATCTCTTGACCTTAGCTCCGAGCAGCTCGGTATCCTGACAATTTTCAGCTCAAATGGTCCAGCCATTGTGAAGTTATACCAACGACAGGAATATAGAAATCCGCATCATGTTTAAAGACACATGAGGGTGGTGATGCAAAGGGAACTGGCTGTTGGAACCAAGATCCGCACTTTGGCAGATTGCGAAGACCAATTTCCATCCAAATAAGGAAGACCCCAGTCAAAACAAAGCACAGAAAGTACAAAACAACCTTAGATCATGAGGGAAAAATCTGAAATAAATCACGGAAGCCTGTATAAAGGATACAAACACCTGAGCATACCATAAATCCCAAACAATTAAACAGAAATGGTGCCCGCATACGAACGACTATGGGAACGATGCACATGATTACCGAATGTGTGCACAAACTTTTGCTAACTTGATGAATACCAAGAAATAGAATACAACTTTAGTACCATTGGAAAGGTGGGAATAAATGAAAATTTATGATACCGAGAATGTGAAAAACCATTCAGAAATGAATGAGATACAAGGACATGAAGTTAGAAACCTGAAAATGCATGGGAAGACAGCTTCTAGAGGTCCTAAAATACATAAAAATATGATATCTTTGAGGACGACCTACTATAACAATGAACAATACATATGGAGGACTAGGATGTAATAATACAAAGGGGAATCAGGGCAGATGGATGAAATCCACTGTCAGGGTTCAGCACCCTGCCCTAGGGTGCTGTGAGGTCTTAGGGTGGCTCAGCACACAAGGCCGTAAGTGATACAAGATAGTGTATTTTACGGTGGTGTGTAAGCAGTTTCCCAGAGGTTCCCGCTTGCCCACATGACTATATGTATCTAATTTACATGTGACTCGGGGTTCGGGGCTATTGCCCTGACATTCTCCCCCCTTGCGTTGCATTTGCGATGCATACAAGGTTGATAGTGAATAAAACAGAGTATTAATAGTTGATTTACATTGAGTTTGGAATTATCAATGAGTGTGTTGTTGTCGCCACTTTAAAGTGGGCGATTTTGTACATGGGGGTTTAAGGAATGAATGAGTGTGGGCCGTTACTTTGAAGTGAACGGCGATACATTGGTATCACAGGGAGAGAAGAGAAAAAAAAAGTGGAGTTTGTCGAAAATGAATTTCGACCCAAAGGTTGTATGTCTTTGGTGTTCCTCACTTGTTCTGTGAGGGTTCGTGTGTAAGTGGTGTTTACACACGAGTGGTGGTGGATGTAGGTCTTTTGATGGAGTGGAGATTTCTGCAATTGTTACTTGCGGTTCCTCGCATACAGTATTGTGTGCAGGGCCTCGAGTTGGGGGAAGGTGTTTTCACGGGTGCCTTGATGGCGTATTACCGTGTCACTTTCCCTTCTCTCAAGGGTGGATTCATTGCCCCGGAGGAGGGTTTTCCTCCAGGTTGTTCATCTGGACATCCGATTGCTGCGTCGGATGCGATGATGTAGCCTGGGCTACATTGTCGGGCTGTGGGCTCGACGAAGTGGGTGCTCCCTGGGTGGGAGCGGGTTGTTGTGTTCCTGAGCTGCTTGACTCAGGTGTAGAGTACGGTAGGTCTACCGTTCTTCCCATGGGGAAGGATGGTCGTTGGGCTGGTTGTCCAGCATGGAGACTTGCGTCTCTTTCCCGGTATTTGGAAGCTTTCACTTCCCGTTCCGCAGTTCTTGCGGCATGTTCCTCAGGAGTCCTGAGTGGTTTGAACTGGGACTTTAAGTAGGCAGCTTTGCCTAGACTTTCCCAGGAGATTTTCCCCTTATTCTCTGGGGAATTATATTCCTCCGCAAGTCTTGCAATACTTGGGAGTCCCAAGAAGTATTTCTCGGTTTCCTTTGCTTTTTCGCAAAGGGTTCTATGTACCTTGCCGCTTTTGAAGGCGGCTTCGGCCTGTTCGTACCAGTGTACGAATTCTTTCCCACTCATGCTTGTCCACCAAGCGTATGCGGTGTCATGCGCCGCTTCTGACCCCACTATTCTCCTCATGGGGAAGTTGGGGTCGATTGTTATGTCGACTGGAGCTTCGACTTTGCCGAACTCGTTGAGTTCGGTGGTCTCATATAGCATGTGGACACTTCCCTGCAGGGTAGCTTGCCCATAGCTGAGGTACTCAGCGGCCTGCCGCCTCTGGCAGTGGTCCCCGTTTTAGGGTCTGCCGTCGGTTGCCTACCGCTCTCCCTCTTCCCCTCGACATGGGTTTGCCCCTCTGAGGGCGGGCCCTTATGCAACCCGGACAGGGTCGCCTGCCCACGGGGTGGCGGGATAGTCAGTGCCCCACCCCTTGATGCGCTAGTCCCCATGTGGGGTTGCACCTCATGAGGCCCGGAACCGTATCCCCTCCCCCTGACCTGGGAGGCCCCCGTCATGATGGGTTTGGCAGCAAGGTCTGCCAGTGCACGTGCCTCTCTGAGCTCACGTTTCAGTAATTCGATCTCCCATTTTTGGAGATCGACTTCTCTCTCTGTGTCTTTCAGAGAGTCAAAGATGCCCTCAGCATCTCTTCGTGCTCTGTTGTATTCGCGCCTCCAGTGGGCGCAATGGTCGCAGGCATCTTCTGATGCCCTCGAGTTATCAGACCATGCCCATTTGGACGGTCTGGACGAGGAGCCGCTGTCGCTCCCTCATCTCCCTCCTATGAGGGACTTCATCTCTTTCAGCTCCTCATGGAGCTGACCTGTCTGAGCAGCTACCGCTGACGCAATGGCTGATTCCCAGCCTGCATTTGGCTGGGGTGTTGTTGGACCTGGGCCGAATTGGCCAATCCAGGGGTTGATCTGGCCAGGGAAGTTCCCTTGGGAGTATGCCTGGGGCTGCAGCAGCAAATGCTGCCCCTGGAATGGCGCTTGTTGCGCCATTGGTGCAGTTTGCACCGTGTATGGTTGGAAGCCTCTTTGGGGAGGCTGGGGGTATGCAGTGCCTGTTAGCAACGTGGATGGTTGTTGGTTCGCAGCACTCATTTGTGCTGCATGCATTGTGTAATCCATGGTGCTTATCTGCGCCTGGTGTTGTTGTTGTTCCAGGGAGCCTTGCTCCCCAGGTTGTCGTATTTCGATATCCGGTGGTTTGTTTGGATTGAACCGAGGGTTGCCTCCCCCAGAGAACGACATTTCGTTGTTATGTTACTTGTGGTGGTGGGAGGGGTTTTCGTTCTTGCATGCATGGGATTCGCTGCAGTTGTGTGTTCTTTTGCATGTGAGCCTGTGGTTCATGTGGTCTAGGCGAGTTACTCGCCTAGCCCATGTGATCTCTAGTACATGGTGTGGCTGTCCGGGTGAGTTACTCGCCCAGAACTTTCCCACGCTCTTGGCTGTGGGCCATTGTCCCTCAGCTTTACTTCCTCCGCCTCCATTTTTGGGGGCGTAGTGATGCCGAGAGTTCCCTGTCTTCTTTGATAGGGAGTTTTTCTGGTTCCCTTACATTTTGTAAGGTGAGGTACTCATCCAGGTGGACGAGGTTGTTGCAATTTCCTAGGGGTTCCCATGTGGTGTCCCCTAGTTCCCATTTAACCTTAAACCAGAGTTCGTTGTGAACCCACGTGTGGTTTAGGATTTTGCGAACTACTGCTTCGCGATCGGGGTCTTCCCCAAAATCGTAGAATATGTTTACTTCCCTATTTGGGAAGGTTTCCTGGTCATTCGGCTCGTGAGGTGCGAGCCGGGATACATGGAATCTTGGGTGGATTCCGCGTTGTTCAAGTTGTGGTGGTAACTTGAGGATGTAGTTTGACATTTCTGGAAATGTTTCCAGAATTTTGTAAGGCCCTATGTATAAGGGCTTTAGTTTTCCTGCCCTCCCTTTGGGTAGGTTCAGCTTATCCGTGGATAAGTATGCAAGCTCACCTTTTCTCAAAGGCGGGTCCGGGCGTCTTTTCTTATTCGCCTGGATTGTTTGAGCAGCGCAGTTATGTATTATCGCATTGTGTGCTGCCATGAGGTGTTCCTTCGCTTTTTGAGCGAAGTCATTTACTCCCGGATAGTCCGAGAGTGGTGCTGTTAGGCACATCTTTGGCATATGGCCGTAGATTAATTCGAACAGGGCAAATCCTGTCGATGTGTTCGAGCTCGCATTGATCGCGAATTCCGCCATCGACAGTTTCGCTGCCCAGTTGTGTTGGTCTGGTCTAACCATCGCACGTAGTATTTGTACTACTGTTTGTATCATTCTTTCCACTTGGCCGTCACCTTGTGGGTGGAATGCAGTTGTGAATTTCAACTGTACACCGAGTATTCGGTGTAGTTTGCGCCAAAATTTTGTGTGAATTTTGAGTCTCGATCTGATATGATCAAGTGTGGTAGGCCGTGGAGTCTTACAACTTCACAAAGAAATACGAATGCTAGTTCTAGTGCGTTCGTTGTTGTCTTTATTGGAATTAGGTGGACGTTGTTGTGGGGACAACTCCGTGTACCGCAAAAAGTCGGATTCTGTGGAATTTGGCCACCAACATATACCACATACCCTCTGACGCTCCCGATGTTCATTCTAACACTATCTAACACTCCACAAACTCATTCCTTATTTTTCCCTATTTTCCCCATCATTCCCGACAACCCCAAGCAAAATTCCCACGCCAAACCACGCCGCCAATTTCACCCCCTCTCCAGATCTCCATACCTACACATACTACCCAGCCGTTTTTCCACCCGATAGTGATGCTCTGCCTTCCTTCTTCACCCCCGGAGCATTTCCCAGAATGGTAATCCCATGCCCGGATGGTTCAGCACGGAGTAGAGTCTCACGTGGTCTTGACAGTACCTGTCAATGGCCACATCTCAACAACTACTGCACCAAATGGGACGAATAGGGGCTCGTTGGAAAGCTGGAGACGAGGAGGTTGCTGACGGGAGGATAGGCGGGCGCTGTGGCGAAGCGTTGCGGAGTTAACTTTTACATTTCCCATTTCGGACCCGTTATGATATATCCCCCATTCATTCATATTTCTTTTATTGTTTCTTTGTTCCCAATTGGATATTCATCATTTACGGTTGCCTAACGGCCCGTTTACATTCCCCCAGTCCATTCATTTCATTTCAAACATATAAAAACTAGATAACAGCTTGTACATAACAAGTTAGTATTGAATAGACCCGTGAAGGGACAAGCAGAAGTTGCATCCAAGTGGCAAAGACGCCATCCACGACCCTAACGCCCCCATTGAGCTAGTTGCTCACGTCTAAGACCCCTCACATCATAATACTCAGCCTTGACGTCCAAGAGAGACGTAGGTGAGTGTTTGTTTGAGGTTTTTGCAGACTCAGTAGCGCCCACGGACCAAGACCCGGCCTCACGAACCACACCTGCGCACACTACCACCCTCCCCCTTCTCTCTGTCTCGAGTCTAGGCGATAGACCCGTTACAACGTTGGACGTCAACCTACAGATGATTACCCAGAGGTAATCATATCCCAAGCTTGTTGGGAATGGACCTGTGAAGTCCATGGCTATTGACGACCATGGTGTCTCCGGGGTCGGGAGTGGGTGAAGCATTCCGGGATTTCTCCTGGTGCTTTTCTTTGTTGTTTGACAAGTTCCGCAAGACCTGCAGAACTTGTGGGTATCCTTTCTCATTGACTTCCACCAGAAGTGTCGATGGAGGGTTTCCACTGTTTTCTTGGATCCTAGGTGTCCAAGTGTTTTGTGGATGTTCTCGAGGATTGTTCCCCAAATGGACTTCCTTTCGTAGTTTCCTTTCGGGACTACTATTTGGGTCGTTCCTCCTTCAATTCAGGTTATCAGCCTGTCTTTTACAGAGAAGTTTTTGAAATTCCCTGGGTTCTCTAGGATTTCCCAGTGGATCTGGCTTTTCAAGTATCCAGATTTTATTGCCTCAATGAGGTCTTTTTCTTTGAGTTGTTTTCGAAGGTTCTCTTCTGGAGTTATGATTTCTTCCAGATTTTGGGCACTCCCCCCTAGAGTTTCCTCTAGGTTATTGCTCCCCCCTAGAGCTTCCTCTAGGGTGTTCTTTGTGCATATCGCTGCGAGTCTCTTTCTCTCTGAGTTTTTACTCAGGGTACTGCTTAGTAGCAGTTCTTCATATTCCTCGATTCTGTCGGGGATAATGTCTTCTGCATTTTTGTCCAGGTGGATGTCCGCCAACACATAATCGTCGAAATGCAGATCCTCGTCCGTTGACGAGTCGTAGTATCATGAGAGTGCATCTGCCACTTTGTTTTTGTGGCCTTCCACGTATTTTATTTCGCAGTTGAAGCTTGCGAAAAAGGCTTGCCATCTCAGGTGTCTCCCTGAGTTGTGGTTTTTCGCTTTGAAATATTCCAAAGCTTTGTGGTCCGTGATTACTGTGAATTCACAGCCTCCCATGAGGTCATCTTGCCATCTCATGAGTGCTTTGAGGACACCCAGTGCCTCGAGCTTGTAGGCGAAGTACCTACATTGTGTGTTGGTGAACTTTTTGGACATGAATGCGGCTGGGTGGCAAGTCTGCCACCTTTCGCCTTGTCCAATTAATGCACCCATGCCCGCTGGGCATGCGTCTGTTATGATCCAGATGTGGAGTTTAGTCCTCTCTTCTTCTGAGAGGCTTTCCAGTGGGTTCCACTGGACGGGCTTCAGGATCGGAGCCCTGCATGCTAGACGTTTGATTTCGTCAAAGCATTTCTGGTGGAGTGGTGTCCACCTGGCATGAATATCGATAGATATTCTACCATTCCCAGGAATCTTAGGATTCCTGTGTGGTCTACTGGCTCTCGCCAGTTGCGGATTTTTTCCATTTTATCCACTTGAGTGTGGATGCCCTGTTCGTCCACTTGGCTTCCTAGAACGTCTAGGATTGGGGCAAATGGCTGGAATTTTTTCCGGCTTATGTAGAATTTCGCCCCTTTTAGGTGAGTGAATAACCACAATAGTGCTTTATTGTGGTTTTCCACCGAGCTTGTGCTGGTGAATATGTCGTCGAACCAGACGTGTAGGCGTCTGCCTACTTCTCCTCGTAGTTCCCAGGTCAGTGCGCGCTGGAAGGTGCAGGGAGCGTTGCAGCCCCCTTGCTGCATTGTGTTCGAGTTGTGCGTCCCATGGGGCGTGGAGAATGCCGTCCTATGGACGTTGTCTGGATCCACATGTATTTGTTCGTACATGTTGTAGGAGGGCACAGCAAGTACCACACAAACAAGGCCAGAACCACGTTTTTCGAGGCTCCAACGAGCACCCTCAAGCCTACGACACATTCACAATGCCCACGGCACATTTCCACATTTTTTCCAATTTTTTTCATGCTTTTTTCTCAAGACTCATATTGCCACTTCCCCAAAATTCACGGATATCCACCATTTCCCCCATATCTCCACCAATTTTCCACCAATTCACACGACTTTGAGCTTGAAGGACAGCGACGGATCAGGGGAAGAGGATGGAAGGACGGGACGGGAGTTAGGATGACGGATATGCGGTGGAGAAGCGAGATTGATGGCTGATATTGACCTTATGGGCCTCAATTATTGATTTTATTGTTACCTTGTGGACATTTTTTGCCTTATTGTTTCTTAGCCAAACTCTCAACATTCTTCCTGTTTCCATCGCCACCATCCATCGGCTATTTTACTTGTTTTTGTTCTGATTTCTCTTTTTTTCTATATATACACCCAGTTTGCGTTGTACTTACAGTTGTTGGACCCCTCATCTGTGCTACAAAGACTGTGGTGTTGAGCGACCCTTCCACACGTTTAAAGAGCTTAGTCTGACTCCCTGACGACTGTCCAAGAAGGACCAGGGTGAGTTCTGAGTTTTAAAAGAGTTTATTAGTATCGTGCACTTGCACCGGGACCGTGTGCGGCCTTACCGGTAGTAAGATTTTCTTTGCCCCCTTTTTCTTTTCTTGTTTGCTGCTGGGTTACATCCCTAGCACACTTACAGCGTCCGACATATCGATCTTGGATCGGTATGTTGCTCTGGCGACTGATTCTTGGATCAGTCGCATGTCTGGCATTGGTGTGACATCGAGGATCGTGTTTGCGTTATGGTTCCTCGTGTCTATTACCATGCGCAAAGATCCATCTGCTTTGCAGATGCACAGTAGTGGGCATGCTTGCTCGCTGTTTGCGGGATACCACCATCCTGCTTTTACATAGCGATCTATTTTGGTTGCTAGTGCTTCCTGCAGTGCTGCGGGACATCTCGGGGTATTTTCCCGAAATTTCTTGTTCGGATCCTTCAATGGGATTCGATGGTTCACCTCCCTCAAGGGAGGCATTTCTAATGGCGCTGGCACCATTACGGTTTCAAATTTTTCTCTCCACCACTCCCTGAGTATTTCGAACTCGGGGTTGTTCATGGAGAGACCTTCCAGGTGTGGTACATCTGGAAGTTCTAGTCCTTCCGGACTAGGATTGGGCCAACCTTCAGGGTATTTTCTTGTGATTACCCTGAGGTGTGTTTCAATCCCGCCTCCCTGTCAGGGGGGCTTCTTCCTTGGTTGTTCTCGGGCTCTTGCTCAAGTTTTCCATCCGTGTGATCTCGTCACACGGTCTTCACTTATTCCAAGGGTGTCTATGTTGCCCTTGTTCACCGTTCTCACTTTGTGGGACCGGAAGTCTAAGCTTACCTGGTTTTTGTTTAACCAGGCGGTGCTGAAGATGGTGTCATATCTGTTGATGTTAATTACATCGAAGTAGTGTTTTTCTATGTGGCCGTTGATCTCAACGTCCACATTGGTTCTGAACAGGATCTGTGATCTTGTTCCTTTCGTCCCCATTTGAAGGACGACTGGGTTCTCCAATTGGAGAATTGGGATGTGGACCGCACGGACAAAGTCCGGCGATAAAGCGTCCATTTCGGCTCCACTATTGAATAGTGCATAGGCTTTTATGCCTGCTATTTTTATGTGAGCCATTAGCGTTCTCTTTGTTGAGAGTGGTCTGTTTGCGGGGTATTTTCCCGTGTCTTTTGAGATGCAGAATTTCGCATCAAACAAGGGGGACTGGGTTTCGATGGACTTTTGGTCCTTCTTCCCTTTGTCCTTGTTTTCCTTGGGTACTTTGCTGTATTTCCCCAAGGCATCTTTTCTTGGTGCTTCCACCAAGGCTTCGGCGACTTTTTCGTCTGCCGTGTTTTCTAACTGGTGTGCTACAGCCAGTTTGATTTTATAATTTATGTCATCGTGGTCGATGACTGACATTGGGCCCATTCTTATGGTCCCGACGTTGACTTCCTCACCCTCTGAGTTGGGTGAGTATTGAGGTCCTTCATATGGGTCCTCTACTTCGAAGCTTGATGCTTCGGAGTTAGCAGAGTTGTTCTCTGGTTTCTCATCTGATGAGCCTTTCGACTCTTCATCTGTTGAGTTCGCGATCTCCATGGCAGCTATGCACCTTGGTTTTTCATTGCTCGTTATATTGTGTCTTGGGCAATCTTTCGTTTGCCCTATTTTGCCGCATTTGCCGCAAATTGGAACTGACTTTTGGTCAGTTTTCCTCGAGTTTTTCGAGGATGTGTCCTCTTTCCATCTGGGTTTCAGCTCTTCTGCCTTCTTTCCTGATGGGAGGGCTCTGCCGCGGCTCGTGGTTGCCATGGTAGTTGTTCTGGTATAGTAACCTGATTTGTAGGCTGAAGACATCTTCAGCCCATCAATTATCTCATCTACACAAGATATTGCTTTTAACATCTCCTCGTTTGAGGAGAAGTCTGCTCTGATTCTATCATGAGCAATCATTTCCCTCTTCCATTCGAGGGGAATGTAGTTTAGGAACCTGGCGTTGAAGGACACCTGGTCTGGCAGCGTCACCATCTGGGACGCTGCTTTTGACAGTTCTAAGTAGAACTGTTTTAGGCCTTTTTCCGCTTCGTATTTGACGTTGGGGTATTTCTTTGTCGCGTTCAACGTGGCGGAGGCTTTGATGAAGGTTCTCATCAATATGTTGAGAACTTCGAGGAACATGCCCTCGTCTCCTCTGAGGAGAGTTTCGTCTCGGAGTCTAATTCCGAGGTCAAATGCGGGCCCCCCTAATCCACGAATCAAGCAGTCCAGGTGGACTTCGTCAAATTGGGGACCTTTGCATCCTCGCAAGGCAAGGAATCCCAGTAGTTCTGTGAACCACTGCCAGAACGATTCCATGTCGTTCTCCCCTGACCATTTCTTGTCAGGGAATGCCGGCCCATTCTTTAGGGCTTCTGGTTTCACTCCTTCTGGGTATGGAGTGAGTATTCTCACTTCGGCCATTCTTATGGCCTTTTCGTACCATTTCTCCAGGTACTCTTCTTGCTCCCCTGCCTTCGCGGGGTCGCTATCCAATGGAGATCTCTCCTTTGGGGGGGTTTTTGCTGGGGGAAATCTTCCTTGCAGCGTTTCTTTGGTTTCAGGCGAATTCGCCTGAAGTTGTATTTGTATTCTCTCATTGTTTTGAGAGGGTGTGAATGAGTTACCTCTCTGTTCGAGAGGTCCGTCATAAGTGGACGTTTGGCCAAACCGTTGGTATGTGCCAATTCTCCTCCTAATCTCTGAACGATGCCTTCTTTCGGCATCATCTTCTCCTATCCTTGGGAGAAGGATCTCCTTAGCATCTCTGTCGAGTCGCTGATGATATTCCAGTGTGCTTTCACTGGTGGTTCTTTTCGTGAATTTTTCACGAGTTCTATTTATGTCCTGGACCGTGGTCCAGGGGTGTTTATTTGTTTCTTCACTTTTTTGTGAGAAATTTATTTCCTTCAGCAAATCTGTTTGTTTGCTGATTTTTTCAGTCAATGCGTCAATTGTGTTGGCCATTCTTTCTAGAGTTATCTCTAGATGAGCTGTGCTATTATGGTTCGTTTCCTCGATCTTTTTTTGGATCGAGTTTATCACATTTATTATGCATGATTCCTGGTTTTCCAGGAGGAAGTTTGGTTGGGCGAGCAGTGACTCTCCCCAGTTGACATTTCCGCTTCTGGGGGTTCCAGAATGGGTTCTTGGAGTGAACACTCCACGCTCGCTTTGTTTAGGCGAGGCCGTTGCGGAGGGTGCTTCCCTTTCATAGAGGGGTCTGTTCGCTGGTTTCTCCTTACGTAAGGCTTCCTCAGCGAACTCCCTCATTTCCGTTCGCCTCCTCTTCATTATCTCGGAGACCTCCTCCGAAGTTGGCGACCTTGCCTTGTCTGGCATGGTGTGTGGGAGTGTAAACACCGGAAGTTCTTTTGGAGCTTCCGCGCTCTGGGAGATCCTGCTCTCAGGGCATATTTTCACGCCTTCTCAGGCTTTCAGCCTGAGAAGAAGTTGATCTTCACTTTCCGTCCTCCATTCAGACGGAACCTGGAACAAGTCCAGTAGTTTTTCGGATAGCTGACGTGGGGGCTCTTCCCTTTGTTTCCCTTTGTCTGCCTTTGGGGCTTGACTCAGGGCATGCCCTGACACACTGCCACCTGGATGTTCCCTCTGGGTCACACTACACAACTCTAGGAGCTGTATAGTTGTGGGCATGTGATCCATTCCTTTATATAGCAACCATGCAGGGAGATGAGACCTTTACCCTTCTTCTCATCTCATGCCCCACATAGTGTGAGGACAGGTTAGATGGGGGTTGAGGTCAGGGGGCCTCCGAGTCCGAGGCCGGGCCCCGACATCCACAAAAACCACTAAACTAGGATGGACCATGACAGGACTTTTAGGGAACGGTATACCAATAAAGCGGAGAGCTATAATACATTCATCTGAACAATTCTTGACTACTAGCAACTTTTTCTTTCAGTTCTAAACCTGAATAATTCACTCATTTATCATTTCAAGTCTCATTTCAACTAAATGTTACTGGATAAAAATAGAATAAATCAGCTGAAGGTCTCAGTGCAGCTGTATGCATAGTAATGCGAAGTTTGAATTCAGAATGACTGCTGATTCATAGCGAACTTAATGGTAAATATGGGGAATTTGAAATAGAAAACTGCGACAAATGCAGTGCAGTCAAGTTCTAATTAACCATTAAAATAGCTTAGGTGAGGAAGGACAATAAGGATTCTAGGTGCAGTCTGACTGCAGTAGAGCCGCAGTTCAGCACAGCAGAGCACAGTAGAACTATAGTGTGAAATTTTCATTTTTTATTCAGTTTGAGGAAAATACACTAGGGGGCCTCATGGTTGATTAAAGTGGGGCTAAACTGGTTTCCAAAGTAGTTCGAAATTGACCTAAATTCCACCTCAAGTGGGGCCCAAGTTTAGAGCGAGTTTAGGTCGAGTTTAGGTCACTTCAAGGGCATTCAAAGTTGGGGCGGTTCTAAAGTGTGTCCAAAGGTTCTAAAGTGTGTCCAAAGTAGCTCGGACCCAGATCTCATAAGTCCATTCCGTTCCGTGGTCACGCAATCACTATACTTCTGAATGCCATCTACTTCTGACCGCCAGCTCCTCATACATGCGGCCCTCCAGCACACTCTTCAAATACGTGCACATCACCATCAACAATGCCAACATCTAAGATCAAGGAACCGCTCTTTGAGTTCTAGTTCAAACACTGACAACTCCAGTCACAACAGTGTGACATCCATGTCAAGCGGTAGCAGCAGTAGCAGTAGCAGCAGCAGCAGCAATGACAACGGTGACAATGGTGATAACAGTGGCAACCACAACACCTCCGGTCTATCTTTGTCATCTAATGCTGAATGTGGCCGTGCTCTGCAGTCTCTCCATCACTCCTACTTCCAGTCCATGTTCCATGCATGATCCTTTCTCTCTGGCCTCCTTTCCACCCACATCCTATTTCCACATGAGGTTTCAAAATGTAGCCAGCTAGGGCTTGTCCTCATATGTTACAAAGATGATGACCCTGTGCGCTTCTGTCAAAATCTCCATATCTCACCTTGCACATTTGATGTTCTCATCTCCCTCATTCAAGACCACCCCTCCTTTCACAACAACTCTCAACTCAATCAATGGCCCATCCCATGCCAACTTGCCATCGCATTATTTTGGTTTGGCCATTTTGTGTCAGGGGACGACTCCTGGGTCCCCATGACCCTCCCTATGGCCCACAGCCTCAGGTCTGGCCAGCCCTACTGTGGGTAAGGAGATGAGAAGGAAGCTAACTTCTCATCTTCCCACAGTGGCCACAATATCAGCAAAACTTCCGGGGATACCCGGAAGTCACATGAAGGGGTAGGAACCGGGCCCGGAGCATGCGGGAAGCGCGGCAGG
The DNA here is from genome assembly GCF_015039405.1 of Cantharellus anzutake. NCBI lineage: Eukaryota > Fungi > Basidiomycota > Agaricomycetes > Cantharellales > Hydnaceae > Cantharellus > Cantharellus anzutake. Next base: position 315,648 of record NW_024066961.1, read on the forward strand.
TGGAAGCGGGTCCAGATGTGGGTCCGGGTCCGGGCTAGTCAGGGTGTGTTCCCTGACATTTTGGCAGTGCTGCCTCCATTGATGCAGTTGCCCAGTGGGCCAGTTGTAATGCTGGCACTGTCATTAATGCTACCCAACATGTCATTACAGCCTTTTTACCACTTCATGACCAGGCTATTCGATGGCCTAATGCAGATGAGAAGTGGGAGGCTTCAGACTGGGTGGAGAGCATATCTTGCCATGCCTGGAGGTCGGGCTTTTGCATGGTTGATGGAACCCTTATTCCCCTTGCATCCAAGCCTGGACACTTTGGGGAGCAGTTTTTTGACTGTAAGTCCAATTATTCACTCAGTCTTATGGTAAGCATGTTTCACAGCATGGATTACTGGCTCTAATATTCTTCCAGCTCATAACATTGCCAAACCTTCAGATTATCGACTATGTGCTAGGCCCTCCTGGTAGCACCCATGACTCGACTGCATTCAAGGAATCCCGTGCTTTCACGGATGCTGCCCAACTTTTCCGTGATGGTGAGTGGTTGTGGGCTGATTCAGTGTATGCTCTGTCACCTTGGTGCATGGTGCCTTATAAGCACCCACAATCCCTTATCCCATCCAACCACCAATTCAACTATCATTTATCAACAGTAAGTTGCATGCCCGACATGTATTTATAAATCAAGTAGTATTTTTGCATTACAGGTGTGCATAAGGTCTGAACATGTGGTGGGGTATCTTAAAGGTCGGTTTCAGTCACTCCATGGTCTTTGTCAGCAAATCAATTCAGAGCGCGAGTATATGCTTGCCCTTGCATGGGTAAGGACTTGTTTAATTGTCCACTCATTTGCAGCATGTCATGAGGATCACGAGTATGAGAGTGATTTCTGGGAATGGGTTGACGAAGGTATGAGTGGAGAGAATGAGAGAGAGGATGAAGGACCTATTGAAGGTTTTACCTGGGGTGGGATGGGACCACCACTTCCGGGGGAGATGGAAGCGCAACAGAAGTGCCGACATGTACAAGAAGCCCTTTTTGATGAACTGTATTAATTCCTTTTTTAATTAATCACATGACATTATGGGAGTGCGACAAAGTTAACAAAAAGCACAAGTTATGCAAGATGTTGTTGTGGCTGCTGCTGCTGCCAGATCTGTGCCAGTTGTACTTGAAGTTTGAGGGTCTCAATTTCATACTTTCGTTGCATTTTCTCTTTCTTAATCTCAAGCCAGGCCATCTGCTGTGCATGGTAGTACTCTGCCTCTAGCTTGGCTTGCTCCTGGTCAACACGCGTGGCTTCATGGGAGTCAGTAATGGAATCCTTCCAAACTTTTGAACCTGGAGTGCACAGAGATTGCCAGGCCACAGGTCCCTTAGACTTTGGTACAGTGGTTGTCCTTGCCAGTGTACAAGAGGAAGAGGGAAAAGATGCAGAATCTTCTGAATTCAGCCTTGTCTTGACATTGGGGTCGGCCTGGGCATGTGGCAAATTCATATGAAGGAGTGGTGGGTCTGTTTTGAGCAGTGCTGGGTCGATTTTCAAGTCATTCCAAGGGAGTGAGTCTACATCGGGAAGTAGAGTTAGCTCGGAGGCAAGTGGGGTCATAAGAGGTGTTGATGATGGAGATGGATGGGAAGATATGATTGCATCGACCTAAATGAACATATTGTCAGTAAAATTTGAAGCACGCAAGCTTACTGAACCAGCCACCTTGGCATCACCCTTATCATCCTCATCTGGGTGAGTAGAAATGGCTTGTTCTAGGTCACAGACCATTTTTTCGATTCCGGTTGTTGAATTCGTCACCATTTGAAAGGCATACTTGGGATGCTCAGACCACCATGCATGCAGCACATCCCACCAACGGAAAGATGATCAGATCATTTCTTAAGTTAAAAACATAAGTGGTATGCAGAGGTAATTAATAACTGCTGTACCTAACTGGTTATTGTATGCCTCAGATCCATCATCATCATCGTCCTTCAAGTCTCCACCAGTGACCTTCAGTGATTTGCGATAGCCAGTGTATGTCTTTTGTAAACTATAATCAATAAATTGTCAGACAGTCTCCACCGGTTCTAATGAGATATACTTACTATATGATCCGACCCATGACAGATGTAGCATAATGCTCAGGGTCCGATACATAAGCTGTGTGTTCAGCCTCATCTACAATGTCAAAAACTGCCTGGGCTATCTGGCGATAGTATTCAACCTTCGGCTTGCTACCAACAACCTAGGCAATGATGGTTAAGGGATCATAAAATAGTATTCACCTTCTTACCTGACTCCTTCCTTGCATCCTTTACCGAGTCGCTGAACATCTTTAGTCGAACATCTGGGTTGTTTGAGAGGTATTCAATCAAGCGGTCAGTCCACCGTTCATTAAAGTCCCATTGAATCTTTGGGGGGCAGGGATCTGATTTGGCCTCAGCCTTGACAGCTGATGTGGCATCATCACTCCTAGAAACACGAGAATGGCATGTGGACCGTGGCTGAGATGGTCCCCCCTCTTCAAGATTCCTTTGTTTGGGGGGCATGTAGCAAGGGGAGCAGTACAGCAGTGGAAGTGGCAGAGATGGGGTGATGGTGAAGAAGGAAACAAACAGGTGACCTAGGTAGCAAACTGTACAGTTAGTATTAGCTAAGAGTTTGTGGACTTACTCAGTTTTAAAGCCGAGTTTAGATGAGTTGAAGTGAGTGACTTTAGGCGAATTGGGGCTCCTGAGCCCCAAGTCGAGTAGGACCTAAAGTGGCGACTTTAGATCTAGTTTTGATGCACTTTTGTCACTTTAGGTTCACTTGAGAAATCCCACTTGAGATCCAGTTTAGGTGAATTTATTCAACTGTGAGCCCCCCTACTGTAAATAAATCCTGTAAATATGAGGTAGAGCTTGAAAAAGGAAGGCAACCCAAGGAGTATAAAAGGGAGACCCTTTCTGCGACTTTTCACCCCCCCCTCAGAGAAGTAAGAAAATAGAGTATTATTTTTCTCAAGCATTTCTGGTTGTCACTCCAGTGCAAAAAAGTGATATACAGTTAAGATTGCCACTGTAGTAAAAGGCAGCAATTAGGGAGAGAAATATTAAGTAAATATTTCAACAGGAGAGCTGGTTAACACTCCAGATTTCAAAGTGTAAACACAAAACAGTTATTTTGCTACTGTTAAAACAAGCAATAAAATAAGACAAAAAATAAAACAAACTCAAGGGATACTTCAGACACAATCTAAACCCATTAACTGAGTAGAATCTTTGAAACTTCACCAAGTAGAAGATTTAAAATCCAAATTAAACGATCCTACACGGAATTACACCCAGACAAATTGAGAAATTACAATAGAGGAACAGCTCCACAGGGCTTGGTTTATCTGTAAGTCAATTCTCAGAAACTTTTAGACTAACCCATAAAATAGAATTAGCCAAAATGCTATTATAATTACAACAAATATTACTAGTACACTTCCCCATCCTAACTAAAGAACCAGGGAACAGCTTGGTGGTGGTCTCATTTGAACCTCCCAACTGACCTTCCTTTGTTCTCTCCTTCAGTATGCATGGTAGGCATAGTGGGAAGCCATCCAGGGTGTCTGAGCCAGATGGGTTAACGGTACAATGATACAAAGGAAAGTGGTCTGTGTAAATAGAACAAAAGAGAAAGAGGAAAGAGAGAAAAGTGTCAGGGCATGGACAGTTATCTGGCCGGCCCGGACCCCTATCCAGATAGGTTGAGTACCCGTAAGTCGATATCTGCATGTGATTTGCTGTAGTTAGAACACAGGCTGTATTCAATGTGCTATTTCCACTATCGCATCATCCCTTACCCGTTATCGCCCCCTTATCCACATGATCTATTCTCCTATCTCATGTCGCTTCTCTATCGGCTACCATGTGTTCCCAATGTAGCCACACTCTTATGAGTTGTGGAACTCATGTATATAAGGCCTTATCGCCAGCTGGGTTGGCCCCCCAGCTTTTACAACAACTAGTTTCCCAGGGAGATCCTTATGCGTGAACTGACATGCGAACTCTGACAAAAAGGGAAGAGAGAGAAGAAGGAGAAGAAGGAGGAAAGGGAGGAGGGAGGAGGGAGAAGGATGGGTAATGGGGGAGTGGGTGAGGTGGGCCCAGGTGGGCCCAGGTGGAGCCAGGTCAGGCAGGTGTGCCCTGACAGTATCTGATTTTTCAGTGCAGGTGCGACAAATTATGGCCATGAATTACTTCATCAAACACTGGATCTGTGGTTCCACTTCACTGAGGCAATGAAGAATGCAGTTTTTAACAACTACATTATCTGTCCTTCTGGTCAGGGTGATGGTCGCTGCAAAAGGGATCTACTCCAAGAGCATAACAACTTTTGGCTAAAGAGGGTCTTCAATGGCCACTTAGCTAAGTTTGATTCTAATTTCTTGCATGAAGCTATTGCTCTGAATATTGTGCCACTCAAAGAACTTGCCCAAACTATCTTACAAAAATTTGGCCTCAGTAACATATTCTCAGGTCATGCCAATGACATTACTGCTTATATCAACTACCTTGGACATTCCTATCTTGCACAGAAACATTTACTAACCCAGTTGAGTACAGTCATTCTTGGTCACTGATGGCATCAATCAAGGGACTGCAAAACTTGAAGAGGGTGCATTGCAGAAATTCTTGAACAAGTATTTCTATGCAAAATAATGTATTTGATGACATATCTCTTCAAATCAGTATAGTTTTATTGTTCAGTGCCCAGTTACTGTGGTGACAATTGACACATCTTGGCTTGCATAGGCCCATGATTCAACTCCCTCCACAGCTGGATTCCCACCAACCCCTTCGACACTTTGTTTCAGCTTCCCTGCCCCCTTTGGCCATTCATGTTTCTGGTTTTTTGAAGCATATTTTGTGTTTAGTTCCCAAATAAGGATCCATAAAGCTTTGTGGTGAGATATTGTCATGCATGAAACCATGTTTAGCCCTTCCAGATAGTTTCCCAGTTTCAGCTCAACTGTGAAAGAGTGCACTTGCTTGGCAAGCTTCTTTAATTCCCCATCACTAATAATGTGTCCAGTTGTGAAGTTCTCATGCCTTGATGCTGGGAGTGCAATGAGTCTGTGTAAGTTCCATCATGTTTCTCGGAGCTATCAAGCATCTCAGGTGTGATTTTGATGTCTTCTGGTGCATAGATTGTGAATGCCCCATCACTCCCATCACGACTTGCTCTCCATTGTGTCATTGTTAGAGACCAGAAGCGAGACGAAGGAGTTGTCTCCATGACAGAGGGCTTCAGCCTCAGTGACTCAGACCAGGAGCACTGTGCCTAGTTACATGTCCATGCCCTAATTTACTTACTGGCAGAGAGAACTAAAAGGGGGATCAACTCTAGTCGATTTTATCACTGGGGTGTAACCTATGTACAAGTTAAGTATATATATAGTTATAGTGAGGGTGGGCCCGTGAATGGCAGGACCAAGCAGAGCAGAGCTAACAGAGTTAAATGTTAGCTGACTGGATATTACCGACGAGTCAGGTTACAGGGTTAGCAGAGTAGCAGGCTATAATTCAGAAACAGAAAGGAGGGATAGGCCTGAAGGTAGACTTGCAGGGCAAGCAAGTGAATTGCCCAGTGGGGGCAGGAGTGCGCCAGCGGACATCGGAGCTGTCTGGAGGCCTTTGGGGCTCCGTACTTAGGGAGGCATAGGTAATATATAGAAAAGAGGGGGTGGTGACCATTGAGGGAGTTGGAGGTGATTGCGGAATACAGGGGCTCCAAGGTTAGTGAAGAAGGAGCAGAGGTAATCTGGAAGGATCAGAGGTAGTGGAGGATGATGGCTGTAGATGGATATGACAGTCATTTCTTCAAATGACTTTGGCAAGTCTACACATACCACACACCAGACTGGCAAATTTAGTCCCACATTGGCACAAATTGTTGCAACAACACAGTGTGTTAGAGATGGGTGGATTCAGACGACTCCGGAGTGGAATTGGAGACTTAGCATGGAGGGACCTTGGCCTCAGCGACTCAAGCAGAGCGCTGTGCCATTGCTGTTTGTCCATTTGGTCCTTAATTTCACAGTAGGCAAGCAGGAAGTCTCTAGGGGCATTTCAGGTTGATTTCGGACTAGCCTCCTACGAGTATGTACAAGCACTGATATATATAATGGAGGGGGCAAAAGCACAAGGAAACGAAGGGGAACTGAATCGGAATGAAGGCATCCGAACGGGAACAAAGGGATGACAGAAGCGGAGCAGTACCGAAGGTCATAAGGCAGAACCTGTGATACGTCCGAAAGGAGGTAAGGAGGGCGAGGCCCAGAGGGGCAGGAGGATGAGGGGAAGTGGGGAGGATGACTAACTGGCTAGAATGGGAAGAAGCAGCAGTCCAAATAGGGATGAGGGGAAGATGCAAGAAATACATTACAAGCGGCAAAAGTACCGAAGATGATCCGTTGTCAGAGTCTTGGATTATTGTCAATCAATAACCCTTGCCACTTATTGTTTATTGATCTGTTCCTCGTTTCCAGTTCCCGGGCTCTTGTCCTTATTTAGTTTGACAATCCCCACTTATCTCCGCACCGGACTGACTGGCCTTTCTATATTCCCTCTTGCCTATTTATATACCTTGTAAATACTTTTGGGGACCTGAGTCTGAAATCAACTAGAGTACCCCCCCTGTCTGTTCTGAGTCCCTCCTTCTGCAAAGGGGGCTTCCCCCCTCTGAGTCCGTGCTCGCGGAGTCCACGCTGTAGGAGAAATAACGGCCACACTATGGAAACCCATTATGGAAATATGCCAGATAAATCACAAAACCTCATACGACAAGTAGATATGAGAACATAGAAGAACCTGAATTTTAACGAATTTTACGAATTTTTACGAATTATTATGACTATACACGATAAATCGAAAGAAAGAAAAATAACAAAAATACTTCAAGCTTACCATCAACGAGACGGAATTCTCGGGGGAATTTATAGCAAATATTAAACCAAGAATTAGGACAATCGACCAAGATTTGACTATAAAAATAATCAGAGAACCTCCACGGAAACTACTTTCCCACGTCCGCACATGTAGCAAGGATGGAAGTACCACGGAACAAAGATTCCTCAGGAACTAATGCAAAAGTCAAAGTCGTGTTTATAATAGGAAATGTAGATGTCCCCCAAACGGAACCAATGAGAGTAATTACAGGGGAAACTACCCATAAATGACGGAGATATGACTAAAACTCCTGCAAAACGAGGACAATGTCTAAAAAGCAAGCGCGAAGATTAACTAGTAACGACCGAGACAAGCTTGATAGCCCATTAGAAAGGAAGGGATCTACTCTTAATCCTCCCAAATTTCCATAATAAAAGGATCATGCGTTAATGAGAAATCCAATAACGGGAATAGTGACATCAAAAGTCAGAGCTCAGGGACAAGACGATGATTGCGTAGGATCCATAATTAAAACATACAACGAAATTTACACGGAAATTATGAAAAATAGGAAACTATAGCTATGCAAATTCTCAGCCCAAACGGTCCAGCCGTTGTGAAGTTATACCCATGACGGGAATATAGGAATCCGCATCATGTGTAATGACACGTGAGGGTGGCGATGCGCAGGGAACCGGCCGTCGGAACCGAGATCCGCACTTCGGCAGATCGCGAAGACCAATTTCCGTCCAAATAAGGAAGAGCCCGGTCAAAACAAAGCACGGAAAGTGCAAAACAACCTTAGATCATGAGGGAAAAATCTGAAATAAATCACAGAAGCCCATATGAAAGAAATAAACACCCGCGCATATCATAAATCCCGAACAAATAAATGAAAACGGCTCCCGCATACGAACGATGCATGTGATTACCGAATGTGTGCGCGAATCTTTGCTAACTCAACGAATACCAGGAAATAGGACACAATATTAGTACCATTGGAAAGGTGGGAATAAATGAAAATTTATGATACTAAGAACGTGAGAAAACATCCAGAAATGAATGAGATACAAGGACATGAAGTTAGAAACCTGAAAATGCGCGGGAAAACAGCTTCAAGAGGTCCAGAGTCCTAAATAAAATAGATAAAAATATGATATCTTCAAGGACAACCTACTATAACAACCAACGATACATATGGAGGATTAGGATGCGATAATACAAAAGGAAATCAGAGAATATGAACAAAATTCACAAAAACCACTAAACTACGACGGACCATGGCGGGAATTTTAGGGAATGATATTCTAATGAGGTGGAGAGCTATAACACATTCGTTTGAGTAATTCTTGACTACTACCAACTTTTTCTTTCAGTTTCAAACCTGAATAATTCACTCATTTACCATTTCAGTCTCATTTTAACTAAATGTCACTAAATAAAAATGGAATAAATCAGCTGGAGGTCTCAACACAGCCGTACGCATAGTAATGCGAAGTTTGAATTCAGAGTCATCGAGTCATAGCAAATTTAATGGTATATATATAGAATTTGAAATAGGTAACTGCGGCAAATGCAGTGCAGCCAAGTTCTAATTAACCATTAAAATAGCTTAGGCGAGGGAGGACAATAAGAATTCTAGGCGCAGTCTGACCGCAGTAGAACCGCAGTTCAGCGCAGCAAAAGCACAGTAGAACTATAGCATGAAAATTTCATTTTTATTCAGTTTAAGAAAAATACACTGTAAATAAATCCTGTAAATAGAAGGTAGAGCGTGAAAAAGGAAGGCGACCCAAGGAGTATAAAAGGGAGACCCTTTCTGCAACTTTTCGCCCCCCTTAGAGAAGTAAGAAAATAGAGTATTATTTTTCTCAAGCATTTCTGGTTGTCACTCCAGCGCGAAAAAGTGATATACAGTTAAGATTGCCACTGTAGTAAAAGGCAGCAAATAAGGAGAGAAATATTAAGTAGATATTTCAACAGGAGAGCTGGTTAACACTCCAGATTTCAAAGTGTAAACACAAAACAGTTATTTTGCTACTGTTAAAACAAGCAATAAAATAAGACAAAAATAAAAACGAACTCAAGGGACACTCCAGACACCATCCAAATTCATTAACTGAATAGAATCTTTGAAACTTCACCAAGTAGAAGATTAAATTCAAGTTTAAATCCAAATTAAACAATGCTACACAGAATTACACCTAGACAAATTAATAAATTTCAATAAAGAAAAAGCTCCGCAGGGCTCGGTTTATCTGTAAGTCAATTCCCAGGAACTTTAAAACTAACCCATAAAAATAGAATTAGCCAAAACACTCGGATTGGTACTTTATTTACAATAAATAACACTAGTACACTTCCCCATCCTAACTAAAGAACCAGGGAACAGCTTGGTGGTGGTCTCGTTTGAACCTCCCAACTGACTTTCCTTTGTTCTCTCCTTCAACGCTCCTCCTACAGGTCCGCTCCACCCGCAAGTCTTGTTTGAAGTCTGCTGTAAGTGTCAGTTTGTAAATACGGGATCTCCCCCAAACGTCAAGCTCAGGGCACAGCGCTCCACCTGAGTCGCTGAGGCCGCGATCCCACTCTGCTAACTCTGAACAGCGCTTCCGGATGTGCCGCATAATTCCGCCCGCATATCTGCGCGCGCGCTCCAACAGACCTCTGCATCACCTCTGACCCTGACTCAGACAGAAACCCATTCCGTCTCCAGTCCGTCTTCTGACAGTCTGCCTGACTCTGACAATATTCCTCACTCTGACAATATTCCAGACTCTGACAGTACTTCCGACTCTGACAATAATCCCGTCTCTGACAGGACCCCCAGGACAACCAGCAGCGCTCTGCCTGAGTCGCTGAGGCCGAGGTCCTTCCATGCTAAGTCTCCGATTCCACTCTGGAGTCGTCCGAATCTGCCCGGTTCTAACAGGGGGCATTGGGACAAATGCTGGGTGGGGTTCAGACATTGTGATGGAGTCAACATCTTTTGGAACAGTTTGACGTGTCTGAGATGTGTCACTGGGCCCTTGCAGGCCCAGGTCACCACCTTCTGATCCAGTGGTGTCTGCCTCCACCATGGGGCCAGTGTAAGGACTGGCCATGTTGGCAGGAGCTTGGATCAGCTCCTGTCCCATTTTAGACTCTTATGGGTTCTGTATCATGTGATATGTGGAGTAATTAAGTGAAAACCAATCAATTAGAACCAAAATTGCCACTTGTTAAACATCTGTAAAACCATATGAACCACCTTCCCTATTCTTTTCCCCTTCCTGCACCAAGAACAGAGAAAAATGGGTGCCTCCAGCCCCATTTTTGTAACAAGCACCATCCCCACAAGGTGTTTCAGATATACATCATGTGTCTGCTTCTTGTACCTCCCCCCCCCAGAGCCCATGCTGCTCCATGTCCTGCCACCACACTTGCTCTAGCTCTTCACACCACTCCTCCACCTGCTTCCATAGCTCCTTCACCTGTTGCTCCAGCTCTTTCACCTGCTGCCCCTGCTCTACCTCCACCTCCACCTGCAGCCCCAGCCCTGGCTGCAGCTCCAGCCCCTCCAGCAGCAGCTCCCACCTCACAAGCAGCAGCTCCTGCTTCTCCAGCAGCTCCTGTCGCCTCTCCAGCAGCTGCGGCTGCCTCTCCAGCAACTGTGGCCACCTCTCCAGTGGCTCTGGCAGCCCCCCTGGCAGCGAGGGCTGCCTCTCCAGCTCACCCAGCCCCTCCAGGTCCTCCAGGTCCTCCAGGTCCTTCCCCTGCACCCCCAGCTGCATCAACTTCAGCTGCTGTTGCTGCAGTTTCTGCTCCTCCTGCTCCAGCTCCAGCTGCCATGCCAGCTCCAGCTGCTCTTCCAGCTGCTCCAGCTGCTTCCTCAGCTGCCTCATCTGCATCTGCTCCTGCTCCTGCTGCCTCTGCCACCTCTGCCACCTCTGCTGCCACCTCTGCTGCCGCTTCTGCATGTCAGAAAGCCAAAAAAGCCTCTGATAGGCATCATTTACAACAGGCTCAATGTGGGCTAAGATAGTCCTAGTTTTCTATCTTCAGAGTTAGTGGTGTGAACCTGATCCAACAGATGATCATTTACCATGAAGAAAAGAGTTTCCCATGCACCTTGGACAATATAATCCACTTTCCCAATCATCCTTAGCACTTTCATCCATTGCAATAAAACACCCTCTTCAGCTCCACTCCCTTGACCAGTGAACTTCTCTAGTGCATGCCTGACTTCTTCATCAACTGACTGCAGCTTGCCCAGATGGGATGTCCAAAAGCAGCATGCATACTGCACTTCCTCCCTAACTACTGAAGTGGACCTGATGCTAAAATCCCACATGTCCACTTTGAGTGAATTCCCTGGCACAATCCCATCTACAGTTGGTCCCAACTCAGCAATGAGAAGATTCAGACACTGGAGAGCCATCCACTGCTCATGCTTCTCCACATCAACCCTGAGCTGAGGATTCTTGCATCGCCATAAGATAAAATCAGGAAAGGAAGGGTGGTAGACTTCAACTTTTTCTTCTGGATGTGGTAGTGGCACAATGGATTGGATGTGTGTAAGCAGTAACTTTGTATCAGAAATCTTGGTGAAAGCACCCAGCCCTTTCAGGGTCAATGGATCCTTGACCAGGACAATGGTCTGTAGAAGACAATGGAGCTCTGCAAGCATGCCTGGTGGGATTTTGGCAACACAAGCAGACAAAACTGCTTCATATAGCTTATCCAGCATAGGGACCTGCATCAGCTTCCTGACTGCCATTCAGGATGGAGTCCAGTTGATGAACAGGATGCCAAACATCTTCATCATTTATGAACTTGATGGCAGTGGCAGCCCAGATGAAAAGCCGGCCAGCTTTTCCCACAAGAGCTGAGATCATATCTGGTGAAGGCCACCCATCTGGAACATCATTTCTAAATCGTTGACAAATAGATTGGAGTTCATGCCGAAGATATAACCCAATGTCATGTGAGGCAACAAGCTTATCAACTTCATGAATCACAATTTTGTCAACATTCATGGCTTGGTTGAAACCCATAGTGATATGGCGTTCTGGTCGGCTTGTTATGAGTATACGGAGACAAGGGATGCCAGAGCAGTCAAGGACATGGTGGAGCAATTCTTTCGCTCCATCCACTTCATCTCGCTTACACTCATCTAGGGCATCAATTATCAAGAGGAGAGGCTCGGAAAGCATGAGATCTTTCAGGGGGGTGAAGAGGAGGGTGGAATATTGGGTGGCAAGGGAGGCATGAGGAAGCGTGTCATCCTTCTTCAGAGCCTCTGCAACAGCTGCACCGAATTTTGGAAGCTTCTTGGCAAAGTCCCGCACAACCGTCCCAAGGAAGAGCTTCGCATTGGACAACTCGGCATGTTGACGGACAAAGAAGAAGGTTGATCCAAGGAGGCCAGACTCTTTGGCGTACTCCGCAACGGTGCACGCAATAGTCGACTTGCCGATCCCAGCTAGACCATTCATCCAGAACACTGGCCTCGCTGTATCACTGATAGGTCGATGCAACCATTGCTTAACACGATCAATAATTTCACTTCGCGTTCCAGGAAAACAGCTAGACGGAGCACCAGGCCGGTTGGTGTCATAGCCGGCTTTGAGAGTACGCGGAAGCGTGTTGAGAAGAGACTCTAACTGCTTCGCATCTTCATCCGAGGCTTCGTCGCGTTTGCGCACCTGGAAACAGTCAGCACCTATGATGTGTACACGGGGATCGAAAAACCACCTTAATCTCTTCGCGAAGTTGCTAGGGTATTGGTCAGCTTGGTGCTCTGAGGAAGCCAGTGCAAGCTGTACCGTACCTCGATCTGGTCATGTACATGTAAGTGAAGTCGGACCGCTTGTGCAGCCTATGTCCACAGATTAGCCCTTCGAGTGTGATACATGAAGTGGCGGAAGGATTTCTACTTGAAAGGCCGCTACCGCATCGCGTATCCTTCCCCCAGCCTTCCCCACCTCGGCTGCGATTGGCTGAAGATTCGCCCATCGGTAGCCCAGGCTCTTGTTCCCGTACGATCTCAAAGGCGAAGTAGCCGTTGCGAATTCACTGGGAGGGACAGTCGGAATGCTGACTCTGAGAAACACTCAGGATATCTGAACATACCTCGATAAAGCATCGATGGCTTCGCTTAGCTCGGAAGGAACAGAAGTCCTCCCTCCGTATTTTTCAAGCGGCTTCGATACTGACTGGTTAAAAAATTTGATGCTGTCCTCGAGCTGACGAATCGCATCCACATTTGCGCTGACTGTCTGTGAGGGAAACTATTATCAGCGTTACGTTCCCAGCGCAGCAGTTACAGAACCTACGTCCAACTGGCGAACTATTTCAAGTGAAACCCCAATCGCGGTTTTGAGCCCAGGAACAGGGACACTACCTAGACTCGCTTGAGCAATATGCAGCATGCCCAGAATACCGTTCCAAACGGTACGAAAACCCGTATCACTTGAGGGTGCCACTGCCACTTCGGGTGCGGCTACCGCTGCGGGTGCAGGTGCGGGTGTCCTTAACACAGTAGAGGAAGGCCGTGGTGCTGGCATGGGTGCGGGTTCAGGAGAGGAAGGACCTAGAACCGGCATCGATGTAGCTCCCTTCTTCGGAAATTTCTCCTTTAATTTGTTGAGGAATTTTGGCATGTTGGACAGATAAGGAAGATTGACAATGACGGGAAAAATATATGATCAACACTGTTGTAATCACGAATCACGGGAACCGGACACAGCCGGTGTTTATGTGGAGGACTAATGTGGAGGGAATTACTAACTAGAGTGCATGCTTTGCATCGCAGTCACCTGCACAGCACCTTTCAATGAATGATAGTCAATTTCTTACAATCAAATGAGCAAGCCGCATATGGTACAAAGCAGTGTATACAGTATTTGCGGCAGAGACGTTGAGATGGCGTACTGTACTCATATGACCAACTACCGGCATGGTCCCAAGCGTGACACAAAATTCCCAGCCGGCATCCCATTTTTATGCGTGACACCCAACCGGCAAGCATGACTTGAAAGGAAAGCAGTGCCCGGAGTTGGCCGAGCCAGATTTATTTTATATTGATCTCAAGCCATATTTGGCAACCAGTAAATACAAAAATTTGAAACATGTTTGCTGTCCCCGTAAAAATTTTCTCACTCACTGGATGGGTTTTCTCTTGCACACCGCATCTGCTCTTGCACAGATGAGCCTATTTCATACAGTGGCATCCCAAAAGCCCTCATTGGGCCCTACTTTCCTAACGAAACCCTGACTGTCACCGAGTTTCTCCAGTTCAAACTCCCATCATTCCAAACAAATTTACAGACATCTGCATGTCTCAGTCTTTGCCCACCATCCATCAAAGAATTAAGTGAGCATGAACTCCGGAACATGCCCTGCCCTCCCTGCCCAGTGATAAAAGAGCTGATTTCTCAATACAATCCCAACCACACCAACCCTCCTCATTCCGTCAAAATCGGCATATGTTATACCACTATTGACATTCTCCGTGTCTGGGAAACCATATTTTGAGTACAGAATGTCCAGAGGTTCTGGAAAGAATCAGAGAAGTTAGTTGAGGCATGGGCAAACCATCTGTCATATCCATCCCCAGCCATTGACTTCCATTCCCTCCGATCCCTCCAGTCTACCTCCGCTCCTTCTTCACTAACCTCGGAGCTCCTGTATTCCGCAATCCCCTCGGTACCCCTCGATGGTCACCACCCCCTCCTTTCAATTTATTACCTACGCCTCCTAAGTATGGAGCCCCGAAGACTTCCGGACAGCTCCGACGTCTGCTAGCACACTCCTGCCTCCGCTGGGCAATACACTCGCCTGCCCTGCAGAGCCCACCTTCGGGCTTATCCCTCCTTTCCCTTTCTGGGTTATCGCCTGCCTTTCCGTTAACCCCATGACCCGACTCGTCGGTAATATTCAGTCGGCTAATGTTTAACCCTGTTAGCTCCACTCCGTTCGGCTCCGCCATTTGCGGACCCGCCTTCGCTGTAACCATATATATATCCAACTTGTACATAGGTTACACTTCAGTGATAAAATCGACTAGAGTTACCCCCTTTCGGTTCTGGTTGCCAGTTAGTAAGTTAGGGCATGGGCGTGTTACTTGGCACAGCGCTCTTGGCATAAGTCGCTGAGGCCGAAGCCCTCCGCCATGGAGACTTTCCCTCGTCTCAACCTGGTCTCTGACACCATCACTCTGCTCACCGTGTTGCTATCATGGTGGCTCAAAAGCAGCTTCTATCATGCAACTGGAACACAAAAGTGCTTGGATTCTCAAAGTCAGCACTGAGTACTGTGGGAGGGCTGATGCATCACCTCACTTTCTCTTGTCTTGTGACAACTGACATCTCATACTACATCGAGCTTCTTGCAACGGCCTTGGTGGCCAGTGATGTAAAGGCCAGGCTTTTGAGTCCCCTTGACATTCAGTACCTAACTGGATGCACAATGCAAGCAGGTGGCTCAGTAACTTATGGGTGCAATCATACCTGTAAAGATCTCTGTCAATTGGGGTCAGAGCTCTCATCTGGATCTGAATCCCAATTTGGTGGAATCATGCATGCTAATAATAATCACTGGATCGCATTTTCAGTTTTCCCTAAGGAATCAGTGATTTACCTTGCAGATTCTTTACATTGGGAAACAGGAGGTGCTGACTTACCTGTTGCAGCAAAGGAAGTGGCAAACATTCTTCAATGGTGGCTCAATGAATCCTATTCTGGATTGAACAAGTCAACACCGACATTTCAAATCACTTCACTCCCAGTTGCTCACCAGAATGATTCCTCCTCATGCGGCTTCTTCGCCCTCAATGCCCTGATGCACCATCTCATCCCAACCAAATACCTGCTCTATGCTAGCAATGACATTGCTATGTTGCGTGTTGAATTTTTGATGGCAATCCTCAATCATCATGTTGAACAGGTAAGTAATCTCGTGTAACTGCAATCAAATGGGGACTCACCACACTGTGATTAGATACCACCTGTCCCAGCAGTGACTTCTGTGGCAGAAATGCCAATGGCATCAATGATTGAACCCAGGGTGACATCAGTCCACATGACAACAACAATCATGGAAGTGATGGCTGCCCCAGCAGAGACAGTCCCATTCACAGTAGCTGAGCATTCAACAAAGCCAGCTCCAACACCAATGACGTCAAGAATGTGCTCATCTGTGGCACAGTTGACCAGCCCTGCAGCCTTGCCAAGTAGCCCAGCCCCAACGGGCACCTTGCCCAATTCTGATGTCAAGAAACCGAAGGAGAAAAAGAAAAAATTGGACTTCACCATCCAGGAGGGGGAAGAGGGCTGTGGGTTGCTGTGATTCTTGAGCCGTGTCAGTCATGAAGAATTTGATCGACAAGCATTGATTAGATTTAAAAGGATTGGTGAGGGATCTGAAGAACAGAGGGTGGAAGAGGAACTGGAAGCAAGGAAGAAAGTTGAATGGAAGTGAGCAAATGCATGAGAACGACAACAGCATTGCCGAGCACTGTTGGCAGAAGGAGATGGTGATGCGAAAAAAAAGGTGAAGGAAGTTGATTCATCAAGGTCGCCACAGTTTCTAATAGATCATCCTAGCACATGCTTGATGTGGATATGGACCCCGGGACTTCAAGCAGCTCAGTTGTGATTGCAGAGATGTCACGGCCAAAATGCCACATTGAGGAATGGGTGAGGACCAGAAGCGCCAGAGGGCAACTCACCGTGTGCAAAATGTCGTCCGGCCTCCCAGAAAAACAATGCCAAAGTTTGCTAGGACAATAAATTGGTTCCAGCCCATTTTCTGGACATTGATCATTGAAGTGGCCATGACCGTTGGCTGGTCAATGAGCCCCACCGAAATTGTGAAGGGATGTCAAGCAAGAAGCAAGAATCTATTTCACTCACTACGTGCCGATGTTGTTCGTAAATGGATTGATCACACAGGGCCATGCCCACGTTGGTCTGATGAAATGCTGGAGAAGGTTGCGAAAGAAAACTGCCCAGGAGGGAATATTACAAAGAGGGGGATATTGGTGAGTTAATGACGATGCAAGGCAGTATGTAGGGAGCTGAAAGGACTGGGATCTACAGGCAACCCATCTAGACACTGTTGCAGGAATCAAGCAGACTTTGTTGATGTCAGGGCACATACCACCCGTGTCCGGACCCGCTCCACTTTCTGCGCGCGCTTCCCGCACCGCATGATCCGTGTGCCACATGCTCCGGTCCCCGGATCCTACCTTCATGTGACTTCCGGGTATCCCCGGAAGATTTCGCCATATTGGGCCACTGTGGGAAAGTGAGAAGTTAACCTTCTTCTCACTTTCTTACCCACAGTAGTGCTATGCCCTGAGATGGGCTGCTGTTACAGGTTCGCCTGTGGGCCATAGAGAGGGGTCATGGGGACCCAGGGTCCGTCCCCTGACAGTTGAGTGTCCGACAAGCTGGTGCCGCATTGGATGCTCACCAAATCCGTGGCATTATCATTGTGCAGATTCAATATACCCAGCCAAGTATCCTAACAACTGAAGAAGGATGGCAGTGTGTTTGCTGCAAGCATGGGTTGGGTGCAGAAGTTTCTGAAGGAGGAGATGAATTGGAGCTTGCGATGAGCCACACGTGCATCACAAAAGATTCCGTCCTATGCGGATGAAAAAATACGATCCTCGTTGCTTCAGCAAGCCCACTCCATCTGTCAATATGCAATCCCTGGTAGTCTTCATGTGAACTCAGATCAGACACAAGTTATCTATCAGCAGAATGCAACCTCCACTTACGAAAAGAAGGGATCACAGCAAATATCCACTGTTGGCCATGATGAGAAGCGGGCATTCACCCTTAATGTGGCTGTTTCTGCAAGTGGAACTCTACTACCATTCCAGGCCATCTTCCGTGGCAAGACTTCTGCGAGTGTCCCTTCAGCAAGTGCCCCAAGCTACAATGAGGCCATGCAACTTGGGCTTCTCTTCAAGTTCTCTGGGAATGATACATACTGGGCCAACATCTCAACCATGAAATCATTTGTAACACGCATTTTAGTTCCTTATCTCAATGCTGAAAAGGAATGGCTCTCTCTTGATCCACTGCAGGAATGTCTTTGGCAACTCAATGTGTGGTCCGTTCACACATCCCTTGAGTTTCATGCTTGGCTGTATCAAATGTACCCATGGATAATACTTGACTATGTTCCTGGGGGATGCACGGGTCTCTGGCAGCCCTGCAATGTCGGTATACAGCGCTTGTTGAAACATGCTGTGAAGCGGGCCCAGCAATCGGCCGCTATCAAGGAAGTTTATTCCCAATTGCAAAGCGGGGTTGACTCATGCCACATAAAACTTGACACCAAGCTTGGCATACTGAGGGACCGTGTCCCCGAGACTTTAGTGTATGCTTTTCAAGCCATGAATCATCAGGATAGGATTCAAAAAGTGAGTCGATTGCAATACTTAAACTACTTATAAGTATGTGGAGTGCTAACTAGATCCAGGCTTTTGAACTGTGCTGCTCGGGTGATTTCAACCTTTCCCATCACAGTCTAACTTCCTGTCCACTATGCTTAATCCTCGATTCCCTTCACAAAACTGATCCGGATCTTGCAAAGGCGATAACCGCACCATGAAGGCAACCCCTCAATGACACTGATGTCCACCCCGGCTCTGATTGTATTGCACACAAGGTCGGGTTCACAGATACTCCGGAAGATGATGCAGATGTGATGGTGGAGGAAGTTTTTGAGTATATGGTAGGGGATGTGGTACCTGACAGGCTTGAGGCAGTCAATGATGGACTGAGGGTGGCATCCACTTGTGCCGAGGAGGCTGAGCCAGATACTCTTGGTGAGACTAGCTCACTTTCCCTTTCTGATCCCCAGGGCTGCAAGCCTCAAGGCTGTGGAATGCGAGCCAGGCAGACACGCAATTTGGATGAAGAAATGGCAATTTTTCGTTTTTAAATGTAATTACTTTTTTAAATACATTCACACAGCCACTGGGCAGCCAAGTGCTGTTTGGGCGTGACATAAGTTGGCCAGCCTTTTCCTTCATGTGATGCATGACGTGGCTGTGTTTTGAGCCGGACCTCCTGGCTCTTGTGATGTGTGACAGGTAGTTGCTTGTGTGAGTACAGTACTTGCAGACAATGAAAACAAAACATGGACAATTGTACGAAGGAGAAGAAACAATTCTGTGAAAGTCAAAGTTGAAGAGAATGTTTATAGCGAAAAGATAGACAAGCTTACAGAGAGTGCGCTCAGATGGAGAAGCGGAAAGAGAAGCCATCTCATCAGGAGGCTTGGGACCATCACCCAAGTAGCCTACACCAATCAGTTTGAAAGCAGCTCTTTTTAGATTGGAACCCGTTTCAGTGAACCTCTCTAAAAGGCATTGAGGGACAATGATATCTCCGGGTTTCAGATCGTAATCATAAGCAATATTTTTGTCTTGCTGGAAATTGTAAGAACCGAGAGGTTTGGCATCATATATGTTTTAAAAGGACCCTCCTACAAGAAGGAATGAGTTGTGAAATGAAGGAAAGAGCAACGTACCTCGCCAGTGAAAGCAGACATTGGCACGGAATCATAATTAATGTTGATGTTTTTGACATTTTCTGGACAGGGTGATAGAATATATTTAATTTGCAAGCAGAAACATACTGTTTGAAAACATGTAGATGAACACGCAAGCATTTATAAATGCTTGACATGTGAGAGGGATCAAATCAATAGCAAAGTTGCTCCCATATTGTTTAGCGCATTTGATAATGCCAAGGAAGAGAAAGCAGAGCCTGGTACCAATTGCATTCTTACTGATTTTGTTCTTGAATGCATAGGTTTTGTTGCCAGACAAGAATGTGAAGCGAGTGTCCACCAGTTTGAGCAGGTTAATTGTAATAATAGGGGGTTTCATGGTCGGCTAGATTGTGTCAAGGTCCATCCCTTGTCCAGAGGGGGGCCATAGTGATGAGGTCCGGGAGTGGCACTGGAGAGTCTTCTCCAGCCACTAACTCCTCAAAGTCACTGAGGGGACTTGCCCTGGGCTTCACAGGGAATGAGTTGATGTGCATTAGGAAGTAGTGTCATATCCATACATACTGGATCCCGAACCAACTCCCGGACCTCCATCTTCACCACTTTCGCCGCCTGTAATGTATCTTTCACGTTTTCCCCTCACCCTTATTTGGACTGCTGCTTCTTCCCATTCTAGCCAGTTAGTCATCATCCCCACTTCCCCTCATCCTCCTGCCCCTCTGGGCTTTGCCCTCCTTACCTCCTTTCAGATGTACCACAGGTTCCGCCCTATGACCTTTGGTACCACTCCGCTTCTGTCATCCCTTTGTTCCCATTGTAGGAGAAATAATGGTCACACTATGGAAACCCATTATGGAAATATGCCAGATAAATTACAAAACCTCATACGACAAGTAGATATGAGAAAATAGAAGGGCCTGAATTTTAATGAATTTTTACGAATTTTTACGAATTATTATGACTATATGCGATAAATCGAAAGAAAGAAAATTAGCAAAAAGATTTCAAGCTTGGCATCAACGAGACGGAAGTTTCGGGGGAATCTATAGCAAATATGAAACAAAGAATCAGGACAATCGACCAAGATTTGACTATAAAAACAATCAGAGAACCTCCACGGAAGCTACTTTCCCACATCTGCACATGTAGCCAAGGATGGAAGTACCACAGAACAAGGATTCCTCAGGAACTAATGCAAAATTCAAATTTGTGTCTATAATAGGAAATGTAGATGTCCCCTAAACGGACCCAATGAAAGTAATTACAGGGGAAACTACTCATAAACGACGGAGATATGACTAAAACTCCTGCAAAACGAGGACAACGTCTAAAAGGCAAGTGCGAAGATTAACCAGTAACGACCGAGACAAGCTTGATAGCCCATTAGAAAGGAAGGGATCTAATATTAATCCTCCCAAATTTTCATAATAAAAGGATCATGCATTAATGAGATATCCAATAACGGGAATAGCGACATCAAAAGTCTGTCAGAACCGTGCGAAACTTCGCCAATGGTAGCCGTAGGCGACCGAGCATTGCCTGCTAGTGGAGTAGGCATCCTACACACGACCGAGCTTTAGCGAGGAATAAACCCCACTGATCTCGAGGCCGAGGCTACTTAGGCGAGTGAGCTGGGATTTCGGCTTCAACGACTCGAGGAGGAGCGTTGCGCCTCGTTCTCGACGTGGTCCCGATACTTCAGAAAGTCGGAGGTCTCACGGGGGACAGAGGTAAGCTTAGGGGGTGAATTCTAGTTGATTTCGAACTACAGTACAAGCATTAGTTACAAGCTGTATATAAGCGCTAGGGAACTGAATGGGGAATAAGTCGCCAGATCTCATGGAGATTGTGGGCGGAGAAAAGAAAGAGGAAAACAAACAAAGAGCACATGTTCAAGACAGCGAAGGTCAAGTGTGACCTTCGCTGCGAGGTAACAAGGTGCAGCGAAACATGGAACAACAGGTCGCGGCGCTCTGCACCGCTAGGTCGTTCAACGACAATCAAGGGAGGGGTTGTGGAGAGGTGGCGGGAAGTGGATAGACGGCGACGGGCGGCGAGCGGAGTGTGCGGGGAGTGTTCGGGCGTGGGAGAGGGTCAGGGAGGAGGTCGTCTGGCCCCGGGGAACGCCGGGTCATGACAAAGTCCGAGCTCAGGGAAAAGACGATGTTTGCATAGGATCCATAATTAAAACATACAACAAAATTTACACGGAAATTATGAAAAATGGGGAACTATAGTTATGCAAATTTTCAGCCCAAACGGTCCAGCCATTGTGAAGTTATACCCATGACAGGAATATAGAAATCTGTCACGACCCGGTGTTCCCCGGGGCCAGACGACCTCCTCCCTGACCCTCTCCCATGCCCGAACTCTTTCTGCACACTCCGCTCGCTGCCCGTCGCTGTCTAACCACTTCCCGCAACCTCTCCACAACCCCTCTCTTGATTGTCGTTGAATGACCTAGCGGCACAGAGCGCCACGACCTGTTGTCCCATG
Source organism: Cantharellus anzutake (assembly GCF_015039405.1). NCBI lineage: Eukaryota > Fungi > Basidiomycota > Agaricomycetes > Cantharellales > Hydnaceae > Cantharellus > Cantharellus anzutake. The sequence goes on from NW_024066961.1 coordinate 337,569, forward strand.
TTTCTCCACACCTTGTTACCTCACGGCGAAGGTCACGCTTGACCTTCGCTGTCTTGAACACGTGCTCTTTGTTTGTTTTCCTCCTTCTTTCCTCTGCCTGCAATCTCCGCGAGATCTGGTGACTTATTCCCTATTCAGTTTCCTAGCGCTTATATACAGCTTGTAACTAATGCTTGTACTGTAGTTCGAAATCAACTAGAATTCACCCCCTAAGCTTACCTCTGTCCCCCGTGAGACCTCCGACCTTCTGAAGTATCGGGACCGCGTCGAGAACGAGGCGCAACACTCCTCCTCGAGTTGTTGAAGCCGAAATCCCGGCTCACTCACCTAAGTAGCCTCGGCCTCGAGATCGGTGGGGTTTATTCCTCGCTAAAGCTCGGTCGTGTGTAGGACGCCTATTCCACTAGCGGGTAACGCTCGGTCGCCTACGACTACCATCGGCAAGGATTTGCATGGTTCTGACAAAATCCGCATCATGTTTAATGACATGTGAGGGTGGCGATGCGCAGGGAACCGGCCGTCAGAACCGAGATCCACACTTTGGCAGATCGTGAAGACCAATTTCCATCCAAATAAGGAAGAGCCTGGTCAAAACAAAGCACGGAAAGTGCAAGACAACCTTAGATCATGAGGGAAAAATCTGAAATAAATCACAGAAGCCCATATGAAAGATATAAACACCCGTGCATATCATAAATCCTGAACAATTAAACGGAAACGGTGCCTGCATACGAACGACTATGGGAACAATGCACATGATTACTGAATGTGCACACAAACTTTTGCCAACTCAACAAATACCAGGAAATAGAACACAACTTTAGTACCATTGGAAAGGTGGGAATAAATGAAAATTTATGATACCAAGAACGTGAGAAAACATCCAGAAATGAATGAGATACAAGGACATGAAGTTAGAAACCTGAAAACGCATGGGAAGACAGCTTCAAGAGGTCCAGAGTCCTAAATAAAATACATAAAAATATGATATCTTCAAGGACGACCTACTATAACAACGAACAATACATATGGAGGATTAGGATGTGATAATACAAAGGGGAATCAAGGAATATGAATGAAATTCACGAAAACCACTAAACTACAACGGACCATGGCAGGAATTTTAGGGAACGATATTCTAATGAAGTGGAGAGCTATAACACATTTGTTTGAGTAATTCTTGACTACTAGCAACTTTTTCTTTCGGTTTTAAACCTGAATAATTCACTCATTTACCATTTCAGTCTCATTTTAACTAAATGTCACTAAATAAAAATGGAATAAATCAGCTGAAGGTCTCAGCACAGCTGTATGCATAGTAATGCGAAGTTTGAATTCAGAATCACCGAGTCATAGCAAATTTAATGGTATATATAGGGAATTTGAAATAGGTAACTGCGACAAATGCAGTGCAGCCAAGTTCTAATTAACCATTAAAATAGCTTAGGTGAGGGAGGACAATAAGGATTCTAGGCGCAGTCTGACCGCAGTAGAACCGCAGTTCAGCGCAGCAAAAGCGCAGTAGAACTATAGCGTGAAAATTTCATTTTTTATTCAGTTTGAGAAAAATACACTGTAAATAAATCCTGTAAATAGAAGGTAGAGCGTGAAAAAGGAAGGTGACCCAAGGAGTATAAAAGGGAGACCCTTTCTGCGACTTTTCACCCCCTTAGAGAAGTAAGAAAATAGAGTATTATTTTTCTCAAGCATTTCTGGTTGTCACTCCAGCGCGAAAAAGTGATATACAGTTAAGATTGCCACTGTAGTAAAAGGCAGCAATTAAGGAGAAAAATATTAAGTAAATATTTCAACAGGAGAGCTGGTTAACACTCCAGATTTCAAAGTGTAAACACAAAACAGTTATCTTGCTACTGTTAAAACAAGCAATAAAATAAGACAAAAATAAAACAAACCCAAGGGACACTCCAGACACAATCCAAATCCATTAACTGAATAGAATCTTTGAAACTTCACCAAGTAGAGGATTTAATTCAAGTTAAATTCCAAATTAAACAACACTACACAGAATTACACCTAGACAAATTAAGAAATTTCAATAAAGAAACAGCTCCGCAGGGCTCGGTTTATCTGTAAGTCAATTCCCAGGAACTTTAAAACTAACCCATAAAAATAGAATTAGCCAAAACACTCGGATTGGTACTATATTTACAATAAACAATACTGGTACACTTCCCCATCCTAACTAAAGAACCAGGGAACAGCTTGGTGGTGGTCTCGTTTGAACCTCCCAACTGACCTTCCTTCGTTCTCTCCTTCACTGTTCGGACACCTTCGTTCTGATTCGGACTCCCTTTGTTTCCCTTGTGCTTTTGCCCTCTCCATTATATATCGGTGCTTGTACATACTTGTTTTAGTCCCTTAGTCTAAAATCGACCTGAAATGCCCCCTAGAGACTTCCTGCTCGCCTCCTATGAAATTAAGGACCAAATGGACAAACAGCAATGGCACAGCGCTCTGCTTGAGTTGCTGAGGCCAAGGTCCCTCCTTGCTAAGTCTCCGGTTCCCCTCCAGAATTGTCTGCCCTCACCCAGTTCTAACAAGTAGGTAATTACACTTGCCTTCACAGGGAATGAGTTGAGAAGAAGGGTAACCTTCTCAACCCCCTGTGAGGCTGCTACAAAAGGAGCCTGAGAACTGTGCAGTTGTTGGGTCTTTCCCAGGCTTCCATATTAGGTACCGTGGGAAGATTCTGGGAGAGCTGCTTGCCCAGAACATTCCCACGGGTTCGCATACCTGTACCATTGTGGAACAGTGGAGGAAAAATGGGGGAAAATGGGGAAGGGTGGTTAGGAGGGGGGAAAGGGTGTCTGTGAAGAAATTCACGTTGCTAGCACTATAGACTTATGTCATGAATTCAACTGATATAAACTGGGTGACTGGACAAATGACATAAAATGGATAAGCCTGGTATTGAACCCAGGACCTCTAGTGTGCATCCATACACTACTCACCTGTTATGGAGGTTACTCCATCCCTGATGGTTATTCCAACAGTCTGAGGGTGTGTGGGGTCGAAGGCTGTGCCCTGACAGATTGGGCTAAACTCAGTGACTAAACTGGGCCTAATCCAGAGGATGTCAGGAGTGAGTTTGGGGTGGGTTCAAGCTGCTGTTAAGACAAGATCAAAAGCATTCACAGTTGAGCACTCTAAACTGGTGTCTAAACTGGTGTCTGCCAAGTTTGTTAAATCTGTCTGGGCATCAGGTACTTTGCTTATGTAACCTATGTGACTTGCTCTCACTTTGTTGTTGAATGCCCCTTTGGCCACCAGTGGCTTTGTATGTGTGACAGTGTGACCCAGTACAGGTAGAAGTACAAATGTGCAGTGAAAATCTTTGAGACAAACACCTAGCATGAATCTCTTGGACCAAGAGGTGAGAGAGGTGAGGGAGGTGGTGTCAGGGCAATAGCCCCAAACCCTGAGCCATATGTAAAGTCACGTGGGTAAGCGGTAACTTCCGTTAACTGCTTACACACACTGTAAAATACACATCTTTGTATCACTTATGGCTCTGTGTGCTGAGCTACCCCACTGAGACCTCACACTTTTTTAAGTGTATGAGGTGTGTTTTACAACACAACCCATCAAATCTATCAAATCTTAGCAACTTGACTCAGTAGCACCGATGGCGCCTAAACATGCCCACAAGGGCAAGGTTGTGTCTGCAGCAACAATAAAGAAAAACAAGCAGTTTATAAAGAAACTGCAATCTCCCATCATGGGAGATAGCCATCATCAGATGACGACAAGGATCAACACAATCCAGAGAGAACAACCACCTCAGGGCTGGTCCCTGAAGGTTTTAAAAACTTACGTGGAGTAAGTGTGGGGCCCAATACCCCTAGAACTCCATGTCACATCGATCTCACCCAAGCTGGGGAAGATCTCTCACCTCCTGAGGAGGTGATCGACTTGTGCGATAAACGTGTAAGCGCTGAACAATCAGCCCAAAAAGCTAATTGGATAGAGTTGCAGGAAACTCCAGGGCCCCACTATCCCCTGGAGTCCTCCCCCATGTCCCCAAGTCAAGCCCCAAAGGCAGACAAAGGGAAACAGAGGGAAGAACCTCTGCATCGGCTATCTGAAAAACTACTGGACTTGTTCCAGGTTCTGTCTGAATGGAGGATGGAAAACGAAGACCAACTTCTTCTCAGGCTAAAGGCCTGAGAAGGTGGAAAGAAACGCCCTGAGAGCAGGATCTCCCAGAGTGCAGAAGCTCCAAAAGAACTTCTGCTGTTTACACTACCCCATGCCATGCCAGACAAGGCAAGGTCGCCAACCTCAGAGGAGGTCTCCGAGATCATGAAGAGGAGGTGAACCGAAATGAGGGAGTTTGCTGAGGAAGCCTTATGGAAAGTAAGGAAAAACCAGCAAACAGACCCCTCTATGAAAGGGAAGCACCCTCCGCAACGGCCTCACCTAAACAAAGCGAGCATGGAGTTTTCACTCCAAGAACCCCTTCTGGAACCCCCAGAAGCGGCAATGTTAACTGGGGAGAGTCACTACTCACCCAGCCAAATTTCCTCCTGGAAAACCAGGAATCACGCATAATAAATGCGATAAACTTGATCCAAAAAAAAATCAAGGAAACGAGCCATAATAGCATGGCTCATCTAGAGATAACTCTAGAAAGAATGGCCAATGCAATCGATGTGTTGACTGACAAAATCAGTGAGCAGATGGACTTGCTGAAGGAAATAAACTTCTCACAAAACAGTGAGGAAACAAAAAAAATATCCCTGGGCCACAGGCCAGGACAAAACCAGAACTCATGAAAAATTCACAAAAAGAACAACCAGAGAAAGTACACTGGAGTACCATCAGCGACTTGACAGAGACGCAAAGGAGATCCTTCTCCCAAGGATAGGAGAAGACGATGCCAAAAGAAGGCACCATTCAGAAATCAAGAGGAGAATCGGCACATACCAAAGGTTTGGCCAAACATCCACCTTCAACGAACCTCTTGAACAGAGAGGTAACACAACCACACTCTCTCAAAACAATGAGAGAATCCAGATACAACTTCAGGTGAGATCACCTGAAATGAAAGAAATGCTGTGAGGAAAACCCCCTCCAGCAAAAACCCCCCCAAAGGAGAAATCTCCATTGGATAGCGACCCTGCGAAGGCAGGGGAGCAAGAGGAGTACATGGAGAAATGGTATGAAAAGGCCATAAGAATGGCCGAAGTGAGAATACTCACTCCCTACCCAGAGGGAGTGAAGTAAAGTGTTAGAGACCGGATCGAGATGAAGGATTTGTCTCCATGGTGGAGGGCTTCGGCCTCAGCGACTCAGGCCAGGAGCGCTGTGCCTGTCAGAGACCAGGTTGAGACGAGGGAGTGTCTCTGTGGCAGAGGGCTTCAGCCTCAGCAACTTATGCCAGGAGCGCTGTGCCAAGTAACACGTCCATGCCCTAACTTACTAAACTGGCAACCAGAACTGAAGGGGGTAAACTCTAGTCGATTTTATTACTGAGGTGTAACCTATGTACAAGTTGAGTATATATAGTTACAATGAGGGTGAGTCCGCAAATGGTGGAGCCGAGCGGAGCGGAGCTAACGGGGTTAGACATTAGCCGATTGAATATTACCGACGAGTCGGGTTACGGGGTTAACGGAATAACCCAGAAACAGAAAGGAGGGATAAGCCTGAAGGTGGCCTTTGCAGGGCAAGCAAGTGTATTGCCCAGCAGAGGCGGGAGTGTGCTAGCGGATGTTGGAGCTGTCCGGAAGCCTTCGGGGCTCCATACTTAGGGAGGCATAGGTAATAAATTGAAAGGAGGGGGTGGTGACCATTGAGGGGTGCCGAGGTGGTTGCAGGATACAGGAGCTCCGAGGTTAGTGAAGAAGGAGTGGAGTAGACCAGGGGGATCGGAGTGAGTGGAAGTCGATGGCTGGGGATGGATATGACAGTATCCCCTTCTTAGGCCTGAACCCTTGAAGGCCCAGAATTAGTAAGGAGAGGGGAGCTGTACTTACAGAAAAGAAAAAATGAAAACGGAAGTGAGGAGTGGAGAGAAAGGGAGAGATGGGAGAGGTGTCAGGGTTCCTAAGGAGCTTCGGGTCCAGGCTTATCTGGGTACCGAGAGTGGAACGCTTCAACGAGGTTGGAGGCGTGATCGAGTTCGCTGGCAAGGAGCCATTGTGTCTCCTCATCGGTCCCTTCATAGCCAAGCCACTTGACCAGGTAGAGCAACTTGTTGCATCTACGTCGGTCGACCTTGGAGTCGAGTATCTCTTCGATCTCAAACTCCATCTTGCCTTTGATTTCTATGGGAGGCGGAGGTGGCTGGTGGCGGTTCGGAATGATGTTCGGGATGGAGGGTTCGATCTGCAAGACATGGAATACCAGGTGAATGGCTTGCATGTTTTCCAGCAGGCGGAGAGTGAGGGAGTGAGTTCCAACGCAGGCAATGATCTCGAATGGGCCGAGGTTTTTCTTGGAGAGCTTTTTGGAAGGTTGGGTGGAGCGGAAATACTTGGCCTTTTGTCAGGGCGTGGGAAAACGTTACCGTGACTCGCCGTCAGCGACCATTAAGGTCCGCTGCTTCGGCATAACAGCCCACCAAGGGCAGGGATGACAATCGCAGCGGAAAGGGGTTTCGGCTTCAACGACTCGTTCGTGAGTGTTGCGCCTCGTACTTGACACGGCCCCGATATTTCAGGAGGCAGGAGGTGCGACTGGGTCAGACAGAGAGTGCAGGGGGTAACCCTAGTTGATTTTCAAACTACAGTACGAGGTAGTGTACAACCGGTATTTAAGTATGACGGAATGAATGGAATTAAGTCACCAGATCTCACGGAGATTGCGGGTGGGGTTAAGAAGAAACGAAAACAAACAAAGAGTGTGGGAGAAGGACGGCTGTGTATGGCTGTCAAGAAAAACAAGCGTGATAAAGAAAGACTCGTAGGCCTGTGACGGGCCGTGGAAACAGGTAGTGGTGACGGGGAAGGGTGACGGGCTTGTTCAGGCAGCGTCGGGCGGGCAGTGGGGTTGACGGGGTCGAAGCGGGGGAGGGAGAAGGTGTGGGGAGTGATCACCTGACCGTGGGAATTGCCGGGTCGTGACACCTTTACATAGACCGAGGTTCCTACTTTGAAAGCTGGTGCAGGACTGAAAGGTTTGCTTACTATTTTGGGGACGGTACGTTCCGTTCCCCTGTTCACCTCAGGCCTCAGGTAGTCCGTCTAAATATAAGCTTTAATGTGCTGTATACTTAACGGGGTAGAGGTAAAAGGCTACCGGGCCTTTACAACTACTCCGAGGTATATATATGTAATTTACATATCTCGGCACAAATAAATAAAGAAAGAACAGCATCACTATAATGGGAATTATAGCGATGCAACATAATATAAATATCACTATAATCGGAATTATAGTGAAGTAAGGTTAATCCCTTACAAGGACTCCGACAGGAGTCTGCTGGGCCCTAATATTGGATCTGAGCGAGATGCATTTCCTCACGAAGGAAGTGATGGAGGGAGTCGATATCTACAGAGTACTCCTGGGCATGTACTGATGTTAGGTCTCGCTCCAGGTGAACAGTGATGTTTGGATGGTAGCCTTTGTTGGCAAAGAACGGAGAGACGCCTGTGGTGGCATTCGGAGCATTGTTGTATGCAAACTCTGCGAGGGGCAGGAGTTCGGACCAATTGTCCTGCTGGTAGTTACTGTAGATGTGCAGGTACTGCTCGAGCGTCTGGTTCATCCATTCGGTCTGACCGTCTCCTTCCGGATGATAACCAGAGGTGAAGTGGAGGCAGATGTCAAGGGCTTTACCAAGTGAACGGAAAAAATGAGAGACAAACTCCGGACCCCTGTCGGAGGTGACGTGGGAAGGAACTCCGTGCTTGGAGAACACATGGAGGAGGAAGAGCTTGGCCAGTTCCGGAGAGGTGATGGTATCGTGGGTAGGAATGAAAATGCACTGTTTGGACAGGCAGTCCACAACGACCAAGATGGAAGTGAATCCAGAAGAGGAGGGTAGCTGTTCGATGAAATCCATGGAGATGGAGTTCCAAGGACATTCGGGGATGGGGAGTTGTTTGAGCAAGCCATAAGGCTAAGGCTCTTATGACGGGGAACTTTGGCACGGGCACAGGAAGTGCATGAGGAGACGTAACTTTTGATGAAGTTACGGATGCCTGGCCAGGTGTACTCACGACGTACTGGATCCAGAGTCCGGTTTTGACCAAAGTGTCTGGAAAGTTGGTGGTCGTGTTTGTCTCGCAAAACACGGAGACGGAGATCGTTGGAATCCGGAACGTAAATGCGGTTGTCCAGCCTTAACAGGCCTTCGGCATCAACGGACCAGCGGGAATTGGGGAGGTTGGGGGAAACGAGATGAGAAGAGATTGTGGTATCGGAGGAGAGGGAGGCTAGAATGTCTCGATGGAGAGCCTCTGTGTCGACGAGTACGGCTGCTCGGATTACTGTGGCAGCTAGGAACGTAGCTCGTAAGGACATAGTGAGCTGCTCTGAAGTGAAGACTGGTCAGAAGTTCTGTGGATTGACGCGAGCATAGTCCATATCCCCTTCTTTGGGATAGACGTCCCAGCGTCTAGTCAATGCATCTGGTTTTACTCCGAGTCTTCTGGGATGGAATCGGACAGTCATGTGGAACTGGGAGAGGAACTCCGACCAGTGGGCTTGCTGCCAGGTCAAGAGTTTGGTGGTGGAAAAATACTCGAGGTTCTTGTGGTCAGTAACGACGTCGATTGGAGTTCCTGAACCTTCAAGGTAGTGATGCCACGATCGGAACATGTCATGGATGGCGAGCAGTTCCTTATCGTGGGTGTTGTAGTTGAGCTCCAGTGCCGAGAGTGTTCTGGAGCGGAAAGCGACAGGGCGAATCTCTCCATCATCACAACGGATGGACAGGATTCCGGAGATCGTGTAATCAGAGGTGTCGGTTTCTACAATGAGGGGGGCATCAGGTAACCAATGTGTCAGGATAGGAGCAGAAGTGAAGGCTTCTTTCAAAGTGTTGAAAGCAGAGCGACAGTCATCAGAGAATAACCAGGGGGCTCCCTTACACGTAAGGCGCATCAAGGGGACCACAATGTCGGAGTATTGGTGGATGAAACACCGATAGAAGTTAGCAAAGCCAAGGAAGGGTTGGACATCCTTGACTTTACAGGGCTCGGGCCAATCTTGGACGGCTTTGACCTTCTTGATGGACATGGTGAGTCCGGAGGGAGAGAGGCAGTATCCGAGATATTCCGTAGTGTCCGTATGAAATTCGCATTTCTTCGGATTGGCATATAGGCCGTGTTTGCAGAGTCTCCTGAGAACTTCTCGGACATGCTCCTGATGTGAAGCCATGTCTTCCGAGTAGGTCAGGATGTCGTCTAGGTAGACTACCACAGAAACGTCCAAGAGGTCGGCAAAGATCCTGTTGACGAATCGCTGGAAGGCCGCGGGTGCATTTGTGAGACCGAATGGCATAACAAGCCACTCATAGGAACCATAGCGCGTGCGGAAGGAAGTCTTCCATTTGTCGCCTGCTGCAATGCGAACCAGGTGGTAAGCATGCCGGAGGTCGAGTCTGGTGTAGACTGTGGCACGGCTAGGTGCGTCAAGGAGGTCGGAGATGTGGGGGAGTGGGTAGCGATCCTTTTTGGTGATCTTGTTCAGCCCTCGGAAGTCAATGCAGAGACGGAGGGATCCATCCTTCTTGTGGACAAAGAGGACCGGTGCCGTGTGAGCGGAAGTAGCAGGATGAATGAACCCAGAGGCTAGGTGTTCATGTCAGGGCCTGGCCTCAAACTCGGAGGCTCCCTGACCTCAACCCCCATCTGGCCTGTCCTCACACTATGTGGGGCATGAGATGTATAGTAAAAGGAAAGATAATATACACTTGCCTATGCGGGGCATGAGATGAGAAGAAGGGTAAAGGTCTCATCTCCCCACATGGTTGCTATATAAAGGAATGGGTCACATGCCCACAACTATACAGCTCCTAGAGTTGTGTAGTGTGACCCGGAGGGAACATCCAGGTGGCAGTGCCCAGTAAGCGTGGGAACGTTCTGGGCGAGTTGCTCGCCCAGAACTGTGGCTGTGACCCGTGGGAACATTCTGGGCGAGCTGCTCGCTCAGAAAGTTCCCACGCTATCCCGTGCGCGCATGTACACAACACACAAAGGCAACAACAAGGCAACAGTCAAAGAATAAAAGGGGGTAAAGTAGGTGGGGAGTCCGGGGCACCCTAAGGCAGGGTGCTGAACCCTGACATCACCCTCCCTCTATGCCACTTCGCCCCGAAGTGGCTATGGTCCCGGAGTCGGGTCCTCTCCTGGTCCGCAGCTGTATCCACTTCATGAAAAGAGTTAAAAGAATAAAAATGAGAACATATTAAAGCATTAAGAAAGGTTCTTAGTCGTGAATAAGAAGGAAAAAATAAGGAAAAAAGGCAGCAATAGTCCATCTCCACCAGCTAAACAGCTCTCCTCCCACTAAGACAGATTGCGCACTGGGAGAAAAAAAATCGCAGGTCCTGCTCGGACCCCACACCAGTATTGGGGAGCTCCTTCCATCATCTCCATGTCTGCAAGCGGCACTATGACCTCCGTGGTTCCGTCCCTTGTCATCTCCGTGTCTGCAGGCAGCCGTGCGGAGCTGTGGCTGCTCCCCCGTCATCTCCCTTCTATCGTCTCCGGGTCTGCAAGCCATCCTACGATGCCCATGGCTGCACCCTCTGTCGTCTCTGTGTCCACATGCGACCATGCAGTGGTGTGGTGTTGGGAAGTAGAATAGGGAGCAGATGGACGCGGGGCAGTCTGGTCAGGGTGCTCACCCTGACCCTCTCACCCTCCTTCTAATGCCACTTCGCCCCGAAGTGGCTAAACAAGCCCCCCCCCTCTCCTCTGTGTGCTGTGGTTCGTTGCCTGGACTATTTGCAGAGTGTTGGTAGAATATAAATGAAAAACATGGCGGAAAAAAAATTTGGGGCATATGGTCGGGATGGGAGTGGGGTTCGATGTGGTAGAGTTGATATCGTGCTGGTTTCTCAGAAATCCAGACCATTGGGGTCGCAAGAAAACTATATGGGGTCGCGCATCGGATCCCCAGCGAAAAGGAAATGGAAGGGTCGGCCCCACGGGCCTTAGGGAATCGGGGTGTAGGTTACGGAAGCGCAGCGATGTGATCTAGGCGTTACCCTCCTTCTATGCCGCTTCGTCCTGAAGGGGCCATAGCCAAGGACTCTGGGCTCACTAGTCACCATCCATTGCTTCGGTGCCTGTCCTTCATCGGGAGTGTGAATGAAAACAAAAACAGTCGGGTGTGCGGGTTTTGAAAGTGCAGCGATGCAACCTAGGCATTACCCTCCTTCTATGCCGCTTCGGGCCATAGCCAAGGACCTGGGCTCACTAGATGCCATCCATTGCTTCGGTGTCCGTCCTCCGTCAGAAATGTGTGAAATGAAGAGTCCCCTGAGTGTACCTAGCGTCTCAGAGAGTCGGATGAGTGAGCCAGCGAAGGCGCAGCGATGTGTCTTGGGCAACTACCCTCCCTCTATGCCGCTTTATCCTAAAGGGCCATAGCCAGGGATCTGGGCTCTTCCTCCAATCGGCATCCATTGCCTCCGGTGCTCACCATCCATCCAAAGAGAATGAAGGGTGAGCAACCTTCGGTTGCGGAACTCAAAGTCGGTGTCGCGAGGAAAAGAGTGTGTAACGGTTGGGTGGGGGAAAACAATGGTGTGGCGTAACTCGGCCACCGGAACTCTATGCACCATGCATAGAAGCGCAGCCTGCACCCAGCTCTGAGACGGTCCGAGCCTACCTTGGCTTTCTGGGACAACAGAGGCTGGTGGAGGCGTGAGGTTAAACCCTTCTTCTACTGTCAGGGCCTGGCCTCAGACTCGGAGGCTCCCTGACCTCAACCCCCATCTGGCCTGTCCTCACACTATGCTGGGCATGAGATGTATAGTAAAAGGAAAGATAATATACACTTGCCTATGCGGGGCATGAGATGAGAAGAAGGGTAAAGGTCTCATCTCCCCGCATGGTTGCTATATAAAGGAATGGGTCACATGCCCACAACTATACAGCTCCTAGAGTTGTGTAGTGTGACCCGGAGGGAACATCCAGGTGGCAGTGCCCAGTAAGCGTGGGAACGTTCTGGGCGAGTTGCTCGCCCAGAACTGTGGCTGTGACCTGTGGGAACATTCTGGGCAAGCTGCTCGCTCAGAAAGTTCCCACGCTATCCCGTGCGCGCATGTACACAACACACAAAGGCAACAACAAGGCAACAGTCAAAGAATAAAAGGGGGTAAAGTAGGTGGGGAGTCCGGGGCACCCTAAGGCAGGGTGCTGAACCCTGACAGTTTATCTAAGAACGCCTGGAGGGCCTCGAGTTCCGAAGTAGAGAGAGAGTACATAGTACCCAAGGGTGGTGAAGTGCCTTCCTCAAGGTCGATCTTCAGGTCGTGCTCATGGTGCGGTGCCAGCATCGAGGCTTTGCTCTTACTGAACACATCTGCGAACTCGTGATACTCCTTCGGAACGGCTGAGAGGTCGATGGAATCGGTGTGGGATGAGGCAGCCCTCAAGCGGCTTTCCTCGGAAGGGATGGTTAGGCTGAAGGATACCGGTCCTTCAAGTTGACAAGCCTTCACGAACGCGGAACAGCTGACGAACTCGATAGATGGTAACAGAGGAGTGGGAGCCTGTGACTGAGGTGCTGGCGAAACATCAGATGGTTGGATGTTGGACGATGGCAGTGTTGCCGGAGATGACAGGGGAGAGCTCGGAGTAACTGTCTTGGTAGGTTTGGAAGTTCGGAACGTAATACTGCTTGAGACCCAGTTAATCAACGGATTGTAGTGGGTAAGCCAGTTGTGTCCTAGGACTAGGGAACATGATCCATCCAGCGATGTGACAAAGAAAGTCGTGGGGGTGATGTTTCTGGAAGCGAAGCGGAGGGGGATATCAATGGCATGGGTTATGATTGAGTTGGTGCTACCATCGAATAGGCGTAGTTGTAGGGGTTTAATCTGATATGTCTTCAAGGCCAACTTCTTTACGAATGTGTCGTTGATGAAGCAGTCCGAAGACCCAGAGTCTATGAGTGCGGGTACGTTCTCATAGGAGCGGAAAAGTTTATTTTGTGTCCTATCATTGGACAGAGGAGAAGGGACAGGAGAAGAGAAAGAAGAGAAGTGGAGAGAGGTGGATCGATCTACGGAAGTAGTCGGAGGGGATGGAGGAGAGAGTGATACATCAGCAACACTATCTACAATGGGTAGAACATTAACCGAAGGGTCAACATTGAGAGGAGAAAATAGACCATTTGAAAGAGAAAAAGAAACGGGAATATGGAGGGAGGATAAGTCGGAGATGGAAGACGTGTTTAAACGCACTTCTTTGAGCACACGGAAGGAAGGATCGCAACCCCCGGTCCGTGCGGAGTCCATGGGGGTGCGGACTAATTTTTTGCTTCTGCGGAAGCGGATCCTTGCTCCTTGGTCTGGGCCGAATGGGCCTTAGATGCGCGAGAAGAAGACTTGGGACAGTCCTTGACCATGTGGCCAGACTGACTGCAGAACATACAAAGTTTCTCGTCGAGATGATGCTTACGCTCTTGTGGCATGAGCTTTCCATTGTCTCCGAGTTTAGATGAAAGGTCCGGTTTAGCGGAGCTGGCCTCGGACTTCTTGTTGTCCTTCGGAGGCTTGCTACTGGAAGCGGGGTTGAAAGAGGAGGAGGAAGGGACAGGGTCGGAATGAGAAGTGGCGGTGGACTTGTCAAAAACGTTAGAGGAGGAGGGTTTCACATGACATGTAACTTCAGATTTACACTCCCAATGGTGCGCATCGAGAGTTTGTGACAAGGTGTGAAGTTCCGAAAGAGTAGAAGGTTTACCTACTCTGGCAATATCGTCCTTGATACGTTCCGGCAATCCATTATAGAAAAAACGATGAAGCGTGGCTTCTCTGTAACCATGAAGTTGAGAGGCATGTCGGTTGAACTCGACAATGTATTTATTGATGTGGTGCCCGTCCTTCACGTCCAGGGTCATTAGTTGAACTTTGGCATCGCCCACAGGATCGTGAGGACCGAAGTTGGTTTGAAGTTCATTGACGCACTCTTGATAGTTATTCATCCATTGCGGACGAAGCGTAGAATTTTGATTGAATAATAGATCCGGCTCGAACCAATCGAGGGCCATTCCCTTGAGGTAGGACTGCACAAAGATGACCTTAGTGTGGTCGCTAGCAAAAGCGAGGGGACGGTCCTGGAAATTGAGTTCGCATTGGACCAGAAATACTCGGAGTTCTCGGGGATCTTTCCCATCAAACTGTTCAGGCTCACGGACCTTGGTCCGGAGAGCGGAGGATGGTGGTGGTGGACATCCGGTGTGACGAGCCAAGCTGGCAATGGCTTGGGCTAATTGTGCAATAGCCATGTTGGGGGTGGGTTCGGCATCATCAGTGGTTGGGACAGTGGGGATGGGAGGATCAGCAGGAGGAGGGTTGATGAAGTTGGGGACCTCGGAACCGAGTCCAAAGAAGTGAACGGGGTCTATGGGTTGTTCCATGGTGTCTCTGAAATCGGAATCTGCAACTGGTGATCGATTCCTAACGGGATGCATGATCAGAGTTGACGGGAGAGGGGTTTCAAGATTAGAAAAGCTTCAAAACTCAACTGGGTTTCTCGCCAATCGACTAGGACCAGGCTGTGAGGGTTCTGGGGACAGTGAGGCAGAGTTTGGGACTAATGTGCATAGTTGTGAACGAGTGCAAGGGGCTTTTGGTGCCATACAAGACGTGTACTAGTCAGGGAGTAATAAAATACTGTCAGAGACCAGGTTGAGACGAGGGAGTGTCTCCGTGGTGGAGGGCTTCGGCCTCAGCGACTTATGCCAGGAGTGCTGTGCCAAGTAACACATCCATGCCCTAACTTACTAAACTGGCAACCAGAACTGAAGGGGGTAAACTCTAGTCGATTTTATTACTGAGGTGTAACCTATGTACAAGTTGAGTATATATAGTTACGACGAGGGCGGGTCCACAAATGGCAGAGCCAAGTGGAGCAGAGCTAATGGGGTTAGACATTAGCTGATTGAATATTACCGACAAGTCGGGTTATGGGGTTAACGGAAAGGTAGGCGATAACCCAGAAACAGAAAGGAGGGATAAGCCCAAAGGTGGCCTTTGCAGGGCAAGCGAGTGTATTGCTCAGCAGAGGTGGGAGTGCGCTAACAGACGTCGGAGCTGTCTGGAAGCCTTCAGGGCTCCGTACTTAGGGAGGCGTAGGTAATAAATTGAAAGGAGGGGGTGGTGACCATCGAGGGGTGCCGAGGTGGTTGCAGGATACGGGAGCTCCGAGGTTAGTGAAGAAGGAGCGGAGTAGACTGGAGGGATCAGAGTGAGTGGAAGTTGATGGCTGGGGATGGATATGACAGTGCCAAGTTACACGTCCGTGCCCTAATTTACTTACTGGCAATGAGAACTAAAGGGGGATCAACTCTAGTCGATTTTATCACTGAGGTGTAACCTATGTACAAGTTAAGTATATATAGTTACAGTGAGGGCAGGCCCCATGAATGGCGGGCTGAGTGGAGCGGAGCTAACGGAGTTAAACATTAGCCAATTGAATATTACCGACAAGTCGGGTTACGGGGTTAGTGGAATGGCAGGTGATAACCCAGAAACGGAAAGGAGGGATAGGCCCAAAGGTGGGCAAGCAAGTGAATTGCCCAGCGGAGGCAAGAGTGCGCTAGCGGATGTCGGAGCTGTCTGGAAGCCTTCAGGGCTCCGTGCTTAGGGAGGCATAGGTAATATATTGAAAAGAGGGGGTGGTGACCATCAAGGGAGGTGGAGGTGATTGCGGAATACGGGAGCTCCAAGGTTAGTGAAGAAGGGGTGGAGGTAGTCCGGAAGGGTCGGAGGTAGTGGAAGATGATGGCCGTGGATGGATATGACATAAAGAATGGGCCGGCTTTCCCTGACAGAAATGGTCAGGGGAGAATGACATGGAGTTGTTCTGGCAGTGGTTCACAGAACTACTGGGATTCCTTGCCTCGTGAGGATGCAAAGGTCCCCAATTCGATGAAGTCCATCTGGACTGCTTGATTCGCAGATTAGGGGGACCCACGTTCGACCTCAGAATAAGACTCCGAGATGAAACTCTCCTCAGAGGAGACGAGGGCATGTTCCTTGAAGTTCTCAACATACTGATGAGAACTTTCATCAAAGCCTCTGCTGCATTGAATGTGACAAAGAAGTACTGTGTCATGAACGTCTTTCCTTAGAGGATAGGTCAATCGCTATCCAGGCGATGCTGTCAGGTGGAGCTTGGTGTTCCGGGTCGTCCGACAGTAGGTCGGAGACAGACCGGAGGTGGGGCGGAGCTCTGAGGGTGACAGGGTGTTGAAAGGACTCGGCTTCAGCGACTTGGAACGGAGTGCTTGTCAGGGATCAGTAACGACCCTGGACCCTATGCCAGCTGCGCATATGCGCGTGGGAAGTATGCCGGTAATTCCCGTCTACTCCGCTTACCTAAGCCCCGGTGACCCGGATCATCTCCGGCATTGTTCTGGAACATTCTATGATCACGTGATTCTATCGGCAATCCATTTGGTTTCCTTATTGCCGGACTCTACATGTATATAGCTGACCCTAAGATGGGGACATCCCTTTCCCCTGGCCTTAATCACAACTAGGTTATTGGAGCATCCTGCACGAGCATGCACATCCCCTGACAGCACTGTGCCCAGTACGTTCTCGTTGTCCCTAATTTGTCAGGGGGGGCTGGCGATGGAGGAACCAAGGCCGCCAGCAGAAGGGGGCTGGAGGCCCCCCCTCACTACTTAACGGAGGAGGCGTTAGCGAGGGTCAATCGTTCATCACACGATTTGTGGGTGTTATACCAAGGCGTCTCTGGGAGCGCCTGTTACTCAGTTCTTAGGAGCAGCAGACAAACGCAATAGACATCCTGGAAGAGGTTTTTGGAGGGTGTTAGAACGGGGCGGATACAGATGACTCCGGAGTGGAATCGGAGACTTAGCATGGAGGGACCTTGGCCTCAGTGACTCAAGCGGAGCGCTGTGCCATTGCTGTTTGTCCATTTGGTCCTTAATTTCACAGTAGGTGAGCAGGAAGTCTCTAGGGGGCATTTCAGGTCGATTTCGGACTGAGCCAAAACGAGTATGTACAAGCGCCGATATATATAATGGAGGGGGCAAAAGCACAAGGGAACAAAGGGAAACCGAATCAGAACAAAGACGTCCGAACGGGAACAAAGGGTAGACAGAAGCGGAGCGGTACCGAAGGTCACAAGGCAGGACCTGTGATACGTCTGAAAGGAGGTAGGGAGGGCGAGGCCCAGAGGGGCAGGAGGATGAGGAGAAGTGGGGATGATGACTAACTGGCTAGAATGGGAAGAAGCAGTAGTCCAAATAGGGATGAGGGGAAAACGCGAGAGATACATTACAAGTGGCGAAAGTGCCAAAGGCGATCTGCAAAGCTCGGAGGTTGCGGAGCTTACGGAGGTTGCGGAGGCAGGGTTGAAAGTCCGAGGAATATTGGCAATGGTGTTTACGTAGTATGAGGTCACCAATGCAATGGACTAAGACCGAGGTGGAGCCAAAGTCCGAGGTAGGGACTGTGATGGAGGCTCGGAGCAAAGGTACGAGCAGTGTCCGAGTACGAAGTACGAGACAGCGGTGGAAGGTCGTAACTTGGCGGGAGGTCAGCGGAAGAGTACCAGAGGGAGGAGAGAGGAGAAAGGTAAGGGAGAAGGAGTGGCGGAAAGGAGAGTTGTCAGGTCCAAAGGTGAGTATCAGAGCGGATGGGGGAAGCGTAGGAGGGTGATGGGAGGGTGGAGGTGTTGTGAAGGAGGAGCGGAGTAGGAGGAGAAGTAGTAGGAGGGTGGCGAGAGGGGCGGTGTTCGGTCCGAGGTGAGTATCGGAGCGGACGGAGATAGGGGAGGAGAGGGAAGGAGGAGTAGAGGTGGCGTGGGGGGTAGAAGGAGGTGTGTTGCCAGGACCGAAGGTGAGTATCGGAACGGCAGCGGTAGGGTATGACTCCGGAGGTGAAGAGGGTGGAGGTCCGGAAGTCGGGTCGGGGTCGGGTATGCATGGATATGACAGAGGGCTGAAGACTGTTTATATTATAACTGGGGGAACTATTTACTAGAGGGGTATGCACATACATATAGTGGAAACAATTGGATCCGAAGGTAAACACAGGTTACCAAGGGGAAGGGGAAGTAAATAGAAAGAAGTCCACAAGACAAATAGGAATAGGTGAAAAGCCCGAATTACATCTGAGGTTTTGTGGAGTGAGAGAAATAAAAGCCAACTGAATGGCAAGGTCTGAAAGCATCTATGAACAAGCAGGGAACTACAGAGAAGACGTCCAGAAAGGTCCGGAGCCCGGAAGTTGTAGTCCGGAAGATTGGGGTAGTAGAAAATATCAAATGATAAAACAATAAGATTATCAAGACCAGAGGTAATGAGGTACTGGAGGTAAGGAGGTACCGGAGGTAAGGAGACCAGAGGTAGGAAGGTGGGTGGAATGACAAGTTGGGATTCATCAACAACAAGCAAGCCCATCTCTTTCAAACAAGGGGTCCAAGGAGGTGGAGGTATGGTGGTAGAGGTCCAGAGGTGATGTGGACGTAGGTGGGTGGCAGAGCAGGAGAGAGGAGGAGGAGGAGGTAGTCCTAGGGTCGTTGGCATCGACCGGAGGCAGCAGAGAGAGATTGGGAGGGCTGGTGGAGGTCATAGGAGTCATGTATGGATAGAGCGGAGGGAGGCAGAAGATCCAGGATATGACATACTGCAACATTAAATACAAAGTGGAAAAAGGCCTAAAACAGTTCTACTTAGAACTGTCTAAAGCAGCATCCCAGATGGTGATGCCGCCAGACCAGGTGTCCTTCAACGCCAGGTTTTTAAACAACATTCCCCTCAAATGGAAGAGGGAAATGATCACTCATGACAGAATCAGAGCAGACTTCTCCTCAAATGAGGAGATGTTAAAAGCAATATCTCATGTAGACAAGATAATCAGCAGCCTGAAGATGTCTTCAGCCTACAAATCAGGATATTATACCTGAACAACCACCACAGCAACCATGGGCTGTGGTAGAGCCCTCCCATCAGGAAAGAAGGCTGAAGAGCCAAAATCCAGATGGAAAGAGGATATATCCTCGAAAAATTTGAGGAAAACTGACCAAAAGTCAGTCCCAATTTGCAGCAAATGCAGCAAAATAGGGCAAACGAAAGACTGCCCAAAACATAATGCAACGAGTGATGAAAAACCAAGGCACATAGCTGCCATGGAGATCGTGAACACATCAGAAGAAGAGTCAGAAGACTCATCAGACGAAAAACCAGAGAACAACTCTGGTGACTCCGGAGCATCAAGCTTTGAAGTAGAGGACCCATATGAGGGACCTCAATACTCACCCAACTCAGAGGGTGAGGAAGTTAACATCAGGACTGTAAGGATGGGCCCAATGTCAGTCGTCGATCATGATGACATAAATTATAAAATCAAACTGGCCATAGCACGCCAGTTAGAAAACATGGCAGACAAGAAAGTTGCCAAAGCCTTGGTGGAAGCACCAAGAAAAGATGCCTTGGGGAAATACACCAAAGTACCCAAGGAAAACAAGGAGAAAGGGAAGAAAGACCAAAAGTCCATTGAAACCCAGACCCCCTTGTTCAATGCGAAATTCCGCATCTCAAAAGATGTGGGAAAATACCCTGCAAACAGACCACTCTCAACAAAGAGAACGCTGACAGCTCACATAAAAAATAGCAGGTGTAAAAGCCTATTGTCAGGGATGGCTCGAGGAAGGCAGGGGTAGCGGGGTAGCGCTCGGCGCTAGCAGCCCAGACGGCGGTGGGGTGGTGAGACCGTATAGTGGGCAGCCCTCACTTGGGCTTATGTCCCTGTGTGGATTCTTAGGCTGAAGCAGGAAATGTATTGTTATTAGGGTGGGAAGCTAGACTAAACCAGGGTATTTGCCTGAAGCGGGAAATGAGAAGAAGGTTACTTCTTTGGTCCTGCTTCGGCTTAGTTTATATACATGTGTGAATGGGTCACGTGGAGGTGCCACGTCACCCCCGGATGAAGCCGGGTAACTGTGGGTGGCTCCATAGTCGATCCCAAGTGTTGGAGGGGAAATACAAGTAGGAGTGCGTGGCGTGTCCGGCGTTGCAGTGCCCCTACAGGGTGCTCAGCATCAGACGCATCCATGTTACAAGTGTAGGAATGAAAGAGGGGTCGTCTGTATAAAGATAGAAAAGAGAAGAAGGAA
The DNA here is from genome assembly GCF_015039405.1 of Cantharellus anzutake. Taxonomy (NCBI): domain Eukaryota; kingdom Fungi; phylum Basidiomycota; class Agaricomycetes; order Cantharellales; family Hydnaceae; genus Cantharellus; species Cantharellus anzutake. The sequence goes on from NW_024066961.1 coordinate 357,869, forward strand.
AGAAGAGAGAATGAGACGATGAGATGAAAAGGAGAAGGAGGTGGCGGCGGCAGCGGCGGCGGCAGCAGTGTGCCCTGACACCTATGCACTATTTGACAGTGGAGCCGAAATGGACACTATATCACCGGACTTCATCTGCACGGTCTATATCCCAATTCTCCAATTGGAGAACCTAGTCATCCTTCAAATGGGGACAAAAGGAACAAGATCACAGATCCTGTTTGGAACAAACATGGATGTGGAGATCAACGGCCATGTAGAAAAACACTACTTCGATGTAATTAACATCAATAGATACGATGCCATATTTGGTGCCCCCTGGTTAAACAAAAACCAGGTAAGTTTAGACTTCCGATCCCACAAAGTGAGAATGGTGAACAAGGGTAACATAGATACCCTTGGAGTCAGTGAAGACTGTGCAACAAGATCACATGGGTGGAAAACTCGAGCAAGAACAGCCAAAAAAGAAGCCCCCCTGACAGGGAGGTGAGACAAAAACACACATCAGGGTAATCAAAAGAAAGTACCCTGAAGGTTGGCCCAACCCTAGTCCAGAAGAACTAGAACTTCCAGATGTACCACATCTGGAAGGACTCTCCATGAACAGCCTCAAGTTCAAAATACTCAGGGAGTGGTGGAGAGAGAAATTCGAAACTGTAATGGCACCAGTGCCACTAGAAATGCCTCCCTTGAGGGAGGTGAACCATCGAATCCTGTTAAAGGATCCAAATGGGAAATTTCAGGAAAACACCCCGAGATGTCCTGCAGCACTACAGGAAGCACTAGCGACCAAAATAGATCGCTATGTAAAAGCAGGATGGTGGTATCCTGTGAGCAGCAAGCAAGCATGCCTGCTACTATGCATCTGCAAAGCAGATGGATCTTTGTGCATGGTAATCGACACGAGAAATCATAACTCGAACACGATTCTCGATGTCACACCAATGCCAGACATGTGACTGATCCAAGAATCAGTTGCCAGAGCAACATACCAATCCAAGATCGATATGTCGGACACATATGAACAAATACACATGGATCCAGATGACATCCATAGGACGATGTTCTCTATGCCCCACAGGACATACAACTCAAACACAATGCAGCAAGGAGACTGCAACGCTCCCTGTACTTTCCAGCACACATTGACCTGGGAACTACAAGGAGAAGTAGGCAGATGCTGTTGTGGGGACAACTTGTCAGGGGACGACTCCCAGGTCCCCATGACCCTCCCCTATGGCCCACAGCCTCAGGTCTGGCCAGCCCTATCCAGGGCACAATCTACTGTGGGTAAGGAGATGAATAGATAAACTGTTACAAAAATGGGGCCGGAAGCGCCCATTTTCGTCCATTCTGGCGCAGGAATAGGGAAGGGGGCTGGACATAATGGTTTACAGGTGGTTTCACAGATGGTTTGACATGTGGTGTAACAGATGTTAGCACAGCGGGTTTTTGGTTAATTATTGATTGGTTAAACTTAATTACTATACAAATCATGTGATACAGAACCCATAAGAGTCTAAAATGGGAAATTCCCATTTCCATAACATAAACAGTAGGTAAGGTACACTTGCCTACTGTGGGTAAGGAGATGAGAAGGAAGCTAACTTCTCATCTTCCCACAGTGGCCACCATATCAGGAAAACTTCCGGGGATACCCGGAAGTCACATGAAGGCAGGGTCCGGGGCCGGACCATGCGGCGCACAGAGCATGCAGTGCGGGAATGCACGCGAGAAGCGTAGCGGGTCTGGATGCGGGTCCGGGTCCAGGCTAATCAGGGTGTGTGCCCTGACACAACTCCATGCACTGCAAAAAGTCGGATTCTGCGGAATTTGGCCACCAACATACACCACATACCCTCTGACGCTCCCGATGCTCATTCTATTACTATCCAACACTCCATAAACTCATTCCTTATTTTCCCTTATTTTCTCCATCATTCCTGACAACCCCAAGCAAAATTCCCACACCCAACCACACCGCCAATTTCACCCCCTCTCCAGATCTCCATAACCACACATACAACCCAGCCGTTTTTCTACCCGATAGTGATGCTATACCTTCCTTCTTCACCCCCGGAACATTTCCCAGAATGGCAACCCCATACTCGGATGGTTCAACATGGTGTAGAGTCTCACATGGTCTTGACAGCACCTGTCAATGGCCACATCTCAAGAACTACTGCACCAAATGGGACGAATAAGGGCTCGTTGGAAAGCTGGAGACGAGGAGGTTACTGATGGGAAGATAGGCGGGCGCTGTGGCGAAGTGTTGCGGAGTTAACTTTCACAATTCCTATTTCGGACCCGTTATCATATATTGCCCATTCATTCATATTTCTTTTATTGTTTCTTTGTTCCCAATTGGATATTAACTATTTATGGTTGCCTAACGGCCCGTTTACATTCCCCCATTCCATTCATTCCAGTTTCAACTCATATAAAATAGATACTAGCTTGTACATAACAAGTTAGTACTGAATAGACCCGTGAAGGGACAAGAAAGAGTTACATCCAAGTGGCAAAGATGCCATCCACGACCCTAATGCCCCCCCTTGAGCTAGTTGCTTAAGTCTAAGATCCCTCTGCTCATAACTCTCAGCCTTGATGTCCAAGAGAGACGTAGGTGAGTGTTTAGTTGAGGTTATAGCAGACCCGGTAGCACCCCAGGACCAAAACCCGGCCCCATGAACCACACCTGTGCACACTACAACCCTCCCCCTCTTCTCTGTCTTGAGTCAAGGCGATTGACCCATTACAACACCTACACGTCTGGTTCGACGATATCTTCACCAGCACAAGCTCAGTGGAGAACCACAATAAAGCATTATTGTGGTTGTTTACTCACCTCAAGGGGGCGAAGTTCTATATAAGCTGGAAAAAATTCCAGCCATTCGCTCCAATCCAAGATGTTCCAGGAAGCCATGTGGATGAACAAGGCATCCTGGATATAATGGAAAAAATCCACAACTGGCAAGAGCCAGTAGACCACACAGGAGTCCTAAGATTCCTGGGAATGGTAGAATATCTATCGATATTCATGCTGAACGTCAGTGGCTACACAGGGCCACTGCAAACAATCTGCTCAAACAAGCAGACATTCAGGTGGACACCACTCCACCAGAAACGCTTTGATGAGATTAAATGTCTCACATGCAGGGCTCCGATTCTGAAGCCCATCCAGTGGAATCCACCAGAAAACCTCTCAGAAGAAGAGAGGAGTAAACTCCACATCTGGGTCATAACAGACGCATGCCCAGCAGGCATGGGCACACTAATTGGACAAGGTGAAAAGTGGCAGACCTGCCGACTGGCCGCATTCATGTCCAAGAAGTTCACCAACACACAACATAGGTACTTTGCCAACGAACTCGAGGCACTGGGCATCCTTGAGGCACTCATGAGATGGCAAGATGATCTCACGGGAGGCTGTGAATTCACAGTAATCACAGATCACAAAGCCTTGGAATATTTCAAAGCAAAAAACCACAACTCAGGTAGACACCTGAGATGGCAAGCCTTCTTCGCAAGCTTTAATTGCGAAATAAAATATGTGGAAGGCCACAAGAACAAAGTGGCAGATGCACTTTCATGGTGCTATGACTTGTCAACTGACAAGGATCTGCATTTCGATGACTACGTGTTGGCAGATATCCATCTGGATAAAAATGCAGAAGACATTATCCCTGACAGAGTCAAGGAATATGAAGAACTGCTGCTAAGCAGTACTCTGAGTAAAAACTCAGAGAAAAAGAGACTCACAGCAATACACATGAGAAATACCCTAGAGGAAGCTCTAGGGGGGAGTGCCCAAAACCTGGAAGAAATTATAATTCCAGAAGAGAACCTTCAAAAACAATTTGAAGGAAAAGACTTCATTGAGGCAATAAAATCTGGATACACACAAAGCCAGATCCACCGGAAAATCCTAGAGAACCCCAGGAATTTCAAAAACTTCTCCATAAAAGATGGGCTGATAACCCAACTTGGAGAAGGAGGGATGACCCAAATAGTAGTCCCGAAAGGGAACTACGAAAGGAAGTCCATTCAAGGAATAATCCTCAAAAACATCCATGAAACACTTGGACACCTAGGGTCCAGAAAACAGTGGAAACCCTCTGTCAATATTTCTGGTGGAAGTTGATGAGGAAGGACACCTACAAGTTCTGCAGGTCTTGCAGAACTTGTCAGACAACAAAGAAAAGCACCAGGAGAAATCCCGGACTGCTTCACCCACTCCTGACCCTGGAAACACCATGGTCATCAATAGCCATGGACTTCACAGGTCCATTCCCAACAAGCTTGGGATATGATTACCTCTGGGTAATCATCTGCAGGCTGACATCCAATGTCCACCTGATTCCGATAAAAATAACAATGAATGCATTAGAACTAGCGTTCATATTCCTTTGCGAAGTTGTAAGACTTCACGGTCTACCACACTTGATCGTATCAGATCAAGACTCAAAATTCATGTCAAAATTTTGGTGCAAACTACACTGAATACTCGGTGTGCAGTTGAAATTCACAACTGCATTCCATCTGCAAGGTGATGGCCAAGCAGAAAGGATGATACAAAAAGTAGTACAGATACTACATGCGATGGTCAGACCAGATCAATGCAACTGGGCAGCGAAGCTGTCGATGGCAGAATTCGCAATCAATGCGAGTTCAAATGCATTGACAGGATTTGCCCCATTTGAATTAATCTATGGCCACATGCCAAAGATGTACCTAACAGCACCACCCTCGGACTACCTGGGAGTGAACAACTGTCAGGGCATACACCCTGACCTAGCCCACACTCACACTTGCACCCGCATCCACATGCACACCTGGCTGGATGCCCTGGGCCCTGGGTCTCGGGCCTCATGTGACTTCCGGATATCTCCGGAAGTTTTCGATTATATTGGGCCACTGTGGGAAGGTGAGAAGTTAGCTTCCTTCTCACCTTCTTACCCACAGCAGTGTGCCCTGGACAGGGCTGTGTTCCTTTAGGGTTGTGGGCCATGGGGGGGGGGTCACAGGGACCCATGAGACATCCCCTGACAATGACTTCGCCCAAAAGGCGAAGGAAAACCTCATGGCAGCACATGACATGATAATACACAATCGCACTGCTCAAACAATCCAGGTGAATAAGAAAAGATGCCCAGACCTGCCTTTGAGAAAAGGCGAGCTTGCATACTTATCCATGGATAAGTTGAACCTACCCAAAGGGAGGGCAGGCAAACTAAAGCCCCTGTATATAGGGCCTTATGAAATTCTGGAAACATTTCCAGAGATGTCAAACTACGTCCTCAAGTTGCCACCACAACTTGAACAACATGGAGTCCACCCAAGATTCCATGTATCCCCGCTTGCACCTCACGAGCCGAACAATCAAGAAATCTTCCCAAATAGGGAAGTAAACATATTTTACAATTTTGGGGAAGACCCCGATCACAAAGCAGTAGTTTGCGAAATCTTAAACCATGCATGGGTTCATGACGAACTCTGGTTTAAGGTCAAATGGGAGCTAGGGGACACCACATGGGAACCCCTAGGAAATTGCAACGACCTCATCCACTTGGACAAGTACCTCACATTACAAAATGTGAGGGAACCGGAAAATCTCCCTATCAAAGAAGATAGGGAACTCTTGGCATCACTACACCCCCGAAAACGGAGGTGGAAGAAGTGAAGCCGAAGGGTGATTGCCCACAGCCAAGAGCATGGGAAGATTCTGGGTGAGCAACTTGCCCAGACAGCCACACCATGTGCTAGAGTTCACATGGGCTAGGCAAGTAACTCACCTAGACCACGTGAACCACAGGCTCATGTGTAAAACCATACACAATTGTGGTGAATCCCATGCATGCAAGAACCAAAACCCCTCCCACCACCACGAGAAACAAAACAACAAAATGTCGTTCTCTGGGGGAGGCAACCCTCGATACGATCCAAACAAGCTGCTGGACATCGAGATACAACAACCTGGGGAGCAAGGCTCCCCGGAACAACAACAACACCAGGTGCAGATAAGCACCATGGACTATACGACGCATGCAGCACAAATGAGTGCCACAAACCAACAACCATCCACAATGGCACTGCATACCCCCAGCCTCCTCAAAGGGGCTTCCAACCATACATGGTGCAAACTGCACCGATGGCACAACAAGTGCCATTCCAGGGGCAGCATTTGCTGCTGCAGCCCCAGGCATACCCCCCAGGGAACTTCCCTGGCCAAATCACCCCCTGGATCAGCCAATTTGGCCCAGGTCCAACAACACCTCAGCCAAATGCAGGCTGGGAATCAGCCATCGCATCAGCGGTAGCGGCTCAGACAGGTCAACTCCATCAGGAGTTGAAAGAGATGAAGTCCCTCATAGGAGGGAGACGAGGGAGCGACAGCAGCTCCTTGTCCAGGCCATCCAAACAGGCATGGTCTGATAACTCGAGGGTGGCAGATGACACCTGCGATAATTGTGCCCATTGGAGGCATGAGTACAATAGAGCACAAAGAGATGCTGAGGGCATCTTTGCCTCTCTGAAAGATACAGAGAGAGAAGTCAATCTCCAAAAGACGGAGATCAAATTACTAAAACCCGAGCTCAAAGAGGCACACACACTGGCAGACCTCACCAAACCCATCATGATGGGGGCCTCCCAGGTCAGGGGGAGGGGATACAGTGCTGGGGCATCAACTATCCCACCACCCCATGGGCAGGCGACCCTGTCTGGGTTGCATAAGGGCCTGCCCTCAGAAGGGAAAACCCATGTTGAGGGGAAGAGGGAGAGTGGTGGGCAACCGATGGCAGACCCCAAAACGGGGACCACTGCCAGAGGCGGTGGGCCTCTGAGTACCTCAGCACCCTATGGGCAAGCTACCCTGCAGGGAAGTGTCCACATGCTATATGAGACTACCAAACTCAACGAGTTCAGTAAAGTCGAAGCTCTAGTCGACACAACAATCGACCCCAACTTCCCCATGAGGAGAATAGTGGGATCAGAAGTGGTGCACAACACCGCATATGCTTGGTGGACAAGTGTGAGTGGGAAAGAATTCGTACATTGGTACGAACAGGCCAAAGCTGCCTTTAAAAGCGGCAATGTCAGGGTACCGAGCTGCTCGGACTCTAAGTTGAGGGATCCCGAGCCTTCGCTGGAGCTGAGGCCGAGGGGGACAGGATCAGTCTCAATGGGGGAACCCAGCAAAGTGGATTGCGATAGGGATTCCAGCTGAGCAGTGAGGGGAAGTGAGAGAAGAAAGTTATCTTCCTCACTCGCTACCCAGGGAATGATAAAGTCAGTATACCCGGCGAAGCGGGGCCGCTCTGCAGAAGGAAACATAACAAATGTCTGTGCCAGTCTGGGGATGATGATCAGGCTGTGCGGGTATGGGGCAGGTGTGTCATCAGTTGTGTGTAAGCAGTCCGGACTTAACTCTGACAGGCAAGGTACATAGAGTCCTTCGCGAAAAAGCAAAGGAAACCAAGAAATACTTCTTGGGACTCCTGAGTATTGCAAGACTTGTGGAGGAGTACAATTCCCTGGAGAACAAGGGGAAAATCTCCTGGGAAAGCCTAGGCAAAGCTGCCTATGTAAAGTCCCAGTTCAAACCACTCAGGACTCCTGAGGAACGCTGTTGTGGGGACAACTCTGTGTACCGCAAAAAGTCGGATTCTGCGGAATTTGGCCACCAACATATACCACATACCCTCTGACGCTCCCGATGTTCATTCTATCACTATCCAACACTCCACAAACTCATTCCTTATTTTTCCCTATTTTCCCCATCATTCCCGACAACCCCAAGCAAAATTCCCACGCCCAACCACGCCGCCAATTTCACCCCCTCTCCAGATCTCCATACCTACACATACAACCCAGCCATTTTTCCACCCGATAGTGATGCTCTACCTTCCTTCTTCACCCCCGGAGCATTTTCCAGAATGGCAATCCCATGCCTGGATGGTTCAGCATGGAGTAGAGTCTCATGTGGTCTTGACAGCACCTGTCAATGGCCACATCTCAACAACTACTGCACCAAATGGGACGAATAGGGGCTCGTTGGAAAGCTGGAGACGAGGAGGTTGCTGACGGGAGGATAGGCGGGCGCTGTGGCGAAGCGTTGCGGAGTTAGCTTTTACATTTCCCATTTCGGACCCGTTATGATATATCCCCCATTCATTCATATTTCTTTTATTGTTTCTTTGTTCCCAATTGGATATTCATCATTTACGGTTGCCTAACGGCCCGTTTACATTCCCCCAGTCCATTCATTCCATTTCAAACATATATAAACTAGATAACAGCTTGTACATAACAAGTTAGTATTGAATAGACCCGTGAAGGGACAAGCAGAAGTTGCATCCAAGTGGCAAAGACGCCATCCACGACCCTAACGCCCCCATTGAGCTAGTTGCTTACTTCTAAGACCCCTCTCATCATACTACTCAGCCTTGACGTCCAAGAGAGACGTAGGTGAGTGTTTGTTTGAGGTTTTTGCAGACTCAGTAGCACCCACAGACCAAAACCCGGCCCAACGAACCACACCCGCGCACACTACCACCCTCCCCCTTCTCTCTGTCTCGAGTCTAGGCGACAGACCCGTTACAACGCGCTGCAAGAACTGCGGAGCAGGAAGCAAAAGCTTCCAAATACTGGGAAAGAGATGCAAGTCTCCGCACTGGACAAACGGGCCAGCAACCACCCTTCCCCACAGGAAGAACAGTAAACTTACCATACTCTACACCTGAGCCAAGTGGCTCAGGAACACAACAACCCACTCCCACCCAGGAAGTGCCCACTTTGTCGAGCCCACAGCTCAACAATGTAGCTCAGGCTATGTCATCACATCTGACGCAGCAATCAGATGTCCAGATGAACAACCTGGAGGAAAACCCTCCTCTGGGGCAATAACTCTACCCTTGAGGAAAGGGAAAGTGACATGGTAATATGCCATTGAGGTGCCCATGAAAACACCTTCCCCCAACTTGAGGCCCCACACACAATATTGTATGCAAAGAACCGCAAGTAACAATTGCGGAAATCTCTACTGTGTCAAACCCACATCCACCACCGCTCATGTGTAAACACCATTTACACATGAATCCTCACGGAACAAGTGAGTGTCAGAGCACACACCCTGACTAGCCTGGACCCGGACCCGCGTCCGGACCCGCTTCCACCCACTGTGCTTCCCGCATGCATGCACGCTCCACGAGCCGCATGCTCCGGACCCGGTTTCTACCCCTTCATGTGACTTCCAGGTATCCCCGGAAGTTTTGCTGATATTGTGGCCACTGTGGGAAGATGAGAAGTTAGCTTCCTTCTCATCTCCTTACCCACAGTAGATTGTGCCCTGGATAGGGCTGGCCAGACCTGAGGCTGTGGGCCATAGGGGAGGGTCATGGGGACCCGGGAGTCGTCCCCTGACAGTGAGGAGGAATACCAAAGACATATAATCTTTGGGTTGAAATTTATTTTCGCTTCTCTTCACCATTTTTCCTTCACAATACCCATGTATCACTGTTCACTTCAAAGTGACGGCCCCACACCCATTCATTCCCTCAATCTCTCTTGCCGACATGTACAAATCACCCACTTTAAAGTGGCAATAATAAAACACTCATTGATACTTTCAAACTCAATGTATCCTCCCTTTTTTTAATTTTATTTTCTTCATCATTAACCATGTATGTGTCACAAATGCAACGCAAGGGGGGAGAATGTCAGGGCAATAGCCCCGAACCCCGAGCCATATGTAATTATGAGGAACATATAGTCATGTGGGTAAGTGGTAACTTCCATTAACTGCTTACACACACTGTAAAATACACACCTTTGTATCACTTACAGCTCTGTGTGCTGAGCTACCCCACTGAGACCTCACAAGGGTAGAGTTATTGCCCTGGAGGAGGGTTTTCCTCTGGGTTGTTCATCTGGACATCTGATTGCTGTGTTGGATGCGATGATGTAGCCTGAGCTACAGTGTCAAGCTGTGGACTTGACGAGGTGGGCACTTCCTGGGTGGGAGTGGGTTGTTGTGTTCCCAAGCCACTTGGCTTGGGTGTGGAATATGGTAAGTTTACTGTTCTTCCCATGGGGAAGGGTAGTCACTGGCTCGTTTGTCCAGCACGGAGGCTTGCATCTCTCTCTCGGTACTTGGAAGCTTTCACTTCCCGCCCTGCAGCTTTTGTGGTGCGTTCCTCAGGAGTCCTGAGTGGTTTGAACTGGGACTTTACATAGACAGCTTTGCCTAGACTCTCCCAGGATATTCTTCCCCTGTTCTCTGGGGAATTGTACTCCTCCACGAGTTTTGCGATACTCAAGAGTCCCAAGAAATATTTCTCAGTTTCCTTCACTTTTCGCAAAGGGCTTTATGTACCTTGCTGCTTTTAAAGGTGGCTTCTGTCAGAGACCAGGTTGAGACGAGGGAGTGTCTCCGTGGTGGAGGGCTTTGGCCTCAGCGACTTATGCCAGGAGCGCTGTGCCAAGTAACATGTCTGTGCCCTAACTTACTAAACTGGCAACCAGAACTGAAGGGGGGTAAACTCTAGTCGATTTTATTACTGAGGTGTAACCTATGTACAAGTTGAGTATATATATAGTTACAACAAGGGTGGGTCGACAAATGGCAGAGCCGAGTGGAGTGGAGCTAACGGGGTTAGACATTAGCTGATTGAATATTACCAACAAGTTGGGTTACAGGGTTAATGGAATGGTAGGCGATAACCCAGAAATGGAAAGGAGGGATAGGCCTGAAGGTGGGCTTGCAGGGCAAGCGAATGTATTGCCCAGTGGAGGTGGGAGTGTGCTAGCGGACGTCGGAGCTGTCCGGAAGCCTTTGGGGCTCTGTACTTAGGGAGGTGTAGGTAATAAATTGAAAGGAGGGGGTGGTGACCATCGAGGGGTACCGAGGTGATTGCGGAATATGGGAGCTCCGAGGTTAGTGAAGAAGGAGTGGAGGTAGACTGGAGGGATCAGAGGGAGTGGAAGTCAATGGTCGGGGATGGCTATGACAGCTTCGGCTGTTCATACCAGTGTACGAATGCTTTTCCACTCACACTGAAGGAGAGAATGAAGGAAGGTCAGTTGGGAGGTTCAAACAAGACCACCACCAAGCTGTTCCCTGGTTCTTTAGTTAGGATGGGGAAGTGTACTAGTAATATTTGTTGTAATTAAAGTACCAATCCGAGTGTTTTGGCTAATTCTATTTTATGGGTTAGTTTAAAAGTTTCTGAGAATTGACTTACAGATAAATTTAATTTGGATTTTAACTTGAATTAAATCTTCTACTTGGTGAAGTTTCAAAGATTCTATTCAATTAATGGGTTTAGATTGTGTCTGAAGTGTCTGTCAGGGAGCAACCCGGGGTCGAGAGTGCCCAGATGTGTCACCCAGCACTGAGGACCCGATAGGGTGTAGCATGGGCATGCGTACTAACAGACCCGGCACAAAAGGGCATCCCTGGCCACTTAGGTGTCAGGGCACACCCCACCTGACCCCGCACCACACCGCCCTACTCCGCTCCCCTGCTATCACTCCCTGTTTCTTCTTTCCCCCTTTCCTTCTTTCTTTCTATTTCCGTTCCATGGTCGACTTCCCCTTCTCTATGTATTACTACACACCTAACCCTGCTCCCCTGATTGCCGCGCCTGCTGCACGCATTCCCACTTGCAGAGTGGCACACCTCTGGGATCTCCTGCAGAGATACCCAGGGGAGTGCGGCTGTGTGCAGAGATGACGTGGCTCCTCCCACATGACCCCAACCACATGTATATAATAGTGCCTGGGGTGGGAACAGAAGAAGCAGCCTTCTTCTCAACTTCCCACTTCAGACTAAGTGGTTGGGGATGCTCACCCCACAATGGGACCGCTGCTACACATAGCCGATGTCTGTCCCATCGAGTCCCTCACGCTGGGACCTCACCGCTTTCGGAGCTGTCCCTGACATTAGGCTAAAGTGGGAAGTGTGAGAAGAAGGTTACTTCTCAGTTCCCACTTAGGCTGTGTTTATGTACATGCAGTTGAAGGTCATGTGGGGGGCACCATGTCATCTACGCACACAGCTGTATCCGCCCGGGTATCTCTGTAAGAGATCTCAGGAGCGTCCAGTGTGTAGGGGGTCACCTGGTGTGTCCAGGTCCGGGCGTGTTGTGCAGCCTGGTTAATGGTACATTGATGCAAGGAAAGTTGTCCGTGTAGTAGAAAAGGAAAGAAGAAGGAAGAAAGGAAAGAAGAAAGAAGAAGGGAAAGAAAGAAGGAGAGAGGAGGGAGGAGAGATGGGAGGAGGGAGGATGGGGGCACCAGGTGAGGGTAGTGGGATCGGGTGGGGTCGGACCGGGTGGAGTGGGGTCAGGCGGGTGTGCCCTGACAGTGTCCCTTGAGTTTGTTTTATTTTTGTCTTATTTTATTGCCTTTTTTAACAGTAGCAAAATAACTGTTTTGTGTTTACACTTTGAATTCTGGAGTGTTAACCAGCTCTCCTGTTGAAATATTTACTTAATATTTCTCTCCCTAATTGCTGCCTTTTACTACAGTGGCAATCTTAACTGTATATCACTTTTTTGCGCTGGAGTGACAACCAGAAATGCTTGAGAAAAATAATACTCTATTTTCTTGTTGGAATATGAGTCACATGATTAGATTGAACCGGAATATCCGAGAATATTCTATAGGTTACTAGGTGCCTGCGTAAGCGCTGAGCATGGAAGAGCCTGGAATGTTATTCAGGAGTATAAATATGGGTGCTTTAGCACCATATGTTCTTTAGTTAGTTACAGTTTCTTTTCTTCTTTCTATATTACATCTGGGTTGCGAGTGAACTGCTGAAGCGGGTTACCATATTTGGAACGCCGCGTTTACAACATTTCTTACTTCTCTGAGGGGGGCGAAAAGTCTCAGAAAGGGTCTCCCTTTTATACTCCTTGGGTCGCCTTCCTTTTTCACGCTCTACCTCATATTTACAGGATTTATTTACAGTGTATTTTCCTCAAACTGAATAAAAAATGAAAATTTCACACTATGGTTCTACTGCGCTCTGCTGTGTGCTGTGCTGAACTGCAGCTCTACTGCGGTCAGACTGTGCCTAGAATCCTTATTGTCCTTCCTTGCCTAAGCTATTTTAATGCTTAATTAGAACTTGACTGCACTGCATTTGTTGCAGTTTTTCTATTTCAAATTCCTCATATTTACCATTAAGTTCGCTATGACTCGGTCATTCTGAATTCAAACTTCGCATTACTTTGCGTATGGCTGTGCTGAGACCTTCAGCTGATTTATTCTATTTTTATCCAGTAACATTTAGTTGAAATGAGACTTGAAATGATAAATGAGTGAATTATTCAGGTTTAGAACCGAAAGAAAAAGTTGCTAGTAGTCAAGAATTGTTCAAATGAATGTATTATAGCTCTCCGCTTCATTGATATATCGTTCCCTAAAATTCCCACCATGGTCCATTGTAGTTTAGTGGTTTTCGTGGATTTCATCCATCTTCCCTGATTTCCCTTTGTATTATTGCATCCTAGTCCTCCATATGTATTGTTCGTTGTTATAGTAGGTCGTCCTTGAAGATATCATATTTCTATGTATTTTATTTGGGGCTCTGGACCTCTAGAAGCTGTCTTCCCATGCATTTTCAGGTTTCTAACTTCATGTCCTTGTATCTCATTCATTTCTGAATGGTTTTTTACGTTCTCTCTATCATAAATTTTCATTTATTCCCACCTTTCCAATGGTACTAAAGTTGTATTCTATTTCTTGGTATTTGTTGAGTCAGCAAAAGTTTGCACACACATTTGGTAATCACGTGCATCGTTCCCATAGTCAATCATATGCAGGCGCTGTTTCTGTTCAATTGTTCAGGATTTATGGTATGCACGGGTGTTTGTATCCTTTATATGGGCTTCCGTGATTTATTTCAGATTTTTCCCTCATGATCTAAGGTTGTTTTGTACTTTCCATGCTTTGTTTTGACCGGGGTCTTCCTTATTTGGATGGAAATTGGTCTTCGCAATCTGCCGAAGTGCAGATCTTGGTTCCAATGGCTGGTTCCCTTTGTATCGCCACCCTCACGTGTCTTTAAACATGATGCAGATTTCTATATTCCTGTCATTGGTATAACTTCACAACGGCTGAATCGTTTGGGCTGAAAATTTGCATAACTATAGTTTCCTATTTATCATAATTTCCGTGTAAATTCCGTTGTGTGTTTCAAATATGGATCCTACGTAAACGTTGTCTTTTCCCTGAGCCCAGACTTTTGATGTCACTCTTCCCGTTATTGGATATCTCATTGATGTGTGATCCTTTTATTATGAAAATTTGGGTGGATTAAGATTAGATCCCTTCCTTTCTAATAGGCTATCAAGCTCGTCTCGGTCGTTACTGCTTGTTCTTTGCGCTTGCCTTTTTAAACGTTGTCCTTGTTTTTTGAAAGTTTTGTTTATATCTCCGTCATTTATGGGTAGTTTTCCCTGTAATTACTTTCATTGGGTCCGTTTGGGAGACATCTACATTTCCTATTATAAACACGACTTTGGATTTTTCATTAGTTCCTAAGGAATCCTTGTTCCGTGGTACTTCCATCCTCGGCTACATGTGCGGGTGTTGTCAGAGACCAGACTCGAGACGAGGAGATGTCTCCGTAACGGAGGGCTTCGGCCTCAGCGACTTCTGCCAAGAGCGCTGTGCCTAGTGACACGTCCGTGCCCTAACTTACTGACTGGCAATTAGAACCTAGGGGGGTAACTCTAGTTGATTTTTCTACTGGGGCGTAACCTATGTACAAGTGGGATATATATATGGTTACAGCGGAGACGGTTCCGCAATTGGCGGAGCCGAACGGAGCGGAGCTAACGGGGTTTAACCATTAGCCGACTGAATATTACCGACAAGTCGGTTCACGGGGTTAGCGGAAAGGCAGGCGATAACCCAGAAACGGAAAGGAGGGATAGGCCCGAAGGTGGGCTCTGCAGGGCAGGCGAGTGTATTGCCCAACGGAGGCGGGGGTGCGCTAGCGGACGTCGGAGCTGTCCGGAAGTCTTCGGGGCTCCGTACTTAGGGAGGCATAGGTAATAAATTGAAATGAGGGGGTGGTGACCATCGAGGGGCGCTGAGAGGATTGCGGAATACGGGGGCTCCGAGGTTAGTGAGGGAGGAGCGGAGTTGGATCGGAGGGATCGGAGGGACCGGAAGTCGATGGCCGGGGATGGATATGACAGGTGTGGGAAAGTAGTTTCTGTGGAGGTTCTCTGGTTGTTTTTATAGTCAAATCTTCGTCGATTGTCCTAATTCTTTGTTTAATATTTGCTATAAATTCCCCCGAGAATTCCCTTGTTGATGCTAAGCTCGAAGTATTTCTGCTAATTTTCTTTCTTCCAATTTATCATGTGTAGTCATAATAATTCGTAAAAATTCATTAAAATTCAGGTCCTTCTATTTTCTCATATCTACTTGTCGTATGGGGTTTTGTGATTTATCTGGCATATTTCCATAATGGGTTTCCATAGTGTGACCATTATTTCTCCTACAATGCTTGTCCACCAAGTGTATGTGGCATTGTGCGCCACCTCTGACCCTGCTATTCTCCTCATGGGGAAGTTGGGGTTGATTGTTACATCGATGGGAGCTTCGACTTTGCCGAACTCATTGAGTTCAGCATCCTCGTATAGCATGTGGGCACTTCCCTGCAGGGTAGCTTGCCCTTAGGGTGCTGAGGTACTCAGCAGCCCACCACCTCTGGCAGTGGTCCCCGCTTTGAGGTCTGCCATCAGTTGCCCACTGCTCTCCCTCTTCCCCTCAACATGGGTTTGCCCTCCTGAGGGTGGGCCCTTATGCAACCCAGACAGGGTCGCCTGCCCATGGGGTGGTGAGGAAATTTGTATCCGGTGCGACTACTGGACTTATCCGGAGCTCCAAATTCTTATGACGTAAACCAGCGTGACTGGACAAATGACATAAAATGGACAAGCCTGGTATCGAACCCAGGACTTCTAGCATGCATCCATACACTACTCGCCCGTTATGCCAGGGGGGGGTACCCCTTCCCTGATGGTTTGGGAGATCACTTGATCCCTTCCTCCAACAGGTGGCAGGATAGTCGATGCCCCAGCACCATATCCCCTCCCCCTGACCTGGGAGGCCCCATCATAGTGGATTTGGCAGCGAGATCTGCCAGTGCACGTGCCTCTTTGAGCTTGTGTTTTAATAATTTGATGCCCCTCTTTTGGAGATCGGCTTCTCTCTCTGTATCTTTCAGAGAGGCAAAGATGCCTTCGGCATCTCTGTGTGCTCTATTGTATTCGCACCTCCAGTGGGGGCAATTATTGCAGGCATCATCTGACACCCTTGAGTTGTCAGACTGTGCCCATTTGGACAGCCTGGATGAGGAGCCACTGTTGCTCCCTTGTCTCCCTCCTATGAGGGACTTCATCTCTTTCAACTCCTGGCAGAATTGACCCATCTGGGCAGCTACCGCTGATGCAATAGCTGATTCCCAGCCTATATTTGGCTGGGGTGTTGTCGGACCTGGGCCAAATTGGCCGATCCAGGGAGTGGTTTGGCCAGGGAAGTTCCCTGGGGAGTATGCCTGGGGCTGCAGAAGCAAATGCTGCCCCTGGAATGGTGCTTGTTGCGCCATCAGTGCAGTTTGCACCATGTATGGTTGGAAGCCCCTTTGTGGAGGCTGGGGGTATGCAGTGCCTATTGGCATCGCAGAGGGTTGTTGGTTCATGTTAGAGACTGGAAGCGAGATGAAGGATACGTCTCTGTGGCGGAGGGCTTCAGCCTCAGCAACTGAGACCATGTCAGGGCACAGCCCCTGACCCCACACACCCTCAGGTACCCTTCCCCCATTTTCTCCTATTTTTCCCTTCACTGTTCCACAATCCTGCATGCATGCAGACCCGTGGGAACTTTCTGGGTGAGCAGCTTGCCCAGAATCTTCCCACAGGGGGTGCCAATTATGGAAAGTCGGCAAAGAGCCAAAAACTGTATAGTTCCCGACTCCCATTTGTAGCGGCTTCACAGGAGGTTGAGAAGGTTACCCTTCTTCTCAACTCATTTCCTGTGAAGGCTGGGGCTAGCCCCCTCAGTGAGTTTGAGGATCTCGGACTGGGACTGGACACCCCAGAAACTAGGAGGATCTCCTTGGCCCTGTCACAGAATGAGGGCTGGACCCTGACAGACCAGGAGCACTGTGCCAAGTTACACGTCTGTGCCCTAATTTACTTAGTTACAGCGAGGGGGGCCTGTGAATGACAGGACCGAGCAGAGTGGAGCTAACAGAGTTAAACGTTAGCCAACTGAATATTACCAACGAGTCGGGTTATGGGGTTAGCAGAGTGGTGGGCTATAACCCAGAAACGGAAAGGAGGGATAGGCCCAAAGGTAGACTTGCAGGGCAGGCAAGTGAATTGCCCAGTGGGGGTGGGAGTGTGCTAGCGGATGTCGGACCTGTCCGGAAGCCTTTGGGGTTCCGTACTTAGGGAGGCATAGGTAATATATTGAATTGAGGGGGTGGTGACCATCGAGGGAGTCGGAGGTGATTGCGGAATATGGGGGCTCTGAGGTTAGTGACAAAGGAGCGGAGGTAGTCCAGAAGGGTCGGAGGTAGGGAGGACGATGGCCATAGATGGATATGACAGTTCACAGCACTCATTTGTGCTGCATGCATCATATAGTCCATGGTGCTTATCTGCACCTGGTGTTGTTGTTGTTCTGAGGAGCCTTGCTCCTTGGGTTGTTGTATCTCGATGTCCAGCAGCTTGTTTGGATCGTATCGAGGGTTGCCTCCCCCAGAGAACGACATTTTGTTGTTTTGTTTCTCGTGGTGGTGGGAGGGGTTTTGGTTCTTGCATGCATGGGATTCACCACAATTGTGTATGGTTTTACACATGAGCCTGTGGTTCACGTGGTCTAGGTGAGTTACTTGCCTAGCCCATGTGAACTCTAGCACATGGTGTGGCTGTCTGGGCAAGTTGCTCACCCAGAATCTTCCCATGCTCTTGGCTGTGGGCAATCACCCTTCGGCTTCACTTCTTCCACCTCCGTTTTCGGGGGTGTAGTGATGCCAAGAGTTCCCTATCTTCTTTGATAGGGAGATTTTCCGGTTCCCTCACATTTTGTAATGTGAGGTACTTGTCCAAGTGGATGAGGTCGTTGCAATTTCCTAGGGGTTCCCATGTGGTGTCCCCTAGCTCCCATTTGACCTTAAACCAGAGTTCGTCATGAACCCATGCATGGTTTAAGATTTCGCAAACTACTGCTTTGTGATCGGGGTCTTCCCCAAAATTGTAAAATATGTTTACTTCCCTATTTGGGAAGATTTCTTGATTGTTCGGCTCGTGAGGTGCAAGCGGGGATACATGGAATCTTGGGTGGACTCCATGTTGTTCAAGTTGTGGTGGCAACTTGAGGACGTAGTTTGACATCTCTGGAAATGTTTCCAGAATTTCATAAGGCCCTATATACAGGGGCTTTAGTTTGCCTGCCCTCCCTTTGGGTAGGTTCAACTTATCCATGGATAAGTATGCAAGCTCGCCTTTTCTCAAAGGCAGGTCTGGGCATCTTTTCTTATTCACCTGGATTGTTTGAGCAGTGCGATTGTGTATTATCATGTCATGTGCTGCCATGAGGTTTTCCTTCGCCTTTTGGGCGAAGTCATTGTCAGGGGATGTCTCATGGGTCCCTGTGACCCCCCCCCCATGGCCCACAACCCTAAAGGAACACAGCCCTGTCCAGGGCACACTGCTGTGGGTAAGAAGGTGAGAAGGAAGCTAACTTCTCACCTTCCCACAGTGGCCCAATATAATCGAAAACTTCCGGAGATATCCGGAAGTCACATGAGGCCCGAGACCCAGGGCCCAGGGCATCCAGCCAGGTGTGCATGTGGATGCGGGTGCAAGTGTGAGTGTGGGCTAGGTTAGGGTGTATGCCCTGACAGTTGTTCACTCCCAGGTAGTCCGAGGGTGGTGCTGTTAGGTACATCTTTGGCATGTGGCCATAGATTAATTCAAATGGGGCAAATCCTGTCAATGCATTTGAACTCGCATTGATTGCGAATTCTGCCATCGACAGCTTCGCTGCCCAGTTGCATTGATCTGGTCTGACCATCGCATGTAGTATCTGTACTACTTTTTGTATCATCCTTTCTGCTTGGCCATCACCTTGCAGATGGAATGCAGTTGTGAATTTCAACTGCACACCGAGTATTCAGTGTAGTTTGCACCAAAATTTTGACATGAATTTTGAGTCTTGATCTGATACGATCAAGTGTGGTAGACCGTGAAGTCTTACAACTTCGCAAAGGAATATGAACGCTAGTTCTAATGCATTCATTGTTATTTTTATCGGAATCAGGTGGACATTGGATGTCAGCCTGCAGATGATTACCCAGAGGTAATCATATCCCAAGCTTGTTGGGAATGGACCTGTGAAGTCCATGGCTATTGATGACCATGGTGTTTCCAGGGTCAGGAGTGGGTGAAGCAGTCCGGGATTTCTCCTGGTGCTTTTCTTTGTTGTCTGACAAGTTCTGCAAGACCTGCAGAACTTGTAGGTGTCCTTCCTCATCAACTTCCACCAGAAATATTGACAGAGGGTTTCCACTGTTTTCTGGACCCTAGGTGTCCAAGTGTTTCATGGATGTTTTTGAGGATTATTCCTTGAATGGACTTCCTTTCGTAGTTCCCTTTCGGGACTACTATTTGGGTCATCCCTCCTTCTCCAAGTTGGGTTATCAGCCCATCTTTTATGGAGAAGTTTTTGAAATTCCTGGGGTTCTCTAGGATTTTCCGGTGGATCTGGCTTTGTGTGTATCCAGATTTTATTGCCTCAATGAGGTCTTTTCCTTCAAATTGTTTTTGAAGGTTCTCTTCTGGAATTATAATTTCTTCCAGGTTTTGGGCACTCCCCCCTAGAGCTTCCTCTAGGGTATTTCTCATGTGTATTGCTGTGAGTCTCTTTTTCTCTGAGTTTTTACTCAGAGTACTGCTTAGCAGCAGTTCTTCATATTCCTTGACTCTGTCGGGGATAATGTCTTCTGAATTTTTATCCAGATGGATATCTGCCAACATGTAGTCATCAAAATGCAGATTCTGGTCTGTTGACAAGTCATAGTACCATGAAAGTGCATCTGCCACTTTGTTCTTGTGGCCTTCCATGTATTTTATTTTGCAATTAAAGCTTGCAAAAAAGGCTTGCCATCTCAGGTGTCTACCTGAGTTGTGGTTTTTCGCTTTGAAATATTCCAAGGCTTTGTGATCTGTGATTACTGTGAATTCACGGCCTCCCATGAGATCATCTTGCCATCTCATGAGTGCCTCGAGTTCGTAGGCGAAGTACCTATGTTGTGTGTTGGTAAACTTCTTGGACATGAATGCGGCAGGGTGGCAGGACTGCCACTTTTTGCCTTGCCCAATTAGTGCACCCATGCCCACTGGGCATGTGTCTGTTATGACCCAGACATGGAGTTTACTCCTCTCTTCTTCTGAGAGGTTTTCCAGTGGATTCCACTGGATGGGCTTCAGAATCGGAGCCCTGCATGCGAGACGTTTAATCTCATCAAAGCATTTCTGGTGGAGTGGTGTCCACCTGAATGTCTGCTTGTTGGAGCAGATTGTTTGCAGTTGCCCTGTGTAGCCACTGACGTTCAGCATGAATATCGATAGATATTATACCATTCCCAAGAATCGTAGGACTCCTGTGTGGTCTACTGGCTCTTGCCAGTTGCAGATTTTCTCCATTTTGTCTGCTTGAGCATGGATGCCTTGTTCATCCATGTGGCTTCCTGGAATGTCTAGGATTGGAGCAAATGGCTGGAATTTCTTCCAGCTTATATAGAACTTCACCCCCTTGAGGCGAGTAAACAACCACAATAATGCTTTATTGTGGTTCTCCACCAAGCTTGTGCTGGTGAGGATGTCATCGAACCAGACATGTGGGCATCTGCCTACTTCTCCTCATAGTTCCCAGGTCAACGTGCACTGGAAAGTGGAGGGAGTGTTGCAGTCTCCTTGCTGCATCGTGTTTGAGTTGTACATCCTGTGGGGCATAGAGAACGTCATCCTATGGACGTCGTCTGGATCCACGTGTATTTGTTCATATGTGTCCAACATATTGATCTTGGATCAGTATGTTGCTCTGGCAACTGATCCTTGGATCAGTCGCATGTCTGGCATTGGTGTGACGTCAAGAATCGTGTTCAAATTACAATTTCTCACATCGATTACTGTGTGCAAAGATCCATCTGCTTTGTGGATGCACAGTAGCAGGCATGCTCACTCACTGCTCGCAGGATACCACCATCCTGCTTTCACGTAGCAATCTATTTTGGTTGCTAGTGCTTCCTGCAGTGCTGCAGGACATCTCAGGGTGTTTTCCTGAAATTTCTTGTTCAGATCCTTTAATGGGATTCGATGGTTCACCTCCCTTAAGGGAGGCATTTCTAATGGTGCTTGCACCATCATGATTTCGAATTTCTCTTTCCACCACTCCCTGAGTATTTCAAACTCAGGGCTGTTCATGGAGAGACCTTCCAAATGTAGTATGTCTGGAAGTTCTAGTCCTTCTGGACTAGGATTGGGCCAACCTTCAGGGTATTTCTTCTGATTACCCTGAGGTGTGTTTTTGTCTCGCCTCCCTGTCAGGGAGGCTTCTTTTTTGGCTGTTCTCGAGCCCTTGCTCAAGTTTTCCACCCATGTGATCTTGTCGCACGGTCTTCACTGGTGTCTATGTTACCCTTGTTCACTGTTCTCACTTTCTGAGACCGGAAGTCTAAGCTTACCTGGTTTTATTTAACCAGGGGGTGCCAAATATGGCATCATATCTGTTGATGTTAATCACATCGAAATAGTGTTTTTCTACATGGCCATTGATCTCAACATCCACGTTCGTTCTGAACAAGATCTGTGATCTTGTTCCTTTCGTCCCCATTTGGGGGATTGGGATGTGGACCACCTGGACGAAGTCCAGCAATATTGCATCCATTTCAGCCCCACTGTCAAATAGCATGTAGGCTTTTATGCCTGCTATTTTTACGTGAGCCATCAGCATTCTCTTTGTTGAGAGCGGTCTGTTTGCAGGGTATTTTCCCGCATCTTTTGAGATGCAGAATTTCACATCAAACAAGGGGGTCTGGGTTTCGATGGACTTTTGGTCCTTCTTCCCTTTCTCCTTGTTTTCCTTGGGTACTTTGGTGTATTTCCCCAAGGTGTCTTTTCTTGGTGCTTCCACCACGGCTTCGGCGACTCTCTTGTCTGCTGTGTTTTCTAACTGGCATGCCATGGCCAGTTTGATTTTGTAATTTATGTCATCATGGTCAATGACTGACATTGGGCCCATCCTTATGGTCCCAATGTTAACTTCCTCACCTTCTGAATTGGTTAGTATTGAGGTCCCTCGTATGGGTCCTCTACTTCGAAGCTTGATGCTCCAGAGTTACCAGAATTGTTCTCTGGTTTTTCATCTGATGAGTCTTCTGACTCTTCTTCTGATGCATTTGTGATTTCCATGGCGGCTATGTGCCTTGGCTTTTCATTGCTCATAGCATGATGTTTAGGGAAATCTTTTGTTTGCCCTATTTTGCTGCATTTGCCACAAATTGGGACTGACTTTTGGTCAGTTTTCCTCAAATTTTTCGAGGATATATCCTCTTTCCATCTGGGTTTGGGCTCTTCAGCCTTCTTTCCTGATGGGAGAGCTCTACCACAGCTTGTGGTTGCCATGGTGGTTGTTTGGGTGTAATAACCCGATTTGCAGGCTGAAGCCCATCAATTATCTTGTCTACACTGCTTTTAACATCTCCTCATTTGAGGAGAAGTCCACTCTGATTCTGTCATGAACAATCATTTCCCTCTTCCATTCAAGGGGAATGTTGTTTAGAAACCTGGCATTGAAGGATGCCTGGTCTGGCAGCGTCACCATCTGGGATGCTGTAACCGGGCAAGAGGGCTGCCCAGGCAAAAGAGTAGGGACCTGGGGGTAGTGTCTGAGTCAGGTCGGAAGAAGGGAAAGGATGGGTGGTGACAGTGCCGATACTGTGCCATGGTCCGGGTGCTAGAAAATAATCAATAAAATCTCACTAATCATGTACTCACTCCTGGTCCTTCTTGGACAGTTGTCAGGAGGCTTCTTTAATGTATGGAGGGATTGCTCAACACCACATTCTTTGTAGCACAGAAGAGGGGTCCAACAACTGTAAGTACAACGCAAACTGGGTGTATATATAGAAAAAAAAAGGAGAAATCAGAACAAAAAAACAAGGAAAATAGCTGATGGATGGTGACAATGAAATCAATAAATGAGCCCATGAAGTCAATATTGACCATCAATCTCGCTTCTCCACCACGTATCCGTCATCCCGACTCCCGTCCCGTCATTCCATCCTCTTCTTCTGATCCGTCGCTGTCCATCGAGCTCAAAATCGTGTGAATTGGTAGAGATTTGGGGGAGGTATGGGGAAAATGGTAGATAACCGTGGATTTTGGGGAAGTGGCAATATGAGTCTTGAGAAAAAAGCATGGAAAAAATTGGAAAAAATGTTAAAATGTGTCGTGGGCGTTGGGATTGTGTTGTATGCTTGAGGGTGCTCGTTGGAGCCTCGAAAAACGTGTTTCTGGCCTTGTTTGTGTGGTACTTGGTGTGCCCTCCTACAATGCTGCTTTAGACAGTTCTAAGTAGAACTGTTTTAGGCGTTTTTCCGCTTTGTATTTAACATTGCAGTATTTCTTTGTCACATTCAACGTGGCAGAGGCTTTGATGAAAGTTATTTTGAGGAACATGCCCTTGTCTCCTCTGAGGACAGTTTCATCTCAGAGTCTTATTCCGAGGTCAAATGTGGGTCCCCCTAATCTGCGAATCAAGCAGTCCAGATGGACTTCATCAAATTGGGGACCTTTGCATCCTCACAAGGTGAGGAATCCCAGTAGTTCTGTGAACCACTGCCAGAACAACTCCCTGTCATTCTCCCCTGACCATTTCTTGTCAGGGAAAGCCAGCCCGTTCTTTAGAGCTTCTGGCTTCACTCCTTCTGGGTAGGGAGTGAGTATTCTCACTTCAGCCATTCTTATGGCCTTTTTGTACCATTTTTCTAGGTACTCTTCTTGCTCCCCCACCTTTGCAGGGTCGCTATCCAATGGAGATTTCTCCTTTGGAGGGGTTTTCGCTGGAGGGAGTCTCTTGCAGCATTTCTTTTGTTTCGGGCGATTTCACCTGAAGTTGTATTGGAATTCTCTCATTGTTTTGAGAGAGTGTGTCATATCCATACAATCCCGACCTCCGCTCCGGGCTCCCGGAACTCCGAAACCGACTCCGGAGCCCTTACCCCCCTTCCGTCACCTTCTCCTTGCCAACTCCCAAGAGGTTATCCCACCTCCGGCTCCGACACCACCTTCGGTCTGACTCTGGAACATTCCAGGTACGACCTCAACCTCGACACCTCCCAGACGAGCACACAACACCTATGCTCCCGACTCCGGACCTCCACTCCGGACCTCCACTCTGGAATCCCATTTGCATCTCTGTCTCCGGAACCTCCGGTCTTAGCTCCAACCTCGGACTTTGACCCCACCTCCGCTTATACCCATTGTATTGGTTAGCTCATTCCATTTAATTACGTTTGCCAATATTCTGGAGTTTAACTTCCGAGTTTGGACTTTCCAGACTTATGTCGGACCTTGCAACTATTGCATTGCTCCATTCAATTCTGCTATTCTCCCTCATTCCTATTTGGGCTGCTGCTTCCTTTCTATTCAGTCAGCTGGCCATTCCCCACTCCCATCCTCCTTCCATCCTCCTTGGGCCTTGGCCCTTCACTCCTCCTTTGGGAAACACCATTGAGTCAAACCCTTGACCCTTGGTGTTGTCCCTCCTTTCAGCTCCCTTTGTCTCCTTTCGGAGTACCCTCACTCCTTTTGATTCCGAACCCCTCCTTATATACAATGTACATAGTAACTTGTAACCTCAGTCCGAAATCGACCTGAAATGCCCCCAAGAGACTTTCTGTCATATCCGTGCATACCCAACCCCGACCCGACTTCCGGACCTCCACCCTCTTCACCTCCGGAGTCATAACCTACCGCTGCCGTTCCGATACTCACCTTCGGTCCTGGCAACACACCTCCTCCTACTACTCCGCTCCCCCTTCACAACACCTCCACCCTCCCATTAACCTCCTACGCTTCCCCCATCCGCTCCGATACTCACCTTCGGACCTGACTACTCTCCTTTCCGCCACTCTCTCCTCCCTCCGTTACTCCTCCACCACCCTTCCGCCAAGTTACGACCTTCTACCGTTGTTCCGTACTTCGCACTCGGACACCGCTCGTACCTTACTCCGAGCCTCCGTCATAGTCCCTACCTCGGACTTTGACTCCACCTCAGCCTTAGTCCATTGCATTGGTGACCTCATACTACGTAAACACCATTGCCAATATTCCTCGGACTTCCAACCCCGCCTCCGTAACCTCCGTAAGCTCCGCAACCCCCGAGCTTCGCGGACCGCCTTCGGCGCTCTCGCCGCCTGTAATGTATTTCTCGCATTTTCCCTTCATCCCTATTTGGACTACTGCTTCCTTCTATTCTAGCCAGTTAGTCATCATCCCCACTTCCCCTCATCCTCCTGCCCCTCTGGGCCTCGCCCTCTCTACCTCCTTTCGGACGTATCACAGGTCTTGCCCTATGACCTTCGGTACCGCTCCGCTCCCTCTACCCTTTGTTCCCGTTCGGACGTCTTCGTTCCGATTTGGTCACCCTTTGTTCTCTTTGTGCTTTTGCCCCTTCCATTATATATATCGGTGCTTGTACATACTCGTCTTGGTTTCAGTCCGAAATCGACCTGAAATGCCCCCAAGAGACTTCCTGCTCACCTACTGTGAAATTAAGGACCAAATGGACAAACAGCAATGGCACAGCACTCCGCTTGAGTCGCTGAGGCCAAGGTCCCTCCACGCTAAGTCTCCGATTCCACTCCGGAGTCGTCCGTTTCCGCCCATTCTAACACCCTCCTTATATACAATGTACTTAGTAACTTGTAACCTCAGTCCGAAATCGACCTGAAATGCCCCCAAGAGACTTCCCCTCTGCTAGATCCAAAATTAGGGACCCCCAGGACAACCAGCAATGGCACAGCACTCCACCTGAGTCGCTGAGGCCGAGGTCCTTCCACACAAAGTCTCCAATTCCACTCCGGAGTCGTCCAAATCCACCCGTTCTAACAGGCATAGGTAATATATTGAAAAGAGGGGGTGGTGACCATCGAGGGAGGCAGAGGTGATTGCGGAATATGGGAGCTCCAAGGTTAGTGAAGAAGGAGCAGAGGTGGTCTGGAAAGATCGGAGTCAGTGGAAGTCAATGGCCATGGATGGATATGACAGGAACAGGGAGAATGTAAGAAAGAGATGGGAGGATGTGGACAAGGAGGACCCGCTGTGGTTGACGTTCAGTTGACACAGTCACGAGAGACTCCATTCCTATAACACCCACACCTCCGCCATACCCTCTGGTTCACCTCCAGTTCACCTCCACCTCTGATCTCCGGTACCTTCTCCAGTACCTCTTATCCTCACCTTCTGCCACCCCCGCAAAGGTTTTCTGTCATATCTGTGCATACCCGATCCCGACCCAACTCCCGGACCTCCTTCTTCATCACCTTCGGTCCTGGCACCACACCTCCTCTCACCTCCCATGCCACCTCCACTCCTCCATCCCTCTCCTGTCCTATCTCTGTCCGCTCCGATACCCACCTCAGACCGAACACCACCCCTCTTGCCACCCTCCTACTACTCTTCCTCCCACTCCTCCACTTCCTCCCCACAACACCTCCACCCTTCCATCATCCTCCTACTCTTCTCCCATCCGCTCCGATACTCACCTTCGGTCCTGACACCTCTCCTCTCCTCCACACCTTCCCTCCTTCCTCCTTCCTCTCTCTTCCCTCTGGCCCTCTTCCGTCGACCCCCCACCAAGTTACGACCTTCCACTGCTGTCCCGTACTTCATACTCGGGCACCGCTCATACCTTTGCTCCGAGCCTCCGTCATAGCTCCTACCTCAGACTTTGACTCCACCTCGGCCTTAGTCCATTGCATTGGTGACCTCATACTACGTAAACACCATTGCCAATATTCCTCGGACTTTCAACCCCACCTCCATAACCTCCGTAACCTCCATAACCTCCGAGCTCCACAGATCATCTTCGGCTCTTTCACCGCTTGTAATGTATCTCTCGTGTTTTCCCCTCATCCCTATTTGGACTGCTGCTTCTTCCCATTCTAGCCAGTTAGTCATCATCCCCACTTCCCCTCATCCTCCTGCCCCTCTGGGCCTCGCCCTCCTTACCTCCTTTCGGACGTACCACAGGTTCTGCCTTATGACCTTCGGTACTGCTCCACTTCTGTCATCCCTTTGTTCCCATTCAGATGCCTTCGTTCCAATTCGGATCCCCTTTGTTTCCTTGTGCTTTCGCCCTCCCCATTATATATATCGGCGCTTGTACATACTCGTTTTAGGCCTTAGTCTAAAATCGACCTGACATGCCCCCTAGAGACTTCCTGCTCGCCTCCTATGAAATTAAGGACCAAATGGACAAACAGCAATGGCACAACGCTCCGCTTGAGTCGCTGAGGCCAAGGTCCCTCCTTGCTAAGTCTTCGGTTCCCCTCTGGAATCATCCGCCCTCGCCCAGTTCTAACATTTTCCCACTCTCCAGTAGCTGTCACTAATTCCACCCTTCACCTACCCACTCCACAATGCTCAATAAGGCAATTCTCTCACGAGCTCGCCAACCCGGCAAGTGGGTAAGTCCCCCTTGGGTTTTTCCCTTTGTTCCCATTTGTCTTCTATTATGTATATAAGTCCTGTACTGTAGTTGATGGCACCTCAGTGCAAAATCGATGACAAGACTATCCCCCAGAGTTCGCCCCCTGTTCTGAAGTTAAGGATCAACTCTTAAGCGTTACCGAATGTAGGCACAGCACTCCTCTCCGAGTTGCTGAGGCCATGGTCCTTCTGCCTGTTCTCTACCTCTGGCCTCCTTCCAGGGAAAGGTCCAGGGACACTGCCCTCCTCACCATGTACTTGACATCCAACACTACCTCCGGTCTGACTCTGGTTTACTCCGGTTCCGATCCCAACCTTGTACCTTCCAGACCAGAGCTTGTGATGTTCCACACCTCCGGCTCCGGACTTCTGTACCGGAACCTCATCACACCTCCACCTCCGGAACTCCAGTCACATCTCCACCCCCGGTGTCAGGGACTGTGTGTCAGTTCATGATGATAAGGGTGTTCCCAAGAATCCTAGTCGTTGTTAATGCTGAGATGCCACCCTCAGCAGAGATAGGGGTTGCATATATACATGGGTACCGCTACCCACTAGAGTGTGGTTACAATGAGATAAGAGATAACCGATAGAATGATGACATGAAAAGATAAGTATTCATTCAGATAATTGTAAGCGAGGCATGGGAAGGGGGTGACATGTGGATGGAAGAAAGGAAGCAGGAGCTAAGCAAAAGCTAAGTGAGATTACCTGCATTCTTTGGATCTCTCCGGATTGTCTTACAGCAACTCCCTTCTGGCATAGGGAGTCAGGGTAGCCGGTTAGGCCATGCCCTGACACCCAGACTTTGACCTCCTCCTCCATCTTATCTCCTTGTATTCTTTATTGCATTTCATTTATTACATCTAGCCAATGTTCCAGACTTTGACTTCCAAATCCAGACCCTGCAGTCTCTACTGTATGGTGTTATTTAATCCTCTTGTTGCTTCTTCCTCATTTAGATGGCTGCTTCCTTTCCACATTAGTCAGCTGTCATTCCCCCAGTAACTTGCAAAAAGTGTAATGGTGGTTCATGAACTGTCATGGAAGTCATGACATTTCATGAATGGTCACCAAACTTCATGAAGCAGCAACAGTCATGCCAGTTCATGACAAACCATCATGGAATTTCATGAGATGTCATGAACCTGCATGGGGGGTCATGATTGCTCATGACTTAAGTGGTTCTTCCAGGCAAGTTTTGAGTGGTTACATGCCTGTCTATGAAGTGTCATGAAGTGTCATGAGCCTTCATGGGGCTTCATAAAGGATCATGGACCCTCATGGACCCTCATGGACCTTCATGAATCATTAAGAGTCTTCCCAAGAATCATTGTGATTGATCATAAATTAGGATTCTTGATACAACGATGACAATTGGGGGCATAATGGTTAATTACATGTGTTAGCCTTAAGTTGAAAGTGATATGAAAGCATCATACAAGAAAACAATGGAATGGGACTGACAACCTAGGTGCCAATATAAAGTGGATCAAGTGCCAATATTGGTGAGTTAAGTGAATGAATAGACAAATGTATTAGGTAATTAGCAAGAAATGAATAGTGTGCTGCAAAGTGTCATGGCCCTGCCAAAGGCACCCATCTGTTACCACTCTCCCACTTCCCCACCACCTATCTTGCCCTGTCAGTCCTCTCCATAATTCATCCCTCAGTGGTGCCAATAGTTGACCCTGTCCACAGTTCCACATCGGCACCTTCTCCCTTCCCATCACCACTCTAACTTTCCTGATCACTCAGCTACATGATATTCATTTATTGCCAAGCACCCACATGTCCTGTTCCTGCCCATTTGCTTAACTTACTTTAGTGGCCAATATTGGCACCTTTGATCCATCCCTATATTGACACTTGATCTGCTACTATATTGGCACCCAGGTTGTCAGTTCTCTCAGGTTGCCTCCCTACTTTGCCTCTTTGTTTAATTGTTCATTCCACTCTCATTCATTCTCTCACTCTCTGTCTCCCTGGTTCTCATCCCTCATTTAGTTTGTCACATTCACCACTCTGCCTCCCATTCAGGTGCCAGACTGACTGGCCCCTCTTCTGTTTTCCCTTTCGTGTTTATGCATTGTGGGTTGCTGCCTATGTACCCCAGTTTGAATGTCAACTAGAATCCCCCCCAAGTCCTCTTGTCCATAGTTCACCTCTGACTTCATCTTCACTTGAGCCTACATCGCTGCAAGGTTCCCTCCACTACACCTGAAATACAGGATAGCCTAGAGCATGAGGCACAACACTCCCACTGAGTCATTGAAACCAACATCCCAACCCCCTGACACCTTGCAATGGAGTAACCTATCAGCTAAGTGATCATTCACACTGTCTCCACTCCACTTCCCACAAATATCCTTAAACACTGTTTCTGACACCAAGCAGCAAAGGTGGCTGGAGGAAAAGCAGAGTTCAGTGCAGTGCCAACACAAGGGCATGAGTTGGAGGTTAATCAGTCAGTGCTGTCACAAATAAGGTCTGTCACATGACAGTTCATAAGTGCTTGTGACATCTCATGCATATTCATGCATGCTGATGACTCATCATACATGTTCATGGAGCATTATGAATTTCCATGATGCATCATGGGACATTAGAGCATTTTACATGATGGGGAAAGGTCAAAATAAACATATGACACTCCATGACACTCCATGAATATCATGACCACTCATGAACCTCCATGAGGCATCATGTCATGTTGTGTCACCAGCAGTCATGGACCTTGTCAGCACATGATGGTTCATGACAATTTGTCATGAACTGTCATGAAATCCAAAATTTTCAATGTAAAAAATGTCTGATTCAATTCAATTGTCATGACATGTCATGAGGGGTCATGAAATTTCGTGACATGTCATGACTCCTCATGATTTCATGACGCAGGATTACACTTTTGGAGAGTACCTTGGGCAGAGATAGGACAGGAGAAGGACAGAGGAGTGGAGGTGGCATGAGGGGTGAGAGGTGGTGTGGTGTCAGGACCAAAGGTGAATATCGGAACAGACAGCAGTAGGGTAGGACTCCGGAGGTGGTGAAGAAGGAGGTCCAGGAGTCGGGTCGGGATCGGGTATGCACAGATATGACAGTAGCCACCCATCCATCATCTGGTCCCTCCCTCATCAGTCATCATACCTCCTCGCCAACAGTATGTTCCCTTTGGGAACACCAAGTCACTGAAGGCCCCACTAGTCACTCCTCACTGTACACTCATGTTAACAACCCACTACTGGTATGTTTGCACTGCGAACGCAAGGTAGCCGATAGCAATGATATGGGATCTTCACACATCTTACGAGTCACGACCATGCACACAGTACACTCCACTGAGGAGCGCCAAGTACCTGTGGCTGACCCATCCATCCTGGTGTCTCTGACTACATGCCATCAAGCCCTTAATAGCTCACTCCATTGTCAGAGATCTGGAATGCTGTCAGAGTCTGAAATACTGTCAGAGACTGGAATTATTGTCAGAGTCGGAAGTACTGTCAGAAGATGGATGGAAGGCGGATTGGGTTCTGTCTGAGTTGAGGTCGGAGGTGATGCAGAGGTCTGTTGGAGCACGCATGCGTGGATATGTGGGCGGAAATATGCGGCGCATCTGGAAGCACTGTTCAAGGTTAGCAGAGTGGGATCGCAGCCTCAGCGACTCAAGTGGAGCACTGTGCCCTGAGCTTGACATTTGGGGGAGATCCCGTATTTACGGATTGACACTCACAGCAGACTTCAAACAAGACTTGCGGGCGGAGCAGACCTGTAGGAGGAGCGTGGACTCCGTGAGCACGGACTCAGAGGGGGGAAGCCCCCTTTGCAGAAGGAGGGACTCAGAACAGACAGGGGGGGGTACTTGTCAGGGTTCAGCACCCTGCCTTAGGGTGCCCCGGACTCCCCACCTACTTTACCCCCTTTTATTCTTTGACTGTTGCCTTGTTGTTGCCTTTGTGTGTTGTGTACATGCGCGCACGAGATAGCGTGGGAACTTTCTGAGCGAGCAGCTCGCCCAGAATGTTCCCACGGGTCACAGCCACAGTTCTGGGCGAGCAACTCGCTCAGAACGTTCCCACGCTTACTGGGCACTGCCACCTGGATGTTCCCTCCGGGTCACACTACACAACTCTAGGAGCTGTATAGTTGTGGGCATGTGACCCATTCCTTTATATAGCAACCATGCAGGGAGATGAGACCTTTACCCTTCTTCTCATCTCATGCCCTGCATAGGCAAGTGTATATTATCTTTCCTTTTACTATACAGTTGCGGACAGGCAAAGTCTGAAAGAAATTTTAATCTCCATGAAAAAGTCTGGAAACATGATAAAACGACGTATTTTGGGTAACCGAGTTCATTCCGAGGCTTTCCGACACTGAATTCGAAGATTATATTTCCATGTGAGTGCCGAAATTTAGCGTTGCGCTAGAAAATAGGCGCCCATGCATAAAAAGGGGGCCAAATGAAAGCTGTTGACTAGTAGCATATGATTTTTTGTGAAAGAAGTCCCATGGAATGGTGGTATGGCAGGAAATCGGTGATGGGGAGGCAGAATCACATGAGTTTGCTTCCGGTACGCCAACCACTCCCCTCCAGCGTTTGGATTCATGCACAATTTGGAAGTGCATTAATCAGACTTGGAGGTTTATGGATGCCTATCGGAAGGGAAAAGCAGCAGAATGGGTGGTAAAAAAAAAACAAAAGAGTCATCACTCAGTTTCCGAAGCGAAGCCGCAAGAATTGCAATGGATGCGATTCCGAGGAATACTGCAACCACAGATAGCTAGATACTCTTGTATTTTGATGTACAAAAGTATACCCTCCCAATATTGCCAATATTGCCTCGCCGATGTCTGAAATGCCAAATTTTTCTTCAATTTTTGGGTCCAAAATTTAGCGTGCGCTTGAAAAACGACCTAGGAGCCTATAAAGTGTGTTTTTAGATAGCTATGGCCAAATGGAGTACAACTATACAAAAATCAAACTTATTGACACAGTTGTTCCCGTGATAGAAAATTTAATGAATTTGCCTGTCCGCAACTGTACATCTCATGCCCCACATAGTGTGAGGACAGGTTAGATGGGGGTTGAGGTCAGGGAGCCTCCAAGTCCGAGGCCGGGCCCTGACAGTACTCTAGTTGATTTCAGACTGAGGTCCCCGAAAGTATTTACAAGGCATAAATAGGTAAGAGATATCAAAAGAGGGACCAGTCGGTCTGGTGCGGAAATAAGCCGGGACTTGTCAAACTAAACCAAGGACAAGAACCTGGGAAATGGGAGGCAAGGAATGAATAAGGTAAAAGCGGATCAAGTACCAATATTGACAGATTAAATGAATGAATAGGAAAGTGCAATAGCACATGGATCAAAAGCCAATATTGGGGTGAACATAATAGGCACTCGGCAGGGAATGAATGTTATGTTGCTGAGTGACAAAAATGGCCAGAGGACAAAAAGCAGAGGTCAGCGTGCGGCGCTGATACAAGTCCGCAAATAAGCGGGGTCGGTGCGGTGCCAACACAAGTCCGCAAACAGAGGTTGATCTGCCAGCACTGTCACACAAGGACAGCATGAAGGCCAACAGAGGTACAGAGGGGAGTGGGAGTGTTGACCTGACCAGAGGTGTCAAGGGCAACCAGAAGTGGCCAGAGGGTGCAGAGATGGGCAGAGGGTGTGGAATGCATGGAAGTGGGGCATGGCTGTGACCACATAGTGGGAAGTGATGAGTGTGGTTCAGATGGAGACAAGGCAGGCATGACTGAATGCTGGGAGCACCAAGGGCTCAGGAACTGGAGGTAAGGTCGGAATACCGGCAGTGTCTAGGTTCTGATTATTGGCCAAGTCTCACGCAATAAGGCAGGGGGCCAGACATGGGGTTGGGGCTGGTTAGGATGGGTTTCGGGTCAGCGGATTCGCCTATCAGCATTGGTTCGCTGCTGATGGAGCCCTCAGGATTTGTCGGTCATGACAGAGGTCCCGGCACGAGGGACTCGATGGGACAGACGTTG
Organism: Cantharellus anzutake; assembly: GCF_015039405.1. Lineage (NCBI taxonomy): Eukaryota > Fungi > Basidiomycota > Agaricomycetes > Cantharellales > Hydnaceae > Cantharellus > Cantharellus anzutake. The sequence goes on from NW_024066961.1 coordinate 391,681, forward strand.
GCTATGCATAGCAGCAGTCCCGTTGCGGGGTGAGCATCCCTGACCACTTAGTCTGAAGTGGGAAGTTGGATTATCATTAAAGGGGAGAAGCTACAGTACTTACCTGAAGTGGGAAGTTGAGAAGAAGGCTGCTTCTTCTGTTCCCACCCCAGGCACTATTATATACATGCAGTTGGGGTCACGTGGGAGGAGCCATGTCATCTCTGCACACAGCCGCACTCCCCTGGGTATCTCCACAGGAGATCCCAGAGGTGTGCCGCTCTGCAAGCAGGAATGCATGCAGCAGGTGCAGCGATCGGGGGAGCAGGGTTAGGTGTGTAGTAATACATAGAGAAGGGGAAGTTGACCACGGAATGGAAATAGAAAGAAAGAAGGAAAGGGGGAAAGAAGAAACAGGGAGTGATAGCGGGGGAGCGGAGTAGGGCGGCACAGCACAGGGTCAGGTGGGGTGTGCCCTGACATAAAGAAAGAACAGCATCACTATAATGGGAATTATAGTGAAGTAAGGTTAATCCCTTACAGACACCTTGAAACATAAGAAAAATTATGTAAAGTGAAAAGAAAGGGGAAAGAGATGACAAATTTTCAGCATCGAAAAAAGCGTAATATTGCCACAGGTGTATGACTCTGTGCAGAGTAACCACATGCACAAATTCATCATCACCCCTCCCCTGCACTACCTCAACAATGGACACACAGCTATGCCCCAGATCTGACCTCCTCTTCTTTTCACCAGAAATTCAACCCTAATCTGCTAGACCTTTTCCCTGCAAAGCAACTTGATGCTTCCTTACCTGGTGGGGAATATCAATACAAATACAACCATGAAATATACTGGTCAATGCTATGTAAAAGATGTGGGGTCCGACCTGACGGGAGCCGATGTGAGCCTAGCATGATCAAGGGTGTGATGTCATCGCCAATGCTCCAGTCTTAACCGGATCATAAACGCAGCCATCTCACTTGTCTCAGGAAAGGAATGGGGGAAGCAGTTAGTGGCAGCATTGGCAAAGGTATTGGGAGTTGGAAGAGCAGCGGTGGCAGAGGGTCGGTGGAGGGGGGAGACCCAAAAGAAAGGGGATTGTAGAGTCCCGGTTCCCATGCTGGTCTGCTTCCCTTCGGAAGCGGCCGATGATGATCATGGGTGGCATCCGTTGGGAAATGTTGCATTAATAGTTATTTCATGTCACCAGAATTTCCTCCGAAGGCGATTATTTACTAAACATCGGTATCGATGATCAGCAACTAGAGTACTTGCTTCGCTTCGTTGAACTCGGCACACCAAGTATCAGCCATCCATATTCTGCAATATAATCTCCCTCAGGCCGATCAGCACTGATGATCTTCCGTTGGGGATTCTCCAGGTATTGAGACAGGCAGTTTGTTTTACGGCATAGGAAGGACCTTCAAGCGTAACATCGCACTGGTGTCGGTGCCACACTCCCGATATATGTCAACACCCTTGAGAAAAACCCTGCTTCACTCGACCCCTCCCCCGCGGGGTGAACCTTTTTGAGCAATGTTCAAGGCACGTAAGTCGTCAGTGGGAGGCCTGATATCGAGTCTGTCATCCAAGATTGCTCTTGGAAAGTAGGGATTTGAAGCTTCATCGCCGCCGAGAAAGGAGTTTTGTTAGGACTTCAAAACCTCTCCCTCGATCGGAAGGGTGCTGTTGAGGCGCTAGGAAGATGGGGCGCGGGTGAGGGTGGTGATCTCACAGCCAGACTGCATTGTTCGAGTCTCGCTGACAAAGGAGGTTTGATATGGTGGCTCTAGGTAAGATGTCAGCAGTTACCATATATCGTATGCTGTAGACCGGTATACCTTTGCACGAGCAACCGATCCGCGCTCCGTCTCAAGAGCCATCCGCACGAAGGAAAGAGAAACTGATCAAGATCCCGGAAGCGCAAAAGCAATGCCGGTAAGCAAGAATCCCCCCCCCCGCGCGCGCGCGCGCATACACAAATACCCAGCCGCTGACTTGGTGTTGACAGATTCCAAAGCAGAGAGTGCTGTGGGAAGAAAGTCGCTAAAATAGAGTCCCGTACAGAAACGAAGTTAGAAGCAGATAGTCCTGCTTGTGTTCGAGAAGAAACAACTTCGGATATCCCTTTGGAAGACTTCAAGCGGCGGAACTTTTGGCATTGGCATTGCGGTCTTCTAGAGTTCACGGGAACGGCAACAGTTAGTGCATCTCTTATGTAAAAAACGTACTTACTACGTTTTCCATGTTTGAGGCCATTGGCGAGATGGGAAAACGTCTTATCGAGGGAGCTACCAACTCGACGCAACAACGACCCCCTGGCCAGCCCACGCGCCAGTTACACCGCTCACGAGACAACTTTTCAATCAAACTTACAGAAAGAGGCCAAACGCCATGTTGGAGAGGTCAAGTTTGAACCTCCGGCATATGCATAATGTGGCCTGTCCAGCTGAAGGCCCTGATCTTCAGCCGGCAGGGTAAGGATTTTCAACGCGGCCTTATTGTCGGGAGAAGGAACGGGAAAAAAGTTAGGAATGAGAGAATGAAAGCATGTGGCAGAGAGGCCGGTGGTAGAAATGTTGGTAGTGGAGAAAAGTGAAAGTTGTTGGGATGATGGCAGGACTTGAACCTGCAGTCAGCTTGGTCCGGGCTTATAGGGCTTTCATTGGCGTTACTACTATCGCACCTCGTCACTAAGAGGTAGTGGAGAGAATGAATAAAATGGGGGTTATCACGGAGGTAGTGGTGGCGGTGGTGAAAGAGGACCCAGGAGGTATGATGGAGAGGTCAAATGTGATCCTCCAGCATACGCGTCTCTTCCAAATCAAATCCCTACATATGTAGTGGAGAGAATGTCGAAAAAAGTGGACTTGGCGGTAGAAGGACCCCCTCGGAAAGAAGCGGAAGGCGGACAAAAAGGAGGGCGTTGAAGAGGGGCAGATCCGATCCATCAACGTACACACACACCCAAAGACCCTGCTCCTCATTCAACGCATAAACCTTAAGGACAAAGATCACGAACTTGGGTCAGGATAAGAAACGGAAAGAAATGAAAGGGGGGGGGGGGTGAGGTGGTTGATGGACGAGAGGCGGACAAAAAGCGCGGGGTGATGCCGGATCGGAAGACGGATCCGGTGCGTAAGAGTGAGACTGATATTGCGATCAGTCGTGCCTTGCCCACCATCTTGGGATATTCAGCGGAGGTGTTCAAATTTTAAAAAAAAGGGTGGGATCCACACCTACCGCCAACAACACGGTTTTATTTTAAGGGTATTAGCCGGCATTTTGGAGATGCATATATTGCTTGTATATCTTGCATGGTGGCTGTTGTGATTTCTCTGATGAATGTATCATGACGATTTGACGAGTTCCATCGGAGTGTAAGGAATAGGATCGAGGGGGTGCATGGTCAAGTCGGTCATACCAAGCATATCCGAGCACTATGGTGTGCCAGCTATATTGCGATGATGTGAGAACATCCGAGGTCCGATTTCCAATAGGTAAGTGCTAAGCAAGAGCCGTTCGAGTTCCACACCCTTCAGATGTTCCCAGGGTGGACTGTGTTGAGTACTAATATATTCTATATAGTGCGCTCGGCTCCGTTCAAGGCCAGGCCGAGCCGCAAATTTCTGTAAACCAAGCCTGTTGTTGTTGTTGTTCATTTGAGTGAAAGACCTTTCGTCGCCACGAATAAGGAAACGAAGTTTCATACCCCTTCGATCGAAGAAACACAACAAAAGCTAGTACCACTCATTCAGTTGTTGGACTTCGGAGAGAGAATGCGCCAACATAGTAGTACTGTTAAGGGAATCCCTTGACTTTGTTGAAGCCATAGTAGTTGATATCAAAGCTTTCAAACAGTTAATGGTCCCCGAGTCTAAGGTTGTTAAGAATGCGAAGTCGTAGCTAGTAGCTTAGATCATGAATGAGTCACAGTTCGCTGGGAGGAACGGGTTTTTGAGTCATGGAGTTGGTGCATGTATGTATGTACAGCCCAGCTAGCTCGATCTTTTGCCAGCAAATCGAGAACTGGACACAACAACTTCCCGTTTGCTCGCTGCTAGCTACTTGGGAAGTACCAATTGTGGGAGTTGTTTCTGTTGGTGTAATTAAAAAAAGCCCTGCAGCAGTAGAACGATTGCGGCGTGTCTGACTAGGCAGGTGACCAGCCTCTATAGTAGTGTGGAGTGCCCGACCCAGTCGGGAGTCGATGTGGGCGCAGCTGATCGATCGAGGCTTGTTCGCTATCCACGCGTTGTCGAGGGCTCCACACGCTCGCGATCCTAGCCACAGGGTGAAATGAAGGTTGCTATGGGTTAGAGGGACCTACACGTAATTGATTTGCACAGGAAAGCGAAGAATGGGGAAGGGGCGGAGTTCGATTGTCAAAAAGGTTCCGGAGAGGTTACTTACTCCGTACTTGGTTACTTTTTCGTCATTTGACCTTGTGACAAACTACAACTGGCTTCGGAAGTAGCCGGTAAGCGATAAGGCATAAGGCCGGAACAAATCGTTAATTGTCGTGGCGTCAGTGCTAAATAATTGTAATTGTGCTGTCAGTCAAAGTCGTTGCAAGCGGTGCAAAAGAGTTGCGTCACAAGTCATAGGATGGGGCACCCCCTGTCTATATTGCGTACGGCATCAGTAATAATCACAGTATAAACTCGGATAAAAGAGCTCGATGTATAAATAGAGGTTAGATCCTGCCGTCATCGTGCTTCACTACCACCACAACTACCGGTCATATTGGTAGCGCGCGCGCTGTGACACTCAGATCTACCCATATCTGACTAAAAAAAAAACAACAACAACGTGCGACGCAGTTATCGCCGCGCATAAAGAAGAATCGCGCATCATCCTATCATATCATAATGTCATCTCAACACTCGTCATCTACGGATCCGGCGAGCGGCGCCGGCGCTCATGCCGGAACGCGCCCCGTGATGGATGCTGCTAAGTTTCGACAAATGAGGGATCACGCAATAGGGTGCGTGAATAATCTTCTTTTTTTCCTTCCTTCGCGAATTCTACGCGTGAGAACGTCATATACTTTTTTTTTTTTGTTATTGTTGGGGGAAAATTGTATGGACGCGTATAACTCGTACATACAGTGCGCGCGAGGAACGTTCGTTCGCTCGCCGGATCCCCTGACGATCAGCGAGCGAAGCCGGTTTCCCCGTTCCTGCGATCATATGTAGTCTGATTTATCTGTTTGTGTGTGTGTGAAGGTTCTGTGTGCTCTGGGTGTTTATTTGGAAAGTTGTATGCTCGACTTGATTACTGACGACCAATTCGTCCTTTTTTCTTTTCTTTTTCTTTTTGCAAAACCCCCCGGGTCTTCTCTCATCGCGATCTTTTGGGGTGGGTGCGTGGGTGGGGTCATGTTACTGTCGACCGAACGCGATCGCAATGGGTATGCTGTGTGTGTGCCTTAATTACGTCCTATTGCTACGTACGTATGGGGCACGTACAGGAAGCATCAGTTTAATGCCGAGGTGTTGAGGCGAAACATGGAGCTGGAGAGAGCCGAGAAAGAGCAGAGGGAAAGAGCCGAGGTGGCTAAGAAGGGATAGGAGGGGATAAGAGACATCGTTGGCTGCGCAGTCCTACATTTACACATAATTGCTTTGTATGCCGCCGAAAGTATTGCGGAATTGTATGAATAGGATTGCTCGTACTGGCTATGCATGGTGCGATATGATATGATATGATATGATATGAAGAGCTGGCAAGCCTAGAGGGGGTGGTTGGTGAAGCTGCCAGACGCGCGGCCAGAAGAGAAGCTCGGGGATTCTTCAATTCGGACTGACACGGAGATGTGAGAAGCGTGTTGGAGGGGCCCGCACCGTCGAACTGGCGATTTTCCGGCTGACTGATAAGTAAGCCTCCAAGCCGTCAATGCAGCGGCAGCTTGGAAGAGCGGAGAAGTAGGATGACTTGTACATTTGATGGCGAAATATTATGGCTGTGGTATGCCGCCATGGCTCGCACGTTCATCATGCTCGGCTTCAAGCTCGGCTTGGCTGCCTTGCATGCGGCAGGGTTCCAACGTTGAGGTACTGGGGGGCGTGCCGGCGGGGGGGTTGGGATATATATTGATGTGCACGCACGAACGCGCACTGCGTTCTAGTTTTCTAGTTCGCCGTTTGGGTTGCCGTATAATAGCGCACTCAAAAAGCATGCCATGATCTTCCCGTCAAGTTGTTTTACCGGTTGCGTGACAGTCGCGTGTGCGCAGACGGAACATTCTCTCCGTGATGGTGTTGGCTGGGTGGCAGATTGTATGTATTGTACTGGGGACGATGCACGAGTGCCCGAACAGAACACAAATGTACTGAGTTTTTTTTTTTAGTCAGGCAAGCAAAAGCCACGGGTGTACGGAGATCGGTGAGTACCTTGGAAAAGCAGTGGCGTGGGGGAAAGATCTGGTGAGTTGATGATGGTTGCTGCCATGCAGGCTATGGCCGGAGGGGCAGCGCCCATCGGAAGCGATACTGTGGCCCGGCGTTGGGTATTACTCGATTTGTGTTGGTGCCTATATATACGTCATTTCTGAAAATGGTCATGTTGCTATGTACGTCTTCGCGGCCATGGTTCTTGAGGAAAGGTCCGTTGCTCAAAATGGCCGTTTATATGTTATCTCCCCCCCCCTCAATGCAGGGATACTTGGTGCCAAGCTCGGGTTCCTGCCTAAACGAGCGATTAAGGAGTGTTTGCTTCTGTTTAGGTTCGCTCTGAGCCCGCGAGGTGTTGCATGAGGGGTGGTGCAGTTTATGGGAAATAGGCTCGTGTGAATGATGTCTGCAAAGGATATCCATCCACGTTTTTGAGTTGAAGCGTTTGACAGTAATCATGTTGTACGTAAAGCGAGAAAATATTAGTAGAGGCAAATGAATGTGAGATTCAAACACATGCTATATATAAATTCAACACACACACACATTCTTATTCCGCTATATACCACCCAGGGTGGTTCGAGCCAACTTTTCACTGCTGCTCCCATCGCTTTCACAACTTGGGGTTCTCCCTCTCCCCGCAACCTACCTCGGAAAACTTATCCAAAACCTCCCAGTGAGGCTGTACGGAACGACCTGACGATCAATTTACGGGGTTCGTCAGAAATTACGGCAATTCCCACTAATTTTACGACCCAACTCTTCGACCAACCACCACATTTCGCCTCGTTCATCCTTCCCTCTCCTTTCTTTCTCCTAACCTGCTAGCTTATAGTATGTTTCTTTCCACTCTATCGAGCTCGTTCCTGACACGTTCTAATCACCTTTCCTTTCTCTTTCTTATAATAATCTTCCACCTCCTTTGTTTTGGGTGCATGCAACGTGATATGGGCGTACAGGCCTTTCCAGCTCAAACCATGCCATTTTTCGGCGGTCTGTTTGGAAAGAAGGGCAAGCAGCAGAGCACAAACGTTCAGTACGATGACCAGATATCTCCTCAGTCAACAACACCTCCTCCCCCTTTTACCCCTCCTCCTCGTCGACACAAATCCCCTCATTCGCCACTCACCCGTCCCTCACCCTCGCCGAATGGACTTGATGGCGACGACTCATCTAGTAACTATCCTTCTTCTTACCCTAGACGTCTCGAACGGCTACCGGATAATCCCTCTCGAAGCGAAAGGCGTGCGGCTGGGAACGGATTACCTAGTAGACCTTCACTCAATGTGACAACATTACATACTCCAGATCGACAATCTTCCGGAAAGCCGTCGCCTCGCGGTGTTCAACAACGGACAACATCACCTTCGTTACCTCATCTCGCCTCCTCGGATTCGCTACGACCACCTCCTTCACGATCCGCTGTCTTTGGAGGTTATGCCTATAGTGATAGTGATGATAGTGATGGTTTATTGAGGGTCACATCATCACAATCGCTCCCTGATGCTATCCCGTCCCATTCCGGATCACCACCCAAAACTCCTTCCGGTGCAATAACGCGTTCGGAACGTGGCCTCACGCATCAAAGGGCAAGGAGCTCGACAGAAGGAAGTCAGAATTCATTCAAGTCTACTCGAAGCAAATCTAAAATATTCGGGTGGTTCAAATCATCCAAATCTAAATCCAATTCCAGGGAGGGTCGTAATGGTGGTGCCGAGGGAAGCTCGGAAAACACATCGTCTTCATCTCAACAATCTGGTTCGGCCATCCCGCCCGTTCCCCGGACACGGTTGCTCGCCTCCGGGGGATCTCTGACAGGTGGAGTCACTTCCTCTTCGTCCACGTCTAATAACGATGAGGATTCGGATACGTTCAAAGTGAAAGGATTCAGACAAGTTCGACCTGTATCACCGGGTCCTTCCAAACCCATCACCACATCATCTTCTCACCCACTCTCGACAACCACCAACTTGTCACCATCACGAACGTCCCTTGATGCAGCACTGCCTCCAATCGGTCGACCACGGGGTGATAGCGTCGGTTCAGAATCGTCACAAAGGGTTACCGTTGCAGCCTTCCGTCAGGCACAAGCCAGACGAAGCTCTGTTCATATGAATGGTTCGCCGATCCTAGGGCCCGCGGGGGATGAACCTCCGTTACCTAATCGGACGTCTTTTACGTTGGATGCGGATGCGTCTTCGTTGATGTCTGCTGCGACGTCTTTGTGGCTGGGATGGGATTTGGGGCAACAGCAACAACAACAGCAGCAGCAACCTTCTTCGCCTGTGGGCCCAGGGTTGAGGTTATCCACGGCTGGGGGTGGGGCGGATAACAAGTCTTTTGTTACGTTTGCATCGAATAATGGCCCTCGACGGTCGTCGTTTGCTCAGGATGATAGCAAGGATGGAAGTCCCGATCATCATCACCACCACCACCATCGCAGCAACAACACCAGCCCCACCAAAAACAGTGGTGATAACAGCCTTATCAGTAATGCCAAGAGTTCATTCAGTCGTTCCGAGTCGAATCTTGGGAGACAGGATACGATCACTGCGAAGAATCCAGGACCGTTGTCGAAATCAGCCTTTTATCAAAAATCGCGTTCCCAACCTTCGAGTCCTGTTGTTCAATCTCCTCCTTCACCCACTCGACCTATGCGAAGTGCTGCCCGGCCTCCGCCAAGTGCTTCTGTTTTGCTTGGAGCTTCTGCTTCGGCTATTGCTCAGCCCCGACAATCGTCCGTATCGACGGTGACTAGCACGGGTACGGTCACGGTCACAGGTACAGGAACCGGCATTAAACCGTTCAAGGCGTCTCACTCTCGTGGTGAGTCTGGGTCGACTGTGACGGACCGCAGTACGAGTCATGTAGGCGAACAGGCGAGGGCATCTAGCTCGCTAGCGAGTTATGGTCGATCCCAAGGGTCCAAGTCCACGCCTATTCTTGGTGCCTCGTCCCCGGAAGGTGCTGGTGCTGGTGCTAGCGGTGGTAGGAGGCAGAGTGGGAAGGGTGGGAAAGGGAAGGTGACGCAGCCTAGTTCTGGCGCTGCGAGACGTGCTGTTTCTATGTTTGCGGACCAAAGTGAGACGAGTGATGAGGAGGAGTCGGAGGCTGATAGTGATGATGATGATGAGGGAAAGGAAGGGGAAGAGGGTGATGAGGATGCACCGTTGTCGAGTCTTACGGGGCTTAAGAGACCTGGGACGTCGATGTCTACTTTGAGCGTGTCTACGTCTGTGACGAGATTAACTGCTTCTGGTGTTGGTAGCGGTGGTGGTGGGTTAGCACCTTCACCTTCGCGCAAGAAAGGTGTAGCTGGATCTGCTGGCGGCGCGGCCAATCGACCCCCTTCCTCTGTGCTCAAGCCCGCAACGAGACGGTCTTTTTCTACTCCTGCTGGAAATCATATCCCTTCATCATCCAAATCCGATGTGGGTGTTTCTACTTCCCATTCGCCCGGAGTTGTGGGCAGGAGACCGCCTTTACCCAATTCTGGATCTCCTATTGCGGGTGTTGGAGGTTCGCAAGCGAGGATGTCGAGTGCAATGACGACAGGTAACAATAATGCTGGCCTGTCACTTGGATCCAAACAACCTTTGGCGCATCAATCTCAACCTTCCCTCCCTCCTTCCAATAGCGTTCCTCCTACCACTTCTCTCGGCGTTGGACAACAACGTCCATTCTCACATGCGTTTAGGCAGAGTCATTTTGATTCTTCACCGGCTTCTTCTGTTGGAGATTCGAGTAGCGGGAAGTTCCCTGTTACGCCTAGAGACGGAAGTGAACCCAGTCTTGGGAGTGGGAGTGCGTATGCTTCGTTTGGTCATGGTGTTGCTAAAGGAAGGACGAGTAATGGAGCGACCGCGAGTGGTGGTGGTGCGGTGATTTCGAGGGTTAGCGCGATGAGCAATAGCGGAGGCAATGGAGGCGGTATTGGGAATGGGGGATTGCCCAGACCCAATCATCCAAAGAGGCGCAGTGTTTCATTCGAGACCCCTGAAACGGATGTTAAGGGCTCGAGCATTGGGAGTGGGGGCGGAAATACCAGTATCGCCGTGAAGGGAGGTGCGGATTTGGCTAAGATAGAGAAGGCGAAAGATCCGGAAATGCAGAGGATGGACAGGAGACGAAGTGAGGCCAAAGCTGCGATTGAGGTGCGTACATGAGCCATTTTGGGATGAATTTTCCATCATGCTGATGGATCTTTTTGCGTCACTTATTATGGCAGCTTGGGAACTTGGTCAATGGTCCTCCGCCTATCATCACTGATCATGATGATGCGATTGCTAATCTTGGGGGTGGTATTGGTACTCCTCAACAAGCCTGGGAAGCTTGGACTCAAGCTCAAGCGAGGATGTCTCAAGCTCTTTTCATGGGGCCGAATACTGGTGTTGGTAATACGGGTGCCGGTGCGTTTGGCCCGGTTGCCATGCCTCCCACACCTACGACCATGGACCCGGCGTACGTTGCGGCTCATCAACAGGCCATGTTTATTGCGAAGCAGACGTATCAATTTGCAGTTGCGCAGCAGGCTCTAGCAGCTGCCAATGATGAGTGGGAGAGATCGAGCAATGCTACGGCTGCGTTTGGGATGCAAGGGAGTGTGATGGGCACGCCCTCTTTGATGGGTGGCATGGGCCCCATGTCTATGCCTATGGGAATGGGCATGGGCATGGGCATGGGTATGCCGATGGGTATGCCGATGTTCCCGTCCTCTCCGGCGTCAATGTATGGTGGCGGCACTGGACGTTCCGTTTTGGGTGAACCCTCGAATTGGGGATCTGCTTCCGTTTATGGAGGGTCGTTCGGGCCTGCCGCGCAGTCTACAGGACGGACGAGTGGGGTCGCTTTCCCTCGACAATCCGGTGCTGGGACAGGGGGAAATAAATCTGCTGCGTCTGAGGCGGGAGGACTACCTAGACCTCGTCAGCGAACGAGGACCGCTCCTGCTTCGCAAGCCCTTCCGGCTGCCCGAAATGGTCAATCCAGTAGGCAAGCTCCCTCGAGTTGGAAGATGCATTGAGTTATGGTACCAATATATTGGTTTTTTTTTTTCAATACTGTCTAAACATGAACCTCCCCGCTTTGCGCCCTTAACCTCTTTCCATGTTTTTCACTCATTTCCGCTTCCCTCGTCTCTTTTCTCCAACCCAAAGGGCCAAATCGGGTCTCCCACCCCTCATCCCAATTTTTTTTTTCCAACTTTTGACTCTCCACTTCTACCCGCCCCACCATTCTTTTGACCCTGCATGAAGCTACGCTATCCCTTCGTACCATTAATTCCTGATCGATTGCATAAACACGTGCAAGTGCGCGACTTCTCTTACCACTCACTTGGAACTTACAATCATGCCGGAAAGACGCTCCTTTTCTTTTTTCCCCTTCTTCCGTAAGTTCCGCTCTCCCCCCCAACCCCCCCGTCTCTGTTAAACAGTCTGATATCATCAAACTTGGCTCCTCCCCGCCCACCGTTTCCCTTCCTTCTCACTCTTCTTTTGTTCTTTTTCTTCTCATCTGCATTGTTACCCCCCTCGCACGGACCCAAACGGGTTTTTTTGACAAATGCATTATCTATCTATTCCTCACTTTACGACACTTTTTTTTCACCTTTTTAATTTATTAACTTTTCTTTTTTCCAAACTTCTTTCATTTCGATTCCCATTCCCTTCAGCTCCCCCCCTTCCCCAACCCCTCCCACACCCCCTTCCTTTTTTTCCATTCATCCTTCTTTTTTTCTTGCATTCACGAAGGTATAGAGCAAAGCCTTTTTATTGTTTTCTGGTTTGCTTTATCCCTGAAATTACTCGCTCCGATGCAATTTGTACATCAGTTCCCTTTTTTTTTTGGACTAGCAACGCTGTCGTAATTTTGCCTGCGCGTGGGTGGCGATCTGAAGAAAGGATTATTACCCAAGAGTAGTACGGAGCTTGAGAAGGTCCAAAAAATTGGGAATTAGTATCCATTCAATGGGGGTGCGAGATTAAATTAGGCTTGTGTGCTATGGTACTCCGTCTATTTGATATTACGAAGTCACAGAGGCTGGAATCCTGCCTAAGTACAGAGTACAGACTGGGATTCGGTGCCAAGTTATATATCCCAGTGGCGCTTTCTCGCTCATCGCTGTCTTGGGGTGGTTTACCCTGTACACACACTATTTCACATACTCTCCGATGCTTGGTTGCTCCATGGAAGTGGAAGCGCACGTCGAATTTCATCAGGAAAACCTGACAAGGCTCTCGAGTGCTCTAGCACTCATGAGTGTCGCTCTGTTCTGTTGGGGAACACGTGTGTGTTGATCCTTTTTGGGAGAGGATTAATTCACCAATTTCTAGTTCATCGTCTGGCGGTCAACATCGTTACGTCCACTAAGGGCGAACAGCCTCAGGTTCACACATAGATCATGTAAGAGCAGCTCTTGCCACCGAACGCTTTCTTCAACACACCCGTTTGTGATCGCCAGCTACATACAGTGCGCCATGCCCAAAGACCGTAAATCCTACCGCTTCCCCTCCTGGATAAAGCCACGGCACGCCCCTGAGTCTCCTAATTATCGACAGCAGGCACCATCCCCTAATGTTTCCAACATCCAGATCACGGCTTCTGTAACTGAAGACGACGGAAAGACTCATGGAGATCATAATCAATCCGCAGGTTCACATCCTGGTACCCTTCCCACGAGTGGCACCTCAAAGGATGATGCCACGAAGCAACCAACGCGCTTTCGAGACAGGATATCTAAGCTGTTCCGGAGAAGCGCCAATCGCTGCACCCAACCAAGTACGCCCCAGCCGAATTATCCTATGACGACGCCCGTCCAGGCATCCCCGAACGATCCATGGCCATTCCTCTCTACCGAAATGATTCTGCCTGCACTTGTTGGTGGTGACGACGACGCGAGCGCGAGCGTCCGCACGCAGCACGAACCAGATATCAAGCCGTCAGTTCTGGCTGCTTCATCCGCTGTCACGGATGAAGCACCTCTTATATCCGATGGCGATGGGAAGAAGCAGATCATCGGCGGCACCAAAGCCTTCCTCCGAACCGCAGCCACTGCGCTCAAGCTCGTCCCCATTCCCAATCTTGATCAAATCCCCAACACGCTTCTGGCATGGATTAACATCTATGAAGTTCGTGAATCCTCTTCTTGATGATCTTGATCGTGGTCGCCTCTCACACCTGATGCATGCAGAATGTTAGCGGAAACACCGAGGAACTCGATCAGTTGTGCACGGTCATTCAGAAAACACAAGAATCAGTGCTTGAGCCCCTCCGGGAGTGGACCGGAGAAATTCCTCCTGAGCTTAAGACCCTAGTGCAGGAATTCCACATGTATGCATCTTATCTTCCTCTCGATCACGTTTGCTCATTCTCTTCGTAGGTCTTTGCAAAAACAAGTGAAAGAGATTGAATCAGTCCAGAAGAAACATGTTGTCGAGAGGACCATCCAAGCGTCCGATATAACACAGCAAATAATGAATATGAAGTATTGCCTAAATGATGCCATTCATCGATTTGAGGTTTGCGTACTCGAAATCCTTTGAATGGTCATATGCTGACTCACCGTGTTTGTCACAGCTGAGATCACTGACTTTAATTCTGCTTCGTACCGAGCATTCATCCGTTCAGTGTATGTGTCTGTTCACATACCCATAGATTGCTTAATCATCGATAATTCCAGCTGAGTTATCGAGACTTAAGTGTGCCCCGGCCGAGCACACATGTGTGACAAGCAAATCAGACTGTCTACCGGGAACGCGGGCCAAGATGCGAAAATCCTTGCTCAGGCACTTGAAAAATCCCGAGAACCGATTTGTTTGGTTAAGGGGTTCTCCCGGGACGGGGAAGACTGCGATCTCTTTGAGTGTCGCATCCACTCTCGAGAAATGCGGTACTCTGGCAGCGTCATACTTCTGGGATAAGAACCAGGGAGAAATGGGCTTGGATTCCATCGAACAGTTTCCCTCTACCCTTGCTCACCAGCTTGCATCCTTCAGCGAGGACTTCAAATTGTCGCTTGTCAGACACCTTCAGAAACCGACTTTGGCCTCAGTTCAAAATTTCCCCTTGGAAAAACAAATGAAAATGTTGATGATTGAGCCGATGCATGAGCTGAAGGACATATGGTCTTTGGGCAAGGATCGCGTTGTCATTGTCTTGGATGGCCTCGATGAGTGTGGGAATCAGGAGATACTCAAGTCCTTGATGACGCTAGTTCTTGTCCTTCAGGAGCTGCCACCGGCATTCGCTGTGCTAGTTAGTTGTCGTCCGGAGCCAGGAGTAATTTCAGCTTGGTCTAAGGCTCAAGCCAAGGGTCTTGTCATCCCATGTGAAGATGTGGACGACATCGTGGAAGATGCAGCTTTTGGCACAGTCCGGCGTATGGTGGTGCATGGCCTCCAGGAGCTCATTAGTGAATCTTCGTGGAAACCAACAAAGAAGGGACTCACCGCTTTTGCTCGAGCTTGTCGTGGGTTACCTGTTATGGCATCTATCCGAGTTCGCGATGTCGGCCTGCAGACACGGCGTGGCCGTACCCTACAATCGGCGTTCCAGAACCTGCTCAACCTCCCTGACACGCCTGCCGACCTTGGTAGGGAGTACTTGCGAATTCTTCGACAAGGCTATGTGCTGGATTCATCTGGAGTTCCCTCGGATGTGGCCAAGAATTACCGCTTGGTGGTTGGTGCAATTGTTGCGGCACATAAGCCAATGACCGTGTCTTTCATGTCGCTGGTTTTTGGGATTCCGGAGGATGAGATCCGTGCAACATTGGAACCGATCAGCTCGATCGTAGATCTTCCTTCAGGGAACACAGAGGGTGTCTCCTTCTATCACGCAACGGCAAAAGAATTCGTTACAGGAAATCCAATTGGTGACGAGAATGATAAAGTATTTTTCATCAATGACGTGAAAGGGTATTTCCTTGGATTGCCGCTTCTTCGACTTTTCAACGATTGTTGTGGGCGGAACGTGTTTGGGGTACCCACTGGTCCCCTGTTAGGAGATGAAAGCAAATGGGAGGAATTTATGGAGAAAAAGTGGGATGATCATCGCAGGCGCTTCAACTATGTTATTGAATACTTATTCGAGCACCTGGAGCCTTCACAACTTTTTTTACAAGAGTCAAATGAGTTGCAAAACGAGTTTAATTCCTTCATTATGCAAAACCATGTGTTGACATGGACCCACTTGCAAAGTCCTCGCCCGGAGGTGGACGAGATACTTCCTAAAGAATTACGTCAGTTCAATGTGAGTATAAATGATTCATCTGATTGCTTGTCTGATGTCATTTTGATAGAATCACAATTTAATCCAACTTCTGGAAGAGTTAGAGGAGGTGGCCTACACTGCCGCACGCGCACCATGGAAACTTTATCGAATGCGTCTCCCTTTCATCCCACTCTCATCGCCCCTTTACAAACAATATGGCCATCTCTCTGATCCTGTCCGGATCTTCTCCATTTTTGGAGGGTTCTCTGGTGGTGCCATCCCATTAAGCGAGGATTTACTCACGACCCAAGAGGTCATAGAGGCGAAATTGAATGAAATGCCAACGGGTGATGAATGGAAGCTCAAGGATGAACCTGAATTCCATGATGTTCGTAGTGGCATTGTGATGTGCGCTGCACTCTCCCTTGATGGCCGCTATGTTGCACTAGGGTTTGATCGTGGCATCATCGAAATTGCTGACATCGACCATCAGCGTACAATCTGTCGATTGCAGCCTGATCTTGCCGAGACCCCCGTTTGGATCGAATTTGTCAATGGCAGCCACCGAATCGCTACCGAAGATATCGATGGGAACGTAACAGTCCTCGGCGATGATATGACCTCTGTGAAGCTTGGCACTCTTGCCACCGGTTTCTATTCTGCTGGAACCACGGTCTCAGATAACGGATTATTTGTTGTGCGATTCCCACGTAATCCTTGGTACAACAATGCTTGGTACGACAAGGCTTGGTACGACCACATGACGCTCATATCCGCCTCTGAGGACCCATCCATTCAGCCCCTTGCCTCTCCTTTTTCCCCGTTCTCTCAATTTGGTGATAAGAAACTGGCCTCCCACCATCCGCTCGGTTCCTCATCCTCTCGAGAGGCTGAGAAATTGGCCATTCCTCACCGTCGGACGCTTGGATTCTCTCCAGGAGCACGATATGTTGGTGCTTTTGATGGCGTCCATGCCTTTACCTGGTCGACAGAATCATTCCAGTGCCTCGCGAGCTATCGGGTGACAAACTTCAAGTATTGGATTATTAACCCTGCTGTCCCTCCACCTCCCTCATGTATCATCCCTGATCCTATATCCACTCTCCCGTTAGTAGGAGGTGGCTCGGCTTATGCACATCAATCCGATGCGGATGCGGGGCATGACCTTGATGAGTCCTGGATCAAGCGCCCATTTTACGACCTCTCACCAAGCAACTCAGAAGAGACCGTTGAGCTCTGCTGTTTGCCTGCCGCAACTAAAACCTCACTAATCCAGTCCCGCTTTTCAATGTGGTCCCTTGTGTGGCTTAATGGTAGGCAAGAACTCGAGCTCCAAGGGTCATATGGATCGGTATTTGAGGACTATGGTCCCTATTACGGTTATCGGGTGCCATATGATCCTCTGGGGCTCTACCGCCCGCAGTCTAGCAGGGATGGGACTCGATTTCTAGTCCAGGGCCGTTCAACGGCGCCAATTGTCATCGATATTAGCCAAATCATTTAGCATTTACCAGTGCGCTCGTTAGCAGTGCTTACTCGTCACCCCCTTGGCCACCCACTCGATGCCTTTGCTGCAACGCTGCTTAGAATTGTGGACGGTCCTTGATGTGTGCATCATTCACTATATTTGTAACGTAATGTACATAACATCATTGCGAGTTTGGCGGGTCTCTGGCGTCCTGCGGAGTACAGGAAGGTGAAGCGTCACCAAACTACTACTGGTGAGGGGGTGGAAATAGATCATGCAGCCTTTCGAACAAGGATTCAAAGATGCGTTGCCAAGCCTATGGCATGCACACATTCAGGCCGCCGAGTGAGATATTAGTGATTCGCAGATTTTTTATTAGCTGAATCGCCTGCGCTGGCAATTGCATCTCTCTTCCCAATATGTCCCCGCTTCGTCGCGTTACATGACTGCACCTCTATCTATGCCCCGCTGAAGATTTCCCCCAGATGATGTACAAGCGAAGGAAATAACTCCCCACGCTACATGTCCATGCTCCCGGTCGCTTCTGGTCGGTGCGGCTTGCCTCGCGGGCTGACTTGTTCCTGTGCTACGACGAGTGGTTCTACACATTGATCCCTTGACGACAGGAACACGGCTAACCCAAGCGGATTGAGTGTGGGAATTCATATCGCCTCTCTGATGTATGTGCAGTTCCAGAAAATGACCTACCTTCTCTTACTAGAATGCCCGCGCTGCATTGCGGCAACCTGCACAGCAGAGCCTAGACCAGGTGAAAACACATTCCGAAGAAACTATGTAGAGGATGAGCGATTATAACAAAGAAAAAGAAAAGATCAGAGAATAATAATGTAGAACAAACGATAGATGAGAGACAGAGAAAGATAAGCATTGATTTGATCTGGATGAAGTGGTGGAAAGCCAAAGGAAACCAAAAATAAATAAAAGTAAAAAAAAAAAAAAGGAAAAACTGCGGCACTCAGGATCCCCATGTAGTCCCCTACCATGGTACTAACTGAGCGGTACTCGGCTTAACTCCGCAGATCAGACGGGATGCGGTGCTTCCCAAGCCCTGTGGCCGCAGATATCCGAGCCCTCATTCCCACCTCTGATGAACATTTCACGTCTCAGGGCTGACGGACAGCAAACACATGTATAATATGGGTCATGGACATGGCTGTCCTGTAGTTCCGTGGGTGCAGGCCTTCAGGTCAGCTGATGGAGGAGAGTTAGACTTTGAGCGGAGATTCCAATTGAGGTAGGGAGAGAGAGTGGTGGGACAGATCTTGTGAGCAGGCCAACCCCGTTCCCTTGTTTCCAATCACACGAAAGTTCGGTGACGTT
Organism: Cantharellus anzutake; assembly: GCF_015039405.1. Taxonomy (NCBI): domain Eukaryota; kingdom Fungi; phylum Basidiomycota; class Agaricomycetes; order Cantharellales; family Hydnaceae; genus Cantharellus; species Cantharellus anzutake. The sequence goes on from NW_024066961.1 coordinate 410,078, forward strand.
GGACAGTGCTTACGCTTTTATTGACTACTATCGCACTCCCATTAGATGATCCGACACGCATCCAGTGCGAAGCATTCATCGTTCGGAGGTAGAAAGCTGAGCAGGAAGCTTACACAGCACGGACAAAGGAGGGGCCTACTGCTACTGTCCCTGATCCCTTGCCTGTGAGCTGACAGAATACGGTGAACCGTGCGTTCACTAAGATGGTAGCTCATTGATAAAGAGGGGTTCGGACATCAGGACGATGTGTCTGGAGTGGTGTACTTTATAGTGAGCAGCTTGACATTATTTTTCCCGATAGGATGACTAGGATCAAGCGCCAGAGAGCTGGGTCTCTCAGCACTTGTACTCACCCATTAACGGGGAACGTGGGACCGGGATGGCTATTGCGGCGCTAATTCTACTATATTGGAATATAATTCTACTGGATTAAAGAATAAAAATTCCACAGATTTACATAAAATACGAATGGCACCCCTTTCATTTTTTGAACTGACAGATTCTTTCAAAAGGGCTGTCATGTACGAAGTTTCAATCTCCAACCAAGCCGTCATTCGTAATTAAATCAACCATCGCTTGAATGACGGGGTTATTTTCCCCGACATCAGCAATTTCCGCATGCTCGATCGATTCCTGAAGTTGAGCATCGAGCAGAAGGCGCAATTGGTTGACCAACACTCCAATGCGTGACCATGCTCGCATCTTAATCCAGCCTTGCTTTCCTACTGTGATTCCTCCTTTGATGTGATCTATGGTGACTTGCCCTCCAAGAAGCAGAAGGGCGTAGAGCGGTACCTAATTGGGGAAATGAAATTTTAAAAGGGGATCTGTCGTACCAAAACACTGGGGAAAATTTACTTCGGTAGCATCCCGGAGAAATGTTTTTGTCGTAGCCGTCATTGCAAAATAGGCAAGATATGGCGATTTGTACGATGCGTTTCCAAACAGTACCGAACCAGGATGCAAGAACACCCGACCTTCATTCTTATCGAAAATCTTGATCTCCTTCGCGACGTGATCTCGTTGTACTGTTCCCGAGGCAACTTGGTCGAACGTTGCTTTCGGCATGGAGATACGTGTGGCGCGAGGCCAAAGACCACCCAATATGACCCCTTTCACAAGATTCGTGTTATCACTGTTCACGTTTAGATAGGGAGACGTCGCGGAAGCGTTCAGTGGGATGAACCCAATATCCGAGAGTGCTAAGAGGAAGTCCTGTCGTAATGAAGTGACATCTCGAATGCTAGATGCAGATATGAAATTCTGCAACGATGTGATTAAGAGAAGCGATGGGATGCAAGTATGGGCGCACCTCTTCCATGAAACGACGCTGTGCATTGTGAGTGTTGCCTTGTCCCTTGAACGCTCTACACTTATTGTAGGCAGTGACATCTGTCAAGAGATCACTATTTGCTGTAGCAAACTGTAGTCTAGCCCTACGAATTTAGAGATTAGCCGAACATGTCACTCGAGTATCAAGCAACCTACTTATTTGCCTCTTCTTTCTTATCCATGGGACTCAAGAATAGTGGCTTCGAGGAGACGCATGCAGCTATCGTCAAAATCGGATCAAGACAGCGAAAAATGGTCCCGAGGATCATCATCTACAGGGTCACGTTTGCGTGTATCCCGGGAAGACTGCGAAGCTAACTCATACCTTCCCAAGACGCAAATCAACGGGCAGAAGAGCCTAGAAGAATATAATAACAAATCAGAGCCAAACGATGTAAATCTTGGATGGCGCACCATTTGCTGTCCAAGCGCAGTGAGCTTGCCCCCAGAATCGACGGCACCAAGATCCTCCAAAACATTCCACGCGTGGTCTATTGCCTCAACCTTAGGCGGGTCGAGCGCTTTGGCCAAAAAAAGCTGATAAATGTCGGATTGAAGAAGTGCTACTCCAATCAAGGCCATTTCATGCATACCCGTACATCCTCGTTCTCACGCATCACTTTGATCTGCAAACTCAGTGACTCCAATGGTACTCTCAGGATTTCAGGAACTGGGAAGTTTTTCATCGCAGCTTCCCGTTGGCGAGTGTATAGCTTGTAACACTTCCCTGGCCGAGTTCGGCCAGCCCGACCACGGCGCTGTTTCGCAGCTGCTTTTGTTACCCAGGTTTCGACCAGGCGGGATAGCCCAGCCCCTACGTCGTACTGATTTTCCTTCGCCTTTCCGCAGTCCACAACGTACACCACTTCGGGTATTGTGATCGAGGTCTTCAGAAAGTTCATTTAGATGCGTGAAACATAACAGTATATCCAAATATGACATACTTCGGCAACATTAGTAGCCAATACGATTTTGCGCTTTGGGGTCTTTGCAAACACGCGACGTTGTTCATCGCTCGACAGATTAGCATGTAGAGGGAGGATCTCTGCAGCATCGTTGACATCAGAAGACCGCAAAACATCCATACATTGACGAATCTCTTGAACGCCAGTGAGGAAAACGAGGATTGCGCCGTCAGGATCTTCTGCTGTTTGCACGATGTAGCTCACCACGCTGGAAATCAGCTGGGTGTTTGTGAATCAATGACCTCAGCGAGAAACCGAACGATATAACGCACATGATAGTCCAATCTGTCGGAACGCGTGAAATTTACAATGGCATGACCAGCGGATGCGCCTAACCCAGTGGCCTCAAACTCCTCCCGGAAAGCTTTTAGTTGCTCTTCGGTCTGCTTCGGTGCTCCCTTGGCAGGGGGCGGTAAGTACTTCAGCTTCGGGATTACATCTTCAAGATAGATGTCTTGCACTGGGTGAGTGAAGCCGGGTATCTCCAACACGGGAGCACCGTTGAAGTATTCCACAAATATGCTTTGATTTATAGTGGCACTCATCAATATGATCTTAATTTCTTTATTATGTTTCAGCAGTTCGCGCAACTCCAAAAGCAGAAAATCACTGTCGACCGATCTTTCGTGAACCTGAATGGAGTGGGATGTGAGTTGTCGGACAGTTTACACCGTTTCCCGCTTACTTCGTCGACAATGACGTGGCTAACACCAGAGAGGTAGCCTGAGGTCGTCAAGCGACGTAAGAGGACACCTGTTGTGCAGAAGCTGGCGGAAGCTCAGTGTGAAGACGCTGAACGAAAAGGAATCGGCATACAGAAGCTTGGTGCGCCTGTTCTGCCTACTTTCACCACGGATGGAGTAGCCAACACTCCCATCTTCCATTCTTTCAGCAGAAACACGCGCTGACACGCCTAGGGCACTGACACGACGAGGCTGCGTGACGACTATCTTGGTTTGAGACCCACATCCTTTGCTGATGCAGGCATCGAGAATGAATTGGGGTAGCTGTGTAGTCTTTCCGCAACCTGAAATTTACACCATGTAAGAATCACAGTGACAGAAGCTAGGTGTCACCAACCTGTTTCACCTACCACCACTACTACGCGTGAAGAGTCAACGAGACGAACGATCTCGTCTCGAGAGTTCCATGCTGGGAGCCTCATTCTACCATCAAGCATGTGGGCGTATTCCTTGGATTGCCTTGATTGTTCAAATTCTCGCTTGATATCCTCTTCGGACCGGTCATCAAAAACAACGTCTTTGAAACGACCTCGACTCCGCGGGGGTTTCGGATTGTCCTTGCCTCTGCTAACCATTGTCGTAGTTTGAGATGCTTGAATAAGATGCTTCATGACATCGCTAACTTCGGGAGGCGAATCCTGTATTCGAAGGAGCTCGTTGTCTGCAACATCAATCGCTCCAAACACGGCTCCCTCTCCTGCTAGCAATAAAGGTTCCAATTCACCATCAGGCTGCAGAGCGGAGAGAACCCGTGACAGCAGATGAAGCCTAATGTATGATGGGCGCTTGGCGGAGGAAATAAACAAGGGAGGACTGCGGGCGCTTGGGCTCGGGTACGGATGGAGGGAAGAATAGACGACATTCAGGTAAGTATCCGGATTGTTAGGGAGTGGGACACTAAGCTCCGCCTTCTCTGCATCATATTGAGCATCGGGATAGACAGACTGAACAGCCTCGATTTCTTCCAAACGTTTCGCATACCGCTCACTCATGTCCCAACCGCCTTCTCCAGCTGAACCGAATTCAGCAGCATAACCAAGAAGTTTCCCTCCAAGTTTTTCGATGATGAGGCCCCAGTCCGTGGTGCCCGACTGAATGGTATCCATCACTGACCTCTCGGGCCAGCCACCTTCTTTCATTGCACGGTTGGCTGACCACTGCAGTGCAAGCGGGACACTCATCGAGCTGCCACTCCTCACAAAGGGATCGGAAGAAGTCTGCTGAGATTTGAACTGAACTGGAAGATCCGATTCCGGGACATGAAGTAACATATATGACACACATGCATCAAGTGGCGGCAGTGCCAAGAGTGAGGCGAGGTATGGCGATGGGTTATCAGTGGGCGCAGTAATATAATTCAAAGCTTTCTCGATTTGATGTCGCTGGAAACCTAATGTGCGAAGAGAAGCCTCAACTTCAACTCGACGAAAAGATGGTGCCTCTGGCGCGTAAGTGTCCTCTGCAATGACTCCCGGATACCGTGATGCCATCTAAAAGCAATTGTTGTCGAATGTTAGTAGGACGTACTGAGACACTGACCTCTCGAATCACTCTCTCGACAGAGTCTCGCATGGTCGCAGCCATTCGAACCTCGGGTGTATGATCAACCTTATTATGGCCAGACGAACTTGCCGCATTTCCCCCTTCTTCCTCTTTCTGCTTCTTCTTTGCGGCTAATTCTTGGCGGACTTTCACAGATTTTTGGGCCGAAAAAGGATCGGAGTCGTACATCCACTTCTGATGCTCGGGTGCAGCTCTCCTTACTGCTTCGAGATCCGCCCAATATTCTCGGGGCCCTGGCGGCAGCAGTCTGTGCAGCTGAAGATTGTTGGAAAACCGGTGCAATGCATAAGTGGCTCCCCAATGCTTTGCCTCGATGGCAGTCGGCCTGGATAGCGGAGGGTGGGGGACGAATCGAACAGACTCACGCTCTGATTTGTGATCTCGAGAGAGGGTGATTGAACAAGTGAATCCCTCGCCATGGCGGCGCTAAACACATGATAAGCACACACCCTATCCATATAAGAATTCCCTACAGGCTCCACGTTTGGTTTGTCCCACCCTAACTTTTGGCACCTGGCATCGAAGAACAGATGTAAGTTGGAACGGGACCGTCAAAGCCTCCTCTGTGACTACACAAGCAAGTGATGTGTACCGAGTGGCTAGCGAAGCTTACAACTCACAAAAGAGCTGCATAGCTGAAAGAAGAAGTACCTCTCGTGAAGTAAACTTATTGGGGTTTTGAAGCCAGGTGGGAAAAGGGGTTTGCTCTCCAAGCTATCCTTCTTCTCAGGATCTGGAGTCTTGGGGGCTCCCTTTGACGAGTTCCCAACATTTCCAGATTTGACTATCCCCTTGCGTGAAGAAGGCGGCATCAAGGTCCTGGGTGAACAAAGAGTGGACAGTGGCTGTGGGGGCGAGGAGCTGCTGCGACTCAAGTTTCACTCGTATGACTCAATCTGTGACTTGTTTGATGCCGTTCCGAACCAAATAACAATCAATAACTGAAAAAATCGTCTGCAAAATGCTCAAGGGTGTGTAGTCGGTTTTGTGGACTTCGTTATTAATGCTAATGATTTTGATAGTGTAACTAATACCCTATTCTGGTTTTGCGCCCACAAAGGGGGCACTTCGATATTTGCCATCCTGTTTTACTAGTTGGGCGGCTCGATTGACTCTCCTCTTGGCCACAACATCCTCTGCACTTGCTGATTCGCGATGTCTAATCGATTCAAGTTTTCTAAAAGGACTGAGCCTCCCGGTGACCCATCGAACCCTGTTCCCAACCTCCAGATCACTTCTTCTCCAACTCAAAGCGATGCAACAACTAACACAGATCACGGTGGATCTGATAGATTCCGTCTTGAGCCTCTTACCACTACTGGTGGTAGTTCTCGAGGCCGGAAGCAGCGGAGGTCTATTCGGCACACTCTAGCCAAGCTGTTGAGCAGAAGTCCCAGTCCCGATCCCAGACAACCGGACCCCTCTACGCCCGATCCGCCATCGCTTAATCTATCACCATCACCCGTTCTCCCTGGGGGGGCCATTGATATTTCTCGCATGATTCCCAGTGAGTGTATCATCAATGGCAACACTGAAACTTCCCACCCACCACCAGGACGTACAGGCGGGAACTTGGATGCCCCATCGTCAATAGATCATGATCGAACACCGTCATCTTCAGCCGTCACTGCTGGTGAAGGAAAGAAAACAATCATCGCCACCACAAGGCTCGTCCTCCAAACTGCCGCGACTGCTCTCAAGTTAGCTCCCATTCCGAATCTCGACCAGATACCAAATACACTCCTATCGTGGCTCCAAGTTTACGAGGTTCGCAGGACGTTGCAATCTAATTATATAGCCTCACGTTTTCATGCAGACCATCGGCAACAATGACGAAAATCTCAAGGGATTAGACGATGAAGTTCGTAACGCTCACGAAACGATCTTTAGGCCTCTCCAGTTGTGGACTGGCCAATTCCCTCTCGAGATAGGTGATGTAATTCAACGATTTAACTTGTATGTGCCTTCCCTTCATCGTTCTCTCGCCCAAATCTCAAAGTCTCGGTCACAGAGCTCTAAACCGACAATTAAAGAAAATTGAGGCACTCAAACGTCAAAGGCTTACCAAGAGGATAATTTCAGCGACTGAGATAACCCAGGAAATAAGTGCCGTGAAGTTGTGCATTCATGATGCTACTTCCCGCTTTTCGGTTCGTTTCGTCTACGTTCAGGCCGTTTGAAGATTGACCGGGGAATTCATCATAGACTGCTGCGACAACTCTAAATCTCCTCCACACAATTCGGCTATCGGTAGACTGTCTGTTGCTCTCCATTGATTTCACCGCTTGGAATTCAATGAACATTTCAGATGAACTCTCAAAACTCTACAAAGCGAGCGCGGAATACTCTGCTGTGGAAAGCAAGTCAGAATGCCTGGAAGACACTCGTGTCGAGATTCAGAAATCAATACTCGATCACTTGGAGAAACGGGAGCCCCGATTTGTCTGGCTTCGCGGCTCACCGGGTACTGGAAAGACTGCTATATCAATGAGAGTCGCATCAACTCTCGACAAACAGGGTCGCTTGGCAGCATCTTTCTTCTGGGACAAAAATCGGAAGGGCGCAGGACTTGCCTCGGTTGAACACTTCCCCTCTACTCTTGCGCGTCAGCTTGCCCTGTTTAACGCCGAGTACGAAGGACTTCTCGTCAGTCGACTCCGACAGCCTTCATCATTGAAGGATGTTCCTGGCTCCGCTCTGGAGAAGCAAATGAGAGCTTGGATTATTGATCCCATGCACAAACTCTTACCTTTGGGTGAGGAACGTCTTATTATCATTCTGGATGGACTGGACGAGTGTGGGGCTCAGGAGGAACTTGAGTCCTTAATGAAGCTAGTACTTATCCTCGATGAGATGCCGGCCGCGTTTGCCGTGTTGGTCAGCTGTCGGCCAGAGTCATCTGTTGTGTCGGCTTGGGATGGAGCTCGGGCTCAGAGTCTTGCCATACCATGTGAAGATGTGGACGTTGTCGCTGAGGAAGAGAAGTTTCACACTATCCACCGCATGGTGGAGGAAGGCCTTCGGGGCTGCATCGATAAGTCTTCCTGGAAACCATCAAAAGAGGATGTCGATGCGTTTGCCTCAGCGTGTCGTGGGTTGCCCATTATTGCCTCAATCCGAGTCCGAGATGTCTCCTTTCAAGCCCGTCGTGGTGCAACCCTTCGATCCGAGTTCGAATATTTTCGTGATCTAATCGATGCCCCTGTTGATGTTAACATGGAGTACCTGCGTGTACTTCGCCGTGCCTATATGGTTGGCTCATCTGGAGTCCGTAAACATATAGCGGAGAAGTATCGCCAAGTGGTTGCCACAATCTATGCGGCATTCAAGCCACTAAGTGTTCCTTTTATATCGCAGCTCTCAGGAATTGCCGAGGAAGAGGTCTTAGGTATATTGGAACCAATTAGTTCAATTGTTGATCTTTCTTCGACAAGTGGCTCGGAAAGTGGCTCGGAAAGTTCCTCGAAGGACATGCAGGGCATCAAATTCTATCATGCAACAATGAAAGAGTTTATAATGGGGGATCCGATTGGTCATGAAAATGACAAAATATTCTTTATCAGAGAAGCGAATAAATATTTTATCGGACTGCCACTCCTCCGATTTTTCAATCATAGTTGTGAGCAGGATGTGTTTGGGTTGCCCACTGTTCTCCCTTTAGGAGATGAGGGGAAATGGAGCGATTTTCGGAAGAGAAGATATCATCTCCCTCGTCACCTCCAATATACTCGTGAATACTTATTAGAACACTTAGACCCCTCACAACTCTTTGCACAAAGGTCCAAATTTCAGAACGAGTTTGATACATTCCTCACGCAAAACCTGGTTACATTTATACACCTGGTGCCGATTGCCGAACATGGCAAAGGATTCCCTGACGGATTTGATGAATTCAAGGTGAGCATAATCCGTTGTCGCGGTGATTTTAATACGATGTCATTTTTAACAGAATTGCGATTCATTCAAACTTTTGAGAGAAGCTCGAGAAAAGCAATCAGTGAAGTATCTGAATGTTGCGATTTCCCCGGAACTATGGCACCTCCATCGATCGACCCTTCCTTTCACCCCAATGTCATCACCTTTTCACAAACTGTATGGCCACCTCTCCGATCCCGTCCGGATCTTCACCATTTCCGGCGAGTTTTCCGGGCACGGAATCCCATTGAGTGAGGATTTACTCAATGCTCGAATGGTCATGGAGGCGAAGCTGCTTACTTTTCCAGAGAAGGTTGATAGTTGGGGTGTTGAGACTGATTATGATGCCCAATTCAACGACCCTGATATTCGTAACGGTATTGTGACATGTGCGGCGCTTTCCTTTGATGGCCACCATGTAGCTCTTGGTTTTGGTAGTGGTGTCATCGAACTCGCTGATATCGACCATCAGCACACAATTTCCCGATTCCAGCTCGACCCACCCAACCATCCAGTCTGGATCGAATTTGTCCATGGCAGCCACCGGGTTGCTGCAGAGGACAATGAGGGGAACGTCACCATCCTTAGCCACGATATGACCGCCGTGAATCTTGGTACTCTCCCCAACAACCTTCTTCCTGCCGTAACTCGAGTATCAGATAATGGATTATTTATCATACGGGTTCCGCGGAACGCTGATAGCTCTTGGTACGACAGCCTGACTCTCATATCCATTTTGGGTGACCCGCACCTGCAACACCTCGCACCCCCTTCTTCCAATAATTTCACTCCAACTCCCAACCCTCCTATCTTAGCCTCCGAGCCTTCTACTTCATCCTCTGCATCCATCAAAAATGACCCAGTGCTCACCATTCCGCACCGTCGCACACTTGGGTTTTCTCCAGGAGCACGTTATATCGGCGCGTTTGATGGCCTCGGCGCTTTCACCTGGTCGACAGGTTCGGGTGAGCTCATTTCGAGTTATCGTGTGACGGATTTCAATTTGTGGATCATGAATCCTGCTGTTCCCTTCACCTGCTCTTATTGGATCCCTGATCCTGTATCCGCTCGACCTACCCTTTCCTTGACAGGTGAAGCAGCAAGTATACATCATTGCGAAGCACATGCAGGGTATAACTTGGACGAGTCCTGGATCAAGTGCCCATTCTATGTTCTCTTGCAAAAGGAGGACGAGTGGGGGGAGTGGCAGAGGATGTGGCAGAAGTTTGAAATCCATTCGTCCACTGCCGGAAGAACCCCGCTGTTCGGAACTGATGGAGGACACACGGAGCTACCAATGCTCTTCAACGGCAAATTGGAATTCATTATTCCCAAGGAATATCGACCAGTTGTTTCTTCTGATGCTCAAGGTTTAGGTGCTTGGTATGGCGATCAAGTGCCATCTGATCCTACCCTTCTGTACAGCCCTCGGTCCAGCAAAGATGGGACTCGGATCCTCCTCCAAGGCTGGCAGACAGCTCCAATCGTTGTTGATCTTTGCCAAGTCATTTAGTACGTTCACGGTCAGTTTCTGCTTACCTTGAGCATTCTATCCACTGTCAGAGGGGGAATCGTAAAGTTTCGCTAGGTCACCCTTCCATCTTCCTCAGCCAAGGTCCCCTTTCTAGGGTGCAGTGGGTATAAATAAAGGCTTCAACAGTTCTGTGACTATTCCTCCCTTGTACTGTCAGTTAGTCCCGATTCGCTTTTTTTTTTTGTGGAACTTTCATAGCTTACTCCATATCAGAACGAATATATCTGTCCATTTGATGCACTAAAAGGCTTGACCAAAGTAAATTCTCCATTATCACTATGAGGCTCGAGGAGCCCCCTCCCTTAGAGCATTGTTCGTCATGCATGCCCACCATTAACAGGTTCGCTAGCTCAGAGTCCTGTCTGTCCCTCCTTTTTGCTATGTGCATCAACTTACACCAAGAATCATCGATCCCTTCTGGTCGTTTCGTCTTACCACCCGAGTTCTCACCCTTTGTGATATTTTTCTGTTTGCTGTGTTTTGGTTCTCCCCTGCCACATTTCATGGCTACCAACCTCATGATGGCAAATTTCATCCCGTCCACTTAGGTGCCCCTCAGGCCTCACCCATTTCCTACTTACGAAGAATTTCCTCCGCAAGCATGGAATGATCGCTTTGTACCAATGAAAGATACATTCCTGTTTGTGTGGCACGGCTACGAGAATGCTGCTTTCGGATACGATGAGCTCCTGCCCCTGCAGGCCTGCCAGCCCCGACCAAATGAGAGCATTCAGAATTTGACCTATGATTCCCTGAACCATCACCGCCCAACTGCCGAACCGAGGACGTGGCGACCGCGGGTCCCACTCTCATCCGATAGGCTTGGGAACAGCCATGCGCCCCGTAGTCGCAGTGTCTTCCTAGCTAGCTTTTTGATTCGCGCGCAAATGTCCAATTCTTCGCTCATTTGATCAATACTCTGCATGCACCTGTGTTATTAATAGGATTTTGTCGTCCATCTTAGGCGAGCTGTTTGGAAGTTCTATTTGGCCACTCATTTTGTTGTGGTCCGAGTTGGCGCTCAAACTGGCGTGCTGCTTCGTGAGCAAAAAGCGACAGTGTGCACACCAAATTCTCAGCTCAAATCAAGGAGGAAGTCTTCATGGCCAGTGGTCTGAAATTTGGGACAATTTCCCTGCGTCTTTAGCCTTGCAACTTCCATGTGCGACCAAAAATTGATGTGCTAGTCCGGATCGCGTTCGACTGGCCCATCCATCGCCAAGAATATAGGCATCTGGGGAAGGTGATGATCGACTACCTCACGGGGATGTGTATGTGACCGTTGAGACTCCCGTCCTGCTCCGACATCGGGCGAGATAACCCATTATCAGAGCTCGGCCGGGCGCCCGCCCGGCTCACTGATAGCAGATTCTGGCCCGGAAATACTGCAGATAGGTAGAGTGGCATGACGGATAAGCTGTGTTTAACCGTGCTTGGATGGGCCGGTATCTTATGGGAATGGGATCTGGGCCTCGCGGTTGGATGGTTTCTTGTCTGTGTATTTTCTTCTAGGAATACTGTCGGAGAACTTGGGTGTTAAGCTAGTGCGACCACTATTGAGGCTTCGAGCTAAGTTTGGCCATATCAATAGTCCTAGCGCTAATTATCTATTGTCCTACGGCAGATTCAGTCGAAAATCGATCGAAGACTTGCAAAAACAGCGGAACGTTCGGCTTTCGTGAATCCGCCGTCTCACCTGAGAGACCCAGGAAGGTAGGAGAGGCTGGTCACCTTCCTGCTGGGAAGGATTGATGGTTTGAAGAAAGATCTCGACAAAGCATTAGCGTGATTTTTGTCACATATCATTCCAGGACTGTTCTGACTTCCGCCGATGCACCTCAGGACGAACTTAGCAATCGGTATCAAATTGTCAACCATGGTAGATAGTCATCACGGCCTAACTGGCGAGCTACGACGCGACCCAGTTCTCGGTGGACCAAGACACCTCGATGTCGCTTACCATGATTCAACTGAAGTATGCTTAGAAGGCGGTGTCGCAACATCGAGGATAGCGCGAAGCGGGTAGTGCTGCTGACGGCGGTGGCTGGCGGGAAGACATCTATTCCACATTCTATCGCAGAAAAGTGTACGAGAAAGAGTATCTTGTTGTCGACCTTCTTCAAGGCAAGCGAGCAATCGCGGCCAGATCACCTTTTTTGTGGCATGGCTAGATCCCTGGCAACTCATGACCCAGTATACCACGCTTCCGTCATATCGACACTCCATAGAGATCCGACTCACGCCGTTCACGATGCAATTCAAGAAGTTGTTGGCTGAACCCCCTTGTTTGAACACACTGCCTTCCGATCGTCCCATACTATTGATGCGTTAGACAGATGCGAATAGCAAGCTTTCGAGTAGTTTGTCAGTATACTTCGGAAAGAAGTACCCACCTCAAGACAGCTCGACCTTCTCTCGCCTGGTTCGGTGATTCCCCTATCGATCGTCTCAGCATCGATCTCTCGGACGACGCTAATGCGCAGGACTGTGCGCTCTACGTCCATATGCAGCTACGCGAATTGAAGGAAGTGCATCTTAGTTTGGGAGACAGATTGGAGGACAAACTTACTCGAGACATATTGGAAAGAGCTGGTGACCTGTTCATCTGGATTAGTACCGTCTTCCATTACATGAAGGTGGCAAGCGGTCCCCCTATGAAAAACTCCTTGATACTGGTACTGACCGATCGAAGGTTTCGGCTGAGAAAATGATTGATAGGGTGTATACAAACATCTGGAGGACTTTGTCCATGATTACCCAGTTGTAATGGGAGCAATGGTTGTTGCACAACGGCCATTTTATCGCCTTTCCGGGAGTATCCTATTCGGCATACGTTAGCGGAATTCGCTCCCCTCCTCTCAGGAGTTCAGGATCCTCACCTGTCGATCCGGGTCTTACATCAGTCCTTCCGTGATTTTATTGTGGAAATTTTCAATCAACCAACCTTCGTTCTTATGCAGTGGACTTGACGAGAGAGGATGCTAGAGTTGCCCAGCGGTGCAGCGAGATTCTGAACGAGATCTTGACGCTATGGGCGGGGACTCATTGAGAATTTTTCTGAACGGGATGTGCTGCCATCTGTTCCTCCAGGGGGTTATCTGAACTACTTTAGAGGCTGTGATCGTGCCTACTAACTCCCAACGCTGTTGGGCCGACTGAAGGCAACGAAATAAATATCAATCTCCCCCCAGGTTCTTAGTTCTCCGCCATCTCTGCCTTTTCGACCCGTCGATTATGTCGACGGGAAGGGCATTCTCCCTGGAGGAAATCCTTGCTACACATGTATCAAATTTCGATAAGATTTATGGTGTCGGACGCACGGCTAAGATATTCAACATATCCTGCTATTCTCGCCTACTATTCCCGGCATCTAAGCCTGCCCTACACCTTCTCCTCGGGAAGAAGGATTATATGGCTACGGAATCTGGATCGACCGAAGGGCCATATTAAATATTCTCGCCGGCGCGAAAACTCTGTGTAACTCGTATCAACGATGTATTCCATGTTGTAGAACGACAGCGAAATAAGACGTCTCCACTACTTGACACCCGGAAGTGCGAGATCGCCGATTAGAATTGAGGGAAGTGGACATGCAGAGAGAAGTCCAACCGCAATAGTCTTGCAGCCCAAGACTATGAATTTTTCCCATCGTTTCGTTGTGTCAGCATCGCACATCCAGTAAGACACAGCCCCACCGTCACATACGAGGAAGCGATGATGATAAATCTATCTTATTACCCCGCGGCCTCGTGATGACATGGCAGTGCGGCCATCCCATCCTAACACCGTGGGGAGAATGTCTCTACAATATGATGGGCATTCTGGTTGGGGTGTTAATGTTCCTCGGGTTTTGTGATGGGAAGACACCTAGAAGAGTTGTTCCAGTTGAGGCAACGGTCCGAGCCAAATAACTGTCAACAACTGAAACTATGCTAAAAATCGTTTGCAAAATGCTCAAGGATGTGTAGTCGGATTTGTGGCCTTCGTTCCCGATGTTAATCATTCTAATAGTGTAACTGATGCCCTATCCAGGTTTTGCACCTGCGGAGGGGCACTTCGATATTTGCCATCCTACTCTACTAGTGCACTGCCTAATATGTCGTGTGGCCGGCGGCTCAACTCTCCTCTGGCCACAACACCCTCTGCACTTGCTGATACGCGATGTTTGATCGTTTTAAGTTTTCGAAAAGAGGACATCCTCCCGCGCCTCCCGGTGGCCCATCGCGACCCTCGCCCTCTGTTCCCAACCTCCGGATCACTTTTTCTCCAACTGAAAGCGATGCAACACCTAGCAGAGATCTCGATGGATTTGATCTTAAGCCTCTTACTACTACTGGTGGTAGTTCTCGAGGCCGGAAGCAGCGGAGGTCTGTTTGGCACGCTATAACTGAGCGGTTCAGCAGAAGTCCCAGTCCCAATCCCACTCATCTCGACCAACCGAAGACCTCCGATCCCAGACAATCTGACCCTTCCACGCCCGATCCGCCATCGCTTAATCTATCGCCATTTCCCGTTCTCTTTGCAGGGGCCATTGACATCTCTCGCGTGGTGCCCGGCGAGCGTATCATCCATGGCAACACTAAGACTCCCCACCCACCACCAGGACGCACAGACGTGAATTTATATACTCCATCGCCAATAAATCAAACACCGTCATCTTCAGCCGTCACTGCTGGTGACGGAAAGAAAACAATCATCGCCGCCACAAGGCTCGTCCTCCAAACTGCCGCCTCTGCTCTTAAGTTTGTCTCTATTCCAAACCTTGATCAGATACCAAGTATACTCCTGACATGGCTCCAAGTTTACGAGGTTCGCAGGTTGTTGCGATTTTGCGATCTAATGAATAACCTCCATGTTTTCATGCAGACGATCGACAACAACGACGAAAATCTCAAGGGATTAGACGATGAAGTTCGAAACGCTCACGACACGATTTTTAGGCCTCTCCAGTTGTGGACTGGCCAAGTCCCTCCTGAGATAGGTGATCTAATTCAACGATTTAACTTGTATGTGCATTCACTTCATCATTCTCTCGCCAAATCTCAAACTCTCGGTCGCAGAGCTCTAAAACAACAATTAAAGCAAATTGAGGCACTCAAACGTCAAAAACTTTCCAAGAGGGTGATTTTAGCGACTGAGATAACCCAGGAAATATGCGCTGTGAAGTCGTGCATCCATGATGCTATTTCCCGCTTTTCGGTTCGTTTTGTCTATGTTCAGGCCATTAGAAGACTGACCGGGGAATTCACCATAGACTGCTGCGACAACTCTAAATCTCCTCCACACAATTCGGTTATCGGCAGACTGTTTGTTGTTCTCCATTGATTTCACCGCTTGGGATTCAATGAACATTTTAGATGAACTCTCGAAACTCTACAAAGGAAATGCGGAATATTCTGCCGTGAAAAGCAAGTCGAAATGCCTGGAAAATACGCGTGTCCAGATCCTGGAATCGATACTCAGTCATTTGGAGAACCGGAAGCACCGATTTGTCTGGCTTCGTGGCTCTCCGGGTACTGGGAAGACTGCTATATCAATGAGTGTTGCCTCGGCTCTCAACAAACAGGGTCGCTTGGCAGCATCTTTCTTCTGGGACAAAAATCGGAAGGGCGAAGGACTTGCTTCGATTGAACACTTTCCCTCTACTGTTGCACGTCAGCTTGCCTTATTTAACGCCGAGTACGAGGGTCTTCTTGTTAGTCAACTTCGACAGTCCTCGGCACTGAAGAACCTCCGAGATTCCACCCTGGAGGAGCAGATGGGATCTTTGATTGTCGATCTCATGCACAAACTCTTGTCTTTGGGTAAGGAACGCCTCGTCATCATCTTGGATGGACTAGATGAGTGTGGGACTCAGGAGGAACTTGAGTCCTTAATGAAGCTAGTACTTATCCTTGATGAACTGCCTGCTGCGTTCGCCGTGTTGGTCAGCTGCCGTCCAGAGTCATCCGTTGTATCGGCTTGGGATGGAGCTCGGGCTCAGGGTCTTGTCATACCATGTGAAGATGTGGACATTGTCGCTAAGGAAGAGAAGTTCCACACTATCCACCGCATGGTGGAGGAAGGCCTTCGGGGTTGCATTGACAAGTCTCCCTGGAAACCATCAAAAGAAGAAGTGGATGCGTTTGTCTCAGCGTGTCGTGGGCTGCCCGTTATCGCCTCAATCCGAGTCCGGGATGTCTCCCTTCAAACTCATCGTGGTGCAACCCTTCGATCCGAGTTTGAATACTTTCGTGATCTGATCGATGCCCCTGTTGACGTCAACTTGGAGTACCTGCGTGTACTTCGCCGTGCCTATATGGTCGGCTCATCTGGAGTCCGTAAACATATAGCGGAGAAGTATCGCCAAGTGATTGCCACAATCAATGCGGTATTCGAGCCGTTAAGTGTTTTTTTTATATCGCAGCTGTCAGGAATTGCCGAGGAAGAGGTCTTAGCTATATTGGAACCAATTGGCTCGATTGTTGATCTTTCTTCGACAAGTGGCTCGGAGAGTGGCTCGGAGAGTGACTTGGAACCAATTATTATTGATCCTTTTTCGACAAGTGGGTTGGGAAGTTTCTCGAAGGGCATGCAAGGCATCAAATTCTATCATGCAACAATGAAAGAATTTATAATGGGGGATCCGATTGGTAATGAAAATGACGAAGTATTCTTTATCAGGGATGCGAATAGGTATTTCATCGGACTGCCACTCCTCCAATTTTTCAATAATAGTTGTGAGCGGGATGTGTTTGGGTTGCCTACTGTTCTCCCTTTTGGATATGAGGGGAAATGGAGCAATCTTCCTAAGATGGAAAGTCTGCCCCCCTATCGTCTTCGATATCCTCATCATCTCCGATATCCTGGTCAATACTTATTAGAACACTTAGATCCCTCACAACTCTTTGCACAGGGGTCCAATTTGCAGAACGAGTTTAATACGTTCCTCACGCGAAACTTGGTTACATTTATGCACCTGGTGCCGCTCATTGAATGTGCTGGCAAAGGATTCCCTGATGGATTTTATGAATTCAAGGTAAATAGAATCATTGTGTCGCGATTATTTTAATATGATGTCATTTTTAACAGAATTGCGATTCATTCAAACTTTTGAAAGAAGCTCGAGAAAAGCAATTTGTGTCGTATCTGAATATTGGGGCTACCTGGAAACCATGGCACCTATATCGATCGACCCTCCCTTTCACCCCAATGTCATCACCTTTTCACAAACTGTATGGACACCTCTCCGATCCCGTTCGGATCTTCACCATTTCTGGCGAGTTTACCGGGCACAGAATCCCATTGAGTGAGGATTTACTCAATGCTCGAATGGTCATGGAGGCGAAGCTACATAATTTGCCAGAGCAGGTTGATAGACAGTATAGTTCCACGAGTCAGTCCACCGCGTCAACGACAAGCCTCATCAATATTGTGGATCCAGAGACCAAGGACGAAGTCCAATTCAACGATCCTGATTTTCGTAATGGTATCGTGACATGTGCAGCGCTCTCCCTTGATGGTCACCATGTAGCTCTTGGTTTTGGTAGTGGTGTCGTCGAACTCGCTGATATTGACCATCAGCACACAATTTCCCGATTCCAGCTCGATCCACCCAACCATCCAGTCTGGATTGAATTTGTCCATGGCAGCCACCGAGTTGCTGCTGAGGACAGTGAAGGGAACGTCACCATCCTTAGCCATGATATGACCGCCGCGAATCTTGGTAACCTTCCCAGTGGTCCTCTTCCTGCTGTAACTCGAGTATCAGACAATGGATTATTTATCATACGGGTCCCACGGAACACTGATAGCTCTTGGTACGACAGCCTGACTCTCGTATCCATTTTGGGTGACCCGCACTTGCAGCACCTCGCACCCCCTTCTTCCAATAATTTCACTCCAACTTCCAACCCTCCTATCTTAGCCTCCGAGCCTTCTACTTCATCCTCTGCATCCATCAAAAGTGACGCAGTGCTCACTATTCCGCACCGTCGCACGCTTGGGTTTTCTCCGGGAGCACATTATATCGGCGCTTTCGATGGCCTTAGTGCTTTCACCTGGTCGACAAGTTCGGGTGAGCTCATTTCGAGTTATCGTGTGACGGATTTCAATTTGTGGATTATGAATCCTGCTGTTCCCTTTACCTGCTCTTATCGGATCCCTGATCCTGTATCCCCTCGACCTACCCTCTCGTTGACAGAAGGTGAAGCAGCACATACACATTATTCCGAAACACATGCAGGGCATAACTTGGACTCGTCCTGGATCAAGTGCCCATTCTATGTTCTCTTGCCAAGTGAGGAGGAGTGGGATGAGTTGACGATGCTTGACATTCATTCGTCCGCTGCCGGAAGAACGCCACTGTTCGGAACCAATGGAAAACGCCAGCGATTACCAGTGTCCTTCAATGGCAAATTGGAATTCATTATTCCCAAGGAGTATGAACCAGTTGTTTTTTCTGGTGCCAAAGGTCTAGGCGCTTGGTATGGTGATCGAGTGCCATTTGATCCTACCTTTTTGTACAGCCCTCGGTCCAGCAAAGATGGGACTCGAATCCTTCTTCAAGGCTGGCAGACGGCTCCAATTGTTGTTGATCTTAGCCAAGTCATTTAGGATGTTCATGGTCAGTTGCGCGATCTATCCACCGTCGGAGGGAGAATCGCAAGGTTTCGCTAGGTCACCCTTCCAGCTTTCTGGACGGATGAAGTTCCCTTTCTAGGGTGCAAATAAGGCTTCAACAGTTCTACGACTATTCCTCCCTTGCGACGTATCAGAATGAATATATATTTATTCATGTGATGCACTGAAAGGCTTGACCGGAGCAAATTTCCGTTATCGCTTCTTTGAACGTACCAAAAGGTCTCCCAGTACCATATCACCCGACGTTTATCCTCAGTTGTACATAAGTAACGTAACAAAGAGATCAACATAGAATAAGTGCTAGATGTTGTGATGGAAGTATATCCGGATATCGACATCTGTAAGAGATGACTCACCAGAGGATGAAAAGTTACTTTTCTTGGCATGTGCCAGATTCTGCCATTCGTCCTGGTTCAGACGTCGCCAGGGCGTTCCGCCTTCATAGCTGTAAGGCTCGATCTTCCATAATTGTATATTCAACGGTCCTGAGCTGCATTGGAGGCTCGGCACGTGTGTTGTTGTGCCTGAGATTTTCTCCCTTCCATGTCATTAATTGAGGCTAAAGGCTGGCGGTCTTAGGCAAAGGCAAAGGATCGATGAACTTCTCGCAGCAGGAGGCGACATGGCAGTCCCCATTCTCACTGCGATCGATTCCGCGGCTGGTGTGTGCCCTCCTCTGAAAAGTGCGACTAGCGGCGCTCTCTTCATCTTCAACGAGACTCTGTAATAATTTGTGCAGAGTCGGGAACAAAGGCTCGCGGTTTAAGTCGCACAGAGGATCAAGGACAATAAATAGGTCGACAACGTGGAGGCAAGTTGCAGCTATAAAGTGCTATGACGCGTCAGCGGAAGAGATGGAGAGTGCCACGAGGCTCGACAGGCGAGCTGCATTTATTGTTGGCGACCTTTGATGCGCCTCTTATCTATTGTCCTGCAGCGTGCTACAGCAGATTAAGCCGAAAATTGATCGAAGACTTGCAAAAACAGCGGAACGTTCGCCTTTCGTGAATGCACTGTCCCACCTGAGACTCAGGAAGGATCGATGGTTCGAAGAAAGACCTCGACAAAGTATTATCATTCCAGGACTGTTCTAACTTTCCGCCGATGCAGCTTAGGACGAACTTAGCAATCGGTATCAAATTGTGAGCCATGGTAGGTGGTCAACACGGCCTAACTGGCGAGCTACGATGGCGACTCCGTTCTCGATGGACTACGGCACCCTGATGTCGCACACCATGATTCGACTGAAGCATGCTTGGAAGACACTAGGACGGAAAGCGCAAAGCGGATAATGCTGCTGACCGCGGTAGCTGGTGGCGGGGAGACATCTATTCCACATTCTATCGCAGAGGGGTGTACAAGACAGAGTATATTGTTGTTGACCTTCTTCAAGGTAAGCGAGCAATCGCGGCCAGATCGCCTTTTCGGCGGCTTGGCTAGATCTCTGGCAACTCATGAACCGTGCTTCCGTCATATCGACTCTCCAGAGAGATCTGACACTTTCAACCGCGCCGTTTATGATGCAATTCAAGAAATTGTTGGCTGAACCCCCTTGTTTGAACACACTGCCTTCCGATCATCCACTATTGACGCGTTAGACAAATGCGAGCAGCTTGCCAATATCCTTCGGAAAGAGGTACCCAAGTTACCGTCCAACATGAAAATTTGTCACCTCAAGACAGTTTGACCTTGTTGACTGTTTCTCTCACCTGATTCCCCACCGATCATCGATCTCTTCCTGTTCATTCGGATCAGTACCGTCTTCCGTTACATGAAGGTGGCAAGTGGTCCCCCCATGAAAATGCTGGAAAAACTCTTGATACCGGTATTCGCCGGGCGAAGGCTTCGGCCGGGAAAATGATGGATAGGCTGTTGGAAAAGTGTAACTGGGCATGATTGACCAATTGTAATGGGAGCAATCTTTGTTGCACAAACAGCCACTGTCCGCTATTGCTTGGGATGCGTCTCTCCGACCAGTTCCAGCAGAGCTACGCCACCGCTATTCCGGGAACCGAAAATTCGTCGCTAATGTGTTCGGGATTTCTTCAATTTCGCCATTCACAGACAATATGATTTACTACTACGGAAATCAACCAGATGTAGTGTCGTCGAGCCGGACATTCAAGGGACAACGCCAGCGAAACTGTTGAAGAACGGCTATCTCGTCAATTCTGCGAAATGTGTCAGTGGGGTGAGGGAAATGGGCTTTACACATACATAATTGCCTTCGACGCCGAATTGTGAGACCAGGAAGGAGTTGGCTGGCAACTTCCTTAGCAAGCACTCAGATGTTGCTTACTCTGACGAGTTCTATCTCCGACCACTTAGCGACCTAGAAGCACCAACCAGCGCAGGTCCTTCGTACCCAAATAAGCAGGAAGAGCGTCGGAATGTCGATGCTTGGCCTCCAAATGACCCTGGCTCCTCGGGGGGTTATACTTCAAAATCTGTTGTCAGGTCGAAAATCAAACCCCGCAGGTCGCAAGAGTACGAGTCAATCACTAATAACGGCTCTGGTACATACCATATTCAACGGTATCTCGTATCCTCATTCATGTGTTTATGTAGGGGCGTACCAACCCGAGGAAGAATTGCTACCCGTTCTCCAGCGCTGGCTCAGTGGTCCGGGATGTCTCCAAGGATCAGGGAGGTTGGTGGTTGTCAGCGCCTTCGACGAAGAACATAAGGACGCACAGGAGAGGCGTATTGAGCTAGCGAGTGCTCTCTCCCCAAAAGCAGACGTAAGCTAGCGCCGTGCCGTCCGATATCAAGCAGTGATATCTTGGAAATGGAAGGGACAAGCAGCACGCCGTCGAGTGATGTGGAGGATTTGATCGTGGAAGCAAGGCAGAGAAAAGGAGGGCGAAGACGCGCGGGTGCTGAAATGGATCGGGAGACGGAGGCCAGGCGCGAGGGAAATAACGAGGGAGGCATCAAGGGCTCAGCTTGGGTAATTCGAGTCAATGTTGGAAGATGTTATCCGTCGCGCAGGCATTCTTACACCCTGACGGTCATGGACGTCCAGTGGCTAGCTATCCATTTGTAGATGGAGGTCCTTTAACAATCGTATCCTCATTTCTATGTTGCCCCTTCGTCCCCTCTGGGATGCAAGGGGGATGTAGGAAGATGCGGAGTATGGGATCGCTGAGCTTTGGGGTGGGAGAGGAGTGAACATCGGCTGCACAACAGCAACGACTGATTGAATAGCTCGCTTGTAATCATTTGAATCACTACAAGTCCAGTACATGGACGCGCGCAGAAACGTTTGAATCATATACATGTCAAGGCGCAACTTCTATGGAACAAAAAAAGTGGCGGAGGCCAAAGTCCGCCGGGCAAACTCGACTTCAATAATCGTCCCTGGAAGATGGAGGGATCATCCCGTAAAGAGCATCGATATCTGGACTCGCCCCGCTAAGATCACCGCCCTTGTCAGTCAGATCTGGTGGGACCATCTGATAGCTAGGACCCGCCGATGAATTCGTGTCCCAGCCGCTGAGGCTGAACGGAGGGGCTCCAGGAAGTGATTCGGACGGCATAAAAATCTCGCCCACGGAATCCACGTTGGGGGTCGCCATCATGTTGTTTCGCCGGACCGTTCTAAAATTCGCTTCGTTAAGGGGAGGAATATATACGATAGTGTCTGCATGATACGCGTCATCCGATGGAGGTAGCTCCATGACGGAAGCCGCCGCGACTACAATAGAAAAAGGTGCGTCGCATGATTCCTATGGAATGGCACCATCATTGCTTACCACGGCGTGACAGTCTCCTGCCCGAAGCGATATCCCCGCTCAACCGCTGTCTATAGGCTTGGAGGTCATCTCGATCCTTAAGTTTTAGGAAGGGAGGCGAAGAAAGGTATGAGAGAGGCGACAGCTTGTATCACAGCGCCATGAGAAGAACAACGTTACCCTCATCCATTCTGCATCATCGCGGAGGCACTCCACTCTCAGCCTGTGGCAGGTGCCACAAACGCCCGTCGCATCAAAATCGCGCGGGCACCTCTGCATTGATATTTCAGTCATTTCATGAAGGGGGAAAAGTCACAACATTATCAACATTGACCTTCTTTCGGACCTTACAGGTCTTACAGCCAGAAACCGCAGAACCCGAGGCTGGGAGCAGTTCGGAGTGATTCGGGGAGCTCATTGACATGATGTCGAGTGAAGGGGTTGACTTGGAGAGTTGGTCATTATATGTGTATTTCCATGGCAAATCCCAGAGATCTGAGCGCTGGCGCTTCCCGTCTGCGTACCCTAGATCTAGGTCATCTCAAGCGGGGCGAGGGAACTCTGGAGACGGCGTGTGTACTCCTGAATTTCCAACTGGGTCATCTTCCATTTCTTTAAGTGTCTAGAACGCTCAGGCGCGCAGGCCTGGCCTTCTTTGTGAGCGTTCTTCACAGAGCGGTGGATGGGTATCGGTAACTCCGCACATTAAAGAAGGTGTGTTGAAGTATGAATACGCCCAAGAGGGATGTTTGCAGCTCGCTGGTCACCAAGTCGAGAGCAGGCCTTCGCCCGTTTTTGCGAGATAATCAGAATGACAACATCTTCCGCTCCGTGCAAGGGGCGCTGGAGTGTGTGGCGAGATCGAGGGTGCTTTGCTTGGGAAATCCTGGAGTCCAGTCAGAACATCCGTTAATTTCCGCATAATTCTAGAGCAACATATGATGAGCGATCGAGCCCCTACTCTGTTCCTCGCCGTGCACCGCCGACAGGGACATCAAGCGCTAGTGCCGGAGATAGCCATGCATCTAGCATGTAGTCGATCAAACTCTGCAAGAAGCCGGCTGACTGCGCAATAGTGGTGATGTTGTTGGCGTGCGTCCAAACGCTCAGCTTACGTCAAATGGCTTGTTCCTGCGAATCCGAGGCCTCCACCGTTCCAAAAACGTGCTGATCGAGCCATGCGACGCGATCGGCGGGGGAGAACGGGCGGCCGAGGCACCAAAACAGGTGCAATTATGCATCGGCGGAGAAACGGTGTCTCCAAGGAGCAAGCACACAGGATGCATGAATCCCTTTCAATGACACCCCTCACGTAAGCGTCTTTTTGTTCTTTCAACAGCGAGGGAGTTCAGCATCAACTGGACAGGACTCCAGCTTCCATCATCAACAGAGAAACACAGTCTGTTGTTTATTATTTAAACCGAGGGGCTACAGTAAACTCTTGCACAAAGTTCTCCAAATCATGGGTAAAGCTCGAAAGAAGAAAACAGCGCGTCGTCACAATCCTATTCGCGTGCCTGACTCCCATATCCCCCATGGTCTCGCCGCGGCCGCGTCAACATCCACTAAAAAAGATTCGATCCCACCGGTTTTCCACCAGGTGAACTTGCGCTTATTTATTTTTCGTATTTGAACATCGGTTGATCTCAAACTTTGACTGTTTGGTCCTCCGGTTCCTTGATTGCTCCATGGGGTTAGATCGCGAGCGCTAATGCTACCGATCGGGCGTTTGGCTGCGCGTCAGTCAGCAATTTGATTCACAACGACCCATCCACGCGCCGATTACTTCAAGGGAAAGGCATCATCGATGTTCTGATCGAGAAATTGTCAGACCCGGTCGAAGAGGTAGTTGTGGAAGCTTCTGGTGCACTAAGGTGAGTTCAATAGAATTAACGCGACATCGTATGATCGAGACACGTGTTTTGTGTTTTGCTCTGAATCCTTTTTTTTCTTTTGCTTCCAGGAATTTGGGCATCGATGGTGGGCACGAGATATGTGCACAGATGTACAATCGTAACATTCTGGCATCTATGACTCCCTACATCCCGAAGGTGCGTACACCATTGTCGTACGATAAAGCTCAGCCTGGTGTCGACGGATTTTTTTCTTTTTCAAGATATCATCTGCAATATCAACGTTTTTGACTGCACCACCAACTTCGATGCACAGGAATCTAGTCTTCCAACTAGCAGAGAATTTGATAACGCTTTTCTGGTGCCTATCGTCAGTTCATTATCCTGATACATATCGCAACACGCTCAGATATCAATCTCTCAATAGAGAAACGTCAAATAAGGCTTTGAACGCGATCAACAATGTAGGGTTAATGCCCTTCTTAATGGCCTTTTTGGAACATCGTGCGCAACTGCCGCTCGCTCTCGTCAACGCGGCAGGTACGTGTTTTCATTGCTGCGGCCCTCGCGCGCCCCCTGACGATCATCATTTGTAC
Source organism: Cantharellus anzutake (assembly GCF_015039405.1). Lineage (NCBI taxonomy): Eukaryota > Fungi > Basidiomycota > Agaricomycetes > Cantharellales > Hydnaceae > Cantharellus > Cantharellus anzutake. The sequence goes on from NW_024066961.1 coordinate 434,935, forward strand.
TTCCTCAGCCCAGTGCATTTACGTCCTTTCGGATGATAATGCCTCCACGATTGAAGCCCTTCGCACTGGGAAATCTTCTTTTGTCCCTAGTCTCCTGTCGGTTGTCCAGTCTGACTTCGTCACACCCGTCACCACTGTGAAGTCGTCATCGGAGACCGAGGCTATAATGCTTCGCGTACTTGTGTGTGGGATACTCAAGAATATAAGTCCTATACCACCCAAGGCCACAGGCGGGGAGACTCTAAATTTGGATAAGGACATTATATTACCGATCCTAACGCCGTTACTGAACGTATCTCTGGGAGATGCATCGAGTGTCGTCGAAGCCATTTCGTCCCATTCTGTAAGCCTCCCGGTTCATTGTTAGCTTCATACCGCACGTACTTATTTTACTTCTTTACCAATAGAAATCTAAGATCCCCACACACTTACAAAATACGCCGGGATCGGATCATAAATCCCCTGATGAGCATGAGCTAGAACGCATCGAGGCTCAATTGCGAACGGTTCAGCTTGCGCTTGAGATCCTTTCTGGCATTTGTGCAAGTTTGCCCGATTTCGAGGATGATCCTGGTATCCAAGGCACGCATGCATTTTGGCTGATGTCGTCTATTTCTTACCATGGTTATTGATTAATTAGGGGACGCTGGGTCAAAGGGTGGGCGCAATATCGGCGAAAGTGATATGGAGGCTGATGGCGATGACGGCGAGGAAGGAGATGAAGCTGAATTTGATATTGAAGACTCTGGCGCAGGTGCGCAAGGTAACGAAGATGAGGATGCGTTGCATGCTGGAACGCCAATTACTTTGTTGTCACTCAGCACTCCGCTTCTCGCTCTTATTGCGCCCACGCCACTGTCATTCCCACCTCCTTCATTACCTTCTCTTCACCCACCTACAACGTCCGTCTTGAGCGCGATTCATATCGTTGCCTTAGAGTGTTTGAACAACCTCTTTGTGAAGGTGCAAGGACAGGGTGAGGAGAGTGTCAAAAAAGGTGCGGAGGGGGTTTGGAATGCAGTGTGGGGTTCGTTAGGGGATGTTAATGGGCCTGGGAGACCTGGACTTACGTTTGGGAATCCGGCTGTGTTGGGGACGGAGAAGAGGGGGGAAGCTTGGCTTGTTGCGGTTGGGGCGCTTTGGGGATTGGCGAGGGTTTGTAGGGGAACTTTGGTGGGATCATTTATTGTCTCCTTTCCTCCGTGTTGGTGGCTCATGCTTTATTTTAGGTCCCTAATGCTGAGCAAGTCCAGATACTTATGGAACTTTGCGATATTGTTACAGAGGAAAAGGCCAAGGTCCAGTGTATTGGGACGCTTGGATGCATCGCTCAGAATCCGGGCAGCATTGAGGCCAATAAGGTAAGATGATGCGCCTTATAATTCTCGTCTTTGATTCATTTTTTTCCCGGCCCGTAGGTTGTTTCGCAGTATCTCATAAACATCGTAAGAACGGGTGAACGGCCAGAACCCACATTACAAGCGGTGTCGGAGATCATTGACATATACTCTGACGAAGCATCCGCGTACGATGTTAATTTTCGACAAGGCAATTATCTTGAAATCTTGTCGGAGCGCTCGGGAGCGGTGAAGAAGCTGGTGAAAAGCTTAAACGTGAAGAGACCCGGAGGAAGAAAGTTGAGGGGATGGGGAGAAGGAGTTGCGATTAATATGCGTGATTTTGTTCGGTATAGGAAGAATTTGAGACTGTGAACAGTGCGGATATGATTGTTTACTAAGCTGAAGCAGCCTCTGTGTTGTTTACATAGTTGTTGCGCTAGCTCAAAGCGATATAGAATGATTGGAACGTGTAAATTTAATTTGGGAGAACGCCAGGCAGTTGTCGCTATATTTAGCTGCGGGTTACAATTAGGTGATCCATTTTTGGGCGAGTCACGTTACTTGGCCGCTTTTATTATTGACCGCGGCACGAGGAGTTGTTAGCCGATCCCCTTGGAATACACAAGTATATACAGAGAACCAAGGTCCCCTCTCTCCAAGGATAAACCTCTTCACTTGGGTTTTCTCTTGGCTCTAAGTCTTGGTCATTGTTTTTTCCTTGGTAAAGCGCCGACGAGCGCTTCACCCACATGCCTCCCCGTTCGCTTTTAGCCAAGCCTCCTTCGGATCAACTGCTTTCCTCTCTTGCTGCCATCGCTCCCACTTATGACCCAAATCACACTATCCTTCCCTTCTTACTCGTTGAACCAACTCAACGTCCCTACCCGTCACCATCACCCTTCATTCCATCTCAGACCGTCCGGGCTACTCCCAACCCACCTAAACAACGGAAACGCAATTTTCCCGAGTACTACGCCGCAAAATCAACCGCTGTTGTGAGGTCTCCGGATGTCCCTCCTTACTTTCATACTCTCTCTGATGGAAGCTGGGTTGCCAGCGATTGCTGGGAATTTCATGGCCGTCAATCATGTGTCTCAACGGTGCGGAGCTTCAACATCCCTCGGAGCTGAACTGACGCATTGACGTTTCCTTCCACGTCCCATTCTCACTCATAGTCAACATCAACATCAACGGACCCGGCAACCTCAACGCTCCATAACAACGCTCTTGATCAATCCCCATCAACTACTACTACTACCACCACCACCACCACGCCTTCTTCTATTGACATGTCGTCTCTCCCCAAGGGCTGGCAACCGCGTGATCCTCGTACAAAACTCTACCCTATTCCGATCATCATTGCCATCTCCATAATCCTCTCTGGCCTCATCGTGGGTGCTATATGGTTCCTCGGTGCTTCACGGAAACGAAAAAGAGATGACCTGGATCCCGAACTTAAGGGGGATGCACTGGACAAATTATTTCAACGGACAAAGAAAAAGAGTAAGAAGCGGAGGAAGCTCAAGGAGAAACGTTTGGATGAAGATGAAGATGATGGGGATGTTCCGCCTCTACAAGATACTGTCACTGGGGAGAGCTCCGCCGTGGCAACTCCTTCAAAGAAGAAGGGTCTTCGTGAACGACTCAAACGGGTTTCTAAATCCTCTCGGCTCCTTGTGCGAACTAGAAGTCGGCACTCTACGACAACGCAACTCCCGCGCACCTCACAGCCTCATGAAGCCCCTGCTGGGGACCTTCGTTATTCTGTAAATGGCGCTACTTCCTCAAATCCCTCCAACCGACAACCCCCGCCACCAACACCCGTGCCAGCGGAGAGCGGAGATGTGCCCTCACCATCCGCTCACAGCCCTCCTGCGCTCCCGCATGTTCCACCTCCCTCCATCACCCGTTCACCATCCAGTCGTACATCATCTTCCAATCGACGATCTCTACCATCGTCACCACTGCTTTTGGCGCCGTCGACATCTGCACAGCCTCGCCATTCCCCACCGCAAACACCAATATCCCTCACCGTTCCTGAACCTATCTATTCTTCCCAGAACCCGTCTTCACTCCTTCCCGTTCCTCCCGATCCTCCAGCTTACCGACGGCATGGTCGTTCAAGTCCCTCGAACTCGTCACGCTATGTAGCCTTTGATGATGACGCCCCCCGGCTGCCAGACCAGGACGATTTCGATCTAGGTTCAGATTTGGAAAGGCCGGTGGGAGAGAACGGCAATGAGCTGTCACCGTCATCAAGCCATCTACAGTGGAATAATCGTTCGGAGGGGCACATAGCAACAGACGATAAGAGGTTGTTGGAGCGCATGCATGCCATAGGTCGAAGCGAACCTCCTCTTTCACCTGCCGCAGCCTCGTCATCATCTCTTGATCAAGTGTCATCTGCTTCTGGCTTGTCATCTTCTGGATTTGGAATGCAGGGCGAACATGGAGGCATCGCTGTGGCGCCTGCTTTGGACGAGATTGAGGAGCGAGAGATGGAAGTTGTCCGTGGAGAGCGATCTCCTGCTCAGTTTGTGGGGCCGCCACCGCCCGGTGGAAGAGGTATCAAGGTGAAAGATGATTTCTTCCTGGGTATGACGAACCGAGAAGAAGAGAGCGGTGGGGAACAACTCCCTGGGTGGTCTGCTTCGTCTTCTGCTGTCGAAGTGAGACCCGGTTTGTCCTCTTCAATGGTGCTGCCGCCTCCACCACCGTTACACGTATTTCCGATCCCTCCTCCGGCCCCTATAGTTCCTTCCTTACCTCATTTGGATGAAGATGAAGATGGGGCATTACATCGCGCGCTTGGATTGGTAGGGAGGGCAGATCCTGGGGTGGATGGGCTAGCGTTGCCTGCCTATCAACAGATGTCTGCGCTCCCTCCTGTGCTTCTCCAGCCTCGTTCAAGGACAGACGGGCAAGATGATGATGATAGGATACTCCCGTCGGCTCCCCCTGTTGAGGATGAAAGTGCGATGATCATGGTGCCTTCTGCTCCGCCGGAGGAAGAATTCGAGGGTGGTGGTGGTGGTGAGGGGATGTCAGTGGCGTCTGCACCTCCAGCTCCTGAGGAAGAATTTGAAGGGGAAGATCAGCACCGGCAGACCGTGTAGATGTTCTTGCCAGGCGCTTGACTGGATTCATCCGATTTTTATATTCCTATCTGATTCATCGTCCCCACCCCCGGAACACTCTTGATTGAATTTGCCTTTACTGCGACTGCCATGTGCTATCATCACAACGCAGTGATACATAATTGCCCCCTACTCACCCCTCTAACCTTACTCCCCAACATGAATTCTAGCGCACGAAATCGTTTCGAAGCGCGACGCGTACTGTCTTGATATTCAGTCGAACAATGTTGTTCGGCCATCCCGGAACGGGGAGGGGACACCTTTGGCTAACTGCGACTAGAGTGTCCAGGGTAAACGCTGCCCTCCCCGGACGATTGTCGGGAATCCTTTTCCTCTCTTTCACTGAGGCCTCGCACATTCCACATCTTTCAGCTGCCTACCCGCCGCTTCCGTCGGGTCTTATCTTGTTCTCTTTTCGATCTCGCTCTCCCTTCCCTAAGTTATCTCATTTATCACTTTTGCTTCCCTGATTTCTGAACTTCCTTTTTTTTTTCTTGGTTTTTGTTCAATAGCATGCATTGTATCATTATGGTAGGTGTCGAGTGATGAAAATATTCAAGTACGCTTCGGTCTTATCCGGATGGCAATCGCCAGTGAGTTGATCTAGGTGTCGTGTGTGCAAGACCCTTGGTGCATGTGAATGGTCTGCGGGCTGATCAGAGATGTCGTAACCAAGTCGACTCCAGACTCCACGCAATAACGACCCTTTTGGTAGCGGCGCTCGAGCCAGCTCATCTCACAACATGACGCAAACTTATTTAGCTAGCGCACGTACCCTGACCACCGCGACGAGCTTGTTGACTGAGCAGCCTTTGAACGTCTGTCCATACCAGGGTGCAACGTTCGTTGGGGGGTTTCGGCTGGCTGAATTCAGACGTATGAACATGCCTGTATATCATAGTATCGTTTATCATTACCGACCGCAATCAACATAGATATCCAGGAAGGTTGAATCCGAGAAGCAGCTCAAAGCGTTTTAGGCGTGATTGCTTCATTGCATTGGATTTGGTGCCCAGAACCGCTCAGTGTCGTAAGAGTGACCAGTCATCTTCAACGTCATACGCATTTATTGATCAGCGGATGCTTGAATTCCTAGGCGTGTGACAAGTCTGGTTTGCCGAATTTGGGTAAACCATCCAGCTGCCATTGCAAAGGCTTTGCACCCACTGGAACGGGCGCCAGACTTCCTGATCAACCTCCCGGACACATCTCGGTTCAAGAGCAGGTACCCGGAGAGTGGGATCAAATCTTATTGAATTGTATTGCAGATGCTGATCATGCGAGATGTAGGCAAGGTACGACGAAGGGAAAGGCCTTTGGATTCAGAGCATGAGCTGGGGAGATACCGTTAGATACGGGATGCGTTGATGTTATCTTGCGCTGAGGGGGAAAGTGGCCACATTCTTTGGGCACAAGTCAAATAAATGCATCTGTCGTATCATCTCGTGCGATTAGAGATCCTTTTATGGGTGGGAAAAGTGGTGTCTTCTTCCATTTCCCCTATTCAATGCTCCCCATCAGAGGCGCTAGCGAGGGGGGGCAAGAAGTCCAGAATTCAAGTATAGCAATGTTTAAATTCAGGAGGTGGGATGAGACATGGCCAAACAGAGTCCGCGATTAGACTCTCCCAGTCGTCTTGGGCGGATCGGAAGAGATCTATGGTGGCGCAAGCGTCTTCGACCTTGGGAAGGACAAATATAACAAATGGGAAGACGTTTAGTAAAGGGGGCAGTCAGTAGAACGCAAACAAGCAAAAACTGTCTTCTCAAAACCGAGGAGAGAGGGGATAGTAAAGCCTACGCACAGCGTTCTCATAGCCATGTTGGATGGTGCGATGCATGAATTCTCGAAGAAGCTTCTGAAGACCATCGTCATCGGACCTGCATTGTTCCCCTCAATGACCGTGAGTACGAAGGACAGAAAGAAGGCTGCTTACTGGGAACGAAAAGCCGTTTGAAAGGCAAAGTACGTTGCGACATCGCGGGTGAGATCAGCAGGGTGAGATAATCGGAGAACCTTATCGGAATGAAGATGAGTCCCACCATTTACCTCCAAACTTAGAGGGCACACACGTCCAACGATTGCCATAACTTGTACCCTACAATGGTCTTCCCATTCACATGTCGGACGGCTTCTTGGCGGGCTATCTCGAAATCGATCACACCCATTGGTCCTTATGCGATGAGGTGTTTAATTGTTTCGCCCAATATAAAAGCCGAGCATACCATCGGAGGTGAAGTACGACGGATCAAATCCCGTTCTTTCAGGGAGCCAGTCAGTGACCTCCTCAGTAGGCCGTACGAGAGAATCAAAGAGAATTGTTCCACAGTAGTCCTTATGATTCGTACCCACCCCCACCCTTCTATATCAGTGCGTTCCAAACGTGTAAGGAGTGGAAGAACATACAACAATGCAGATCCTTGCCAAGATGTGGAAGTCGAGTGACAGAACAGTTTGGGTAGCGAGACAGACGTATGAGGAGGGGTCGGGGAGCATCAGGAGATGGACTCTAGGTGCCTGCGGGGCATATATAGTGGATGGGGCGCTTACATGAAAGCCCCCTTTGCTCCACGGGTTAAACCGGTTATCATGGACAAGAAACCTACAGTCCCCCGAAGGGTGGTTGTATTACGCAAGTCGTGACGCTTCAGTGCGTTCCTGAAAGCGTGGTGCCGATGTTTGGAAGGACCGCATATCAATGCCTTTTTTTTTTCAGATGGAAGTAGTCGATTTTCCGGGTCACAAAAGTCAGTTCAGAGGCAGTAAATTCCAGAAAAGGCCCAAATTCTGGTTCCTCGGACAAAAGGGATGGTAGGAAGAAGGGGAATCGACTCTGGAGGGTGGCACTGTCGACGAGGGACTCCAAGATGAGTCGTAATGAAATGCCGATAGTCAAGTTCCCCTATCTCTGGGCTCGTAGAGCTACCAAATAGATTAGGCTGGAAAGTAGAAAGGTTATGACGCGTACCTAACCATCCCGAAAGAGAGTCATGTCGGTTTGCACGTGTCAGATTATGTCATCACCATGATAAGCTTTTTTGATTTCCTTACATGCATTGATCGCGCAGGTGGGGGGAATCTTCGTGCCTTAGCGTTCCTGTTGCAGCGCCATGTGTAGAAGACACGCCAATCTCCGCGCGCGCCCGCGCCGAATACCATTATAAGCCATTTCAACTTCTAACTGGTGTCCACTGTCGAACACCGCGGGCATACGGATGACGTCTGGGACTTCAGCGCTTTCCGATGCAAGGTCAATCATGGCCGGTGACCGACCAAGAACTGACTGAGTAACAAGCGCGTACGATGATCGAGCCCACACGCCCATACTTCCAGAACTTGATGTCCTATCTGCAGATCGGGGGCAGGGGTGCTGAATGCTCAATATAGAGATCATTATTGCTGTTCGTGAACAACGCGGTGTCATCGTTTGTAGCTATTGGATAGCACTTGAATGGGAAGGTAATTATGGAGGGTCTGAGTCTGATCGATCCAGGAGACGTGCACATGCTGACTCGGACTTTGGATTAGCTGGCTTAAGATGAAAACACGATTTCCGTCCTAATTTTTGTTGGAAATTAAATGGCTACTTAGGTGCTTAGAGTGGCCGAAGGCCACTAAGGTGAACTTGTTAAAGGCTTCACTTAACTTTGGACGATCATAGCGCTTCTATCGCCTGGGCCGCTTTGGCCTTAATTCTGGAATCTCGCTGTCTGATAAGCGGCCTATAAGCTTTCCCGTGCCCAAACGCTGTTTCCTGTTGGTCAAAGCCCTCTGCTTCCTGGACCCACAATCCTTCCACCACTTCCTGTTGCATCGCCATTCAGTATTCGATCCACCTGTATGCTCAGTCCACACCTAGGACACCAGCAGCGATCGGTCCGTTACCTGAATCGGGGATGCTAGCTCCCAGAATGCCTGTAAATTCATCCTCCATGACACCCGTCTCCCCTGGGGCGCGTCCTCTCACTGTCAAAGATGCTCTCTTGTATTTGGAGTTGGTGAAGGCTAAGTTCAGCGACCAACCGGACGTCTATAATCAGTTTCTTGATATCATGAAGGACTTCAAAAGACGATCGTGAGATTCGCGTTTCCAGAACGATTCTACGACGTGGATTTACTCAGAGGTCTATATAGGATTGACACTCCCGGCATCATCTCCGGTCCGCCTGTCCAGCCAGAATTCAATCATGCCATCAAGTTCGTAAACAAAATCAAGAACCACTTACAAAAACGCATGAACAACTCCTGGAAATACTTCGGAGGTATCAGAAAGAACAACACCCATGTCAGGACCTCTGTGGGACCCCCCCCCCCAAGTCTTGTGTTCCAATTTCCGCTCAATTCTACGTCAGGTTACTCAGTTGTTCAGGAATGCTCCTGATCTTATTGAAGAGTTCTTCCAACCCGTTCATCCAGGAGCGGTGTTTTTAGCGTGCGCGACGATGCCTCGAGACTTTAAATACCCCCACTCGATGTAAGCCTACTCACACAATCCCATCGCGATCTTGAACTGGCTGAGTAACAAGCGCAGGCTCTGGAACGCAACTTCTTCTTGAACTACTAGGCTCCCCGCGAATCCAGAAAACAACAATATAAAGTTCCTCTTGTTCTGGGGGACAGTTATGAAATCCCCTGACGCTGCCTGCGTGATACTATGGATAGGCCACTAGCTGCTGCAGCATAGCTAGTAGGATGCCAAGAATTGCACTTGCAGACGACTAGGCCACTCTGAAACAGCTTGAAGGCTAACTGCGCATGTGCGTCGAACGGCGAGAGGAAGAATCTCGCAACTTGTGGTCGCGCAGAGGCTTTGCGATCGCTCACTGACGCGAAGTGATAGACGAGTTAAGGTCAGAAGATAGCGCTAATCAGTTCCCAAATGGTAGTACTGACTCAATGAAGGGCGGAGCCTCCATCTGTCGAGCCTTGAAAGACACTAGAACACCGGCACTTGTCCTTCCTTTAATTCCACAATCAATAGTATATCAGTGCTAATGATACTTGGCTATGGCCGTCACATTCCAGATGAAGGGGACCAAACAGTAACCATATTTCACGCATCCTAGAGCCTTTCCGAACTGTCTATTGCATGCAGTTTTGGTAAACGATCAATGCCAAGGCTAATTGGGAAGGTTACTTTCTCAATCGAATTCTCGGGCCTCAGTTGAACCGAAGTTTTGCTGTTTAGGATTTAAGCTGGTGTCTCCGTCCGCGTCGGGTCCGCTTTAGCCACATATGGATGAAAATGACGCAGCTGGCACCTACCGCCTATACGTCATTGACACTTGGCGAGTTTACGTCAATGACAAGAATACGAATAGACTCCTGGAATTAGCCTTGGACCACACATGGAACGAAAGAATACCACTGCGCCTCCCCCATCCAAAGACGAACATGAGGGCTGGGTGGTAGGCGATAGAAACACACGCAGAAGAATCTGGCTCGCTCTCAGCGAACCCGTTCAACAGGCGGTCTTCCGTCACTTCAAAAGTCCCGCTGCCACTCTATTCAAAGCGCTGAAGAGTGCGTATGAATACTCTGGTGCCTCCGCGGAATTCTACGCGAGACAGAAATATGATAACACCAAAATTAGTAACCATAAATCCATAGCAGACTATCCGACAGTCCTCGTAAACCTCGCTCACCACGTCAACAAGGAGATCACTGGCAACCAGGGGCGCATTGAAGATAGAACGATCATCGTCAGAACCGCCCCGACGACAGGTACAATCTTGACGAACTTCGAAGAGATGTGGAGGCAGATGAACTTCGTACACAAACCGCTGGGGAGAACCTGGGTACAACGTTAGATCCACTTGGATCACTCGCGAAAGCTGCTGGAGATGCGGGAAGACTGGCCACCTCCGCTCAAAGTGCAGCGCTATGCAAGCTGAGACGGACGCATACCTGGAGAAGAAAAATCACGGAGCGCGAACCCGAGAGAGATCAGAACGCAAATGCCACCTGCTTCGCAAACGGGAAACGGGTCAGTCGACGGGTTCTAAATGTTCAGTACGTCCCTGACCTTGCGTACACCCATATTAACAATAATCTCAGCATCCAAGTGCCGATGGTGATAATTATAAGGAACAATAGGCAGAAATTTATCTTCCTGGCTCTCTCTTGATTTTTATCCTTTGCTCGATAGCTCGCCGCCAAGCGGTAAAGGGGAGGATTTTTGGACTTACGTTCCCTCAGACATCTCTCATCTACAAGACTGAGGTGAGGGTCACTGTTTTCATTGACCTCGTCCACACAACGTTCATATTCGTGGGTTACACGTGTCACGGAATTACGTGTGTGGCCAATAATTAGTCTGATCCTCAGAGCTCAATTGCAGGCAGCACTTAGAGCCCAAGTGCAATGGCGAAATACATTTGCAGACATGTAGCGCGCAATACAATATTAATTTGAGATACTTGGACGGGTCGCAACGTGATATGATTGATGCATACGGGGAGAATTATTGCGAAGAATGTCATTCAACATGCGGTAGATATTTTATAGACAGGCTTAAATTAGTATGGTGGTGGCAGTCACTGCGTTCACAGTTAAGTTGTCCCACATACATTCGAACTCAGTGAAACCACGACTGACTGACTGCAGAATAGTGCATACCTTTCGCGAGAGTGTGAAAATGGCTGATGTGGACGTGTTTCACTCAGTCTTTGGGTCCGGCAAATTGCATGTACAAGACCTTGGTGCTAAAGAACGAAAGAGTCGAGCGAGCCAATACTCAGCTCCCGGCAGACGCGACAGTTTGTTTGCTCCGGGCTGGGTATGCTCATGGTCTTGCTGAACCTCGGGATATGTTGACTACCAAGCAGATCGCAACGCGTCTGGTTCTAGAGACGCTTCCCTCGATGGAATGTTTGCACTGTTACAGCTGTCCATGCTCCAGAGGGGCTTCTGAATGATCTCACCCTTCGTAGTCTCCGACAGTTGAGCTACAACACAAGGGGCTGGATATTATTGCTGGATGCGCGTTCGCTGTTATGCAGTTGAGCTGATATCCATACTTTAATACGATATCAATCAACACATGTGGCCATTGAGCAGCGCTTCGGCAACTCGTGAGGAACCACCTGTCTGGTTGCCTCGTTCTTACCTTGACGGGTGCAGGGGTTCGCTCTGTCGAGAGATTCCTTTCGGACCCATTTTTTCACAGGTGCGACACAGACTCGTACTCAGGCGGAGTTGTTCGTGAACACGCGCAGCTTGCCCCCCTCCTTTTTTGCGCGAAAAGGGCAAATTGCGTGTTACTCCACGAGCCGACTCCGACTGGGTACAAGTCTGGGTGCGACAGTTCACTTTGTTGAGATATTCATTTTAATTTGATTACATTTGCCTTGCTCCATATATTAAAAGATTCCATTTCGTTCCTGTAAGAGGATTCCAAAATAGGAGAGTTGAGCGAACCAATACTCAGCCCTTCGGCAGGCATATGGCGGTATGTTTGCTTGGCACTGGGTATGCTCATGGTCTTGCTGACCTTCTGGGTATGCATGTTGATTACCAAGCAGATCGCAACACGTCTGGTTCTAGAGACACTTCCTTCAGTGGAATGTTTGCACTGTTACGGCTGTCCATGCTCCAGAGGGGCTTCCGAATGATCTCACCCTTCGTAGTCTCCGACAGTTGAGCTACAACATAAGGGGCTGGCTATTATTGGTGGATGCGCGTTCGCTGTTATGCAGTTGAGCTGATGTCCATACAATTTAATATGACTATCTATCAACACATTATATGACCATTGAACAGCGCTTCGACAACTCATGGGGACCACCCACCTGTTCTGGTTGCCTCATTCTTGGGAAGTATACTGAAGAGTATGCTGTTCCCGAACTTGGAGCAATGTCAGCCGCACATCGCGTGTCAAAGTTGCTCCGACATCAAAGAAAGCAGCACACCGACAGGGAGGGACCAGGGTAGTTAACGTGTCCTGAGGTCGGGTTGGGCCCGCTTAGGACGCTGCGCGTAATTAGAGGGGAGGACAGTTGGTACAATTTGGAACACGCATCAACAATATATGAACCGTGTTGGCAATGAGTGGCAAACCAGGGCACTTCCTAGGCGCTACAAGTTTGCCTGGGATAGTTTGCGTAGCAACGCCTTGAGGAATTAATGAAGCCATGTCTGACATGTGAGGCCCGTTTGCCAGAATGGAGTCGGGGATTCATTCAAACGAGACCGGGGCCAAGGCTGGTTCATCTGAGATCTGAGTTACAGAATAACAACAAAGCAGATAATGCATGATACAATGACAGGAAATGCATGAAATAGGTTCACATCCATTTGGGAGTCGCTAGGCAGCTTTGCGCTCGAAGACGAACGCGCCTGCAGGCGGAGATTTTGAGCGGAGATCCTTCGATGACCCAGATACTTTTGGGTCTTCGGTTGGCACAGATTCGCCAGGAATCCCAGCTGCGTTGCCCTCAGCTTCGTCTCTCTTGCCATCCGCTTCGATAGCGCTACCAGTCAACATCTCAACATCTTCTGAAGCACTTGTTTCCGGTTTGACCGATGGCTCAGCATCAAGAATGCGTGTAGGCGCGGTTGTGAATGAAGGTGTGCCATCCCCAGGGTTAGATTTTGCGGCGGAAATCTTTGCATCGAGCCATTTATCAAGCGCTGCCTTTTTCTGGGGCTTTCGGTCCAACGTCTCAGATCGGATACTTCTTATATCCTCGTCCGATCGTCTTCTCCAATAGAAGTCTTCCGTGCCACCGACAAAGAAGAGGCGATAAGTCCTAATGCAAATCTTTATCTGGAGGCGAGCGCGAGTAATATATGCAGAAGATGGCAGGAGTCCGTCTTGATCTGAGCTAACTGATCTAAAATATACTTTAGAGGACCGCATTTGGCTGGTGTCCATTAACAACACAAACCGTTTTAGGATAGGAGCTTTAACATCGAATGGGAGCCCTTCGGTCTGATGAGGCTGGAGACAAGGCGCATGAGCAAAAGCTAAGTGACAAGGCACGTTGCGAGTTTACCAAAGTGTAAGACTCAATATAATGTCGCCAGCGCTCGGTTAATGTTGTGGCGTCATCAGTGCTAATGTCATCTTTTCCCAAAAGCTGTATCTGCATGATGTTTGACGGGACGAGCTGTAACGGACCTGGTGTGAGTGTCGGCAGTTCGGATCAGCTGTTGGTCATACCCAACAAATGCGGTATACATTCTCCTCAGCTCCAACTATTGACTCGGCTTCTCGGCGGTAACTGATAAGTTGCTGATTTGAAAACGTCGTGGATGCTCTTTCGTGACGGAGCAGCGATAACAATTCCTGGCTCTTCGAATCAGCGGCTATCGTTTGTACCTGGATGGGATTTAATATCGAGGACGGCAAGTTATGATTGAATCAATCATACTTGTTTAATTATGGCCGCAATAACTTTGTCCACCGTGAAGAGGAGATATGCACGTGTACCGAACATAAATCGTAAGTTATCTTCGAAGGTATTTACGTCCATTTGACTGTCGAAAAGTTGTTCACAGCATTGCAAGAGGAAAGAATAAAAGTGCTTTGCAGGATTCGGTCCCTCAGTAAGAAGGCGTGATTGGCCAGGGCCAACGGTGTCGTGCAGACCTAGCTCGACAGCCGTGGGGTTAGCCAGCCACAAACCGGATGAATCAGAAGCTAAATCCTGTGCAATGCGCTTGCACACATATAATCTTTGATACAATACCTGGAGCGAACAAAATTTCAGGAAGATGAGGCCCATGGGCATCGTAACTCACCTGAATTTGGCGTAATAATACATAGAATGCATTGTTCGCGAAGAAGCTGACTTTTCGAGCAGTGGTCTCCAGCACCACTGGTTTGAAAGCTGATGCATTTTTTGCCTCAACGTCATTGGAGTCGTACTTGACCCACAATTGGTCACTCTCGATGGATAGAGGGGGAACCGGCTCGTTGTGCGTAGCGAAGATCGGAGCAAGGGAATCTTTCATCTCGATATCCACCGCACCAACCTCGGCCGGTGTTGGGGCGGGCGATGCTCGCGACGGAGTTTGGCTGTTAGTTCCTTTGCGCGGATTTCTAGACTGGGTTCCACTCTTGAGGAGTTGTTTCCGAAGATCCGCACCAGACACTGCTCCATGCCCTCTCTTCTGAGAGGCCTTCCCTTTATTGCTGGCCACGCTCACTGCGTCATCTCCTTCCTCCATCACGGCGTCACTAGCAGCATCACTCTCTACTTCATGGCCTCGAACAGATGGGATCGGTGGGACAGGAACAACGACGTTTGCTACTTCTTGGAAACTAGCGTCGAACTCTCCTTTGTTGAGCACGAAGAACAAGGGCACGAAATCTCGAAGGGAAGATTCTATGTCAACCTTATCTGACCGAGAGAACTGAGCGGTACTAGTTCGATCAAGGAAGGAGATGGCGAGTTTTACGATGTCTTGCAGGATAACATGATCGTCAAGCTTAAATGCATAGTGGTCCTTGGGCAGGGTTCGAGCGAAGCTGGGGTCGATGAGCTTCGCTCGTTCTTTAGATTGTTCTTTGCGTTTAGCCTCGATATCCTGAACCAACTGCTTCGCGGCGACCGTCTTTTTGTCGTTGACTTTGAAGTTTACACCTTGGTGATCAAGACTCTTGTAATAATTCCTTGCGTCCATCTCACGCCAGACCTTGTTCCATTCACGCTGTGCTCGCTTCCATTCTTCATCTTTCTGCTTGAGGCGATTGAGAACAACAGGAACGGCGATGCTTGGACTATCGTGTAGAGCCTGGGTGATCTCAAGGCCATGGTCACGACCATATACCTTCTTGATAACACGCTGGTAAATGCTCTTCCCTTGTCCACCTAGACCGGGTTTGAGTTTGAAATGCGTTCGTTCGTCGGCATCCATCAGATTGATTCGTGCCATGATGGGCTCAAGGATTTGGATCGTACGAACGATTGCTTCAATGTGGAAGTCGTATTCGTGACGTTCCTCCTCGCTTTTGTGCAGGGCTTCTTCGTAGATGTTCTTCTTATTGGTAGTGAACCCGGTGTCCTCAGATGCCCAAGTAGGATGAGAGACCCAATCGTCATTCAGCACCTCCCAGCACATCACGTCACGACCCGAACACGCCAACTTGGCTTCCTGAAATTCGCAGGGAATGTTAGCATGTGGTGCAAAAATTGCATTATGGGAAACATGCCGCACCGTACGAGGGAGCTTACGATAACTAGGACCATATTTCCTGCACTTGTTCAGATCAACGCGCGGGCGTTCCAGCGCAGACACGACGCCGCTCACGCCCTTCAGTCCACCCTCCACCTCAACAGCATGACGGTCATCAATGCCTAATAGGTCCTTAAATTGTTGGAATAAATCTCCGTCACCCAAAAACTGTCGAACTCGATCAATGAGTGTCCAAACGTCGATAATCTCCTGGGAAAACAGGTTCAGGAGCTTGATGAAATCTTGATAGGCGGGTTTGTCATCGATATACTTCTTCACGTTCTCAAAGAACTCCCTTTCGTCAACGGCTGGCGGTACGTGGAAGCCATTGATTTGTGTCTGGTGGGAATAATTTGTGCCACTCCCATTGACACCGCTGGGGCCGGGAGAGCCACCAGGACCATATGGACCATCGCCATCGGCTTTATGGGCATGTTTTGTACGCTAAAAGATGCGGACAGTGAGTAATCCGGAACAAAGGGGCGAATAAAATGAACCCACTTTCACTTGGGAACCTTTAGGGGGAATCACTTCCTTTTCAGCCACTCGGCGCTTTCGTTTAGCGGGGGCACCTGTTCTATCCATGTTCCCAACCCCTCCACTCCCAGCCTTCCTCTTGTCGCGTAACTCACCCTCGTCAATCTCGCGTGCGGATGAGAGCACGCTAAAAAGGCCACCCCCAGACGAAGAAGCGCCTGACGGGTCCGGAAGGAATTGTTTGAACTCTTCAATAAGGTCTGGAGCATTCCTGAACAACTGAGTGACCTGTTGGTAAACCTGACACAGAGTTGAGTGGCAATTGGATCGCAAAGACTGAGAAATTCCACACACCTCCTGATATGGACGCTGTTCTTTCTGGTACTTCTGGAGTATCTCCAAGAATTGTTTGTACGTTTCTGTTTCCTGGGCGAAACGGTTCTTGATTTTGTTTACAAATTGGATGGCGTGGTTGAATTCTGGCTGGACAGGCGGGATGCCGCCTGGTGCGCTTTGTGAGTTGGGACCTGTAAATGAAGACGATCCATTCACGTCCTGTACAAAACTTGTGGAAGCCCAAGGAATATTGGATATGTTCGTTGGATTCTTCTCCGCGCCGCTGGCAACGCGAGAAAGATTGCTGATGCCAGAACCAGCGGTGGTCGTTGTGGTGCCAGTAGGTGTAGTGACAATGACGTTGGTGTCTTGCCCATCCTGGGAACACTCGATGCGATAACCAGCGGGGAGAAATGTATTGAAGCCTTGAATCAGAGACGGATGACCGGTGAAAAGGGTCGAGACTCGATCGATGACGCCTGGAGTGTCGATCCTGTATAGCGTTCTAAGTAAATTCACGCCGTAGAATCGACCGGGAAAACGAATCTCACGATTGACTTTTGAAATCCTTCATGATATCGAGAAACTGATTATAGACGTCGGGTTGGTCACTGAACTTAACCTTCACCAGCTCCAAATACGAGAGCGCATCTTTGACATTGAGAGGACGCGCCCCAGGAGAGACAGGTGTCGTAGAGGGTGCGTTTGCAGATATTCCGGGGGTCAGCATTCCCGATTCTGGGAACGAACCCATCGCTGCTGGGGTCCCAGGCATGGAACCTAGGCTCATACTGAGCATAGAAGCGGGTCGAACACCGAAAGGCGATGCAACAGGAAGTGGAGGGAGGATTGTGGGCCCAGGCAGCGAGGGGGTATGGATGACAGGAGGAGACAGAGCGGCTTGTGGACCAGTTTGGGTGTTTGCTTGTGAAGGAACCGCTGTCGCTTCCATGGAAGGAGACTCACTCATCCGTAATCCTGACTGCCGCAAAGCCAACTGTTCCGTGAGAGAAGATGGTGGCGGTAGATGCTCAACGCCAGGCTGGTCCTCTGCCATCATCCAGGCAGAAGCGCTTGCGGTACCGGCAATCTCCACAATTCAATCTCACACAACCTTGGCCGTGAGAATTACGCGAGTCTGAAATAAGCGCCATTTAAGCTCCTTTCCTCATAGGGTCAGCGCTCCTCATAGCGTCGATTTTTTAAAAGCGAAACTGCTTGCTGTGCCCCGCACCAATGTTTCATTCACCCAAGATGGGTTCTGTCATCCAAAAGGCTCTGTTTGGGCACGGAGAGGCATGCTTAGGTCGTTTATCAGATAGTGAGAATCCGACAGGACCTTGCTCAATTGTGCAGCTAATGATTAGGATGGAAGTCATGAGGAGTATTTTGATTGTGGTCATTTGTTTGCAAGCTCAGCTCGTTCAATAAATTGGGTCGATCAGAATGTACCCTCTCATTCACATCGATACCCCACGAACGATAGCACAGCTTTGTTCACGAACAACAACCACGATTAAGCATTCGGTTCCTTATCCGCGATGTGCTGATACCAGAGGTAATTGAAACCCCCGTCTCCGTATTATGCGTATTAGGGCCACAGGGATCCGCGGATCGGATATCACGTTCTGGAAGTGTGGGTGTGTGGGTCCGATCATCGTAAAGGTGTCTCTAGGTCTAGGCCATGAAAGCTCAGAGGGAGTTGTTGAGGTCGTGCAACATGTCACGAAGCTGATCGAATTGCAATTGAGTAATTCCACTCAGTTCGAACCGTACAGAATGTCATGATACGAAGAACAGGGCCACAATATTCTGTGGCACATGCAATCAATGTCTCGGTGGTCAGCATAATTTGTGCGGGACAACTCCTTCAACAACTGCTTCCACTGGAGCGCCTGGGACACCAAGTACCTTGCGTCGCCACATCCCGCACAATGCAGCATGGCTTCGTCAACGCCCGACTTCAATATGGGTGCTCTCCTGGAATCATTATCTGTTGCCTTGGCGGGTATCAGACGCGCAGACCTTAGGCTAGGTCAACCGGGTCTTATTGCTGGTACAGGCGCAGTAGGCCTCCCTGCTGTTGCATTAGCCAATGCAGCGGGCCTATTGTTATCACGGACATAAACGAGGAAAGACTCAAAGTAGCAGCGAAAATCGATGCAACTCACACCATCAACTCCACTGGGAAAAATCCAGAACAAATTGCGTTTGGAATTGTGCAAGCCAAGACCGACCAGAGGTTGGAATCGAATGCTCAGGTGTCTAATATACAATCTACCGTGCTAGTACGTTGTATATACGTACAATGCATTCGGTGGATTCATTGACGCACATTTATGTCAGGCATTAGATTTTGGAGTTTTGCTTCAAATTAGAGTGTCTGACGTCTCCTATCCTTTTGGAGCGATCGTGGACCGTGAGGTGTGCAGGATTCACATCATTAACGGGGGAAGTCATCTCAAAACTCGTCACTTGACAGATCGATCTCCGATGTCACGAGTCAACCTGGCCTGCCGCAATCGGACGAGTGTCATGTGGGGGATATAGAAAGGCTCATGATAACCCATCAGTTTAAACTCGAGAACAGCTTGGATGCGTTCAGCATCGTAACCGCAAATGTGGTGAAGGGAATCATTAGTGTCGATTGAATACGGGGTATCGGAGCCGACCTGTGGGCTACATGAGAAGTATTGGTCTAGTCCATGCAAGGAAATGGGATGTAGTACAAAACCAGCGTGGTGAAAATTTGTTGTAGGGATAAATCCATCGTTGTAGATCATGCAGCGTGCATTTTTCATGAATTCGGGGGAAAATGAGCTAGACTGGTGACTCGTTTGGGGGTCCATCGTTGACGGGCGAAGACTTAGGGACTCTACAATGATGAGGGCGCATCGTAACCAAGATGATACAGACTCACCCTTCGATGTACTCTCCTATGGTCATTTCCTTATAACCATATCCACGGAGGTGTAAACAATAATGAACGACCTCGTTGACGCTCCCAATGACAATGGTTATCGCGACAAATTGCCCAAAACTCCACACATTTTCGCCGGGTCCCACATCGTTGCTGGCGATGGTACGTTCGAGCATAACGATACCATATACAGTGGCGAGTGTGCGTGTAAAAATGCCATATTTAGGTTCACGGGAAAGAATGTGCTCGATGTGCGTCATGTCTTCGGCAGCCGCCGTTGCCATCGATGGCGGTCGCAGGCCCAATGATGAGCTCCGGACAACATGCAGTGGGATCGGGGTGGGATCATGCGAATCACCAGGGACTTGAGTAATTCGTGGGGGTGGTGTGTATTGCTGCAATGTGTTTACCCGAGGCGCCCTTTGGCTATGCTTTCTCCCGGGAGAAAACGTGATGACTGGAATCGCCGCTATACGCAGCAGCAGTATCATTCCAAGGCCTGCAAATGTGACTGCCAACCACCTTAACCACGGAACAGTAGCTCGAACCCCCCGGAAAAACACCACATAGACAGTGCTGCTGTTGCACTCCGGCCGAGATCCGAATGTAGGAGCCTTCACCCAAATGTACGTCACCCAGGCTAAATAGGTCGCATAAACAGCCCATGTCTGGAACGTGCACTGCATTAATAGCAGACATTTGACATCTAGAGAAAAACGCACTGAAATCCAGAATACTACCAATCGGGCAGGGGTAGCGCGGTAAGAGCCAGCGGGATACGTAGCTAATCCAAGAAAACCAAGCATATGGATGATAATAATGGCGTGGTACAGATCCAAGCTGTTTGATCCAGTTTGTACCACTGCGGTAAGCTTAGGAAGGGTTTATCAGGCGAGGGTGGCATTGCAGATGAACAAAACCTACTAGCAACGCTACTCCATTCAGACCGGCGCCTTGAGTTAACGACTTGCGCAACTCCTCGGTTTCCGGGATTCGTGGTATAAGGGCAATGATCGTGCTGGTAATATAGACAGAGAGTCGTATTCCGATTCCCGACACATCAGGGTTCGGGTTGATGCTACACATTCTCGGGGTGGTGGATACAAAGACTGGTGAACGGGCACGTATAGGCGCATTAGAATGCCAAATTTGGAAGGGATCTGCCTGAATACATTGCGCTCGCTGACAGCGTCTCGGTGGAAGGACAAAGGCGGATGGAATTTGCACAGCACAGCTGCATTAGCATCTCATCGCGTATAGAACTTACTGCACATGATACCTGATCATTGCACTGCCTTGGCACATTGCAGTTGCAAGCTTCGCTCAATGGGCGAATGGCGGAATTCGCCGGTTCAATGGCGTGCGGCCACTGCCTGCTGCAGCTGGCTTAAGATGACGACTCTGGAGCCTGTTCTTGCTTGTATGCCCTATACTCTAGCAATAGATTGCGCAGCTTCATGGGCAGATCAATCTATCGCCAGTTTCCCAATAGCCTCGACCTACCCATTCTTTGAGTCACTATCAGAATGCGCGCCAACGGACTTCGTGTTACGCGTGTATTATGAGACACTATGGCTCCCAGAGGAGATCCATTCGATATCGAGGCTTGTACCTGCTCTACGACGCGTAGAGACGCGTGGCCCCACGACCTCTGATGATGTAACCGCGGAGCACCCCTTGCGTACCATTCTGTCACCTCTATTGCTTTCTGCACAAGACATTGCAACAAAGTACCGCGTAGAAGTTCCCAAACTACTAAAATCCTCATGGGAAGAGGAAATTGGGGTAGAGGAATCCCTTATTTGTTTTGCGATCACACACGCACGACGGCGGGAAGGGGAAGACGAAGGTGCATGGGTAAAACGATGGCTCCATCGTATCGAACGGCGCGAGTAAGCGAAACAGGGAGTGTGTTCGTTTTCGTTTGCAAATGTGACCTCCTTCCCAATAGAACTCTAATCCAGGTCTTGTTGCACTTCTTGGTCCTCTCTTTACCATCACCTCCGCCATCTGCAGCTGAACGTAAGAGGAAAAGAAAACACAAGAGGAATCTCACGAAAGGACACAGATCTGACGCCCCTATGGAGGATGTTCTTGATATCCTCACTGATCGCCTGAGCATTTGGCGCGAAACAGAATTTGTCACAACTCCCAGGCAACCAATTGGGGACAGCTTTCAAGGTGACATCAAAGATATGGGCCAAGACTGGCTCCAAGAGTTTTGCGAAGGTATTGTTCGGCCCGAGTAAGTTTATTTCTGCACATGTCCGGAGGATGTGACCTGAACAAGCCATACCTCCAAGGTTTTCGGGAGTATTATCATCTCTTTATGAATCTTTCCGGCGGAAGTGTTTCCCGACGGAAGATGTGCCCCGATCACTCTCCCGTTCTCCCTCGCCAGCCCTCTCTTCGTCATCATATGCCAATGCTTTGCAGGACGGGTTGCAAGTTGAAGTCGAGGATGCGCGTGTTGGAAAAGAGGCAGCATGCCCAAGGAGCCGCAGTCGTAGCCATTCTGTGATTGCGGAATCGGTGATTGACGTGAAACCACGCAATCTCGTTATCCATCGACCAGACACAAGTAAACAGATAAAAAAGGAAGTATCCATGCGTCGAAGTGCATCCGTGCAGCTGCAGCCCCACGTTCATCGAGAGGGGGTAATGCTGAACAACCTTCATCACACCGCAAAAGATGCACGACAATATCGCCAGTCATCGGACAGGGCATCATCTCACTCCTTGATTGGGAACCACAAAGGGAATGTCTCCCGTGAGGGCTCCGGTCCTGAATATGGTGAGCAGTATCTCAACCTGAATGGATTATCCTAGCCATCTCATGAATAACATCTTACGGCAGTACACACTGATAACGCAGTCGCCGGCAATCGCCCTCTTGGCAACCATCCTACCCGTGTAGTCCTTGTACCACAAACCCCTGTTAGTGGGCGTCGTTCGCGCGACACACAATCTTTGCCCTCCAATCCTGTTCAAGCACGAGAACTAGTGTCGGGCTCATCATATGTATTCCAGAGCGTTCGGGGTATGTCAAGGGCGCCTTCTCTGGGAGCGAGCGGTCAGCTTGACGTTTCGTCCGACCCATTGCTCGCCCTAGACTCGCCAGACCTTCTCGATTGCTTCCGCTCGCGGACCCCACCTCTCAGCATGCATGAGGAAGACATGAGGCGGGAGCGTGTTCCAATACTCGAGAATCCAGTCGGTGAGCAATGATAACATTTAACCGACGTAAGAGGAATGATCCGTGAGTAGTTCTTCCGCGTCTGAGATAAGTGGAGCAACTGAAAGCGTGAAATAGCCCACAAAGAGAGTTGTATTTGTTATATCAGGCCCTGCCAGAAGGGTGAAGCCGACCAAAGACGGGAACATTCTAAATCATATGATTATCGCCCCGGTCCAACAAGCCCAAACTGCGAGACGGCCAGAACTCCAGTGCATCAACCGTGAGTGCCTCCGCCCTGCACATTGGGATCGGATCGCTAGATCTTGAGCTTAGTTGGGCCAAAAGATCACTCCATGTTACATATGATGTACATCCTGGCGCGGACTTCACGAAACTAGTTGACAATGAATCAAAATCTTGAGGTGTTTATGCGTTCAGATGCTGGAATTCTGCATTCGTCACCCATCAGCCTCAGTGATTTTCTTTGTTCCCTCGGGGATTAGGGAAGTGCGGGTGTGCAACTTGCCTCCTTTCGCCGCTTAGTTAGGCCATTACCTACCAACCGGAAGCTTCTTTCCCATTCGTTAATGGATAAGTGCCTTTGGGCGCGTGCATCTCGGGAAAAAGGGGGAACGTTGAATGGACGTCTCCAACCTCGGTGCGCAGAACAAAGGGGAGTATCAACAAGGCAATCCAGACACCTATGCCAGGGGGAACAGAGCGAAAAGGCCTCTCAAGTCTGGAAAACCACGGTCAGTACAAGGAACCAAGTATAAGATTTATTCTACCAGTTGTGCAAGTTGAGCGGCTATTAGGTTTTCTAACTTGGGCCCGATGAGCGAGAGGATCCGATCAATGAAATGGTAATAGTGGTCATGAGCCGCCTGTACTTTCACAGACATTATATTACCTACCGCGTGCTACTGGATTGCTCAAATGCCCAGTATCAGAAGACACTGATGGATTGCTCTCGAGTAAAAGCCAGCTACAGGAGCCACGTTTCACCAATAACCAGTCCATCAGTATTCAGTTCATGCATCTTCAACGAGCCATTAAAAACATACATAAAAACGTAGTATCCAGCCAGATTGTTTAATTCTAGCAGTACAAAAGTTTCAAGTCCCTTCCGTGATGTACTGTTCGTAGCTAGAAGATGTCTCCTCAATGCGCCGCAGTGTGGAAGGGAAACGGTCCAGAGAAATTGACTGAGAGTCTAGCCAGTTCCGCAGAGTGAGTTATGCCTTAAATGTCCCTTCGATTGGGGTGGGTCCTGAGTAAGACGTTGTTCCACCACCCGATCGTGTTCCCCACAAGTCATTGGGATCACTTTCACTTTCTATCGAAACTTTATCCATACAGGTTAGGGGCGCCAAAGAGTGAAACGCGGATCATGGGCTCGCGATCGTGATTCGTTCTCCAGATGCTGCACGAACTTTAGGCACGATCAAGAAGACATCATCATCTCAAAAGTACAAAAACGCGGGACAAAGAGGATTAGACGCTTTATAGAGAACTGAGTGAAACATACATAAGAGTGAGTGCGAGACAACATAAGATCTGCCATCAAGTTGGTGCCGCAATGTAGTCACATCAAAGTGATGAGAAGAATTCTTATCGTACGCGGTCAAACGGCACTGCACGACACGACGCCGAGTCAGGGGGATGAAGGTGCCTATCAGAGTACAGTTCTGGAATTCTGATCGAATTTGTGACTGAAATTACGCGACTGAAATATAACTGCTGGGACCCGAAGTGTGATATATGCAACATCAAATTTTCCACTCAGTCCGTTATCAGTCACGGCTTCATGAGACATCCGTGGAACCGTGGCGCTTATCTTGCCGATTTTCTGAGAGTTTGAGAAAAACCAAATCTTTGAACGACTTTGCAGGGGGTTTCATGCATAGAAAACCAAGTCAGTTGTGCACTTTCCCAGAATTTGGGTGCAGACAACTGTATACGAACTGATTTAGAATTAATGACCTGTGAGAAGACTCACAGGGGGGTTCTCATTGGTTACACTGCCTGCAAAACCGTGTCATCAAGACAACTATTGAAAGCACAACAAAATACAAGGAGGAAGCTGCTGAAACAATGTCGACTCATGCATCAAAACCGCACGGGATCGGTACAGCTCTGAATAGGAGGGGTTGACGCGTGCTATAGGAAATACTCTAATATGAGCATTAGTCGGGAACGCCCAGTCTTTTTTGGGGGAGCGCGCACAATGAACGCTAGAAGGCCAACTGCGGAAGGAAATCGCTAGCTCCGAGCCTATGAACTGAGATTCTATGGGAGATTTTTTCAAGCATGATCAAAAGCAAGTCCCACGGGAACGGGCTACCGGACGATTATCAGGAAGCCATGAAAACGACGATTACGGTCAGTCATGGGTGTCGCAAGCCAGTGAAGCTTATGCCATTAGGTTGGCCTTATCTGGTTGGGGGCCGTGCGTTTTTTAGTGTTTTTCTGCTGTTAGCCGAGCGGTCCCGCGAATCATCATCATCGCTTGAGTCGCCAGCCGCTCGCCTCCGGTCGCCCTCGCGTAGGTTCACCCGGACGCCCCACCTCGAAAGATGCTTCGTGAGAGGTGTGGATGGCTGAAGACCCGGAAAACTGGTGAGATTGGTAAGCTGGATTAAGCCACCCTGATGTAAAATAGTCAATACGAGGACTAACTCTTTTGTTGAATGCACAACGAATCCTCCGCTATACAATTCTGCTGCAATGGGAACGTCGCTGGATCCCGCAGTTCGACTACTAAGGATATCAATACATAATGCGGTGTGACAAGCACCTGGGGTCTCAGGACACACTTACCTAAACAAGTCAAAGAAGCGATATCTCAGGCAGAAGTACCCCTCTTGTCTTACACTAACATCGGAGAAAACGAAGAAAATGACGGGTTCACCTCTCCAATCCATATGCACTGCATGCACGAACGATGAACCAAACACTGAGCCAGTAGCTGGTATTGGGGATGAGGGCGTGGCAGGAGTGGTGGGTATTCCAAGATGGGGCTCTGAATGACGTGAGGATGGTCGAGGGCTTAATGCAGATGGACCAAGGAAACCCAAGTCCACGGAAACTGGGGGTGGAGGGAACGAAGGTGCGGGCTGACCTTCAGTAGGAGGGGGGACAGGAAATAAGTCTATGTGTGCAATTAAACCCGATACATCGATATCGCTGGATGATATAGTGAGCGCTGCGATATCGAACGGAATTGGAGTGTATGTGTCCGCGTACTCAGCTGGCAACTCAGCTTCCTGCTCAGACGGCAATCCTGGATTTAGCAGCTCAAACATTCTAAGGCGAATTACAGGAGGCGGGTCGAGGGGGCGTCTGTCACGTTTCGCAAATCTTTGGAAAGAGGAATAAGCACCGAATTGGGATGGAGAACATGAGGACGACAGACTTTCTCCCCATATCCGGTTTCTGGAACTCGTGCAGCTCTGCTCTACGGGACACCATCAGCGTTAAAGTCCCGATAGATCAATGCGTGGGCGCGTACCTGATAACGCGACCCGCGAGAGGCCCGCAATCATAACGGACGAACCTTCCTACACAAGTTTCGTCCTGCATGCGCGGGGAGGGGGGCACGAGTCGCATCGCGAACGACATGAACTATGTAAAGAGTGGGAGGAAATTTGATGATATAGGTTATATGTATATAAAGAAACTATTTCGATCCACCAAAAGTTATGGGAGGGGTGGTGGAGGCCGTTGCATTGACGCGGCCAAAAGTAGAATGCAATAAGAGCGGAGAGGACGGTCCTGACGCTGGAGAAATCGTGCCTTGTGTTGGTAGGAAGTAGGAATTAGCTCGGCAAGATTGGTGTCATAAATTGGCTTGATGCCATATCATTTTCCCAAGTCCAAGTACAAAGCTACGGTGTGTTATTTGTACACACAAGCAAATGCCTCACGGACTGATCGGCGAAAAGATTCCGCCATGGTTGTTCCTATTATGGCAGTCTCATCGCTGCCCACTCCTGCAGACTTCCTCAGCACGTTTCGCAGCTGCAACGCTCCACTGTGTCACATACTAGTGCGCACCTAGAATAAACCTGTGTTCAGCATTAATGGTTCGCTTCTCATCCTAACTTTGCCATCTTTCTTTGGCTCAGCCCATGGACGGAGGCTGCCATGCCGTCAAACCGTTTCTTGTATGTCGCATGGGCTGATGAAACAACGGTTCGGATCTTTTGCCGCGCATGGCCATCAAAATGTCTTCAATGCAATGAGGTAGTACAACCAAAATAGTGGAAAGTACCGCTGTGAGGGTGTGTCCAAGTCGATGCTGATCTGAATAGATCCCGGTGCGCGGAATAGCCCGAAACGTGCAAGATCTGTACCTGAATTTGGTAATACGCGCGCCTTCATGAACTGGGCAGTGTAGGATACCTGATAGTATTGACCCCAGACCAAAAGAAAGGCGGGCCTACACCGTATGCATGTGACTAATAGAGCAATGGTCCCATCAATGATTCGGTGATTCCTCTCAGGGCCGGGGCATGGAGTTCTGATGACGGCCGCCATCGAACATTGACGATCCTACCATTCCAGTCCATAACGCCGACACTAATGCTTGCAGGAGCGTGTGGTCGCTACAACCAGCGGCAGAACTTTTGCCCTCACTTATCGGGAACTCCCTGTATCACGCTGATATCCGCCATCCTAGTAATTTTCAGGATCAAAATAACCGGCGCATATCATATCAACGTTTACCTTATCTCAACAATTTATAACGCACGTTCTCGCTTGTGTCTGGCTCGCGGTGGTCAATCCCGCCACTCTATCTTCATACATGCTCATAAGGGCTTATATCATTATGCCCCATCAATCAAGAACACATCTATATGATCCCCCAAGCCTAGGGTGAACATAGATGATACTTGTCACTGAAAACCAATGCCTCAGTTGCAAAGTGATCGATAGCTATTGAACTTGAACCCTGTGCCGAATATGATTAATATGATGCACGACCGATCAATGGAAGAATAACCAAGGCGGGGCAAACGACTACATGGGCCTCGACTCAACAACAGCCCATATTCTGAACTCGGCGACATGGCTGTCTTAGCCCAAAAGCTCCCCAAACGCTGCCACTTCAGGACCTTGAGATTCCCGCATACCAATTTCCCAGTCTGCAGATACGGTGAGTACTGATATCATAAAGAAGGCTGCCCTTGTTCCAATACTCACAGCTGTAAATGATCGTAACTGCCATCAAAATTCCAGTTCCGCTTCCGATGGCACCCATGAGGTCCGCTGCGACGCTGAGAAGACCAAGAATCGCCCCTCCAGAGAAAGCAGCAGTAGGAATGATATGCTTCAGTTCCTTGTACACGCTTCCTTCACGATGACCCGCCATGACCTGATCAATGAGAATCTCAGTTCGTATCAATTGGTGATAATGATGCCCGAGGAAGGGCGGGAGGAGCCAAACTGTGGGTAAAGACGACGCATACCATTTGTTGCTCCTTCAGTTGCTTAGCAACATCGCGGGGTCCGGAACCAGATACTTCAATCCAAGTCTTGGAGAACATGGCGCATGCCAAAACCATGAATACAATGTATAAAGTAGAGTGAATAGGGTCGACGATAAATTCTTTGAGAGAATGAGGTGGCGACAAATAGTACGCAATACCAGACTTGGCAGCTAGTTGAGCGGATTCCTCGATTGGCTGCCGATGCACGTTAGGGCGATAGTTCGGCTACATGTGGTGTGCGTTGCTTACCTCCCAAACGCCGAGGAGTCGGACGAAGATATTATCGGGGAAACGATTATACAACATTTGACTAACGATGAAAATATTGCTCGTCAGAGCGCTCTGAAGCATAATGGGCATATTGCTGGTGTAGAAGAGTTTGATCGGATATGCCCCGCGCTGCCCACGGAATCGGTTACTCTTGACGGGGATCTCCACACGGAAACCTTGGAGATAAATAACCAGAGCAAACACAATAACAGTGGCAATCAAGTTGGAAATGTTGGGGAGCCTATCCCTCCAGAATGCCTCCTTAAGCGCACGAGATTTGTCATTCCAACTGAACAAAAGATGGAAAAGAGCGATAATCGCGCCTTCGAACTCTGGACCACGGCCGGTGTTCACGGTGGTGGGACTGAAAGCTTTCCAAATTATTGATTCGCAAATATTGGTGGCAATGAAAAGCGAGATGCCAGAACCAAGGCCATAGCCTTTCTGCAGAAGCTCGTCAAGGAGAATGACGAGGAGAGCAGCAAAAACCAGCTGCAAGATTAAGAGGAGGCAAACGCCGGCACCAAGCTCGCGTGGCTGGCCGTACAATCCTGTAAGGACATAGACGGTAGCTTGTCCGAGAGAAATCACAAGTGCAAACACTTTAAATGTGCAAGAAGTGAAAGGGTGAGCATATGAGGTCGCCGCGCTCCAGGACCAATAAGTTGCCCTCACATTTTTGGGCAGCACCGAAGAGTGCGCGATCCTCTTTCAAGCTGAAATCGACGTCGATGAGACTTGCTCCAGCAAGAAGTTGCATAATCATTCCAGAAGTAATGATAGGACTGATGCCAAGCTCCATGAGAGTGCCTCGGTTCGAAGCAAGGATAACACGCATCCAGTATAGGGGATCAGACGAATCGGATGACATGATGCCGTATAGTGGGACTTGACTGCACACCAAGAAGATGAGGAGAGTGACAGCGGTCCATGATATTTTTTGGGTGAACGGGACCTTCACATCTCGAGTTAAGCAACTAGGTAGACACACTTCCTGACATC
This sequence comes from Cantharellus anzutake, assembly GCF_015039405.1. Taxonomy (NCBI): domain Eukaryota; kingdom Fungi; phylum Basidiomycota; class Agaricomycetes; order Cantharellales; family Hydnaceae; genus Cantharellus; species Cantharellus anzutake. The sequence continues at coordinate 464,268 of NW_024066961.1, forward strand.
CGAACACTCACTTTACGTTCGGGAGAAGAAACTTCGGGGAGGAATGGAAGGAAAGGCCGAACCAAATTCAAGAACCTGACTGAAATTCTGTCAATGTCACAATTCACAGCGTGTTGGTGGCAGCAGGTTGAATTCAGGTAGAAGACGAGCTCATTTCACAGTACTGTCTCGAAATTGCAGAAAAGGGATGAAAACTCACAGCCGCTCATGGTCAACGAAGGAGTGTGTCAAGAATGTGGCTCAAATTTACTTGCCACGTACGTTCCAGGTCCGGAAGCAAACATTGAATTCAAAATTGTGCAAATTATAGACATTGCGCAGACACCAGCAATAGAGTTACAACTTACTCCTGGGAGACTTTTTAATGTAGGCGAGGCCGTTACTGAGGCAAGGCTTCCCTGTAGTTAGATTGGTGGTTGTGAAGACATACTCCGTTGTTTCATCTGGTCCTGAACCTAATTCCCACACCTTGGTCTCCAACGTGTCTGCATCGTAATTCTATGCATAAGAGGCAGAGAACGGGAGAACGGGATCACACTTACCACCTGGCTTGACGGGGCTACTGAAGCGGACAAAGAGTGCCCTCAAAGCACGTGGGTTTCCATCTACCAGGCTTGCGATGAGGCCCCGAGCCACAATTCCATAAGATGCCAAGCCATGCAGGATGATTCCCATGAATCCTCCACGCGCGCCAATGGCAGGGTCTTCAGGAGTTGTATTCGTTGAGCTGCATATCATACGACGACCCTCTTTTGAAGGACATACCAATGTGTAAAGGATTATAGTCCCCACTCAGTCGATACAAAATTGCCTGATTGTCCGCGATATAATCCCGGAATGTCGCTGATGGATGTACCCCCTTCGGGACAGACCTGGATGGCGTCGGTGTTGGGGCAATATTTTTGTCAAATTTGACGCCATTAGCTTTGGCTCCAAGGTTAAAAGTGGATGACTACAACCCGTCACGCTGGCGAATCGCGTCTAATGAGAAAGGAGTTACTCACCAACAAGCGGGTGTACGGAGTTCCATTACCGTCAACCAGAACGAGTTCATTGTCCACGACAATGCCAGACTCTGCGTAGTGAGGCTGTTAGGAGACAAAAGGAAACAGTGGTAGCATTCTCCGCGTACTGTTCTCATGGACACCAACAATTCGCTTCTTGATTTTCCATCCTTGTCCGGACTTCACGGGGATATCTCTCAGAACTTCGACATATTGACTTCCGTGAACCTAAGTGATGTTGCGTCCAAATTATTTCTACCAAACGCAAGGATCTCCAACATACGATACGACTGTAGGGCATAGTCAGCTGAGGAGTTGAACAATGAGGAGTCAATTACCTGGGATCAAATTTCGGCAAACCAGGGATACCCTTGTCCTCTTTGAGGGTATTTGCATTGAAATCGATGACATCTGCGCTGTCCCCTGTAATTGAACGAAGCCGGCTAAGTAGTAAGTTTCACTCAACCCGCTGCACTAGGTCCAACAAAGCACACCTTTGAAGTTTAGAACTACGGGAAAAGTAGGGAATGGCGCAAAGTCCTTATCTAGAAGATGATATCTTGAGAAACTCAGCCTTGACTCTCAAGCAGATGAGGCTTGCCGAGTTCTAGCGGCACCGTTGATCAGCGGAGGTAGTGCAAAGATGTCTAAAGCATCAAAGCGTACCGTAAGTGATATTGCGGTCGAATCTGGTAGCGCCAATGCCTAGAGCGTATAAGAGCAAGTCACGAGTAGTCCAAGCAACCTGGTTTGCGGAGCAAGCTCAGTTTTGAAGTATGAGGAGCGAGAAACTAGGCTTATACGTTGACGCTTGGCAATTCTGCCCCAACCGCTTGAGAAAGGTCGTACTTATCAGACATGCCTAAAAATTTGGTGTTCTAAAGACACTGGTCCGGGCAGTAGTCGAAGAACAAAAAGTTGGGGGAGTTGAGAAAGCCGGCAAACGGCTCCCACGAAGCCCGAAAACTCGTGCAACCCGGCACCAATTTTGGGCCGGGAACATGTGCAAGGGATGCGAAAGAAGGACCCCTAAACTGCGGATACTGAAGGAGACGTTACCTAGGGAGACGTACCAGCTGGGATTATCGTTTGAATTCCGCTTGTAGGGATTGAACAAGCCTGAGGAGGGAACGGAAGTCACCGCATGTCACACGCCAAGGTGGGCGCTTGTGTTTGAAATGAGATCTTAGCGACCGGGTGTAACCGACCAACCCAATCTCAGGCCCTGAACAGTGAAAGGAGATACACATGCTGCCTCGCGTCTCATTGCGTGCCATAGGACCGTTTCTGCAATGTAGACGGAACATATTTACCAGTTTACCCGCCACAGCCTCCAATCGAGCATCTAAATTTGATCAACCCTCATTCCTGGATGCTCTGTCTGAAAATGCTTCACAGTTTAAAACGTACAAGCCGGTCACTCCGGGATTGCGACACCTCCGCCGGCCTATATCAGAGCATCTATACACAGGGCCTCCGATAGGCCTTTTGACGATAGCAAAGAGGAAGAAAGGTGGACGAAATAATCAAGGCCGTATTACTGTGCGACACCGAGGAGGTGGCCACAAGCGCCGCATACGAATTATAGATTTTACGAGAGTGGAGCCGGGGGTTCAAGATGTTATTCGCATAGAATTTGATCCAGGACGAAGTGCGCATATCGCTCTCATTAAACATCGAGATCCCAATGCAGAGCAACCATACAGTTACATTCTCGCCTGTGAAGGTTTGAGGGCAGGAGATACAGTAACGAGTTATCGTGAGGGAATCCCCGACGGCCTCATACAGGGATTCATGGATCCTCTGTGGGTTGGACGCAGAGAGCGACCGCTACCTAATATTTCCAAGCTCGGCTTGGAGTGCAGACGGCATGTACAGGGTAGATTGACACGCACCACGGCTTCTGTACCCTCACAGCTACCTGCTGTGGAATCAAAATCGGCCTCAAAACTTCCCCAAGAAGCTGAAGGTTCACACTCCAGCGTCCAATCTGATGCAACTCAATCCCTGTCATTGGGCGTACTACGTGCTACAACTATCAGACCTGGAAACGTCCTTCCTCTCCGCCTCATCCCTACTGGGACCCTCATTCACTGCATCTCATTACGACCAGATGGGGAAGGCATACTCGTTCGTTCTGCGGGTTCGTTTGGCACAGTGGTTGCACACGAAGACTACGTGTCAGGAAAGGCATCGTATACTCAAGTCCAGCTGCAGAGCGGGGAAATTCGCAAAGTCCCACACGAATGCTGCGCGACTGTTGGAAGAGTTAGCAATCCCAATTGGAAGGATAGAAGCTTGGGGAAGGCGGGGCGAGCGAGGAACCTCGGATGGAGGCCAAGCGTCCGTGGTGTTGCGATGAATGCGTACGTTATAACTGTTAATTGCTACCATAACGTTTCTGACCTATTCTTCTCTAGCATTGACCATCCTCAAGGTGGTGGCAGAGGGAAGTCGAAGGGTAATTCACATCCTCGTTCGGTTTGGGGTTGGTTAACGAAGGGGAAAAGAACTAGAAGGCCAGGGCCGAAGGGGAACACAATGGTGGTCAAACAACGACCACGGGGTAAGGAGAAACGTCAGAGCTAGTACATGCTGTCAATGTCATACTTATTTCGGAACTCAATTTATTCGGAAAAAACTGTGATGGACAGCCACCGGGCTTAATTGGCCTTGAACTTCCAGTGTAATTACACTGAAGATCCCTACCCCTGTCGCTCTTGCGAGAAGCCCCGTTTCTAGCATAGTGCCTCTGCTACTGAGAGGGACGCTGAACATCCATAAAATTTTGACAACGATAACTCGAATCCAACGATGGGTACTGCACTCCAAACCAAACCTCGTCCGTTGTCTCAACTCGAGACATTTGTATGTGGCGGTCTCGCCGGTTGTGCAGCTGTAAGCTTCCCACACAATGTCTGTACGCAATCTCAGTTCCGTTCGTGAAGGTCACCGTGTCGAATCCCGCTGAAGTCACGAAAACACGCCTCCAACTTGATGCGGAGCTACGCAAGGGTGGCAATGTGTATTCTGGGCCACTAGATGTCTTCAAGAGGACATGGAAATTGGAGGGAATAAGGGGGATACAGCGTGGCCTAATACCGGCAGTGAGCTTGCTTATTATACATTGATGCTATTTGCGAGTGCTCACTTGATCGTTAGTATGCATACCAGGTGAGCTTATTACTTCCTTCTTTTGCCCCGATCGCTTATCCCCATTGCAGATGTTACTAAATGGGTCGCGTCTAGGTTTGTTCTTATTAAACTGAAATAGCATGATGAGGGATTGAACATTTCAATAACCAGGATTCTATGAGCCGCTGCGAGTAGTGTTCAATAGAGCAGTCGGCGCAGCCCCTTCCGAAGCATTGGCGGCCCCAGCTCTGACAGCGGGTGAGTTGGAAAGACCCAACCAAAACGATGACTTGCTTAAGCGACACGTGTTCTCCGTCGTACATTAGGAGCTGTGAGTGGTGTCATCGGAGGTACGGTATGGTCAATCCCTATTCGGCTATACCTCATTCACTATTTCACTGTTAGCGATGTTGGGAAACCCATTGTTCTTAGTTAAGGCACGAATGCAGGCACGCTCATCCGAATGTAGGGTCACGATTTCTTTCTGAGGCATTTCCATCCTTTAGGCGTATTCCCCAACTCTGCCTGTGGGAACACAACGGTATTACAAATCTTCATTTGATGCTCTTCAACAAATATATAAGGCCGAAGGCTTGAAAGGGTACCTTAGAGGTATGGATGCCGCCATTTTGCGGACCGGAATGGGATCTTCTGTACGACCTTCTTGCTACGAAACCCTTGGGGTCGCTGATCACAGCTGAAGGTGCAACTCCCCAGCTATACATATGCTAAGAGCAAGCTTTCCGAGTATGAGTTGATGCGACCTGATAGCACATGGACTTTCCTTGTCAGCAGCGCTTTTTCAGGTGTGTGCGTGGTGCGTGATTAGCATTCCCAGACATAGGGGCATTCAATCTCATTCTTCGATAGTGCATAGTCATGCAGCCCGGGGATACGGTAAGTGCAACTTGGGGCGGAGTCGGCGGTGCACTGAGCGTATGTATAAGACATTAACACGAATGTATAACCAACCAACTGAGCGGCTCCCTGATGGGAGGACTGTGGGGCTACTCTATAAGAGCCCGTTAGATTGTTTATGGAAAACATTACGGGCGGAAGGTATATTTGGATGGTACAAAGGTTCGTACATCAAATGACCTGATCGTCCAGCGCTCATATATGGGACTGCAGGATCTGTAGCTCACTTCCTGCGGATATCACCGTGCGTTGACTCATGTATCCCGTCTGTCTGGTATCGTGCTGATCCTGATGCACGGGGGTTTCCTCCAGACATACGATAGTGACCCTTACGGCTAACGAGATCATATTGAACGCGTACAAGAAGATTCGCATCTCCAACCCTGCGCCAGCGATATCTACGCGGTGAATTACTCCTTTATCTAGGATCCAAGCACAGGATTGATTCTTCATCGGTAAATGAGACTAAACATTTAGGGCAGCCGACGGTTGTTCTCCATTTCATTGTTACTACCGATGTTACATAGCTGTTGCGGTAATGAGATATAGAAATTGTTGGAAATTCAACGGCTGCTTCGGGTCTTTAGAGTGCTAGTGGCTTTCGGCCACTAAGGTCGTGTGACCAAAAAATTTTTTTTTTCATTTTCTTCGTTCAATCGCCGCGCCTTACGCGCTTGAACCTCAACGTTCTAACACAAATGTCACGCATTCTGTTCGCTCAAAGCCTCCCTCAGTTGGGGCTGGGTCGAGAGCGATATTTTGATTGATTGTTATGACTCTTACTAACAGCTCATGTAGATAGCTGCTTGCGACTTACATAGTATGTACATTGTCAAATTTTAGTTTACTAAAGTGAAGCTGAGCTTTAGTCATTATTGACTGCACACAATTCGCTAGTAAGAAGTCTTTTTACGACATGCAGAGCGCTTTGTCAGAAATTAAAAGGTCACTTTGTTTCCGTTGTCTTGCTGTGACTTGCGTGACAAGATTTACATAGCTATTGTTCAAGTGTGGAGCGTGACAGAATGGATCTTGATTCGAACGAGCAGTGAGCTGGAGCGATGCCGCGTGTTAATGTTAGTACTGAGTCGTTTGCTCGCCAGAAATACCAGGCTGAACTTATTTGCTGCGCTGCAAGCCCGCATTGAGAGAAGCTCAGAGTCCTCTCAGCAACTTGTCGAACGAATCAAATCTTCTGCGTAAGTGAGGTATGGTTTATTCTATGACCTCTCTGACTCGGATTCATGTTAAGAAAGACCGTGCGGTCGCAGTGGGACTCAAAAATATACCAACTTTCCTCTGAGGTCTCTGCGGTAGAAAGCACCCTGGCGGCATTGAATCGCGAGCTTGCTCTCGCACGTTGTGGATTGAACCGCGTGGCCAATGCCTCCTCTCCTTACTGTCGAATACCAGATGCATTGCTTTCGGATATCTTTGCATGGGCCTGCTCAGGAAGCGTCATGGAAGCTAAAGGGGAACATGCGACACTCCAGACTATTTCATCGACCTGTCATCATTGGAGAGAGGTCGCACTGCACACTCCCTCCCTTTGGACACATATACATATCAAGGCTGGAGAATTCAATCCATTTATGCACACGTGTTTGGAGCGTTCTGTCGCAGCGCACTTGCGTCTAATAATTGAGCTGGACAACTCCTTCATTCAATGGGGCCCTGCACGCCTCGAGCGTTGGATCGACTCCCTCGCACCGTACTTTGAGCGGTGTGTCATGCTCAAATTTGTGATACAAGATTTCTCGGTTGTTCGAATAACATTCCCGATAAATCATTCGATGCCTCATCTGCGGGAATTTGCCTGGGAGGGAGGGATACGTGCGCCAGATGAAGATGACTCACAAACTTCTACCGAATCGGTAGCCCTTTACGACCATACGAAAACGTCTCCGGAGGCACTGCGTTTGGATATCCTTGGAGCACCTTTCCCGATCCAGTGGGATGATGGAATTGTATCGAGGCTCACCACCCTGGCATTGGATCACTACGCTGGGCGGCCTACACGGGATGTAGTGGAGTTAGTAGCCAGATGTCCAAATCTCAAAAACTTGCGCTGGAAGCAACGTTTGGGCGATGACGATCCATTTACTGCACCTCTTCCTCTGTTCACGTCTCAGAGCCTTGAAATCCTCGACATTGATTTTCCCGCAACCAGTGATGAGGCGCGAAGCGTTTTGTGGCGGATGCAGTTCCCGAACCTACGATATCTTTGCGTTGCGTCGCGGTCCTCGAACACTGGATGGGCAGAAACCGCCCTCGGCTCCTCTCAAAGGTTCCCACTCCTCCAAACACTGTGGCTGTCTACACGTGCGTTTACCCCTGAAGCCATGGTATCATTCCTAGCCGCTCACCCCACTGTCGAGGAATTTGGATGCGGAGTGGGGCCGCTGGTTCGCACCCTGATATCACTTTTGATGGAGCTCATCTCTCAATCTTTTGATCCCCCAAAACTTCGTTTCCTGTACTTACTGGACGCAACTGAAAGCCCTGACGCGGTTCAAGTGTGCCTAGCGTTGGGCTCATTAATCAGGAGCAGATCAAGCAGTGGAGATGCCTCCGTGCCATTAATGAAGGTTCAATTAAACGATGAAACATGGATGCGGTCACCCGTCGGAGAGCCCTACGCCTCATTACAGCGAGATTTCCCCGGACAAGTGGAACTGAGTCATGTTGACGATTCAGTGCCTTACAGGTTCAGACCAATTTAGGTCTGAACATTATCAGTTCGTGCCGGTACTGTCCCGCGGCGCCCTGAAGTTGCCATCGTATCCGACCTTGTGTTCTGAATTGGTTTATGTACATTTTGTGTTGTGCACGGTTATGTTCCAGTAGAGAATATATCCAGGAATTTGCGTGGAGATTTCACGCATTGGTGGGCCCGGGCAGGCTCGTTGCCGAATGCACGTTCGAGCGGTGTATCTTCTGACATGAGCTCCTCATGCTCCTCGTGTTCCAGGCGCAGAATTCGACAAGGGGAGCAGTATAAACTCCCGTCATTGATCGTTAACTTGGTAATCGATCTAGCTTCGTTATGCATTTTTCGGCTCCTTCCTGGCCTTTGTAGCCTCACTTTGTTCGCTAGCTGCTCCCCGTTTCTTCAGCGTTACCACCTAGCTTACCCATCTCCTCGTAGTGCATTAATTTACCGGGTCGCTCGAAAGAGGCTTCGGCGTCTGTTGCATGGGGTCATCGCCACGCCATTCTTTCGCTACCTCCGAAAGCATCTCTGGCTAACCTCAGATATTTGACCCCGCGGGTGAATCAATCCCCGATTTCCTGATGTCGAGAATGCCATTTTTTGCCCCTCGGAAAGGCATTTCCCCGACACAGCCTAACCAACTTCCGTGAGAATAAATCGACGGCCATCCCGTTCTCGATCGACTGATCATTGATTCATCACGGCTTCCGCACGGCTCGAGACTTCTCTTCAAAGCACTCACAAATCCTTGAGGCTGTTGCCGTCTCGCCTGTACCATGGAACGCAATCAATTATATTTAATCCTAAATGGTCATCGTGGGCACACAGGAAGAACTTCGTGTTCCGACAGGGTTCTGGGTTCCACGGATTTCAATTGTGGCCCATCAGCGTGGCGTTGTTCTGCATGTCAAAAGGAAAGCTGTGCGACATGTCGCATTCGGTGGGAGTCCCTTATAAGGGGAGGCGAAACGTTCTTCATTCATGCCCGTTTGCCCTCACATCATTATATCTTCCCCGCATTATGCTAATTCCCACTTCTACTGCAACTATCGACCTTGTCGATGACACTATCTTCCTGCATCCTGCGGACCTTCTACTCACTACGCTTCGTGCAACAACTGTTTCCCCTATGCTGAGTGGAACGTTTTCTCTAAAACTTACGAGAAAGCGAAGATTCAAATGGATAAGATTGAAGTTAGTCCGGTTTTATGAGATCTTTTACCCAGAAGAAGAGTACGTCGCTGCTTCGTTGGTGTAATAACTCTTGGCTAACGTGGGCTAACGTGGGCTAACGTGAGAAGTGCCCGTTGGACGCACAACTTTGAGTCTGGTGCCCACACAGAGTCCGAGGTGGTGCTACTGGACGAGAAAGACGGGAAGATCTCTTTGGGAAAGGGAGCCCACGACTTCCCATTTGCGCTTCCAGTCCCCTCTACTTCCGCTCCACGAGAGAACTGCCGGCATGGCCGTATTTCCCATCGACTCATCGCGGTCGCAAAAGCGGATGGTTTGTTACGGGGCGATCTGACGGCCTCGAGGCTTGTTTCACTAATAGCTAACCCTGTGTCGTGAGTCGCTTTTCATTAGTTCGCTCACAGGATGCGCACCCCATGGCTGACATAGGATTACTGTAGTGAAGGAGAAACACAAAAAACTGACATCATCGTTGAGAACTATCATCCTGAACTTGGCGTACGCGTGTGTTCTGTCCGTCTTGGGGGTTGCTGACACCTGTATTGTTGTAGCCATATGCCGTCACCGCACGGTCGCAACACTTGACTGTTGGGGGTGTCCTAGAGTTCACGTTCCATCTGGCGTGTCCACCTCGAGAACTCCAAATCCACTCAGTCGCTGCATATCTCAACGTGAAACACACACTTGTTTCCCCAACATTCAGGCAAAAACCCGCGCAGCACTTAGACACCCGAGTCCGCATCTTCCAGAGTCAAGAAGCCGCGCCTGACTCCGTGCGAGCCCTTCCTTCCACTAAGGTCGGTTCCAGGACGCGAGGGGTTTGCGAAAATCAAGGGGACTCCGCCATGACTTCAGCTTTGAACCGAATGGCGATAATGTTTGGCGCCATGTCATTGGCAAGCACTGAACTCTATCCTCAAATTCAGATGGATATGTGTCGTGAAAGTCGATGCACGTCATCATCACCGTTAGCTAGAGTGCCTCAGAGTGGTTCCTACAACTTCCATCACGTCGCGCGCCTTCCATTGGAAGAATCATTAAGTCCGTCAACGATTGCTGAAAGTGACACTCCAATACAGGTCGCTCATGAGCTTTCGTTTGAGGTTCTATTTGAATCGATAGTAAACAAGGACGATTCGGATCCTCCCCCTGCTGGGCATCGGCAGTTGACTGTCAAACGACCAATCACGATATCATCAGTGAGGACCGTATACCACTGTTGGGTCTTTGTTTCACTAACAACCCTCCACCCCCAGTGCCATTGCCATCTAGAGTCTCTTCTTGTCCCCTGCTATTCTGAAATCGATGTTGCCCCCCTTCCACCTTTCGAAAAGGGTTCGAGACCTTCGTGGTCCGAAAACTGCGTGTGTCGCTCGAGTATTGACCTTCTTATCGCACAACAACGGTCAATAGGATTGGACTGTCAACCGTTCGATCGCCTTTACAGGAACCCTCCCAAGCCCGGCCTATGACTTTCATACTGGCATTGTTTGGAAGGACTTTTTTCTCAGCGGCCATCGACAACTTTGGAAACTGGGATAAGGCGCATCGTCATTCATTATACCCTGTACATTTCGTACGTTTGAGCCTTAATAACACCTTCCTGATGGCAGTCTTCCGGCGGCGACGATTTGATCCAGAGTGGCGCACAGCGTGTTCGGGATCTGCGATCTGTTCCGCGGCCACATCAGAAGCGTGAGAAGTAGCGCAGCGATGACATAACGTTATCATGTAGTTCTTTGCTTATAAAGCCCGCATTAGATAATCACCTAGTCTGCAAGAAGCCCACTGGCTTCTTTTATGGATCTGATGGCCTCTTCATGGAGCTCGCGGATCAGATCCTTGAAATCAATCGGTCAGCGCTCGCCCGGTAAGTCGGTCCACAACCTTCAAATGATTTCAAGACACTCACAGCAGCGAATGAGGGTTCTGTGCGCAGTCCGATGCTCGTGCCAGACCATATGATCTCATGGGTTCCTCCGCTCCCCTTCCCGGCCTCATATCTCTCCCTTCTCGCCCCCATTGATATTCCAGATACCTCGTCATCTAACATGGCTTTCATTCGTAGGCCGCGCCCCGTAATACCATCTGGCCACTTGTCCGCGACTCCCATTAGGTCATCGAAGATTGGGGATCGGATTGTAGGATTGTCGTCAATCCTGAAGTTACGAGCAACATTGAGAAGTGTTTCCTTCTTACTCTCTGGGATCAAAGATTCTGGGGAAACGGTCAGGCTGGTACCGATGACTGCTCCTGACGCCCCGAGGGTGAGAATGGCAGCAACCTGAGAGCCCGTTGCGATCCCGCCTGCACCGAGAATTGGTAGCGGCCCATGTACTAGAGGGCGAAGAGGTTCTACTGCGGCTAGAATTGAAGGTAGTAGTGTCACCAGTGGAGGCGCAATGCCGAGACCATGACCTCCGGCTTCATTCCCTTGTACAACCAGCACGTCAATGTCCCAGCACGTATACGATTCAATAGCCTCGGGGGTTGTGTTGACTTGAACGAATATAAGGGTTCTTTCATTACTGTCTGCCTCTCGAATCGTTTTGATCCAGCGAGGGAGGTCTCTGCCGCAGGATAACCACAAAGCTCGAATATCTCGTCGCCGAAGTACGTATTCCAAGACCTGGACAGCCTCTGGGCGTTGTTCAAGCTCCCATCCGAAAAACCCTACGCCGATCGGGAGACGAGTTGAAATCGAGTTGTTGAACTGACTGGAAGATAAAAGTGACCGAGCAATTTCGATTTCTTTTTCGGCAAACTCGACATTTTGATAGCCTACGATATTCGGATAATCATTGGCATGTAGACAGGCATTATCGAAAATAGTTAACAGAGCTCACCAGTGGAGATGAAACCGAAACCACCACCTAGAGTAATTTGGGCAGCCAAAGCTCCACCACTAGCCTTCGCCATCGCAGCCCCAACGATGGGTGTGCGAATCCCTTCCAGATCATGAGGTTCTGAACGAATATCATCTATATTTGATGCCTCTCACCCAACAAAGTCGTCAAATGTGTGCGAAACGACATGGTCAGAGGACTTCTGAGAGGCTTCTGACTTGTGAGAGTGTATGTGCAGTGTTGCTAATATACTTCGGTATGATTAATTGCTGCGGAGAGTTCGACGCCGTGGTGTTACAATACTACTGAAATCGCGCTCAGTCGTCACTAAAGTCTTCGCTGGGAAGGTGCTGGTATTGCAGCCGGCAGCGGGCGGTGACTCATTATTTACAAGTCATACAACAGCTTTTCATGAGAGGTGTACTTACGAATCCGGATTAAAGTGACGTGTAAACATCAGGCCCGACTTCTGGGCGAATGCACACCTGGAACCCAATGAGACAAATGCACGGTTCTCATCATTGTCTAATTATTTGTGCTCTTGGACACGGGTAAGATGGTGAGCCTGGAATTAATGACCTGTCAAGGGGTATGCACTCCTATTTTTGTTGGGCGGAGATGATGGCTGGGGGCTCGGATAAATGGGTCACTTCCTGAGTCGAGCCTTGATCAGCACTCCAACCGGAACCCGTGCGAGTCGCGGGAACCCGCGACGTCACATATGCCATCAGCACGGGTACATAGGTTGAGAGCTCGGCGGTGCTTTTGAACCGTTCGAGACCATCGTACCAGTAGCACAAGCTCGTCCGCGAAGGGTACAGCAGAGTAATCAACGCGGGGCGCTGAAGCGTGATTTAAAAAACGCTATGCAGAATAAGTAACTGACGCGATACAGAAACGATAGCATCATCTAGACCATTAATCTTAATATCGCAAGATAAGACTAGTTTCTAGTCACGCAAGCGCACCGCTTTTAGAAAGAGACCCTGGACAACAGGTCAAGTAAGATTTTTATATGGTCAATGTCTCTGTGGGCACCTTGGGTTGAGGCCGCGATCCTAGACGGGCGATGCAAAGGGCCTGCAGGGGAATGAAACTGAACAGTGACCAGTGGGTTGTATTTTCATGCATTCCAGTTGATCACCATATCACTCTTGCGGAACGAGGATGCGGGTGGTTGGTTTTATGGCATCCCGAGGCTAATGCGAACTGGGACCCTCGCGGAAACGATGCAGAACTACGGCGGAGATGCTGAGCGCAGAGCAACCTTGCGGCGAATGTGGTTGATGGAAAACAGGGCTAAGGGGTCTGGGCCTACACGGAGAAGATGCTTTGCAGCGGATACCATTATGAAATGTTGTTCAAATCCGCACGAACGAGTGGCCACGAGGGAATGGGCACCGTCATGACAAGACAGCGCAACAAACACAATTGGCCACCCCTACAACTGACCCTGGTATTACGAGTGGCCGCCTGAATGCCAATTCAGCCGCAATTGGCCTGGATTCCTTGAGATCGTGCATGGGAAGAATATCGGTTTTAGTCTGGGAATGCCCCGGCAGCGAAATTTAATCACAAAGGAGGTTCTCATGCAAGGTTATTTCCACGCAATGGGAGGGCCGGACAGTGATGAGTTCTGCTAGCCAACAATCGCGCCCTCGGGGAGCTATGATCACAGAGTCACTGCTCAGGAATTTGGCACTCAAACACCGAAAAGCGCGGTGGGAGGGCACGCATGAGCGTTTGATTGCGGTTTCCGTTGAAACTTAGGGTAGCAGCATGATTGGCTTCCCAGTTGGCACTCATGGCCGCAAAGCATATACGTGGAGGTTTCGTCGCCGCGCGTGCGAGCCAACAAAGCCTGAGTCTATTTTGCATCCGTTGAACGCGGTCAGGAACTAGAAATGTCGTTCTTAACGCAGTGTCTGGCAGGGACTCTCGATGGAGACCCAAATATTCGTATCCAGGCTGAGCTTAAGCTTTCTGAACTGTTTACACAGAATCGTGGGTGAATGTAACTTGCTGCCATTGTCATGACGCAATGATCGCGATCCGCAAAATAGAAACACCCATAGAACTTGCCACAATCTGCGTTTCTCCGTCGGAGAATTTTCATTTGAGACAGATAAGCCTTCAATGACTGTCTCTACCTCACTTGATTCTGAAGCGCGCGTCCTTCACTCCGCAGCCGCCGCGGTGGGTAAGTACGTGAATGAGCGGTGGTCACCGATCTTCAACGCATGGAAAGGAACCTCTGCGCCTCCCGAAGCAAGTGTAGTTCCTTCTCATTTTACGTGAAAAATCTAATCTTATTGAAGATAAAAGAGCAAGTGAGATCGACATTGTTTCGCGGCCTTTCCGATCCAGCACGCGGGATCCGATCTGTCATTGTAAGTTCCATCACCATCAGTCGTACTTTGTCTATATAATAATCATGAAAACCCAGGCTTCGGTGATTTCAAAAATAGCTCATAGTGACTGGCCAGATCATTACTCGACATTGTTGAACGATCTCATTGGCTTGCTCCAGTCTGGTTCCACTGATGCCATTCACGGAGCACTCCAAGTATTTTCGGATCTCTCAAAGGACGAGCTGACTGAGGAACAACTCATTCCCGTCCTCCGAGAGCTAGTGCCTATCCTTATTACTGTTGTGGGTCAGGCTGAGGTGTCGTCATTCCCCGAACATGTTACGGCACCGCGACTCATTATTTCGGCAGCACACCAACTTTACCCGGGCGCGTGCAATATCCACATTTAAGCAATCCATTGTATCACTGATCATGGTGAAGGATCAATACCCAGATGCAATCGCTGAAGCATCTTCGGGTGTCCTGCCACAGTGGCTTGAGACTTTCGGAGCCCTTTTGGAGGCGGATCCTCTTGCAGAGCTCCGCGGCTCTCCGGACTGGTCCCCACTTGCCGTCCGCCTTCAGATATTCCGGGTATGACAATGTCCACGTTGCACGCATGTAACTGACTGCCGACCAGACGTTAGTTGCGATTGCCATCTCCCTTCCCAAAATATTGGCACCTGTGTACCCGAATTTCGTTGCGATCAGCATCAGCCATCTAGAAGCTTTGCTTCCGGTATTTCAACGGTACTATGTGGCTCACGATAACGAAACACCACCTCCCACAACCCCAGCGGATGATCCAGACCAAATGGTCGCCCTCCCCGTGCTCGCATCCTCCATATTTGAGTTTCTGGGTCTTGCGGCTCGCTCACGAGTCCTGCAGTCTTATTTTCTTGACCGGGATGAGGCTCACCTAGAGCGGTGCGTGAGATTGGTGCCTCTATGGGCTCAAATGACAGAAGACGACGTGCGCAGCTTTGATTTTTCTTTCCGTTGCGATGATATTGAAACGTCACGTCTACAGCGACAAACTTGGTCATCCGATAGCAACGCTTTTATAGCGGAACAAGATGACGATGCTCCGTTGATGACGTTGAGAACAGCAACGATCGATTTCCTCCAGGTAGTGCCACTACTTTCTGTCCCAATTTGTCCTAATGACAGTTCGATATCAGAACCTACTCGATGCATTCTCCACGTCTACTGTGCGCAAGTTGCAAGAAACGACGGCCGGAATTGTCGAACAGTCCAGCCAGGCCCGCCAAGAAGGCAACGCGGACTGGTATGCGACCTATCAACTCCTTATACATCTACCTTGACCGGTTCTTTAGGTGGAAACCCCTCGAAGCTGCGTTAGCAGTGTTAGGCGCAGAATCCGACGCCTTGTCTGATATCGTCCAGGCCGAAGCCGACGAAGGACGGCCAAAACCATTCGACACCGACACTTTGCTCGGCAGTGTGATACCTTCGCTTCTTGGAATTCATGGTTTGTGCTGTGCATGACAAAGTCTGTGGTGGTTTGTAACTTTCATCTGGTTAGACTGTCCATTTTTGCAGGGGCGTGCGTTTGTTTTCGCTGGAAATTTTGCTACCTTCTTGTCGCCGGAACTTACTGGGCAGTATCTCAATGCTGCTGTGGGAGTCATAGAGTTGCCTCACGCAGGTATCCCCGTGAAGGTCTCCACAGTCAAGGCAATCCAGAGGTTGGCGTTCTTCCTATACCCGAACCATTTACATCCCACTTATACTCGCGTTGGCAGACTCACACGCTCCGCCAAATCCCCCCTGGCAAAATCTTATGCACCTAGGATTCTTGCGACACTCGCACCCTTCCTCTCTACTGCTGCTGATGAGACCCTCTCCCTAATACTTGACACCTTGACGATAGTTGTTCAAATTGACCTTGGATCGTGGCTGAATCCAGACGTTGTGTCTTCACTAACAGCCGCTCTCGTAGATGTTTGGAAACGGAACTATGAAGGCAAGTTACAAAGCCGCTCCGAGTTGCATGCCGAGCCGCTCAGTCTCAATTAAGACCCTATCCTGCTCTCTGAAATTGCTGAGATGGTCAAAGCACTTGCTGCCTCGCCATCTCCCGATGCATTTAGCTCTGTGGTCAACAGGCTGCTCCCAGCCATTGTAGGCGCGCTGGACCAGGCCGCACTGAAGCCGCAAGAATCATGGATAGCAAGTTCAGCCTTGGAGTTGACAGCAGGTATCTTAGAGGCTGCGGATAAGGGAAAGCTCGGCGATGGCTTCGTTGCGGGATTAGCGCCTTCCCTGTTCAACTCTTTGTCGATGGCAACAGATAGGGATGTTATTCTTGTGGGTCATTATATCATGCCAATTCTCATGTGCTCATCACCTCATAGAATGGCTGCGAATGTGTGACACTAATTGTTCGGAAAGGCTCAGATCAATTGATTTCTTGGAGGAATCCATCCGGTCAATCAGGTATCCAAGTTGTGCTTGCTCTCGTCTCGAAAATGGTATCCCCTTCAGAAAATGAAGCAGCTGGCTTGCTGGTGGGAGATTTGATTGTCCATTTGATTCGCAACTGTGGAGAAGCAATATTCCCAGTCCTCCCTGAGCTGCTTCAGACGCTGGCAAATCGAATACCCACTGCCGAAACGACAACTTTCATTCAGGTTTGCCAGCCAAACTGTAGTTCAGCTTCTTTATGGTATTCAAACTCTTTTTTTATCAGAGTTTGATCGTTCCCTTCGCCTTTTTGATCCATTCACACAGAGATACCGTGCTGTCCCTCCTAGAATCCATGACGGTCTCGACAGGCCCGTCAACTTCAGAGAATGGGCTCAACATATTAATTAAAACATGGTGCGAATACGCTGAGTCTTTTATTGGTTTTTGGCCCTGCAGAATTAGGTGCGTGAACGGCGCCCTGGTATATTGTTCACTCTCATTTACCGCATCCTAGTATTGTGGCACTATGTGATCTTTTCCTGGCGCCAAATCTCCGGTTGAAGGAAATCGATGTTAAAGGTGACATTATCATTCGCCCGGAGACAAGGGACGGTACGTGAACACCCTGCACAATGACGTATGCATTGAACTCGTCCGTCACAGTTGTGATGACTCGATCGCGGGCCAAACAAAGTAAGCTGTGTTGACAATCCGCTTTCACACAACCTGACATCACTTGAAAGTACCCACTGAATATGAGCGAACTAAGTTTCCGGTCAAGGCACTCAAACTTATTCTTCATGAATTGCAAGCGACCGAAACACTCACGAAAGAAGAGACGAAGCCAGATAATGTGGAATCCGATGATGGGGTAAGCTGCCCTGTTGGAACACACAACGCTGACTCACACTTGCGCTAATTTCATAGGATGATGAATGGGCCGATGATGAGATATTCGAAGGCATAAAAGATGAAGAACTTGTTTTTTTGTCAGGTAGGGATGATGCATTAGAATCCACCCTTTTCGAATGACATCGTTGATGCCACATTTCGACAGATGTTCTCGACGAGGTAGAGAAGCCTGAGTCTGCTGAAGATGACGAGGATTTGAAAGACGACCCCGTCTCTCAACTTGATATGAGGGTAAGTCAAATGATTTCTGGTGAGAGTGCCAAATCACAGAACTCGCGACCTCGTAGGCCTATCTCCTATCATTCATCCAACAATGTGCTTCGGCAGATCCAAATACTTTCGCTCTGATTGCTAGACAGCTCACAGAAAACGAAGCGAATGTTGTTCAACGCATCATCATAGGTTGACTATGGCCAATACAGCTTGGGGGCTGGCATTTCGGCTTAGAGCTTAGTTCACATGAAAATGTTCTCGGGCTTTTGCATGATGATTCGACCAATGTCAGATGCGTAGGGAATGACACTACTACAACATGCACTGTGGCCTGTCTTGCCCTGCATATCTTCACCGGAGAATGATCTGTCCCTCCACGGCACGCGCATCAACTCCAATACGATCCAGTGCCCGAAGATACCGTCCACGATCCATTCGTCGTAAGTACTTTAGGACTTTGGCACGTTGATGGAGGAGAAGAAGGAGAGATCTTCGATTGTGAATGTCGTGTTTGGCTCGCGTGAGATGTTCCCAAAGGTTGCGGATTTTCCATGTTAATAGCGCAGCTGAAAGTGGGGGAAACCGAACATTTAGCATGGCCCGTCCCTTCCCTCAGATATAAAGACGGAAAGCTAAAACCCGGTAGCAAACAGAAACGAAGAGAACCAAACAACGGCGTGCAACCTTTGAGTGTGGACTCACCTTGAACTTCTGACCTTCCCGTGTCGTTCGGTTTCCCTTCTGAAAAAGCATCGACGATCCTCTTCCTGTTCTCAAATGCTATCCCTCTTGCGTTGGCATTGCTTAAACCAGTTATCCGGGCCAGCATTTCGGTGTTGAGACGGGTGACATCCAGGAAGTGGTTGAGGTTTTCGACTTGGGTTTCGGAGCGTGCTGTGATGGAAGAAGATCCGTGGGTGGTAAGAGGGGGATCAGAGGGGGAAGAGGAAGGATCTGTCGAAGCGTCTGAGCCAAGGAGTCGTTTGGTTGAGGATTCTGCTCCCACTTCGGTGGTGGAACCGAGAGTGGTGGTCCCATTGGCAGGCAACCATCCCTTATGGATCGTCTCACCGCCCTTGCTTCCGCTTTTGCTGATCGTATTAGCACTGTCATCGTTGAGGTCCTCAAAGGCCGCTCTAGACATCCGTTCTTTTTCTGTCACTATAGAAAATTCGAAGCGTTTCTGAAGGTCGATGACGGGCAAATCTTGGAAAAGAAGTTTCTGTTCAGAGGGTCCTATACCGAAAGCGAAGGCTTTGGGGAGCTGGATACGTTGAGATTTGGTAGGGTCTGAGTTGAGAGTTTCATCGAAGGCAGAAGTGGAGGAGGCTGAGGCTAGTAATGTACCGAAGTTAGATGCATAGATAAGGCATCACTAATAGTCCTCACAAAAAAACAGACTTACCACCACTCTTCCTTTCGTTGCTCCAAATCTTCCCCGTGACTTGCCCAAGAGGTTCCAAATCCTTAGGACCAACTAGAATCCTCGCCAAATCACTGTTCAACCATAACGAATCGTCATGCAGAGGATGTCCTAGGGCGGGATGAGGTGTAGTTCTGGCTTGCTCTCCTGCGATGGCTGCTTTTCTTTCTAGGTTTCGTTTTTTGACGGCTCGTGCCCGACGTTTTCGGTATGATTCAGAGAGATTCGATGAGGTATGGAAGGAGAAAGAGGTTGTAGAAGGGATATAGGCGTTGGTAACTGTCGTGACAGCCGGAATACATGATTTTAAGGTGTGAGCCCTGCTTAAAGGCTCAGAGAGCATGCCTGATGTTAGATTAAAATGAACGTCAGCTTATTGGGAGCGATACCACGTCAACTTACGACTTGCGCTTCTCGGAGCTGTGAATAGACGCTGCATTCGTCTGTGCTTGAATCGAATGAACATGCGCCCTCGTGAGAACAAAATGATCCTGGAGGTCCTTTAAGCCACCCTCCGTCAACGTTTTAAACAGCATTTGTCGCGCTTACAAGCATTATGCCAGAGCTATCCTCCATGACCCCGAGTGCTGTTGCTAAAGGTGATGTCAGGGTCCTCTGGTCACTGCCGAATATATATATGTATAGTCTCAAGCTTGAACACTTATGTACAACGGAGACTCATTGTTCGGAGGACTGTCGACTCTACCCATCGCTGTCTCTTTTGAAGGGTTTCCAACATGAACACCTGCCATCTTGCTAACTCGAATGCAGTATCTGCACTTTCTGCTGATATTGTATGCAATGCATGGGCAACATCTTTTTAGTTCTGTGCTTTCATGTAATTAGATGTTCTTCCTGCATGACCTCCGCGGATGGCGATGTTTGTTCATCGCTCGCAAACTAGATCCTGTTGCTTCCCTATAACCTATACCTGGCAACCTTGCCCTGAAACATCTGTTGACACTGGTTAAGCTAGCCATTGTGGGGAAGGCATGCCGTGTTGTGCAAGGACTTCGTCCTATGCAGGTGCTTAGACATCCAATGACTGATACTGATGATCCTGCTTTCTCGGTAGCGAATCCGGCCTAGTTGTGAGGCGAGCTCTGGACTAGCGAAGTTGCGACCACCATGCATGACGAACCCACCTCCTTGGCTTTCAGCCCGCTCGTGTTACCCCCCACTTGACAAACCATGTTTTCAACACCCATTTAACAGACTTTCCCCGCGTAAGCTACGAATGATGATTACGAATGAGCTGGAGAGGGATAGTCCAAAACTAGTAATGGCTCCCGATATATGTACGAGCACATAATAACAACCTACGTCCTGCACGCCAATGCACAGACAAACAGGTGTACAGGTCACTTCCAGTTATTCCCAAATCCACTTGGTTGCCCTTACTGTGTGACTCGATGCTGAGAACCGTGATGCAGCCTCAGCCGTCGCCAGGCCAACGCTTGCATGGGTCATTCAAGGCCCGGAGCCGACTCCATCGCTTCATCGCATTTGTCAGTTATCTTGAATATAAGATTTCTCATGCTCTGAAGAAGTCTGGCAAATGGGTAGTCGCGGTAACATGTCCGAATTGGTACATGCAGGGAGCATGGCTCGCGAGGCTCCGTGTACTCGTTGTTGTCAACCCAAGGATATCCAGAATATTACGGTAGCGCTGTGCGTGAAAGTCGTTCAGCCAGGTAAACTTGGCCACACGATCCTCGCCAGTGTGATCGTCTTGCACTGCAATACAACCGTGGCGCGGCCCTCGATCCCGTGTCTCTCATCTGAGGCAACCAATTTCTCTGGCAGATCGAAAGAAAGATGAAGCGGGCCACTCCTCGGAATGAGAAGCCATCCATGTTGTTCTGGTGTCATACTCGCGAAGTAAGCCAACCAAGAGATCGCAATAGTCTCCGAACTTTTTCTCCAACGTGACTGTGTAGCCCCAGGTATCCCGCGTCTGTTTGAATAAAACAACCGCCCTTACTGTGTAACCTGATGCCAAGAACCGCAATGCAACCCCATCCAGACTGGCATGTTTGGATGCAAGGCCCGTGCGCATTACGTCCCAAATCTTTGAACCGAATGAATGACATCGAATTCCCAGGGGTCCTCTGGATCTGCCTATATAAACCTCCGAAAGAACAACTTTCATACCCTCCATCGAAAGGAAAATACGTTGGAGACGACTGTCACATTGAGACCATCGGGAAACTACGAGGTCTCGCCGCCATTGTTTAACTCCATAGATGGAAATTTGGGTCCCTTAGGAAGTGCAGCGTCTACGGTATTTTTAAAGGTGCTGCATGCCATACTTCGAGGACCCACAATTACACAGCATTCCGGATCCCTTCGTTCAACCACATTTCATTTTTCTGCCATACCTTTTCATCCCGCCTGTACGTCAACTTTAGTTTCTCTTCAATGTACATATCAGTCCTTGCAACTTGCCACCGGTGGAATGACTCCCTTGGAACACATCCTCTTTTTCCCAATGTGTGTGACCGGTTCATTACTGCATCTCTCAAGAGACACAACCTGCCGTACAGGCGGCAAGCGCCCACACAAGGGTGAACCACTGATATATATCCATACTGGGGCCCTGCGTTCGTCTGACCATCCAAGACGAAAGAGTCTCGAGCCTGTCATCCAATGGCTCTATGATGAAGGCGCAAATCAGGCAGGTGGAGCTTGGGTGAGCACGGCTGTTTGGTCAAAAGTTCGGCTGCATGCACAACCTCAACGACATCGCGCATGGGAGGGGCGATCGTTAAGGGCCATCTCAAGTTCCATACGAGATTGTGCAATCCACACTTTCTCGACTTCAAAAAACCTTACGCGACGGTAATTAATATATCTCATGCTCATGACAAGTCGCAATGTTCGACATGTTTTTTTTACGCTTGATCTCCTCCCGCCTTCAGATTGTTTGCTGACATACAGCTTTGCGACGAGGGAGTCTCCGTCAGTCAGTTCATGAATACACCCCCTTCGATGTCCCCTGTGAGGTGTCTAACTTTCGACGGTCTGGCTGCTTGCCCGCGTCATGTGAAAACCGAGTTTAGGGGAGGTAGCGCGAGAAATCTCTTGAAAAGTTTCATAGCCATCTTCTCTAAGTTGAAACTGCTCAGTAGCCCCTAAACATCTCCTAGACAACTATTTCTCCGCTGGTTGGGTTGGGTTGCCTCGGGACATCGTCAGGCTCGAGGCAACGGAGATTGCCGTGAATTCGACTGTCAACAACACGATCACGATAAGATGGGTATTGTACATTGTAGTTGTCCACATAGTTGGTGGTACTGATATGTATGGAAGGGCACTCAGCCCAAGACAACAGAGTCTTGGGCCTATCCCTATCGTCCGACGGGCTTTATGATAATGAAGTTACCAACCAGATAGATGGGGCACAGGTGAGCGCAAATGCAGTTTTGCAACAGCCTCTCAACGTCATATATATATCCACATGCGTGATCGATAATTAAGGATCTCACAAAGCCATTTTATTTTCTTGGACTTCCATACGAGGTTGCGCATCACATACTCACGTTTCTTGACTTCAAAACCTTGCGCGACGGCATGAGTCTCACGAGTCGCAACGTTCGACGTGTTTGCGCATATCTCCTCTTCCGGAGCTTCAAATTTCTTGCTTCACTCGACCAGGAACATTTCGAAAGGCTCGATCAGTTCATGAACACCACTTCGGTGTCTGTCGTGAAGCGTCTGTCCCTCTCGGTTAGTGGTGCCTGCGTTGCGCCTGAGGACAAGGCGCAAAAGTCTCTCGAAAGACTTATAGGTATCTTCACCAAATTCTCACATCTCATCGAGTTGACTCTGTCCGGTAACGGCAAAGATCTGGGCAGCTTCCCCGCCATGTGGACCTCCTCAGCACAATGTCAGCTGGAGACCATTAGATTATCTATTGCTGACGATATCACACAATCAAAGTGGGGTGGTTTCTTGACCTCACAACCTAAGCTTCGGCACTTGGCGATATATTATGCCGAAAGTTTCGAGGTGCCCCCCATACCCTCACTCAAATCTGTGAAGGTTGAACTCATGTGTGGGCATGTCCGCTTTCATGACAACATGTCGTCCACTCTACAAGCATTGGAATATCTTTCTCTCGGAGGTGTTTACGACACAATATCCCTGTTAGACATGCCATCTTTGAAGCAGCTCCGTTGTTCCGGTGTGCAAAAATTAGTTATGGATTCGGAATTTCCAAATCTTACGGACCTCAGCTTGAATTCCATACACAATTTCATTCCTCCTACGATTCCACTCCCTTCCTTATCAAAGCTCCGTATGGTGGGTGTGCCGCTGCATCTTGCACGAGGATGCACAACGCTCACCTCCGTGGAATTCCTGGACCGTGCTTTAGTTTGGCCGCGTCGACCTCACGATCTGGAATCGCTCAAGGATTCTGCATTGTCACTTCGCAGCTTGACCATTAGTGAGGACCATAGATCGGACAGCGAAATTCCGCCATCCTACCAAGTAATCAGGACATTCACCTTCCTCACCGATTTGACGATCAGATTCCACTTTATTCCAGTTCAGCTCTGCTGGTCCCCTCTCGACCAAAAATGTCCTACCAGTTCTTTATTTGGCGTTGTAAAATCGTTAAAACACCTTCAAACGCTCTCCTGGGAAGTCACCGTGTCACTAGTGAACCCGACCGAGGAGGAGACCACGGATTACCTCGATGAGGGGATTGTGCGTTGGCTCGATGACATGTCGGATGGCTACGCACGTGTCAATCCCTCGCTCCTCCATGCCGAATTCCGTTGTCACGGCATCCATGACATGCTGAGTCGCGAGATACAAAGGCTAGGCTGGTGGGTGAGACATACTAGGGCCTCTGTCGCAGATCCCTTTAAAAAGGTGGGCTCTGATAGAGGACTTTTTCCTTGACCACAACAGATACCGGCGTCGCATACGGTCATGGCGGTACTGATTCATGTCTTTTTTTGTTTTCTGTTTTTTTTTTTTTCAAGCTCTGTTGTATCATCTCTTTCCGTGCTCTCCTCGATCTGCCGATTCACCTAGCTAGCTAGGCGTTTAACTTTTTGATCGATTTGCATCTTTTCCATGGACCGAAACCTGCAGCACAACAACTGGCGTCATCTTCTGATCAACGTACCATGATTATCGCCATGTATGGATCACTTCAACCTAACGTGCGTCTAACTACGCGTTGTGCTGCATGCATCCTGGCTTGCATTATAGTTGAACGACCTCTATGTAGACCAACGGTGCGGCGCGCGGGGGGGCAGTCGGAACGATTGTCCCGATCGAAATAATTTATTACTATATCGTGCGTGGGGATGCCATGATGACAAACCCCCTGGCTGTTGTTGTCTGTGGATAAGCAGCCCTTGACCGGCCCATGGTTCCGCCGTTACGATCAAGTTTCTCCGTTCCGGAATCCCGCACTAAAAGAATTAACGCCCTTTTTGTTCGCTGAGGAACAAAAAAAAAAAGAAAAGAAAAACTTGCCTTTGCGGCGTTGACTGTACATTTGACACGACGTCATCGTGCCCGTGCCCGTGTCATCATGCATCCGTCTTTTGTGGCGGATCAACCCAATGTAGTCAATCGCTCTGGAGTACCGAGTTATACGTTTCTAATTTGGGCTACGGTCATGGTCGGCCGATGGAAGGGGGGGGGAGAGTGGTTCGCACGCATGGCGTGAACCATTGCTCGACGACGTGGCCCTGGGACTTTTTTTCTCACATACCTGGCTGATAATCAACTGGTAACACCAGCTTCTACTATTGGACAATCACTTGCGCAGTACAATGGACAATCACGGCACACGTGGCCCAATCAAGCCACCCCCCCTTACCTTTACCCCACACACATTGTTCCCGTAAGCCTTCTCCGGATCCGGAGGAGCCCTCATCCACGATTGGGTTACTTCGATGATTTGACGTTGTTGACTTCTCCTAGCTCAGCTCTCTTCTCACGATTCCGTCTTCACCGATCTCCCCACGTCCCCCCCTCGTAATTACTACCCTGTTCTCACTCAACGTTCCACTTCTTTCCCCCTTCCCTCAGGGGAAAAATTACATCTCATCAAGGGGGTCTAGTACTTTACTCTTTTCCCAAGACCGGCACGTCCATACAAGTATAGTAACATGTTAGTACATGTTACTATCATGTCATCAACCGTTTCCTCGAACTTTCCCGCAGCTCTCTCTTTCTCTTTCTCTCACGCGCGCGCGCGCGCGAGGCGTCCGTGCGCCCTTGACTCATTTTTCATTCATTCAAGTCGTTGACCTGACATCTCTATATATATGTAAATTTGCTGAAAAGGAAATGCGGTTGATCCGTGGATCATGGCCCACATGCGCGCAAATGCATGGATTAATTGTGGATTGACCAAACGTAGGTACCCCAATCCATGGTCATGTCATTCCCAACTGATCACCTTTCTTCCCCCCTGTCCGTCTCCTTCGTCATCGTCATCGTCATCATCATCATCATCATCAACCCACCGCATGTATGCGCGCGCGCGAAAAAAAAGAAAAAGCAATTGCCACACCGTTTACTGTAACTGGAAACTCAATTCATTACATAAGTCAGAAAGCAAAAAATGTAAAACCAGCACATCGACGTCATAATTATACCTATCTCTTACAAACCATAGCAAATATATCTATTCCACCCCCGCCTACAAAAGGGAGGAAGATCCGAACCCAAGCTCCTTTCAGTTCTTTTCCAGCTTTCCAGCTTCCCTTTTTCCACTGGCCCGTTCCCCCCGCGCGTCCCTATGACGTATGCTTACTCTCTCACAAGACCCCTTATACAATAACTCGCTCGGAATGACGTCGGACAGGAGGTTTAAACATCAATTAAACCAATATTGACCTAGATCCCAACTTTAGGCGATAAGGTCATTGAACCCCCTGGCCAATGTGCATAATACTGTGTCGTCACGCGCTGGTACTTTTACTACATAGCGCCTGTGTTTCCAACGTTCGCTTGTTACAGTAAGCAAATAATCACAAAGGGATCCCACATTGCAATACAACCCGATGTTCACCATTCGATCTCACTTCCTCGGACGATCGCGAAGGGGGGGGGGGGGGGGAAAGCAAGTAATGTACACACACACACATATACGACAGAACACGCAATATGTATACGGTTTTCACATATGACATTTTGATCTGGCGTTGCGTGTGAACAATGTCGTTTTATTGCAAGTTGAACCAAAAGGAATAATAAGAAAATTGGATCCCCTCGATGACGGAACGCGCGCGCGTTATGGTACAAAAATGGTTGTATGAAGGAACCTGGGCAGAGCAAGCAAAAAGGGAAGAGGGTGCGAGGGTGGTGCGGGATTAACAACCAAGGGAGAGGAGCGGGGGGTGGGTGAGGGGGGAGGAGAGCAGATACTAGCTAAGCCAGCTTGAAAGGAAGAAGAGAAAGAAAACCCGCCAAAAAATAGACCACTAGTACTTAGGTAGTGATCTTTTAATATAAAAAAGGTACGACGACGCTTATACAACTGCAAATATGGCCATGACCATGCACAGTCAGAGAGAAGAACAAAGAGAACCGTGATTATTTTTCTTTTCACTCACCCCAAAACTGAAAGAAAGCAACCCCCCTTTAATGCTGCCACTTAGCCACTACTATTACTTAGTGAGCGCGCATAGTAGTAGTAGTCGTCGTGATACTTCGACCAGTAGTAGTGGCACCAGCGACGATGGTACCAGTAGCGTTCGGTGGAGGCGGAATAATAGGCATCTTCATCGAAACGGGTACCCCTCTTTTCGCCCTCTCAGCCGCTGCCAACTCCGCTTGCCTATACGCATCTCTCAATTGTCTGAAGGAACCAAAGGAAATTTTTTCAGTCAAGGGCAAGGGGGAGGGGGGGGCCGGGGCCGGGGCCGCTCTGGAGGAACAACACGCGTACCGTCTAGTGTGCTCTGCCAAAGCGAACGAATAGGCGAAAACGAGTTGTTGAGAGAGATCAATGTTGGAAGCGGTCGAACTAGGTGAGGATGGGGCGGTAGAAGAGGTTGAGGAGGTCGAAGAGGAGAAGATTAATGATGAAGCCATCGATCACAAGAAGAAAAAAAATGGGGGGAGAGGACTAGACTATAGATCTTTTTCCGCGGCCGAGAAGGTGTTTTGGGTTGGAAGAAGGCGGGGAGAGTCAAAAGAGTTTGGGAGGAAGAAGAGAGGTGGTCCTTTTTTTTCTTTGTGAGGTACGTGTATGTGTACGTGGTCGTCCTGCTCTCCTTGGAGGTTCAGCAATTACCCGCGCCTTATATACTGTACTCTATGATATATAATATAAAAAAAACATATTGAATGGAGTATAGAGAGAGAGAGAGAGAGGGTCTAGTTGTCATAAGGGATCATAACACGGTCGCAAGGGATCAAAAAAGCAAACAAACAACAACTTGCTGATTACAGCAAAGTGTAATATATATATATTGTAATGTGTTTTAGGGATCTCAGGGTTGTAAGTAAGGATGGGAAAACCGAATGACATCATCGTCAATATGTTCCGACCGGGGGGGTCATTCGTCGTCATCGTCATCGTCACTATATATATATATATTCCATCAAAGTTCCCCCCTTTTACATACTCTTTCTCAGTCTCTCTTCAAGGATAATCCTTTAAGTATCATCGGTTTTAACGGTTAGGTCGGGTGGCGTGTTGCCGCACAGACAGAGCCGATGGGCTGGCAGAGGGGAGAGGGGAGAAAGCGCATGCGCGTGCGCGCAAGTCCGGAGAAGAGAGAACTGGCAAAACGGATTGACAGCAACCCCTTCATAAGTATATCATTCATACTCACCTTGTACCAGAACCAGCAACTGCGACCCTATATAAGTGAACGCCTGATCACAAAAGCTTGCGCGCATAGTACTACATAGTAGCAATAGTGCATACCATGTTTGCACATAATGAACCCGTACTAATCACCGACCCATACTGGGGTTAGGCGTCGCCCACTTACGCAATATACTTGCACGTGGCACTGGGATTGCATAAGGATTACTAGTTGCCACAGATGGATCGCGGAGAACATTCCTAACACGTTGGAAATACCAATAGTACTGCATAGTAGGGAGGGGGAATCGGTCTAGCTAGCGCAAGAGCCAAGCGAGCGCACAATACATATCATTCGGCAAAGTCGTCTTGATCATATGATTATTTTAACTGCACGTACTGTACTAGTAAACTTGCACACTATGACGTCGATCATAAACCGGAATTTGACTGATGATGCCCAACCGTATATATGCACCGCGCACAGATGCCTGTTCCTGTGGTTCATCCCAAAGTTAATATATTAGACCCATGCACTTAAGCCGTTTACCCAAGGGACCACAATACTTGCATCCATGCAATGATCAATTGAGGATATTAATATTTACAGATTCAACAGTCAGATACACAACTACATATTTACAAGAATCGAGTTAAGACAAGCTAGGCCTCAAGTTTGGCGGAAAAAGAGGGTACATTTGTAATTAATGATTGAAGAAAAATTTGGTATCACTGGCGGCCAATGATGATGTTGCTGTTGTTATATTTTCTTTAACACCGTAGTGGCTATGTCCCAAGACGTAGCATCAAGACATGGATCGGTTGTGATAGACTGAGGGGGGGGGCGCGCAAAGAAGAAGATGTTGATTCACGTAAGGGCTGAAAAAAAAAGAAAAGAAACATCATCAAGACAACAGCGGGCCGAAAACCTTGATAAGACATAAGCTCAATGATGACGACGATTATGACCGCAAAGGAAACGAATCACGAACCCCTTTTCCCTAGCCCGTCCCCACACACAATCCGAACGACAAATTATTGTTGATGACATTTTACTCAGCCTTCAGCTTTTCATACCCTTTATAACTGCTCGCTCCCCAACCGAACCATCCCCCTCCACCAGAGGAACGCTGAGCGGAGGCGGATGGTTGTTCCTCACTTGAAACGTCCTCCTTATCGATCGTTTCGTACTTTCCGCCATTATCATCCCCACCCGAATATAAATAAACGCTCGTCGTTCCCACTCCCTCATGAGAAATTAGCGTCGTGTCCTCACCCGGGGTGCTACCCGTTGAAGGAGACGATGGCTCATCTGGTTCTCGTCGATTCCTCCCCCTTCCTCCTCCCCCTTCATCATCTTCACTCCCACTGACAAAAGGTAAAGAAGTCAGCTTAGCTCCTGACCATTTCTTCCGTTCGGCCAACAGTCGAGCGTCTTCATATCCTTGATCTGAATGCCCCAACGATACTCCTCTCCTCGTCGTCCTCGTCGTCACACCCCTAGACGAAGAAGGTGCTGACGACGTAGGTGAGACAGGTGAGAGTGGAGGTCTAATACGAGTGAGAGGAATGACGTCGTTTGTATTTATATTCGTGCTTGTGCTTCCAGCGCTTTCTGGTGCTTCGATGCCAGGACCGCTCGTGTTTGCTCTAGCGGTCGCTGCTGCCGTGGCGGCCGCCAAGACTGCACTTCCTTGTGCAATCACGGAAGGACCGTACGTCCTCCATAAATTCCATGCCATCTGCGTAGGTCCACTCGCTGGATCTCCAAACGTCGGTGGTTGAGCCGAATTATAATGTTGTTGTTGTTGAGCACCATTATATGGAGTGGGAGAAGAAGAAGAAGCTTGATTGATGATAGAAGATGAAACGTATTCCCATAAAGCTCGAAGTTTAGCTTGGACGAAATCGTAG
The DNA here is from genome assembly GCF_015039405.1 of Cantharellus anzutake. Lineage (NCBI taxonomy): Eukaryota > Fungi > Basidiomycota > Agaricomycetes > Cantharellales > Hydnaceae > Cantharellus > Cantharellus anzutake. The sequence goes on from NW_024066961.1 coordinate 494,112, forward strand.
AGTTTTACTTTTGCTTTGATGATCGCTGTGTCGATTTCTTGTTCATGTTCGGATAGGAATGGTTCGAGATGTTGTTTATAGATGTATGTTGCTCCCTGGGGATGATGGAAAGGGGGGGGAGGGTGGAGGGTGGTGAATGGTGAATTACGCGAATTAAGGCGCGAAACAAACATTACATACCTGAGTTTGAGGTGAGACGAGGTAAAGTAAGAACATCGTCTTGATCACCCAATAAAATGGGATCCTATTAACCCGATAGATCAAAACCCCAAAACCCAAAAAACAAGGTTCAAAGTAAACAACCAACACATACCATCGAACTAGCCATTCAGCTACGTATTCGATCGCGATGATACATCCCAGAACGGACCAATACATTAACCAACGTTCGAGATCTTCCTCTAATGCGGGTCTATGCGCGAGGGTCTTGTAAGATCCATATGCTGGATAGAGGAAAGCGCCAGTCAAGCTGATGTTGGTTCATCAAGTGTAATCGTCGATCGTCAAATCCAGGTGCCAAGTCCAAGTTAACGCGAAAGCAAGCCGCCGCCGCCGCCGCCGCCGTATTAGGGTAACAAGTCGCAAGTTGAGCACGATCAGGGGCATAACAGGCAAACAAGTAAAGGAGGTTAGAGATAATCAAACCAAAGGTCGGAGGAGTTGGGGGGGGGGGAAAAGGATCCGTTAGAGACGAGGTTAGGCAGATGATCTTTTGTCTTTGAAACGAACCTGACTATACGTGATAGCAAGTAAAACATTGGTTTGCTAGAAGCAAAAATATAAGGTTAACTCAAAAAGTTACGTGTGCGTATGTTACGTCGTCCTCGTACTGTTGAGCCTTTTATATGAATCTTCCTCCCCTTGTTGCGTTGCGTCGCGCGCGGTGTGCGTTTGTGGGGGGCGCGTGATGTTGCTTGATTACATAACTAGATTGATGGGCGGGGAAATGAAACAACACCCACTAGTCACGCGTGTCACGGTTAGCGCGTTCCTCTTAGGCTTCTCCACGTAGGCAAGCTGCGCCGCAGGGCGGTATTACTTGATATGTAAGGATTGGAACGTGGCCCGTACGTGTTCGGCAGGTCCCCTCGGCCTTTTTTTTTGTGTTTCGACGTGTGAGGTATGTGTTAGCCTGTGCTGTTGAACGGTCATATAGCTGATAACGCTCTACATACTTACATGAAATATTAAAATAATGATCTGGCTTGCGCTCTGGTCGGGATTCTCCTAATAGGGGCTGGTAACCTGCTTATCGGGATTCTCGTGCTTACGGACCGACGTTTGGTCGTCATATTTGCTGTACTCATTACGAAATTTACAGAGCAGAACTCACAAAACTGGGCCTCCACAATTACCCGCCGGTTGCTTTTATCCAGCTCGGCGGTGCAATCAAAGGCCAAGGCATCTAATCCAATTGCCGTAGCAAAGAAAAGATTATTGATCGTAAATTCGTGACGTGAAAAGAGTAGAGATACAAATGTGTAACGTATGTATCAAACCCACTGGCGCTTATATGCAGTACTACCAAGTCCTAGGATTTCTACGAAGTTAAATCAAACCAATAACAAATGCGACAGCGCAACCAGATAAGGCAAGGAAAGCGATCATACCACCGTCTCCTCGGCCCCACGTCGGCCTGAAGTCTATCTCTAGTACTAGCAGTGACGGCATCGGGACCTCTATGTTCCTCACTATTATTACTCCCTCGAGGAGCCTCCTCGTGGCGGGTATCATTTCGGGCACGGCGTCTCTCCGCAACCTGTATCGCCTCTCTATAATGGTCAACCATCCCTTCCATGGCGTCAAACCATGTCCTTCCCTGTGTTCCTTCTTCCCCAACTGTCCTCCTCATTCCTGCCAGGCCTTTGGGATCCATAACGAGCGACTTGAGAAAATCTGTGTAATTAAGCAATGCCTCGGTGTACAGTAGGCTCTTCTCGTCTTTGAAGACCATGTTCCATGATGGTGAAGGCGTGACAGTGGACGGGAGGGGGAGAAGATATCCGGTACGCTCGTGGCTAACTAGATCTCGTGTTCCTTCTGCGTCAAGGCCTATGACCGGAATACCGGATGCTAGAGCTTCCAGGACGACTTGACCAAATGTCTCCGTGTACGAGGGAAAACTGAAATACGACGAAAGGCGAAATGTTCAGATGACTAGGACAATGGGGGGGATATGGGAGGGACTTACGCAAAAATATCGGCGCTCGCGTACGATTCTGCCAGGGGAACCCCTGAGAGGTGTCCTTCGAATTGGACATCCAGTCCAAGTGAGGCACAATGCTTCTCCAGTCGAGATCTCTCGGGGCCATCTCCCACGAGGACAAGCTTCACTTGATTCGCATTAAGGAATGAAGTAGGTAGGGATGCCAAGAGTTTCTGATAGCATCGAATGAGAAACACGAGATTCTTTTCGTGTGATCTGAGAAATAGGGTTCAGAACGACCGTCTGAAAGGTGGTTCGTCTTTTTGAATCTCACTCACATCCGTCCAACATAAAGGATGACAATATCGTTGCTGTTCACTTCATCAACATACTCGACAGGTCCGAAAGGAGGTGAAGGTGGAGGTGTGATAGGAGCTGTGAAGCCGAACCCTGGCGAATATTGGACATAGGTCTCTCTTCTCTTTCGCAATGCGGTTTTCTCAACAATGCCCCAACGACGTCGTCTCTGTTCGCTCCTTCGGTGTGGACCAAGGGCTTGCAAGTCTACTCCACGAGACCATATACGAACGTTCGAGAAACCCCTTTCACTCAGCATCTGCCCTGTCGAGGTAGAAGGACAAGCTGTGAGAAGACATCTGCAAGGGTCGAGAATGTAAGTAACCCTTTCATTACTCGTGCAACTTGAAACCTACTTCGAGTGAAGGTATCTGGTCCATTTCCACATTATCTATAGCTCATCAGTCAATATGCATTGAACCATCGCGCGCGTTCCCCAATACTCACTGATTCTGCCCATGGGAAGCCGAAAAGCGTAGCATACCTGTGTGAAAGGCCACTTAGCATGAAATACGACAAGGACTCGGAGTCTGCAACCTATCTTACGTTGGCAGGTTCGTGTGATACGATGCAACAACAACACGATCGAGACTATCTTCCTTCCACATTGGCCCGCACCAGCCCAGTTGCATGGCAAGTAAGACTTGCGCCCCTAACCAAATGGGCTCAACGATATGGATGACATCCGGTTGCTGAACGAATAATCGGTATAACGGTCAATCATACATCCCCCACGGTTCGCGATATCACTGACAAATTCACGAATGATCCGTAAGAACTTGGGCCGAAGAAAATTGAGCTTTAGACCAGGGTAGAGGACAAGAGGTATCCCCGCCGTCCCAACGAGTGGGTGTGTCTCATAGTGCGTCTTCAGAAGGGGACGAATCAAGTGAGTTCCCTGAGTGCGTGGAACCTGATGATCATGAAAATGAGCCTACCATACCGCTTTGGGGGCCCAGCACCACCGCCTCGTGCCCTTGAACATGGAGGTGCTCTAATAGTCTTGCTAGTGCGCGTGTCACTCCATCGACCTGTTTAAACAATGTGAATTACGTTTAAATAGCTAGATTCGGTTCGGGAAGTATCCCTTGCCTTTGGCATAAGATTCTCTAACAAAAGTATCTTCTTCTTTAGTCGTAAGAATCTGATTGCCACTTCATACTCAACTTACCAGAAACGATCGCGATTCGTAATTTGGGCTTGGGAAGGTCCTCGTCTTCTATCTTTCTATCTTGCATATGGACTGAGGGTATCGCTTGCATCTGATTCATAAATAGTCGGGTATAGATGTAGACCCCGATCGTCTTCCTCGCTCCTCAACGATGGGTAGAGCAAGAGGTTACTCCTTTGTTGTTGACGAGCGGCATCTTCTTTAACTTATAAGCCCCCGTATGCCACCTAAAGGGATGTAGTTCCGCGTGCCAATAGAATTGTGGAACGTGCATCGCACGACCCCCTAGAGGGTAATATCAATATAGTTATGATCAGACTCCTGGGAAACCCCCAAGTACACACGTGTTTGGGGTTCGTTCGTTTTACCGATTTAGAGATTCTGATGTGCAATAACGAGCCCCGTTCCAAAAACTAGGTCACAAAATTACTCTTGAGGCCTAATCTACGACACGAGTGCAATGGAACAAAACACACCGAAATTGGCTTGGTTTTTTGGCCCGAGTGGCGGTTCGATGATTGACGGACAATTATGGATTGCACGTGTTCGAGATCACCGTCACTAACGACGTTTATTGTTGATGTTGATAAGTAAGATCGCGCGCGATAACCGCCGATACCAATCCTTATTTGCTTCATTTTGTACTGGCCATGATTGCTGAAGCAATATTGGGGCCGGTTGTTGGGAGGGAAGAGTCACTTGACTAGGAGAGTCGATAGCCTTCGATTATTTACACAGCACCGTTTCTGGTGGATCTCCAAGTGCTGTTGCGATGACCCGAGCGTGGTTGGTGTGAGATGGCGAGAGCATTCTGGGAGTTACTAGGCGCCTCTCAACCACAGCGCTCGGAAGTAAATGGCTGACCCCCCTTGCGCCCGTCCACAGGGGTCCGCTGCAGTTGCAGATTCGGTATTCCCTCCTAAGACAGATCTCATAAGGAGCCCAGGGGGTCCGTTCGGAGGATGCACGTGCATCTAGATGGCCTACTTTTGGCAAGGCTAGACGAACGTGTCACTGCTAGAGACGTCAGGACGCAGGGACTCATTACGCTAGAGAATCCCCGGAAGTGAGAGAAAAAGTACAAGGCTTTCGGGCCGGCGCGAGCGTAAGGACCCCTTGCCGCTCTGGCCAATCACTTGTCGGCTCCGCTCGGGCCTAATATTGGTCCTTCGTACATTTACTGCGCATGCGCATCCTGACAAGCCTGCAGAGTGGAAATAGCATATTGACATGCAATCCATTCGGACTCGAGACTAGGCTGTTCAACGTCATCTAGCTGGGAGTCATAACGCTGAAGGAACAACGACGGACCATCAATCGATGACGCTATTTTCCCGCCATTTTCCCGCCATGACTAGATATCGATAACGATCAGCTTCGTGATTTCTTGCGTTGGTAGCGTGCAGAATGGTGCCATGTATTGCAAGAATCCGAGGGTGGCGGCTTATCCAAGATGATCATGAGGGATTTCTTTGAGGCGAACAATGATGCCGCTATGACGAAACGAGGGGAAAGAAAGATGGTGGGAGCTAACTGCGATGCGCCATATTAATATATCTTTCAGCGTCGGCTTTTGCGAGGCTAAAATATCTCTTTCACACCATTGACCCAGTGCGATGTGCGAGAGCTTGGACTGGAGGGTCATATGGTTATGAGGCAATGCGTGGCATAAATGAAGACCGATAATTGTGACAGGATTTGGCAGGGTTCGAATCATTGGGAGGATCGAACTCGGGCAAGACTAATCATTGCATTTAGGCCCAAATTCCCGCCACCCTTTCTGGCGTACCATGTAATTCCAGCCCTTTCCAGGGAAAATGATGGGGAAACCACTTGCCCTCAATTTCTTCGTGCCGGGTTGTTATTTGTTTGTGGGCGTGGTTCTTTCGATGGAAAGGGTGCAGTGGCAAGTACTACACTTGCCATGGTTTCTTTGCAGTGGACTCACTGAATTCTGGCTGGGCTCCTGCACTGGGTTACTCGGGACTGGTTACTAGAATCTCTTTCGTGGCTTCTTGTGTAATTTCTATTATCCTAGATGTCATCCTTGTGGTCTCTTCTCTAGTGGTCTAGTTTCTGGTGGCCTCTCTCTCCAGCTCCCACTTGCTATGTGGGGTTTTCCCTATGTCATCTGTAGCAGGAACATCGATTTGATCGATATTCTTGTGTGTCCATCTGTTCCCAAACCGTCAAGTACACAAGGCTTCCCCTGACAAGTACCACCCTTATCCAGTATTCTTTGCCCATTTCTCCCCTCCTCGCCGCTGGCAGTGATATAGCCGATTTCCACTTCCCAACTCTTCGTGTATTGCATTTATTGCATTTATCTATCATAAACTGGTGTTGTATACTAGTGCGGAAGTAAAAGGACGAGCGGAGAGTTTTCGACCCCATTTTTTTTTTTGCATGTACATGTACATCGAGAAATATAGATGTTGTTCATCAGTCAGAAAGTGTTGCTTTCCAGACGTGGGTTTGACAGGAAATCGATTTGATAGATTAATTATCAGCCACACCCCAAATCCCAATCCTGAACGTACACATAATACGCCATATGATTGCAGGGCAGAAGAGCTAGGGGATTCTGAGCAGGATTGCAAAAGTACTGAACTGTTGTTTGAATGGATCGATCACACTGCAAGGCAGAAGAGGTGAATGTAAGAGTTGCCTGAATGTAAGAAGGGAGAAAACGGAACGACTGGTTGCTTTCCAGACGTGGATTTGACAGGAAATCGATTTGATAGATTATCGGCCATGCCAAATCCCCCGTCATTTCCCGGCCCAAGGCCCTGGTAAATCCAATCCACCAGCGGGGACAGAACGAATATCCGACCCGGAAAATGTTCGCGGAGATCGGGTTATTACTTTACTCTGCACAGAGTCATACACCCGTGGCGATATTACGCTTTTTTCGACGCTGAAAATTTGTCATCTCTTTCCCCTTTTGGTTTCTTTCTTTTCACTTTATGTACATAATTTTTCTTACGTTTCAAGGTGTCAATGTGCCCACCATCGTATCTGAAGGCCACCATGTATGACCTTCACTCGCTACCGTGGCTGAATGTTTGTTTTCCCCTGTATCGTGTTGTTGCGAGAAAGATGATCGAATTCCATTGATGCTTGCAACATAACGACATGGAGAACGGAACAAGTGGGCAAGTGCAGAGTTCGCGAAGCGCAAGCACTCTGGTCCCACGCTAAACGCGCCAAAAAGGATGGTCACGAGCACAAAATGGCTTCATCGCCACCTTCATCTCCCAAGGTTCCGGACTGGTTCCATGTCTTTCATTTTTGGCCCGACGCCCAAAAAGGACCAAAAATGTCTTACAATATGTAAGATGATCTCCGTCCGTTGGTTGAGCGGCCCGTCCTGCGGCGTACCCCGTGCGATGAGCTTGATGTTCGTTTGCTTCTGGGTGCCCGGTTCGATCACGGATATTGTTCATGATATTACTGCTAGGTTCTCTAAGGATTCAGGAAGGCGGCCAATATCAACATCTTTGGACTCTTTCAAGCTAGTCGAGAAATTCGCCCGATCGCATTAGTACTACTTATTCTTATTGCCTTCCGGCATGCACGGAACCATATCTTGATGCTTTCCATATGTTTGGGTTTTGCCCTCCCAGTGGGGTTATTGGACCGACGGTGACTTTGGGCCCGGATCTTTTTGTGATAAAAGAAGTTTCTGTTTCTCTTTGAGGAGCCCCCAAACAGATGGAAAAATTTGGGGGGGGGGGGCCCCGCAGATTACTTATTCTCTGTTGCAAGAAATGCGGTTTGCCGCAAAGGGAAATATTCGCTTTATCTATTTCAACCTGCTCTGATATAGGGATACGAACTTGGTGCTCTGGAACTCAATATTTAGATGTTGAAATTATGGAGTGGGGGAGGTGGCGCTGATCAGCTCGATATATTCTCCTTAGCCAGTCAATAGGGTCATATGGTAAGATGTGTCTCGCTCTCAAGTATGCAAGGTATTCAAGGTCTTGATGCAATTTCCCTCTTTTTGCCATTAGGTTAAATCTGACAACGTCTGTTGATAGACATCGTGCCTGTTTTTCAGGACCTCCACGCCACTTTCGGAGGGGGGGGTCGAATCGGCCAATCATATGTGCTTACACATCTTTTTTGGCAGTGGAGTGCTTATGTCAGACCGAGCGTAACTGCACGTTCCATGGTAACATTTCGGTAACGGACGTACCAGCTGCATTTTGAAGAAAACTTTCGCGTTATTGTACGTACAGGTCGTCTCTTCTTTTTTATCTTGGACTCTGATGAGCGAACATCTCCATCGCATTGTTCGGTTTTCTCGGTTTGAGGCGAGCTGTGAGAGAGAACGATGTTCATTTACCTCACTGGCATCCGCAACTACCGAGCTCAGCTTTTTATGGCAGTAGACTTCGTCTTCTCTCAGCACTTGATTTCCCCCCTATCCTGTTTTTGGCTGGTTCCGTATATCTGTGTGGTTGAAAAGTGGTATATTTCTATTGGCTGACCCAAAGTTGTGGAGCTCTCTCAAATCGTGGGCTCCAAGCACCACCTTGTGTCCATCACGTAACATGCCTTGGGCTTTGGTAGCCAATCACGCCGAGCCAATGTGTTGAGCAGCTAACCTACATAGTGACATGGTGTGGCGAACCATATTGCTAGGCACATTCACCTTGGAGGATAGGTCTTGTTAACTTCTTGTCAACTTCTTGTCAACTTCTTTCGATCCCACCCCCCCCCCCCCCCCACCTGCGAACCCACTGTGAACTATATTACTCCTTCCCCTGAATCTTCTGGAATCCTTCTGGGACGGGACGTTCCTTCGCCCCTGGGTTCGTCTCCATCGAGAGGGGTAGATAGTGCCTTACCATACAGTCTCGGGCCAAACGCTCAAAGTTATCATCCCTTCGAGCTGATACCGTTGGAATCGTGCATGGTGGTTCCCACCGAACGTGGCGCTATTGTATACTTAGTGTGGCCCTACACATGCATATTCAAAATTGCTCCACAGTTCAAATGAATATCTCTCCTCACTCCAACTCGGTATCTCTGGCCTCTGAACGACGTTTGCCCCCTGGCTGGGTAGCCCCCAAGGATAGACAGGGCTCCCAGGTCCGGTCTCCAAGATCAACGGAGCAATCGAATACGTGTTTGGCTTTCCGGTGTACAAGCTGTCCAAGCTCCGCGGCTCCGTTGAGATTGGAGCTTCGTCTCGGATCCTGCGTGACAAGTGACGCTGTTACGTACTATTGCATAAGGACTTCGGTCTTTTTCGGTATTACATCGGCCGTGGAATTTTACAGACGATCCCTTAGCATCTCCTTAGGACGTTGGCCTGACGATGGCGAAAGAAAGGACAAAGTGATTCTGATCTCTCCAGCCGAACGTTGTGTCATGTTGTTGTTGTTGTTGTGGGGGGGCTTCTTTCGGTATTTTATCGGCCGCGAGATAATCAGACGTACAAGGTCCCTGACATCAGGGCGTTGGCTTGATGAAGGCGTAAAGAGAGGATCATAGTTCTTACTTACCTCTCCAGTTGAACGTGCATTTTTGGACAAGATTGGATGTTATCCTGATCTGCTAGTCCGTAGCTGTCCGTTCCGCTCGCTTGAACTCGGCCATCTTCATTAGTGTGGCGTCACCTTGTTGACTAACGAAGCTTCAATAAACGGATCCCCGGACAAGGGGGGGGGGGAGGCCCTTATTCAGGTGCTATACGTGATATTATTGCCCCACGGTTCTCATCGTTACCACTACATTAGTGGTTGGCTTGACATATTTTTCCGAGAACGGCGCCGAGAAATCATTTTACTTGAAAATCGAGTCCCATCGTGCGCATGCTCAGGGCAAACTCAGGGTTTTTCACGATCGGTACGTCCGAATCGCCCAGTACATAAAAAAATCAATTGTCGATGTTCACAGGAACTCGGCTTCGGCAACACTTGTTATGTATGTAGGCACACAAGGGTCATGGGCACGGGCCTAGGGCCATAATGTACCGTTTATGGCAATGAATTTCCCTTTCAGTTGATGATATCTGTGCGTGGGACTTTTTTTGCTTGTACAGTACTTGTCGTTACGTTGAATTTATCGGGAAAATTCATATTGTAATTATCCATGTGGGCTCCCCGAAAAAAATCATTGGGAAATGCGTTGACTCATTATTCATCAATTTTCCCAAGTGCACGGACCCAATTTTCCATGCCGCAAACCTGATCTGCGGCAATTATTTCTCTTATCTTCTCTCTCACCTCACAGGTTCCGTCCAGTTATATATGCACGTTCCCAAGTACTTTTGCTTGCTGGAGGCACAAAAAATTGAACTAATTACATAGCCCATGTCCAACGCGATTGTTAACGTTACCCCAGAGACTGTCAGAATTCTTATCTATGCGCGCTAATTAGCTCCATGGTTCCAGTTATCGTCCAGACGTATACTACATATCAACTAGTTCCAAAGCGGCGAGGGGGGGGGGGATGGTTGCCCGCGTGATGAATTCGATGGAATATACTAGGTATAGTTCAACGATCAGCCTGACGTACGGCGCACGGTCAGGAGACTGCCTCGCCCTCGATCTCTTTCCAGTGATTCATCACCACCATCGCCGTTGCTCTTGCAATCGGGATAGTCGTCGCCAATTGTAAATGCACATGGTACCCATAGGCAAGATCCGCAGTCGGAGAAAATGGCTGTACCAAAGCATAAATCATTACGATATGGCATGTTGTTGTTGTCAACAGCCGCAGCTAGCTTCATCTGTGCCCCCCTTCGAAATTATTTCGTTTCCCCGCTGCGCAAACAACAACACAAAAGCAATCCAACATATTTATTGTACTCCATCCACTTTCCGCATCCGCTATGTAATGTTATTGATAGATGAGTTGGATACGCACGTTTTCCTTTGTTCGCTGACAAAGCAAGAGAGAGAGAGGATGGTCCGATCGGTCACTTAACCCTGCAGCCAGCGGATAACGCTGCTGCGACTGATTTCACGCCCTTGACCCGCCGCAACGGGTTCACCTTGGATGATCATGGACCCTTTGCTCGCAGTCGCGTTCGATGTGGAGTACGAAGCTAGGACACGTTCGGTTGCAAGTTCATCAAGGAGTGAGAGCGTCTTCGGCGGAGGTGGAGGGGTGGAAGAGGGTGACGGGAACGCGGGGTGACTGAGCAGTTTGCGAGTACACTGTTTTGGGATGAAAGTAAGTTGATCGAATGTTGGGTTCATTTTGGTGAATCACGCATGCGTGAGGAAAGATGAGAAGATGGAAGAAGAAAAGAAAAGAAAAGAAAAGAGAGAGAGAGAGAGAGAACGTGATAGTGAACAGTATCAAATGGCGGAAGGGGATCAAGAGATAACGAAATCATCGGAATCATGGGGAATGGAGTTGAGCTGTGAACTTTTTCATGAATGGGCGCCTGAGGAGTTCCTCTCCCATGGATGGATGGATCGGACGAAAAAGCTGGCATGAACGAATAAGGGAAGAAATAGATAAACAAGGGTGTTGTTGGTGGGAAGCGAAGGAAGATAATCTTGAATTGAAGATGCGTTGTCACGGACACGGAAGGAGGATTGTCGATCCGTTTTTTCATTACGGATCCCACGTTCTACGTGGAATCGGAAGGAAGGAAGGAAGGAAGTTTCCCGTTTGCGCAAAGCCGGCCGAAAGATGAAGAGGGGGGGGGGGGAGGGAGGTGGGGTGGGGGAATGAAAAAGGAGCTCACGGAAGATGATGAGGAACTCGCGGTAATTGCAATTCAGATGAGAGGAGAGAGGGGAAAAAAAAAGGGAAACGAAGGAAAAAAGAGGTGTTGAAGATAACGTCAAGGGCCCCTGAACACCTCCCGCCGCCGTTGCATTCAAACGAAGTTTGCCCCGAAACAGTCAACGCACCATTTTCACGCCATACCATCCTCTAGTGCTCGGCCCGCCTGTAGGCGCCATTTCGACGACTCGGAGAAAGAATTTTAGAGCCAGGGGTACGTCTCGAGCTGTGTACGCGGTTTCCCCCGCTTGGAGAACATAAAAAGGATTTTGCGGGACGAGTAGGAGGACATGCGACAGGGACGCAAGGGATGGATCATATCTGGTTTGAGAGCCGAACCGAGTTATTTTCAATGAGTTCATTTTAGATCAACACGAGGTTGCGAAGAAAAAGGGGAATTGTGTTTTGTGTGTGTGTGTGTGTGTGTGCGGGTGTGGCGGCGGCGGAGAGTTTGGAGTGGTTTTGTACGAGTTTAGGATGGAAAAGGAAAAAAAGAGAGCGACGGGTGAGAGAGGAAGTGATAAAGATCCATCCAAGATCAGTTTTGAGATAACATCGCACGGTTACTCATTTCATGCGATGCATGGTTGAAAGGACTTACTGAGCATTGGAAGCGTAGATGTCGGCGAGTTCTAGCCAGCCTTCATGATCTCCATAGAACGCATCGAGATATTTGATCAACTCCTCCGTAGCTAGTTGAATACGCCCGACCGAGCGGAGGGCTGAAATCTTGCGCTTCCAAATGGGCTAACGGCAACGTAAGGTAGATGATCATCGTTGACAAAGGAGCACATACGACGTTCGTCGGGTCCGACTCGATAAGGGATTCATACAGGGTCAAAGCGTCATCGTAATTGCCTAAGGCTTCCAGACGGAGCCCTTTGAGCCTGTCCACACGTGGCGACCCGGGGAATTTAGAATCGAGCTGTTGAATGCATTGCTATACAGGTTGTTAAGGATAATTGAACACGAGGGGTCATTCCAGGATTGGAACTGTCTTAGACTTACCTCGGCGAATGAGGTTTGCCCAATGTCCAAAGCAGCAAAAGCTAGCTGCTCCAAGAATTCCCATGCTGACGTGGCGGCATGAGAGAGAAAGAGAGAGACAGTACTTAGGAAACAAAGCTTTGCGTTGCAACGGCATTGGAGCGGAAAGGTGATGACGAACATTCGCTGCCCATGCTGCCTTTGGCTTGAATGATGGCCCTGCCCTTGTTGAAAACCTCTTCCGAGCTGCGTACGTTGTGGGAGCGATACGTTTCAAGGACACCGACATCGCTAGTAAGATTGTTGACCCCACCAACCATCCTTGAAGAACGGTCGCTCTTAGAAGATGTCAAATGAAATGGCGAATGTTGACGTGCGTGGTTGTGCTGATTAATTGTGATTTGCTGAAAGGACGAAAAAAAAACAAAAATTACTCGGCAATTCCCAGATAGTTGTCACCGGGTTTCCTAAAGGGGATGGATAATTTCTGGAAAAGAATTCATGCAATACAAACAATATATAAAACTAAAATGGGAAGGTATCATTTGATGGACGCTAATCGATGGTCCCTGGAACAGAAACAGAAAATTTTCGGGAAAAAGGAAATTGTTTAGTAATGATAGGCTTCTATCTAGCCCTCAGGGTCTAGACAGGACCCCGATGTTTGGCGCGAGGGGACGAGACGCCAATGGGGGCATCTGTGAGCATCTGTCCGTCCGCCAATTGCGGACGATATGGCCAGTTTCCAGGAGAATTTGAAGGGGTACTTGCACAATTACTGCAGATCATGACTGATATGGTTTTGGTCCTGATCAAGAACGAGCCAGTACTAGAAGATACGAAATATGGCGACTTCGTTGAATAATATTGTTAACTGGGTTCAAGTGAATGATGTTGCGCTATTACAATGGATACCACGCCTCCTTCTTGATCTGGTAGTTCAAGCACAAGCATATTCCCAATCAATTATCTCAACTTAGACAAGGCAGTGTGCGCACTTCATCATATGTAAGTAAGTCTTTTCTGCACGTGCATTACGGCCCGAGATCGCGAGCGACAACAAGGTAGGTAAGGTAAAAGTTTGTCAACGGTCTCTGGATGAACATATTGCATCATTTTCTACCCAAGTGGCGCTCACAAGGGTCACTTTCCAACGTTCGTTTTTCATCACTCCAAAGAACCAACTATGGAATTGAATTCCTGGCCAAAAGTGGTATCCGTAACCAAAATTCACTGAATGTATAAATTAGCCTGGATCTTAATTCAGTTCAACGTATAAGTCCCGGCAAACATTTACTTTTTTGCCCTGGCGCAACGACCCCCTCCCCTTCAACATTCTCCCTTGCCCCCCGTCCGCCATGCCATACGCTTCACCGGCAGCTTCTCCAACCGCTGTAATCAATGTTGTAGGCACCTCTTCACGTCCCCTCCCTTACAATTCTACAAGGGTCAGCCGCGCGGGGGGCACCGAAGATCACAACCTCTCAGCTCTAGTTTTGTTGACATTAAAGATTCATCCTCAGCTTTCACTCCCTTACCAGGCCTTCCCCGCCGTACGCGAAGCACTGGTAATCCAAGACGTCCACGAATGTTCCACATTGAACTCGGAGAGGATGAGAGTAGCAGCGGTGACAACAACAACGATGAAGATATCAATCCATCCTCCTCCTCAATGGCCGCCGCTGCCCCCCCTTCTGCTGAGGTCAATGGCCTCGGTCTCAACCTTAATGGGACATCACTTCGTGTTGATGTGACTAACCTCCCTCCGTCATCTGGAATGGAGAAACCAGTTGATGTTGATGAACCTGAGAGCGTACCCTTCCCTTGCCTTTCCTCTCCAAAAGATGAATCATCCCAAGCCTCATTAACGGAAGCCACTATCGAATCCAATTTTTCCTCATATCGGCCACCCAAGTCTCCCATAATACTCAAATCTAACGGTCAAGTCCTCAAGCCTTCTCTCAAGGTAAGGACTTACCCGTTGCTTCTTGTTGCTGTTTGCCTCATTGCTTCTCAATATTCAATTTTCACGCTCCGCACGCTTCTGACTAAATCACCAATTATAGTCTTCGTTCTCAAGTGGGAACATCCCTGCGTTAGGGAGCCCGCAGGGCAACAGCCAAAGGACCTTCACGCGCTCGGCACCAACTACTCCCTCACTGAAGGCCGTCCATTTCGCGGACAAGGATGGTGTTGTCATCTTCCAAAAGTCGCAACGTCCAACTGCGGTCAGCCTGGGATCTGCAGCGGCTGAAGACACTGAGACCGAGACTGAGCGTGACATCGAGTCAGGCTTGGCTTATCCCTTCCCTGTTATGGCTGAACCGAGCGGCAGCGGCACATCTCCACAGCTCGTCATTTCGAGTGCATCATCCCCCATCCCCTCATCCCCCTTGTCTCACATCTTGATCTCAGATGACATGGTTCGCCTCGAGTGTGTCAACTATGATGGTTCCCCAGCGCCTGCTCTCCATGGCACTGTCGTCGTTCAAAACGTGTCTTACGCCAAGAGCGTCTGTGTTCGCTTCACGGTTGACGATTGGCAAACCACCAGTGAAGTGGCTGCACTTTATCTAGATGCCGTATCGTCTGGTCTGACGGCGCACTCGCGCTCAAAATCTATGCCCCATCTTGGGAAGGAGGATGCTTACTCACTCACTCCCAAACCCAAGGAATGGGACCGTTTCGAATTTACCATCAGGCTCGGGGACGTGCGTAATCTGGAAAGTCGCAAGCTGTACCTTGTTGTGCGTTACGGCATTGCTGAGTGGAATGGGGCCGAGTTTTGGGACAACAATTTCGGCAAGAACTACTACATTGCATTCGAGCAGGCTCAGAACGTCTCTTCTAAACCCATCTCGCCACCTGCCATCTCGGAGCGCGCCAAGGCTATGGAAGCTGTTAGGAGGGCTTCCTCTGCACCTACCTTGCCCCCTATCAAAAAGACTCAGTCTTGGCCTCCGATTCCTGTGTCCAGGGATCCTCATCCGCCAACTCACCTCACTCACTCACGCTCGCAGAGCAACATCTACCCCTCCCATCACCTCCGTCTTTCCAACTACGTCCCTCCCAAGTCATCCCCATCCCCGCCTCTGAAACCGGTGGAGACGGATCGAGGAGTCGCTCCGATTTCACCTCCTGACAGCCCTGTCGTACCTTTGCGCATGGTACAAGGGCATCCCGCCTCGATAGTGGAAGATGCCGCACCTTCACCATTACCCACAGACCTCGACCACGCGTTTGCCACAACTCGACCCTCCGAACTTGCGCTTCCGATCCGAGAAAGGAAGCTCGGCATTATTCACGTCGTGAAGACTATCACGCCTCCTGAATCGAAGGAGCAGAGTCCGGATGTGGCGAATATTCCGCTTCCCCTTTCGTCTAGTTCATCATCATCATCATCTTCAGATGATGATTCTGGGACGGATTCGGAGTTAGTTCCACCGGCGTCAGACAGCGAACCATCGTCTACTGCGGTTCTGAACCAGTCGGTGCACGATATAGGTGGTTTGGTGGAAGGTCGGAGGCCAAACAGCGGCGATTTCACACCACGCCCTCTCCCGAGGACCTCGCCGACACCGACGCCACGTTCATTCTCTCCTTCCCGTTCAGGTGCGGCTATGGACAGGCAATCCCCATTCTCACTTTCCAACAATGCTCCGCCCGAATTCCTCCAACGGTTCTGTTTCTATGGGTCGTCTTCCGGCTCCGTGAATGCTTCGCATGCGCATCCGCCACCCCAGATGTCACCACCCATCATGGTGTTCGGTGGCGAGCCGATGGGAGGTGCATCGATTCGGAGAGGAATGTGGGATGCGCCGGGGTTCGGCGATCATGTCAGCATGATGCGTGCCTGAGCTGCAAGATTGCCGTATGCGCGTCCATTGTACTCGTAAAACGACTGCTAAAAGTGGATGTACGTTGTCACCCTTTTGGTATGTGTTAATTACAATTTCTATCCTCAAACTCTTTCCGTCTTCCACATGCACGAGATCGTAGATCTAGAGTTGTTATGCTCGATCTCGTTGAGCGACGCTTCCCCTATGCCCTTCCCCTGCGTTGTCCTTATCTCCTGACACATAATCCCACCTCTTGCCTCTGCATTTCCCCGCCAAATGCTCATCGATAATACCTTGCTTCGATTCTTTTCAAGTAGTTGTATTCCCGTTCCTTGCATCAAAATCCACACTCAAATCTGCTCGTATTCCTTGATCGGTCTATGCCATTCGTCAACCTCAAAAAGGCGCTTTATTCGCTGACAGAACCGAGAAAATTCACCGGTCGGAATTTTTTTGCCGCCTGACAAGTCGTTTTCCCCGGCGATCGAGTGCATCTGCTGAATTGCACTTTAGTTCTATGTCAAAGCCGCTACCGCCTGACCATCCGTCCATGCTGCGTTCGCTCACACGAGCGTAGGTGGTTGTGCAACTCCTTCCATTCGGACCCAATCAAATGACCTCACTATGAGAACATCGTCGGAAAGCCCAAGTCGATGGCCACAGATTCTCGATCTCCACGACTGGTCAAGTGGACATTTCCCAAAACGGAGGGCACCTGACGCCGTTTTTTCCAATTTACTCGCCTGCTTTTATCTTTCGATTCCGTAACCTCCTATGGTACCTCGTGCACAACACAAAGAACCACACCCGACCCCCGCTTTCTTCCTCGACACGTCTGACGATAATTTATCCACGTCCCCCTCGCCCAACACCTACACAGCATCCAACTCTTCCGTAGACGTAAAGGATCTCTTCCCCCTCCCCCTTCCCCGAATCGAACGCCCATATCACATCTATTCAGGCCGATCAATCGCGTCAGCCCATGTCTTTGATGATGACTAACATCTACAAATCCCATTGTCTCGTGCCTCTCCCACCCGTTCAATCCTTGCTTACGTGCCTCGCCCCGTTCAACCGTGGTCAATGTAATGTATCAACATGATTTCCTCCCCCCAAAAAAATTGTTCCCTATCTTACCACACGTATTTCAAATATCCCCACTCCACCCACTGTTTGCTTTTCATTCACCTCATCTTTTCTTTGTGTTATTTTCTCGCATATAGACTGAACCCACACGTCTCTATTCCCCCCATTCCCCCCCACCCATCATTCACTGGACGTGCACATACCGGAGTGTCGTTTGCACCCTTCCCACAACACCTTCCTGCGTTCATCAATACCCATTTCTCCTTTGGAACACACTCTTCATCTCACTCCGGATCCCGATCAATCCCGCCCACACCCGAATAAATTCTTTCATGTTAAGAGGACAATGTCATTATTCTTCATTCCTTCATCTGTGCGTCTTCGTAAGTGATTAGTTCCGTTGATGAGAGAAACAATTCAAGAACGCTCTGGAAGTTTGAACGCTATTGAGCGCATCAATCCGTTTGATAATTGAGTCGATAATGAGCCCTCAATGAGATGTGAGACTATTGGTCATCAAGTCTAGTTTGGCTTGGCGAGATGTAAGAGAGTGTTGGGCCGACAACCTGAGAAATCGCGACGTCACCGGGATATATCACGTTGACCTAAACGTAGTAACACTCTCGAGAAAAGCTGTGGAGTTTTATCTACATGCATTCGATGCTTCAGTCGTCTACCCTGGCTCTGTGGCGGGGGGGAGAAGTGAAGCCCCTCTCCCGAATACCTCCGTGCAGGTGCAGCTAAAACAATCCTGATCAGGGTGAGGGACGTGTAAGGTAAATCTCGCTCCAGAAGGAATTGAGGTAAGCTCTGAGCTTCTCTCTCTCCCTCTCTGCTCAGAATGAATGTGGACGATCCAGTATCGAGTCATGGTATTTCTGTAGGGCAGGTGTGGGGTTTTGCTTGAGCCCGTGACATGGGTGTCGACTTCAAGGCGATGACACAAACTGAGAATAGCTTGTAATTTGTTTTCGGACATATCGCTTCGGGGGGGGGGGGAGGGGACGTGCCGAAAAGACGGCCACGGGGGCTCTCGGACGAAGAGGAATGACCGCTTCCGCTGGAATTTGTTGTTGAGTCCGATCTGTGCGGCTGCGGCTGCGGCTGCGGCCAGCGGTAGTTTTCGTTGCCACCAGGACCCAGGGAAATAAGTATTGTTACAATAAATAGTTTTCAAAGTAACCGGTGGTTCATGTCAGGCCTTTTTGATGCTCAAGGGACGACTGAGAAGTCGACTTTGTTAGCTGCCATCACACCCTTATTGGTAGATATATACATACTTCGAAACCAAAGACCCTTGATTTGGATGAATCGAAACCAATTCAGGAGGACTTTGAAGGCCATCAACGACCAAATGTTAATAGCGGTTGGGCCCCCTGAACGTCCCATCGCAGCTTCCAGTGAGGAAGAAGGATTTGGCAAGTCCTAAAAAAATCTTTCAACGTGTTATGTAACCGACCGGCAAATAAACGTGAAATGAATCGACTGAGTGGAGATGATAAGGACGAACCAGTGAACATTCCCGCGGTCGGGGTTCATCCGAAGTTTCCGCAAAGAGCGATTGGCGCTTCAACACGATCCAGGTTTCATTATGTAGTGCAGGGGGTTGCCAGGGGGTTGATCATCAAGGGGGAGTAGTTATGTACGCAGTGTGATGAACCAAAGGATAATATCGTAGATACCATCAGCCCTAGCAGTGCCAGTGTGCAAGCATTCCGTTTGCACTGTCGGAATAGATATTTGGTAATGTGCAGAGTGATTGCAAGGAAGTTGCTAAAGAGGCAGGAGAGTTGCATGAACCTATGGCCATAATCGCGTCACTAGTTCGCCGGATAGCCGCGGATCGATGCGACAGATTTCATAGCAAGGCGTAGAGAAGGCTATGTTGAATTGGCACACAAAAGAAATGAATAATCATCCATCGTAGACACAGCCATTCGAGAGATTGGCTACCGCGCAAATGAACCAGCCGCACAGATATCTGTCCACGCAGAATCGATTAGGAAAAGCGAGAGGCGACGAGATCAGATTCAAGAGCTGCTAATTGGGACAAGGAATGATTCCTGCAGGGTGGTGCGTTTGAAGGATCATAGGAAATACCGAAGTCACCAGTATCAAATAGGATCCCTACGGCTGCCAACACGCTGCTGGCAGCCGGGAAGTGGTCAAGATCCCAGGCCGCATGAAGCGCATTAATTCGGGCTCCAGCCTGCAGAGTCTGAGTTCTTATCGCTAGAGTGAGATTCATTTTCTGAACTTGTGGTCCCATACATATCCCCAAGCAGTCCAACCTCCTCTTCTCAATTCTCTGCCAGCCGGGTACAGCAAAGCAGTGCTAACATAACTGAGATAGATGATTGCCAGAGGACACTCCCACACCCGTCCCGTCGGAGTATATCCAAAGCCAGAAAGAATGTCCGCCAATACCAGGGCGGAGCTGAGGACGCTTTTAGTGAGGCGGGGAGTGTATATTAACTACCACTTGAACCCCACCTGACTGAAGCTCGCATAGACGGTCGGCTGCGCTGATTCGTCCCATAGCGGGGTGACCAGGCAATAGACACCTAGTACTTGAAATTTTCGGCACTGCTATCAATATTCGTCAGAAGTGCCACATAGGGGATACTTCCACTTCTTCATATCTCGCTCCCCATGCAATGAATCAACATCGCCGGCGCCCCGAACGAGGCAAATACAATGTCTACTGGTCTCCGCTGCCTAGCGGGCTAATTGTCTTCCGTGACACACGAGGAGTCGTTTTTGCGAGTTGTGATATAAGGATTAGGAGGCGTGGAATTCGCATTTAGAAAAGTAGCATATGGAGCTGTCACTGCCTTGTTTGTCGTTTTTGTCGTTGCTGGAACTTGTGCCGTCTCCAAATCTTCGTTCCGACACCCCTGGATTGATGATCGCCAAGGGGGGGGTCACGCAGGCTCCACGGCACTGTCACTTACTCCTCTTGTGCACTGACGGTGATGGACACATTGTGTACCATGCCTATGATCTCCGCACCTTGAGCGTCTCGTCAGAACCCAAAAGAAACCACCGCATGTGAGCTCATGAGAATTGCAAGTAGATTGTGAGGCGCGCGAATCAACATAACTGTGGGCCACGCCACGCCTCAGTTCAAAGGAAAGAAGTAAAGATATTTTTTTTTCGGTTACAAGCGTGCTTTCTCGAACCGGGTGACCGGGCACCGAAAGGGGCAAAAAAGATCGACATTATATAATGTCGCACTTTGAATATGATTATGAAAGGAGGACTAGAGGTTCCGAAAGAAATTAATAAGACCAATATATTACTTAATGTTCCCAGTAACCTCTCCTGCTTCAATTTCTCGTGAAAATGCTTTTGCCATCATCATGGATATGCTCGCTCAGGCACAAAGCAAAACTTTCCTGTCGTGCTTGCTGTCGTCTGTCGTATCGCAGCTTTTGCGAGTGCAAATGGTCAGAGTCTGAGTCTGCGCGGCTCTTGTCAACGATCGAGCTTCTGTCACCGACGTAGCGTTCATCAGAGTCATCACTCTCGCGGAAATGGGAACCAGCTGGCTGTGCCTTACTCTGCGTGGAGGGAACAGGGTGTGAGACACTGAGCAACAAGTTCTGCGCCTGCATTCATCTGGAATAACTGGCGGACGCTGCCTCTCACGGCAAGAGCACGCTACTCTTCCCACCTTCTGTCTTTATTAAAGTCTTAGCGGTACAAACAAGCATCTGAACATCGTAAGAGGCTGAAAAACGGATCGGAGATATTCATCAAATTAGGAGCTTGCGCTTGCGCATGCAGTGAATGGAATAGCAGTCGTCATTGGGGGAGAAGAAGCGGAAGGGGCACGCAAAAAACAGAACGGCCACGAACCTGGGCCCTGGGTCGAATGATAGGGTGAACATAAGCATTGAAGAATCACTGCGTGAAGGGCCCGACGTGCCCGTCCAGCTGCACACATTGAAAGCGAAGATCAATTCAGACAGAGGCGAAGTGAAATGGAACTCACTCCATGCTGGATAAGGAGCGGTCAGCTGGTTGCCGTAGTGGCCCATGTCCGCGAGAGTGATGACCCTACGGACGCTACCTCGGCGACACCAACACGATTGTTGATGGTCACCAACCAACCGCACAAGCTCTGACCGTTAGCGCTGTCGAAGCTGCGATACGACAGCATCGTCGGTTGAACATTGCACAGGAAATCCTCAGTTTGTGCTAGTAAATAGACGAGTAACAACGGTGTACTGCTCAAGGTGAGATTCGTAATTTCCAAATCCATTGGAACGCGTTGCAAATCTTGGGCTCAATTCAACGTACTTCTCGACAAGAAACGAGCGGGTGATAACGATAACGAGTTGCAACGTCCGAGTCCGAGTCCCAAACGAGGCCCCTTTTCAGACGCAACGAATATATGGCAATTGAGGATGACGCCAAAAGGAGTATCCCGTGGATTGGATCACTGGTGTGCCAAAAATCGTAAAAGGGAACCACGTCCACTTTCCTCACTTTGTTTGTTTTCAGCTGAACTCTTATGTCAGGGATGAACGTTGCACACCACCGCCCGAGATCTCAGAAGAAGACGAGAACTCGGCCTGAGTGAGCACTTTGATTGGGATTTGTGCCGGAGAAGAGGAGGAATGGTTGGAATGATGATGATGATGATGTACCGTATTTGGTTTCGAACTGTTGTGACTCATAGGTGTTGTTTGAGCGCTGAATTGAACTGAAATGTCTACTTGACGACTGGAAAAAAAAGCAAAGGTCCTGAAAGAAAGGTCGCCATCCTCTTGAGCATTGTAATCAAACAATGCCACAGCGCGTCCACCAGTAATACCTTATGTGCGTGTCAGAAAATCCCGGACCACGATTTCTGCTGGCAGAAGCAGGATGCCCGAGAGAAGGATCATCAACATCAACCAAACCAGATCGTATCTGCTGCAGTGGGGTCTATATTACATTGTGCGAATAATCTAGAATTACCATAAGAGCTCAATAGAACTCGTGATACACCAAATGCGAATGAAATGGGACAAAGTTATGCGAATAAGCCGGAGGTGATAGCCTGTAGCTTGCCATTGCGGATGCTTTCGTAGATTTTGCTGACGTTGTCGCCAACGGTGCTGTTACCGAACCCATTGGCAAATTTGTCGTAGTTTTCGATGCCATGCATCTTGATTCCAAGGGTCTCACGGATGAACTCATAGACAGGTCGAGTTTTGCCGAGGAATGGAGCTGCAGGGGTGGGGCCACGGGCACCACTGAGGTAATCGTGTCGGAGTTGCTGAAGGAGAGTGGTGCTGCGGGCTGCCAAGCCGTTGCGGAAGGCGCCAATCGCGACGAAAATCTCGGCGTTAGATGGCCAGGAGATGAAGTAGTTAACCAAAGGAGTGGTGGTGGCAGCCGCTACAGCCTCCAAGCGAGGGCCGGCGTCCTGGGTGGTGCTGGTTTCCAGGGCATCGCGGATTGCCTCCAGAAGAGTGGATGTGAGGTCGGTCTGCGCCGTAAGGCAGGGGATAACATTGCCGAAGTGGCGATTGACTTCTTCCGCCAAGATCGTCTGAAGTTCACGGTCGAATTCGCGTTGTAACGCTCGAAGGTCCAGGGCTACATGTTTGAGGTCAGCACAGAGAGACTCGTGCATCGGCAGGGTCAACGAACCTTGGCACAGGACGTACAAATATCCGGCGATAAGAATGCTCAAAACCTCGATGGAGGTGATGGTGGCGCGGGCGGAGATGAGACCCAAAGAGCTAAATGGGGAGTCAGATGTAAGTCCTATCAAGCCTACGTCCAGGCTCACTTGATCGCTTGGTTGTGCATCTCCGCGGACTGGATGTGGGTCGATACGGGATTGGCGAGGTATCCAAGCTCAGAGACATAGGAAGCCGAGGCAATGTCGAGACCTTTGGCGAAGTAGTTCAAGCTGGGATCAGAGCCAGCGAGAGAAGGTGGAAGACCACGATTGAAGGCAGGGTTTAGCAACTCAGTGAACTGAGCGAACAGGATCTTGCCAAAGTGGTGAAGGGAGAGCCGAGTCTTTTCCATGGCATTCGTGACAGCCATCGCCTGGAAGTTGCCGCCGTGATGAACATGGCCAGTCTCGCCGTCGACAAGCGGGTTGTCGGTGGCTGCCAGAGCGGATTAGTCTTACACAGTCCCCTTACACGTTTGCCTACTCACTAGAGTTAGCTTCAGTGGTCAAGGCGACCAAGGCAGAAAGGATGTCCTCGAGCTGAGGCCCGATGAATTGGGGGGCGGTACGGAGGGCGTAGCGATCTTGACGCAATTTACCTGTGTCCTCTTCAATAGACAACTCTTTTTCTTCGCCGGTGTCCGCGAGGCTACTGCCCTCGAGAAGGTCATAGATATTCTTCGCTGACTCAATTTGTCCAGGGTGAGGACGGGCCTCATCGTGAATAAAAGGAACGTGAGAGGCTAGATGATTGATAAATCAATTTTTAATTAATTACGAGGATGAGTGAACAAACCCTGAGTTCCAAGAAGAGCCTCAGTCCCCATTGCAGTACAGACTTGGGAGAGGAGGGCGACGTGAAGGGAATCGTTCAAAGCGAGTATAGCGACAGCAGCAGTGAAAGCAGTTCCGTTCAAAAGACCAAGGTGCTCCTTAGCCTCGAAGACAACATGCTTGAGGCCGTGGTTAGCGAAGGCCTCGGGAGCTGGGATGAGTTTTCGAGGTCCAAAAGCCGCTGGTCCGTCAAATACGCGGATATTCGGGTTGCCCATCAGAGTGGACGCAACGTACGACAGGGGGATGAGGTCTGAGATAAGGGTGTTAAGCACCACTGCTCCTAAGATGACGCTCTCCACTTACCACCCGAGGCAGATATGCTTCCGCGAAGTGGAACACAGGGGGTAATGTTCTCTTGCAGGAGCTTCTGGAGAGCTTCAATGAATCCCCATCTCACACCCGAATGACCACGAATGAGACTGTTCATTCGGATCAAAATAGCCGCGCGAACCCATGCCTCAGGCATCGTGTTGTTTGAGATAGGGTCAGTGTTGAGGGGTAAGACATCTAGAGGTTCTTGAGACTGAGGAGAAACAGCGCAGTTCTGCATTTGGAGGAGAGATTTCCCAAGGACGAGGGCATTACCAGTACGGGTGTCGGCGCTGCCACCGAAACCTAATGGAATGGGTCAATGTTATAGAAGGTCGCGGGACAGGACAGAAGATCCAGACTGACCCGTACTGAGACCGTAGACACTGTGACCAGCATCAAGTTTTCCTTGAATCGTGTCGCGAGACGCATCCACCTTCTTTCGAATTGCAGGAGAGTCGGTGAGGGAAACAGAAGATCCATAACGAGCGGCGGCGACGATATCAGCAATCGATAAATTATAACCATCCACAACCACCGGCTTCCCAGACCTAAACAAAACGTGGTGAGATCGAATTGGGATGCAAGATAATGAATGACCCACTTGTGAGCCTCGATCTCAGACTGTGTTAAGAGGAAAGCCTCAAGCAACGTCTTAGCATCTCTAGCCGGCTTATTCGCAACTTTGCCGGTCGAAACACGTTGGGCAGTGAAAGTTGAAGGAGTAATAGCCATTGGTGGTGTCTGTGAGTTGAGAGGGTGTGGGTAGTACAGGGCCCCTGAACTCTGCAGCACTGTTATACTTGCTATTTTCCTAGAGGAGATTGGGAAGGCCGCAAGCTCCGGCCACACAAGCACCGGACCAACATGCCAATGAAAGCGACGGCGCTCAGACAAGAAGGGCCGAGCCGTAATAGTTCCAACTTCCCAGGTATTATAGTGCCAACCGTATTGGAACGCTTTGCCCGTGAATGGCCAACAGTTACTTAATTATGCATTAAGCTTGACGTCTCGGACCATTCCCAGTTACCGAGAAAGAAGCCGTCGGCAATGCCGCCACTGTTAGGGACACGATGCTCGTGGGGAAATGTGAACATGACGACATCTTGTCAAGATCACCGGGCCAAGCCGACGTCAGTGGAATGGTCACGTCCTAGGATACCAGCAGTTTCGTAAGGATTGGGCAAGCCGGCCAGCCAATTTCCGTTTCCACAATGGGATCACGTTTCGAGCTGAAATGTAACTGGGCTCTATTAATATTGACCATTTGAACCATGGCTGTCACGAGCATTTGCGGATAGACGTCGTCTTCGAGGCACTTGTACTGAGGCATTCCATAATATTACTGAATGACTGCTCTTCGCCGTCTGTGCCAGTCAAATTGGGTCACACACATATCAACAGATCATGTCGCATCCTCCCATTCTGTGGCTCCGGCCGATATCTAGCTCTGAAGGCTGAAAGACTGCTAGCTGTAACCATACAGGGGGTTCAACTTTCAAGGCTTCATTCATTGTGGTCATTGATCAGCCAATCTGCATTCCCTGCGTGATGGCGACGAACGGGCACCTTCCAAATAGAGCGCCTTGACTCCTACGCCTTTCATCTCATACCTCGCTGAACCGTAGGGTAACCACAAGCCTAGGGAGTCTCGTGTCAGATGTTGATACGCGTTTTGCACTGGGAGACGCAGGGTGCTTTCGACGTGATTCGCGCATCTCTTCGCAATCGTCAGCGAATAACTGAAACGACTGGGGGAGCGTTTTCTTTCCCAGGCGATGGTTGAGGTCCA
Organism: Cantharellus anzutake; assembly: GCF_015039405.1. Lineage (NCBI taxonomy): Eukaryota > Fungi > Basidiomycota > Agaricomycetes > Cantharellales > Hydnaceae > Cantharellus > Cantharellus anzutake. The sequence continues at coordinate 520,071 of NW_024066961.1, forward strand.
CGAATACAGCCCTTCTCAGTGCAGAAGTGAAAAAATTAACATCTTCTTGAAACTTCGGTACCGCGATCCCATTTACCCTTCTCATTAGTTGGTTACTTATGAAATCAGACCCCGGTTTTCATCGACACCGGGCGCGAAAGAGAGGTCCCTTCCCAACTCTCTATCCCCTGTTCGATAGCCTCTGTTTTCATTGTCCTCGTCCACACAATACTCATATTCATGTGTTACATGTGCCGCAGAATCAGAATTACATGTGTAGTCAATGATCATCAGCACTCAATCGCAGGCAACACTTAGAGCGGAAGCGCAATGGCGAAGTAAAATTAAATGCATCTGCAGACATGTAGCAATATCAACTTGTGGTACTTGGACAGGTCGCAAGTGCAACATGACCTGATTCATATGGGGGGAATTATTGCGAAGAGTACCATTCAACATGCGGTAGATAGGCTTAAATTAGTAGTAGGGACTGACGGCAGTCACTGCGTTCATAGTTAAGTTGTCCCACATACATTCGAACTCAGTGAAACTACGACTGACTGACTGCAGAATAGTGCATACCTTTCACGAAAGTGTGAAAATGGCTGATGTGGACGTGTTTCACTCAGTGTTTGAGTTCGGCAAATTGCATGTACAAGGCCTTGGTGCTAAAGGACTTACAAGAACAAAAGAGTTGAGCGAGCCAGTACTCAGCTCCCGGCAGGCACGACAGTTTGTTTGCTTGGCACTGGGTATGCTCATGGTCTTGCTGACTTTCTGGGTATGCATGTTGACTTCCAAGCAGATCGCAACGCGTCTGGTTCCAGAGACACTTCCCTCAGTGGAATGTTTGCACTGTTGCGGCTGTCCATGCTCCAGAGGGGCTTCCGAATGATCTCACCCTTAGTAGTCTCCGACAGTTGAGCTACAATATAAGGGGCTGGCTATTATTGGTGGATGAGCGTTCGCTGTTATGCAGTTGAGCTGATGTCCATACAATTTAATATGACTATCTATCAACCCATTATATGACCATTGAGCAGCGCTTCGGCAACTCGTGAGGAACCACCTGTCTGGTTGCCTCGTTCTTACCTTGACCGGTGCAGGGGTTCGCTCCGTCGAGAGATTCCTTTCGGACCCATTTTTTCACAGGTGCGACACAGACTCGTACCCAGCCGGAGTTGTTCGTGAACACGCGCAGTTTGCCCCCCTCTTTTTTTTGCGCGAAAACGGCAAATTGCGTGTTACTCCACGAGCCGACTCCGACTGGGTACAAATCTGGGTGCGACAGTTCACTTTGTTGAGATATTTATTTTAGTTTGATTACATTTGCCTTGCTCCATATATCAAGAGATTCCATTCGTTCCTGTAAGAGGATTTCAAAATAGGAGAGTTGAGCGAACCAATACTCAGCTCTTCGGCAGGCATATGGCGGTATGTTGCTTGGCACTGGGTATACTCATGGTCTTGCTGAACTTCTGGGATATGTTGACTACCAAGCAGATCGCAACGCGTCTGGTTCTAGAGACGCTTCCCTCAGTGGAATGTTTGCACTGTTACGGCTGTCCATGCTCCAGAGGGGCTTCCGAATGATCTCACCCTTAGTAGTCTCCGACAGTTGAGCTACAACATGAGGGGCTGGCTATTATTGGTGGATGAGCGTTCGCTGTTATGCAGTTGAGCTGATGTCCATACAATTTAATATGACTATCTATCAACACATTATATGACCATTGAGCAGCGCTTCGGCAACTCGTGAGGGACCACCTGTCTGGTTGCCTCGTTCTTACCTTGGGTGCAGGGGTTCGCTCCGTCGAGAGATTCCTTTCGGACCCATTTTTTCACAGGTGCGACACAGACTCGTACCCAGCCGGAGTTGTTCGTGAACACGCGCAGTTTGCCCCCACTCTTTTTTTGCGCGAAAAGGGCAAATTGCGTGTTACTCCACGAGCCGACTCCGACTGGGTACAAATCTGGGTGCAACAGTTCACTTTGTTGAGATATTCATTTTAGTTTGATTACATTTGCCTTGCTCCATATATTAAGAGATTCCATTTCGTTCCTGTAAGAGGATTCCAAAATAGGAGAGTTGAGCGAACCAATACTCAGCTCTTCGGCAGGCATATGGCGGTATGTTGCTTGGCACTGGGTATGCTCATGGTCTTGCTGAACTTCTGGGATATGTTGACTACCAAGCAGATCGCAACGTGTCTGGTTCTAGAGACGCTTCCCTCAGTGGAATATTTGCACTGTTACGGCTGTCCATGCTCCAGAGGGGCTTCCGAATGATCTCACCCTTAGTAGTCTCCGACAGTTGAGCTACAACATGAGGGGCTGGCTATTATTGATGGATGCGCGTTCGCTGTTATGCAGTTGAGCTGATGTCCATACAATTTACAGCAACCGTCAAAAAAATCTGCGCGTCAAATCTTGATGAATATATCAGGCAAAACATGTGATTTGCGATTTAGGAAAAAAATCACCGTGTCCCAATGGCACCACCAAAAAAAGATATTATTACTCACCGCTCTACATAGTAGGCAAACACCTCAAACCCGCAGCCAAGGATCTAATCATCACGATGCCTGACTCGATGAGCACACACGAAATTTCAGCAGTAACCCAGCTGTCTGCATGCACCATCCACGAGGATCTCTGTAATCCTGTTGGAATCCGCAAGTGACCGGAACCTGCTGGAATATTCTGGATTGTTGTGGGAACTCCCCAGGTAATTCCAGGACATTCATGCTTGCATATGCGCGCTTGCGCAGTTCCTTATTTTGCGTATATTCACATTGTAATACATTTCGTGTGTGTATAATTATATGCGCACAGACGTGCGTTGACAAGAAAGTTTCTAGCTTACTTCTGCGAGTTGAGTAGCGGATTGCCTTATCAGGAATCCCCTGACCACCTTTGCTGAGACCCGTGGCCGACGACACTCTTAGTATTCGTGCTATATCATGCCTCACATGAGTACGGAAGAGGCTCTTAGACCCCGGCACCACGAGCGCTAAATGCCGAATGTATTGACACTGAAATTTACCCTGATTTCCGACCATTTTTGGACAAGCACGAGACCCGACTGGGGCCATGCATCCGAATCTGACGCGCAGATTTTTTTGACGGTTGCTGTAATATGACTATCTATCAACCCATTATATGACCATTGAGCAGCGCTTCGACAACTCATGGGGACCACCCACCTGTTCTGGTTGCCTCATTCTTGGGAAGTATACTGGAGAGTATGCTGTTCCCGAACTTGGAGCAATGTCAGCCGCACATCGCGTGTCAAAGTTGCTCCAACATCAAAGAAAGCAGCACACCGACAGGGAGGGACCAGGGACCAGGGTAGTTAACGTGTACTGAGGTCGGGTTGGGCCCGCTTAGGACGCTGCGCGTAATTAGAGGGGAGGACAGTTGGTACAATTTGGAACACGCATCAACAATATATGAACCGTGTTGGCAATGAGTGGCAAACCAGGGCACTTCCCAGGCGCTACGAGTACAAGTTTGCCTGGGATAGTTTGCGTAGCAACGCCTTGAGGAAATGAAGCCATGTCTGACATGTGAGGCCCGTTTGCCAGAATGGAGTTGGGGATTCATTCAAACGAGAGGGTCTGTGCGCAATTCGAATTCAATTCACCGTGTTGCTGCATGAATCGAACTTGGGGGGGAAATAGTCCTTTCTCACGATGATGCATGCAGGGTGTATAGTGGAAGATGTCCTTATCATTTTCGGCATGCTTTTGGATCTTGATGACATGTTTTCACTGCGGAAAGTTGGGTTGGCAGAAACACATGTTCAATTCAGTGAATTCCAGTTGCAGCCCGTGTGTTGAATTTGCTCCCCCGGACGAAAGCAAAGTCTTCGGATGGATATTTCGTACCTCCTCCTGGGCATCTCCTCTGACTGCAGCTAGGTTCTTTAGGCAGGCTATCATCACCCGCTCATAATTCGCAAAATTGCGGTGTCTACATGCAAGATACAGAATCCGAACAATTGGAAGGGGGGTTGGAAAACTGTATGGAGAAAGAGTATGTACACACGGTGCAGTGACGCAAAAGTTGTAGTATCAAACTTCGAAAGCGGGGTTGTCTAGGTGATATATGGGTGATTCAGTCGCTGGGTACTCCGCCTATTTAGAACTGACGTCAGTGAGAGATCGAGAACGAACGAACGAGGACTTTACATCAAGCTGGGTCATTCGAATCCGCAAAGTTCGTTCATGTTTCCCCTCAGACTGTAACTCTTGTGCTACTTCCCTCGTCACAACCACGGAAATGGATCTCTGCGTAATTTAGTATGGAATGAGTGATTAGTCAATATGGCCTAGGATTTTTTTTGTTTTTTCACTAACTGGGCCCAGTATGGCCGAGGTTGCACGAAGTCGAGAACGTAGGTGCACACTGCAAAAGACTACTCAGTATTGTGCTGCAACCACATAGAATAAGCCCAGGGACATTACTTGATCATTAATGCGACAGCGTATACTGTAGGAATCGAGAGCAGTTTGAGCTTGATCTGGCTAACGACATATGCACTTGCATGTGCCTCACTTACTGGAGCCAATCATAATCCCAATGATATTTACCACGTCCATGCGTGCGACGATACTACCCTGGAATAAGTTAGGGCATAGCGAATGAGTTTTGGGTATGCCAGAGTAAGATAAGAATTTCGCACAGCAAGTGGAGCACAGGATACTAGACTGACAAAAACGAGGGTGAGGTGACGACTCTGCAGGATCGGGGCAGCGGGTGCGCTTACGACGTGATCATCCCAGTAAGAGCGGCCCCAGAGGCCAGAGACACCAACGGTCCATCTGCTCTTTTTTTTTGCCCTCAGCGAAATTCCCCTTTTCAATAGCCAAATCTCTTACTTACTTTCTGACGCCAACTTTTTGACGAATCAGAACAATCCACAACGTGGCTGTGGTTGAAATGTCGCAGACTACCATTAGGGAAATATACAAGAATATACCCCAATACGGTCGCACTCCAGTTCCTGGTTGTCCAAGGACGGTGGGTGGCATTCGAAGCCTGCGGCATACCAAAGTTAGGCCACGGGGGAATTGAGGATAAAACACGGGGGGGAAGAGACGTAGAGGGGACGCACAGGACTTGAGCCACTTCTGGAATAGATATCAGTACGAGAATGAAGGCAAAAAGTTCGTTCGGACTCACGTACGCCACAACCTACCGCGCGAGACAGGTAAGGCAGGCAGGGTCTTAAACAACCAAGATCCAGACTCACCGAATTCAGCGATTACGGGGATGGACTTGGAAAGCCAGGAATTAGCCTGTACAGCGACGCCAAAGAGTAACGGACGTACGATGAGGATGGTGAGGACGCGTTTTTGTCCAACTATTGATGCCGTCAACAAGTATCAGCTCCGTTCATCCATCCAAAAGATATCCTGGCCTACCGAGATGGATGAGGCGAATGAAATACGAATGTAACAGGAATGGTATGAAGGCCTGTAAGAGTGACATGTCAGATAATCAAAAAAAAAGTCGTCAAAAAGATCCCTCACAGTGCTTATACCTGGTGCATAAAAACCCCTGCGGAAAGCGAGCACATTATTCGAAAACTGACATCGAATACAGGAATGACTAACCAGCCAAATGGTATCCTCTCATTCAGAGAGAATCCTTGATGGATGGAACGGAATATTGCAGCTGGCAGGGCGATCCTGAAATCTGCTGAGGAGCGATGTGAGGGGGTGACATCAAAGATAAATACCCTTGAAGGAAAATTAAAGCGCTGAACAGGATGAGCTGGGCAGGAAGGATCCCAATTGTCTTCGAGAGCGCACTTACAAGTTAATTCCAACCTAAAATGATCAAACAGACATGAGTCGCTTGCCCTCGGTTAGAAGTTAGAACAACTCACCAGAAATCGGTAGACCCAGGAATCGTGTCTGAACCTCTGTATGTAAGTTGCGGTCTGCACCGTGACAACACCGAATAATCTAGGTACAGCAAACCCGGCGGCAAAAGTTCAACCGAACACATTGGAATGGATAAGAAGGAAGAGAAAATTTAAAACTGACACTGAGTCGAACGCCGCTGCTACAATTACGCTCCCAAGGAAGTGTATCACAGATGGATCTGGCATAAGAATGGTAACTACAGTGAGTGTATTATATTTTCCGTTGCAGGTGAGGGAAAGGGGGGATGATCAGGAAAATTTCCCGGGCAACGTATACGGCGCTGGCATAAAGTTACAGGAAGGTGTCCTCCAAGAGAGGAGGTTTTGAACCAAAGGCCAAGGGGAACCCCAAGCCCATCAAATGCATCGGCTCTCGCCGTTCGGAGATTTGTAATTGTAAATGTCGGACCCTAGATGGGAGGTGATCAAACTTCGGGTTAAATCATTGGCCGGCGCGCGAGGGGTCCGGGTGTGGCTCTGTGCCTGTCCATCAAACTGGTGAACTGGTGGCATAACCGCGCGCTAGCCTCGGCGGTAATCTGGCGTGTATCCATTTTGGCTAGAGGAAAGCGCGATCCTCAACTACTTCTCACAAATCACCAATACTTGTGGATATTCTAATCGAAACGTCGGACTGGACACGGACAATTGGGAAAGCTCAGTCATTCTCCCCTTTTCTGCTGCCATAAAAGTCGCGTTTTTTGGTGTTCAGTCCACACGGGGAAGCAGCCTTGGTTCCCCCGCCCTCACTTTACAACACCTTTGCGGATGTGGGGTTGTTCCTCCGACTCGGCACATGCACGTGTCTTTTAATACCTGTAACCGTTCAACCCCAGCGGATGAAGGTTTTCCAGCGGAAGGCTGATGATATTCAGAAACCGCTGAGATGTGGAGACCCACAGGTAATGATCCGCGGACTTTCGCCACACTCTGCTGCGGCTACTTGCTTCTCAAAGTACTCAGCAACACGGCTCATTATACAGGCGAAGCGGTCCTCATTGCGAAACCAGTTAATATAACACCAATCCTTGCGCAACTGTCCTTGTTGTCGTAGTGCTTCTGTTCTTGCACGTTCTGTTGCGGACTTTGAACAGGCACCGAGTGACGTAGAGTGACAGATTTTGACCCCTTGTGAGCACGCAATTTTCCCATGATTACCCCGAGGCAGGCTCACAGTCAAGTCGTTGTCTAAGACAGGTTCAAGGTACGTATATATCACCAGTTCATCAGTGTCGTCGGCGGCCGAATTTATTTGTCTCACTCCATCTTGATCTAGATCTAGCATTACTCCATTAGGGGTCGATTTTGAAAGGTTATCACTGCCTTGATTGTCGATGCCATAAGTCCCGAGACACGGCGGTCATTCTCTGTGGGTGACAAATGAACAAATGAACAAATGAATTCGGCCAACTCGGCAAGGTTTTCAGAGTGTCGTGATCATCGGGTAAGAGACGACCAGCGAAGCTGAAAGCTGGACAGGGGCGTATTGTGAGTGCACTTCTGGGCTTGGCGCTATTTCTACAGTCATGACTGGTTCAGATCAACCCACCAAGGTCAAAGGCCTCCGGCACATTTCAAACTTGTCTAGTGGCACCACCACCACCACCACCACCACTCCCAACGTTGTTAACCTAGCAATAGCTTGGATAGGACACACCGTACTCTGCCGAATTGGCCCCCTTTCGGTTGTTCAGCCTCTCCCAGTTACTCACTCTAAGCTTAGTTCCTTTCCACATGTCTAACAGCGGGGTTCAGCCGTCGAAGCGACGATGAAAAAAGGGTCGTTAGGCAAATAGTGTTGGATAGCGACCGAATCAATCCCCAGCAGAGCAAAATCGAAATCGTCAAGGGCTCGCGTCTCAGCTTCTTGTGCGAAAGTGTATCCGGAGTCTGCCGAAATCCCAAGGATCTCCTCATCAGAGTCTCATCTTCCACGAGAAGGAAGTTAACTATGCCTATCTCTATCCCAACGTTAATTCAGTTGAACAGACTCGCCGCATGAAGACACTGGTGTGGAGCTCCATGTTCGAAGTCGACAATGGAAGAATTATTACGTTGAACTTCGACTCCGGGGGTAGTTCTCCTAAGGACTGGGAAGCTCAGGTATTGCACGCGCTATTAATGTGGTCAATATTCAAGCCCACTACGCGAGCGTTCACGACCCCCCACATCTGTGCTGCGCTATTCCAAAGCAGACGTCACCCATCTTGTGGACTCTGATCTGTCTATTGGGAAGAAAGCCCAAAGTTGTGCGGTCAACCTTTCTAGCCATATGCAGGGGCGGTCGTCGGTCTTGCTTATTATGCCAACAACTGCTCGCCGGGCTGGTGAAGGGCCGATGCACTACGCACTCGGCATCTTGCCAGTATGACGGAACAGGGAAACAATGTCATTGTTGGTGATCTCGTAGATTCGGAGATGGTATCTGTTGAAGGACCACCTCAGCAGGAGGGTTATTGGGGAAGACGACGTTGTGCGACTTCGCAACGGATGTATGTCTTAAGTTCAAAAACTAGTCAGATACGCTGGCACTAATCATTTGGGGGGGTGACTGATCAACATGCCGGGGATTCGGCCAGACTAATCCGACGAAGCCCACACCTACGTCGAAGGCTGCAGTGGCATTACTCGTTGCCAACGGATGCACACAACCACGAAATGCCGTTAGCATTCATCTTTTAAGGCTCAGACTCCATTGTTGGGGGGTCCATGGCATGTGTAAATGCACTGGTAAAGTCAAGCCGGAGACAACCCGGAAAGTACAATGACGATGTGTACGTAGTTTTGGAAACAACCTTCAGGGGAATGTCAAAATACAAGCAGCATGCTCGCTATAAAATTAGAAACCATGTGGCTATTTCCAGGGAGGGATGGAGTAGATCATGCAACCCGCGCACTCTTGCCGCCAGCCATTGTACATGTCTGGACATGAGAAGTAGCATGGATAAGGGAAAACATATGGCGCAGTAGGCTGCCTAATCAGGAGGTAACCAGGCAAAGCGACACGTTGTCTAGGAATTGCGGAAACCACTTCTCCGCTATGGCCATGGGTTGGTATGATATGCATGTCGATCACTCTTGCGTGGCATGACCCCTAAGCCGAACTGTACGACGGCCAACGTTGGTAATGAATTGTCCCCCCGGCCTAGCTCATAGCTTTCCGCCCAAGGTTGTGAGAGTGGAAGGGCCAAAAAAAAAAACCCCGGCCGTCAGTCCAAGACAGTGCAAGTAGTTCCCGAGTCCAGTTCAAGTTGATGTAAAAAGGTCGAATGAAAAGGGCCGAGCTTGTAAGCATACATCACGAACCGCAAACCAACACCACCTTTCGCGTGGTTTGTCCATTCCTATATGTACTGGCCCGAACGGACTTTGTTTCAGTCCCCTGCTCACATATGCGACTGGTGGTGGTGAACAAAGGGCACGGAGGATGTGATAACCATTGCATGAGGAAATCTACACAAAAATTCTCTTGCGAATTGCCAACATCTAGAATGTATGAAGGACAGCGAAGCACCCAAATAAGTCAAGAAGGAAGTCATCAAGCGCATTATTAACCTCCAATGTTCCATCTGGGGATCCATACGTTGTCGAGCTACGTGAGATACAGCAGCACGACACTGGTAAGAGGAGCCCGCAATGGAGAAAAAATTTGCGATCGCCTGTTCCCGCTTTATATCTGAATTCGGTTTGTTGACACTTGTTTGCATGCTTCTCAGTTTCTGACCAACTCTTGTAGTCATAGCCTTTGACGCTCTGCTGTGGACCCCCCGAGCAATTTCAGGGCTAATTTTTTTCTTACCGCGGGATTTATTTTGGTTTCCTCTTCGGAAAGGGGATGTCCAATGCATATTTGAACCGCTTTTTCCCCTGCCAGTTGCTTCATCCGAGACTTTCATTTTTTGCCCCACAAAAATGGGTAGCTGCTGGAGGTGAGGCTCTACACATTCCCGAAGAGAATTTCTCATCACCCAGCTTGAGATTTACCATCTCATTGCCTAGAACGATAATTGCTCGTTGACACGTACTGCTAGTATAGTCTTGGCAACCCTGCGATAAGCGTGTCTTGCACTGGGCACGAGTCTCGAACATCCTTGACCCTATGCCCTTAGTTCTTATTGGTCTTTGTGGAGTGGTGGGTGATCTCGATCGCAAATTCTGGCTCCTATACAATGCTTGTTATGAGCCGATAGTCTCTCCGGTTTGATGAATGAGGACAATTGGAGTTCCCATGAGCCCTATTGGAGGAATTTCAGACTCAACGGACATTGCGGTCTGCCTTCGAATGTGCGCCCTTTTCAGCTCCTTTATCGGAGGGCGCCTGTCGAATCCCAGCTGCAAGCAGATTCCCGATACCCTGTTTTGGGCTCACAAACCCGTACCCATTAATTGCCTTACCTTGCGGGTGGATCTGCTTGGTGGCTAACACCCCAAAAGTCTAGACAGTGACAAGTGCAAGTCTCCAACCCGAAATGATGGTTTGAAGATCCCCAGCAGCCGGGAACTTCCTCGTTCAACTCGGCAGTCCTTCAGCAGAAATGGATTGCCGGGTAGCATCATCAGCTCCCTTCATTACAAGGCGGCGTTTCAAAGTTAGTTCTATTTCTATTGTTTATTTGTTGGGTAAGTGGATTGGTGTACATATGACCGGCGTCTGGAGTAATTCGGAAGCGAGAGTCCGGCCAGGATCGGCCACACGCATTTTGGTAGCTCCTAAAAGTCCCCCACGTTCCCGCAGCAGGCCTGCGCCTATGTACGGGTTGAAAGCTCAGAACATGAGGGGCCCCACGTCTTGGGGCTACTCCCTGTGTGGGCCTGTACGATCGTTCAAGTACGCCTAGTTTGGGGAGCATGCACACTGGTCGTAGTTTGATATCATATCCATCAGAACGCAAAATGGAGCAGGGCCGTCAAGGCGCATACGTCGTCAGAAGGGAGTTAATCGTTAAACAGCTTGCGCCGATGTGGTGGACCTCGGGAGAACATCCATTATGGTCTGATATATATGCAATGGAGTCGCTGGTCCCGTTCATGCCGCAACGACCTGAAAGTTCTAAGCAATTGGCATCCTGTACGTATATAGCAGCACAAACCCATTGCTGACCTGATCCAGACGTACCCGATCATGGATCATAGGCGCCATTCCCGTCCAAACCTACATACCTCTCAGAGCAAACAAACCACAACCGGAAAGATGCTATGACCAAAGCAGTAGTGCAGCGATGATAAGATTCTTACCATCTGTGTTCATCCGCTCCTCTGTGCCGTAAGTAGGCCAAAATGGCTCTGTCTTGTTATCGCAGCAGCGCGGCGGTAGGGATTAAGTGAATGGATCAGAGTTGTCAAAAAAACAAGCGAATCCCCCGCTACTCGGTCGCTTAGCAACATGTTTCCTGCTGAGGGGACCCGAACAATTGAAATTGGGGCTTTGATAGTTGGGGTTGACTTCACTGTTAACGAAAACCCCAAACGTGCGACCTACATAAATCGAATGATACACGTCGCTTTTGAAGACACGCCCTGCCAAAGCAACTCGGCAGTGCGGCATGGCAGTTGGACTCTGGTGCAAAACACTTGTAAATACATGCCGCTCTCCCACACATCCGATAACCCAACCTCAACCAGAAGAACAACCCGAGCGTTTTCTAGTTCAAGTGCTTCCCGAAGTTGAGGAGAAGCGTGGGACGCCAGCCAGCTGCGTGTTGACGATTCGTTCGCCGGAGGTTGAGTCTTCCCACATGTCGAGTTGGAGATTCATTCCAATTCAAGCATGGTCTGGCACCTCAATTTGATAAGACAAACTTCTGCTCTAATCAAGCCATGGGCGCAAACTGCGAGGTCTTATTGCTGAGTCTTCACGATGGTTTTGGGACTTACATTTAGCCTCCCCTGCTACTCATCTAGTCGGCGTCATGTCGGGTTATGCCGAGGGCTGCCAAATCGTGTTGCGCCGCGCGAGCGAGTTCTCTTCCCTTTCTCACTCTGATTTTCCCTATATTGGTCTGGACAATCAACAAATACATTACATAATACTTTTTAGGCATGGGGTCACGCCACTGCCATTACGTAAAAGATTGAACATATATTGTAATTGCGAAATGAGGTAAGATTTGCGGGGCTGTCGAATCTTGCCTACACTCGGCCTCGCGTCAGTGGCAAGGTCACTCCCTTTGGCAAGCCACGCAAGGCATGGAGACATCTGGTCGTTTTCCGGTACGCTCATGGTGATGGCTATGGGTATGATGCAGAGGCAATCAGCGGAGACGAGTGGGGCTTGGCTCCGAGCCAAGAAGAGGTGTACCACCGAATCAAACCTAGGGTAAACTATTGAATACTGCTTCTGCGTAATTTCACCTGCAGGGTGCAACTCAACTCGATGTATAAATACAACCTTCTCACCTTCTATCCTCACTCTCAGCAGTTCGTGCCTCTTAGCTGAAAGATCCTGCGTCCTCGCTCAGGGTAGGGTTCCCTCACCATGCGCCTCTGCTCAATAGCCGTTCTCGCGCTCTCTCTTAGAGCATCTAGCGCCTTTGCCGCCCAGGTCAACGGGACTTATATCGCTGGGCTGATTCGCACTCTTACCGCGCTTAACCTCACGTCGTACTTGACAGTAGTCAGTCAATTCGCCAATACGACTTCTGGTATAGAATTCCTCAACACGCTCTCCAGTGGCGCTCCGCTCACTCTCTTCACGCCAAATAACGATGTGTGTCATCATGGCTTGGTTTTCCGGAGTCCGCCGATCTGATGATGGTATCTTGATCACTTTCATCTTAGGCATGGGGTGGTGTCCCTTCGGCTTTTACCAATGACTATGTCTGGCTGTCACGCATTTGTGAGTTCACTGATGTTGTCTCACAAACAACAAGTCGTTAACTTATCCAACCCCCCCTCCGTCAACTACCAGTTGCATATCATGTCATCCCAGGCCACTTCCCTCTCTCGTCCATCCCACGACGTCCCAGGAATGCCGTGTTCCCTACGTTTCTAACTGATCCTAGTATTGTCCTCCTAAACGGAAAGCCTCAAAATATAGCGTTGACGAAGGTTGGAAGTACGTATATCCATTTGTTCATCGGGTTTTTGCATTTGTTGAACAGAATGCATTGTGCCTTTGGAATAGATACAACTCAAGTTGCTCACCAGAACAATTGGCCATGTATCATCATGCAGACAGCTAAATATCAAAATGTCAGTTTTTTTTTTTTCACTTTCTGATTCAATCACGTCAAAATGGGAATTTCGGATGGCTAACTGCTTTATGTTCATTCATTGCTCTGCGCTTTTATCTTTCCATTTTGTCATTCCCAAACTCTAGCTCAACATCTATGTGACGTCCACCGTGATCGACCTACCACCCACTTTCGATTATTTCCTCGCAGACCCACAGGCAGTCTCAGCCGTTCCGAACAGCCTCACGCTGTCAGTTCTCGCCAGCATTCTAGGCGCTAACAGCAGCCAACTCTTAGCTACCGTACCGAGCCTAACCTACTTCCTACCTACGGATGCGGCTTTCCTGGATGCTCAAAGGAGGGGTGTCTTTGGTCCCGATACGAACGTGACGACGATCGAAGATATCGTTCGGAACCATCTTATCAACGGGACGATCGTCACTACTGGTTTACCACTAAAGAATTACACTTCTGCAGGTGGACAACAGATCACGGTTGGGGTTGGACCGACGACCAATGAAACTGGGACGACGGGGACTGTGGTATATTATCAGGGTATACCACCTGTGGCGAACATCGTTTGGGGAGATATACCGGTTCAGAATGGGATCGTTCATTTGATCGATGCTGTTCTGACGAATGCGAATTACACTCCTAAGGCGAGGAGGGGGAGGCGGGATAATGCGATGGAACAGGCGCAGGAGCTTCCTGGTCGGAGGACTTGGATTCCTTCGAGAGTGTGGAGACCTTGAATTTTCTTGGGAGGGGGGATCCTTTTGCCGTCGCGTGTTCGTGCTTGGTGGATGGTCGGATTGGGGATCTGGATGAGACGATCATGGTCGTCTTTTCCCCTTATCTAATTGGTTTGCTGGTCTTTTCTTTTCTTTTATCGCCCGCTGCGAGCATGAAATATTTTTCCTTTCCCATATGTGCGTGAGTGGGTGCGTGAGTGGCGTGCATGTGAATGTGCATGCACACATGCACGCACCCCCTGTTTTTTTTTTCTGTTTCTTCTCGCCCCCGAGTCTGGTTTGATGGACGACGACTAGTGCATGATCGTAGCATGCCTCTCTCACGCGCACACGTCGCAAACGCTATTTCATGCCTATAACGTAGCTAATTTGCCGTATGAACGCGCACGGTGCATGGACATACACACGTACGTATCTCTGATGAATCCAAAAATGAAATGATGGCATGGTTTATTCGACCGTTCGGTGGATTGCTAACTTGGGGATCCTTCGGTTACATGGGTCCGCAGTGTATCACCAAGATCGATTGAGTGATTAATATGGTGCCATACTTATAGTGTCCGCGGACATGTTAGTTGTTGCAAGGAACGACAAACGTAATATAATGCGATTCTGTATAGTGAAAGAAGTTCTACCACTTTGCAAAATTTAAGGAAAATATATTTATACGTCAGTGATCCCTGTTTCTTGAAACGAGTACGAGTGAACGAATGCAATTCCAGTTGAGTCTTTGATATGATATGTACGGTTCACGACAAAGGTGCTAGGTTGATCACCCAAACCCATGCGAAAGGTATTACCCTTGGTATGTATATACAGCTCCGCAGACATTCGGTGTGAGAACATATCGTTGTCGCGTATTCCACGATTCGTACAAGCTTATCTATTCCCCAACCTGGCAGGTCAAAATATTTTGCCAGTCCCCTTTACATAATTTAAGTAACCCTCTCTAGCTCCGCTGCTACTTCAGCACTAGATTTGAATTGAACAATTCCTAGCAACGGAAACACGACCCTTTAGGGAAGAGGTGTGTATCCTTGAAACTATGAACAGCCCGAAGTCTACCCAGGATATCGCATGATGCTGGTCGTTGTCGACAAGCAACAACTTAGAACGGGGGTGATATGGCATCCACCGAATGCGCTGCTGGGAAAAAAAGAAAAAGTTTGGACGTAACAGGATGACAACCGAGGGTCTTTCAAAAAAAGCCCGACTTGAATGCCTTCCACCTTTTGGTGCATCGGATTGTCCCTTGCGCTCATGTTCATGTAGCAAATTGTCACTCGCCCAGTGTACCGGGCCTTTTTGCGTAACCTTTTAATGTAATATGCTAGCGCTGACCTCCGAGGATTTGCGCTGTCAGGCTTCAGCGGCTACATCCAACATGGCTCTGGCAGTTGACTTCCTTTCACGGAACTCAAGATCCTACGCTTGGTCTGGTCTGCGATGACATCGTTTTCGACGGTGGTTCCAAGGCGAAGTTACTGACCCCTTCCTTCAATCACATCGGTTGTTTGGTCGATGATACCTTCGGCGACCCTGGGCCCTCTATTCAGATCTCGTCCATGCAATATTTTGGGGACAATCAGAAAGATTGAAGGTTGACCCCGAACATGGCTTTGGGCCTACTAGACAAGAGCTTACTAAGGGACTAAGGGATATGCGGGTAGGGGCCCATGCCTGCCCTCCCTTGTCATGGCACTCACTGGTAGAGGTATTCGACGAAGTCTTGGAGGCTTCCACAGAATAATGCAGAATGATAGGCTCCCTGGCGGTATCCGTATTTATCTCGTCTATTCCACAGAATACGGCGCCGTTCACCTTGAGGAGAGCAATGGGTGTGTAATTGGCCAATGATCACTGCCTAGTTCCTAATACGCCTCAGCTACAAGTTACCTTAAACATGCGGTCGCCAACCAAGAAGACCTGCGAGCTAACATACTTATTCGAGCAGTGATCGTCATTATGCATAATGCCGTGTATCAGATTCTTCGGAACGCTCAGTGTAGCTACCTTCGAGACTTCTGGCTGACATGACTGGCTGTTCAGACGTAATCATTCATTGCGAAGGAGCAATCACCGACCAGAAAAGGCGCCCTTTTTACATATTAATGAGCCACCGAAAAACTAATTTGAGTGGTATTGGTTGTTGTATCCTGACTCAGGCTTACTTTCATCCCCCATTTTGGTTGCCAGCGAGTCCATCAGCGGGTCCGTTCGCTGACATGATGCACATGGAGACAGGACATTGGCGATAAACCGAACAAAATATCTTCCTGGATGACATATTGCGAATTTAGGAATCGGCTTTTTGCAGTCACGCCACGGCGGTGCATTTAAGTAACCGGAATATCAGTGTGTCGGTGTATCCTATAGAGGCTAGTCACCTGCCTAAAAGTGTATCCAGCTATACAATGGCATGGCGAGTGAAAGGGATGACTTGTCTGTGGACAAGGATCTGAGCTACGGCCGATTGACTTTGGCTTTGCGGTGCTGTCGTCTTCGCTTCCTGGGTCCGGACTCGGCAAGGGATTTGGAATGGCTTCCTCTTTGGGGTATTTCTTCTCGATACGGATGCTTCGATGAGAACGAAATTATTGACAATTGATGGGTCCTTGAAGTGATGTATTGATTAATATGCTCGGGCATTGCCAATAAAACTGTACAATTCCTCGACACTGTCATTGTAGTTGGCACAACAGTTCGGGCGCAATCTGCGGTGGAAGAGCTGCTCCTCGATCTCAAACCCCACCCCGAGGTATCAAGCTGGGCATTAGCCCCAGAGTGGACGCCTGCAAATGCTCCCTGAAGTATTCACGCGCATACTACAGGATGTGGATGCCTTAGCTCAGTACACCCAAATCGCGACCGTCGACCCCACTCCCTCATTCCTCATCTACGACCCAGCATCGCGCAAGTCTCATAACGAGAAAACATCCCTGGCCCTGGAGATTCTGGACAGCTATCGCTCTGCTATATCGGCATGTGCGAAGAAGATTGCTGATATCGAATCCGGGCTGGACGTGCGTCGTGCTCAGCTCCGAAACTCTCGGCAACCAATTGACGCGGTGCCCCCCGAAATCCTCCAGGCAATCTTTTCTTATGCCACAAACCCTGGATACAGCATAGGCGATACATCCTTTTCGACGCCGATCTCACTGAGCCAGGTAAATTCAAAATGGCGGAGGGTGGCCCAATCTTACCCTAGGCTGTGGACGGCTGTGAGAGGCACCCTAAGCTACCTGAGGTCCTATCAGCCACACATGCCGCACTCCAGGGGCCTCCCTCTGCATCTTGATATAAGAGACGAGCAGCGGATAGCGGGGCCGAAAGAGTTGTGGATGAGTCGAGCCAATGTCGCGAGTCGTGTTACCAGGCTCCATCGTCGTCTACCAGGTCACCCCGACTCAAACTGGCCCGATGCGCTCTGGAGGGCTTGGACCCGAACTGGTCTCCAATCCCTCCGGAAGCTCGAGCTGTGTTCTCCTGTTACGGTTAGCATTGACGCTGGAGAGATTGCGAGGTTTTCATCAGTCGGGTACTTGTCACTCGACAACATAAACATGTGTCCGCGTGAAGGCGAAGTCTTCCTTCCCAACGTGCATACATTCCGACTGGTGGGTGCGACAATGACGATCGGGACGTGGTGTTCGGTACTGGGCTTCTGTCCGAATGTTCAAAGGCTTTTTCTTTCTCGTATGGCTGTCTCGTTCATCGCTGGAACCGCGCCACACAACATCGTGCTTCCGAAATTACGAATCTTGAGCCTTGAGCCGTGGGAACCTCTGTTTCTGTTCTCGGCCCTTCTTCACATCAACGCTCCGAACGTTCAACGAATTATACTCAACTTGGGAAATGCATTGGGTAAACAAGCCGACGATGACTGGGATTTCCAAGATGTGAACAATCCTAGACGCAACAATTGGAATGAAGGTTATCGAGGGATGAGGGTGTTTGTGAGTCCAGCCGACAGAAAGCGCGTGTGCAGAGCTTAACGACTTCCATAGATGCAGCGGACACTGGGTCTCCGGTCTGTCGCCTTGAAGGGACCCGTGAACCAATTGCGGCACGGGCTCAGACTCCTTCGGCCAGCTCCGGGGCAATCGGGCCCGTCACATCTCCCTAATTTGGGCGATTTAACCTTGACTCTCTGCGACGATAGAGGCTCAGGTCCGCCTAATGCACTCATCCCCACCCTCCTCGCAGAACTGGAAGCTATTCTGCAGGAACGAGAGGCCACACTCTGCCCTCTTGAGCGAATAACAGTATCTCGCAACTTGGAAGACCATATCACAGATCCTATACGGAAGTGCGCAGATCAACTGTGCGTTGTGCGAGAAGATGGCCCCGAGGACTGGGAGCGACCTTGCTGCCCCGAAGCTTGGCCTCTCAGATCAGGGGCGCGATGATGGGATCGGATAGGATCAACAGGAATGAAAAGGGTGACTTCTGTTCATGTATTTATACGTCCGCTGCCAATACATACAGATTGACCCGAATATCGGCGCGAACCTCGACTCGTTGTTCCATCTTCGCCGCCGGCGGGCTAGACATTCATTCCTGAAGTTACTCGCTGAGATGGCGCCCGTTGTCTACGGCGGCTCGTGCGCGAGTGGGATTTGATAACCGAACAGAGAAAATTGATTTTTTTCAGTTGCCACGTTTTCTGAAATTGAATACATCCATCAATTTGCACCCTTCAAGCCTAAAAGGCTGAATTTCATATTTTTTTTGAATTTCACCCCCACCTTTGTCAACGAATCCCTTGGGCAACCTAAACGTAGATTAGTCTCTTCTGTCTGCGCGATACCTAGCCTAATTCAGTCTACGGGCCAGCACACTCTCTGGAAGAGCAACGAAGTCATTCCTGGAATGCACGAACAACCGGAAAAGTCAAAGAACATATAAGTACCTGAATTAGATTCAGACCCTTAGACTGACATTGACCCAGCTTTTCGTCTCCCTTCGCAAAAGCTTTTATCCCTCCACTCATGCCTGCTCAAGTCCTCCCACCTTTGCCATCCCTTTCGACAGCATGCGACTCTAATCCTACACGGAACTCGTACCAATTGCCTCCATCACCCTTCTCTGCTCGAGACCCTGGGTCGCTGATAAAAATGGATGAACAAGACTCCTCTGACTATAGCGATACACGGACTCCTTCAACATTGTCCAGTCCGTTTAGCAGACTTAGTATGTGTCGTTCCGTATCGTTCTGACGCGTTTTATCCGGCTTTTTGACGAGTCACTCCCTTCGTTCGCGTATCTCATCTAGAACCTCGTCCCCCTGAAGCAGACGGAACAAGCACACGAGCACTCTCGCGTTTTCTCCGAGCGACTGGTCCAGATCCCTCTCGTATTTCAATGACACCATCTATAATTGCCACTCCTTCACTATCTGATATCTCGCACACTGCATCACGGAAAAGTACCATTGTTGATGGCCACACTCCCTCGAAAAATCAAGAGACCAAAATTCGTAAACCGCTCAATCTTGCATACGCTGCCAAACAATCTTTAAGTAGACTACGAATCAAAAGAAAGACATCGAATGGTGGAATCAGCAGCGACGATGTTTTCGGAGGACATGAACGACGCAGCAGCACTCCCAAGGGTTCACGCATAGTCCCTAACATCATCATACCGTCAAAGTGGGTTGTCTTTTTAGACTTGTTTGAAAAACCTACTGAACTTCACGTTTCTTGAAGTCAGCGAAACTCCATATCTCGACCACCAATGCCCACTATTTTCCGCTCAAAATCTACACTTGCTCTGTCCACTTGTGAGGTCCGTACGGGTTCAGAGCTATCAGACGCCTTAATACCCTCGATCTCCGCATTCCCTCCCGACTCACCGCCGCCTTTGCGCCGCCAAGCGTCAGATATTCAACTCCTCTATCCAGAGCCGAGTTCTCCCCTTGACCCCTCATCCTCGTGTGAGTTTGAGATAGAGGAATACGTCCCACCTCGGATCTCCATCGATGGCCAGCTAGGTGAATTTAGACCCTCACCTGTAGGATCCCATTTCAGTAGTCTTGGGGTGCAGCGCAGCAAGTTTTCTCCTATTTTCGGGTCATTTCCTATGAGGCGTGAACCCTTGACAGGAAGTACCCGCATTGATTCCCCAGGTGATAACCACAGTGAATTTGGCAAGCAGGACATCAGGTCCATCAGTACCCAACCAAGTGTGTCTCCGTCCCACGGAGAAAAAGAGCTTGAGCCTGAGAAGGGGGTTGAGAAGGATGGAAATGACGCACTCCAGCCTGTGACTCCTCCAGCAGTACAATTGGAACCGATGCCTTCAGCTGTGACCCCCGCCCCACCACCCAAGTCTGTCTCTATGA
The DNA here is from genome assembly GCF_015039405.1 of Cantharellus anzutake. Classification (NCBI taxonomy): domain Eukaryota; kingdom Fungi; phylum Basidiomycota; class Agaricomycetes; order Cantharellales; family Hydnaceae; genus Cantharellus; species Cantharellus anzutake. The sequence goes on from NW_024066961.1 coordinate 540,252, forward strand.
GACAATCAGTTGGTACAACGTCTCAAGGTTCTGCCACCCGAAGTTCGCCTTTGTCCCCACCTCCCGGAATCCCACTTCCCTTGACGCCTTCATCCTATGCAGCTTCTTTCCAATCTATTGGCCACCCGCCCGAGTCATCTGTACCACGGGACCCTTCCGAAACGGACTCAGTGATCAAGTTGCTGCAATCCCAAATTGATGACCTCACTGTTGCATTTAAGACACAGCAAAATCAGGTGGCTCAGCTGTCCCAACATCTTTCCACCATCTTTACTGGCTTCCATATGCGAGAGAAATGGTTTCAGAAGCGAGTCGAAAATCTCGAGGTGGAAATTGAGCAGCTTGGTATCGAGAAGTCAGCACTCGAGAAGGACAAGTGGAGTTGGGAAAAGGAGCGAGAGGGACTGAGATGGTTGCTTGCCTTTGGACAGTGGGGACCACAAGTTACCAGTGCGGGTAAGGGTGATGGACGATTGTCCGCCCTGGATGGTTCACCTAGTACAGTGCTTTTGGGATCTACATCTCATCTAAGATCTGGTTCGAGACAACTAACACTCTCACCCCCGATGGGACGCAAGCTTCGCAGAAGTCGTACGCTCCCTTCTCTCCCCTTTCTTGCGGACTTGAACTCGCATCCGGGAACCAAAGACGGAGTCCGGCAAGATGATACCCAGGATGCTGTTCCCCCGCTTCCGACTCAAGCACCTTCGAAATCGAGGAGGAAGCCCTCGAAGACTGATGGTTTTCCCCCACTTCATATTCCACCCCCAATCTCTTCGATGATTGGAGTCGCACTGAGCAAGGAGACTCTCACTGAGACACCAACTCCTCGAGCGACGACGCGCCAATCTCTATCGAGCTCTATCTCCAGCAGGTGTTCGCGCCACCCATCAACCACTGTTCGACCTTCGACCTCATCCACCATTCCACCCTCCGCGAGTTCGCGAGGCACGCCCTCCAACGCTCGCTCCAGCAGCAAGTCTCGCCCGCAATCGCCGGGCGGGATTATGGACCGTAAGCCCATTAGCAGCACCTCGGGCGGCAGCGGTCGGCGCTCGGTGAGCAGCTCGAGGCGCGCGAGTGCTTTGAACGAGGACGTTGCTCCTAGAGAGGAGCTTTTGATCGAGGGTGTACCCGTTCCCGCGCAGAGTATGGACGAAATGTGGAAGCTTTTAAAGGATCTGTCGGGCCTGCCAGATGCACCTTCTTACAAAGAATCTACCCTCGACTCCTGATGAAATACGCTCGTTTTTTTTTTCTTTCAATCCTTCACTGAAAGCTTGGGCCATTCACTTCGCCTACGCCCATTGTTTTATATCTAACGGTCCATCACCCTCCCTTGTCCCGGTTCTGTTTCCTAAATTAAAAGGGCACACAATATGCTTACCTTCCTTATCCACCACCTCTTATCGCCCTTGGAACACTGTCTACTCCTTTATCTTATCCTCATCACTTGACCCATTTTTGTTCGGCGCCAAAGCTGGTCTAGAGTATATCACATCATCCTTCACGTCGACACTCCTTTGCATCGATCCCCATTATTCACTTGATACGTCTAGTTTCCGTAATTGCTTACCGTACTATGAGCAATCTTTGCCCTCTCCTTCTGCTGTACATAATTTTGCTGGCGATTGTGTTGATTAACAAGGTGAATCTTGACTCCCCCGATGGACGCATTGATCTACACGTCAGCTGCTGTCACATCATTCCGACCGGATAATTTGTCGATCCCGGCGTTAGAATCCATGCCGACGCTGGCTTTGTGATTCGTGGGAAATGTTTCATGTGCCACACGGACCGTGTTGCGGGGCCGCGGGGGGGGGGGGGGGGTCGATTGAGGCCGCAAAGCGGTCTGTCTAACACCTACTAGCATTCAGCCGCCCCCACAGCGCTCAGAAGGCGGACATGCACTTTACTGGTTCCTATGAGACTCGGAGCCCGTGGTGTGGCATCGGTGGCTTCAGGCAACGGTCTATCGGTTTAGATGTACGTGCGCGAGCGCTGCATCTCAGCCGAAGGGGGTTGTGTTTAACGTTGATACCATTCGATTCATTCTCGGATGATTCATGCACACCCCCGATTTAGACAATTATGTTCTCGTCATCAATTAATATGTCTTGCTCTGGATCTCAGCTAAGGGAACTACTTCATCCTTTCTGGCACACGACACGACTCGCCCTGCGCACGTTTTCAAACTAAATACGTCCACCTGCATGCAACACGGAGCAGAAACCATCCAGGCCAACCTGCAAACTCGGGCCTAGTTGCTGGGCTGGCTTTGTCATAGCGGCTGGAGTCCTGCCTAGGCCGGCTCCGCCTTCACTATCGTCCCGCGCATCTCCTATCTCTCATCCACTCTCACATCTGGAGGCCATACATCGCTTCCAAACCAAATCACCAAAATCCTAAACACATCGCAGCAAACAAACTTCGCTGAGAACCACAGAACCACTCGCTTTGACAATTGATCCTCCGTTACTTCTCGCCGCAAGGCTCGTGAAACGGCTGGCGTGTTTAACGACGCCTTCAATGAGACTATGAAGTTGTTCAGGTAAGCATGGCTTCTACTCGATATCATCGTATACAATTGTCTTTGATCACTTCTGTTCAGAATATTGCTTAACCGACAGAGACGAGTACGCGGATGTCTGTAACCAAGATTGGGCCAATGGGGACCCCGACGCGTCCCCCATCTACCTCACCTCTCTCAGTTATTGCACCAATCATGAGTCATGGGAGATGTGCCCAAATACAGCTAATCCTTGTTGGGACGGCCCCGCCCATCATACATGTCCTCAATCTATCAGGTCAGACCCACCCCTACCGCGCTTGCAAGAGGTAGTCCCCGTAGAGCATGTGTGGCTTCTTAGCCCTCCAAAGGATCGTGTATTATGTCGCATCTGTCCCCAGCCGGGAGGGGTGAATTCCCTTGGTGGTTTCTAACACGGATGCCAGTGGGTGGTAACAGGAAAGACACAGTGAAGGGTACAGAAAGGACAGAATGGGCAGTGGGATGGAGAAGAGAACAAGAAGCGAGGGACTTGGGAACTGGGTCGAGAACGGAATTTTTCAAAGCTCGAGGCGGACATTCGGTGAGCGCAACCTCATGGGTAGATCAGAATATTTGATCATAGATCGGTTTTGTGTAGGGGATTCATTTTTCGACATCCTGCTCAGAGATAAGACTGGTTGGGAAGTGTAAAGTGGCGCTCAAGATCCCGAATCCGCAGTTGTTTTTACTCTTTAAGGCGCTTGCAACGGAGGCTGGACTTTGATCGAATCTAACATCGTTCAGGGGATTTGCGAAATCGGTTGCAATGGTAGCTAACAAATGTTGTACTGATCGTCACACTCCATATTAGATTAGGTGTCGAGGATTCAAACTTGACTCGATATACAACTTTCAAAGTTAATTCCCATGCAGACTGGCAAGGGAATTCTCCCGATTATTTACGGAGACCTGAAGTACGTGTGTTGCCCTTGGCGAATATTCTGGAGCGTGTTCTCACTATCATTTGGGCAAACATCCTTGTTAACGATGATATCGATGGGGACCTCACGGGGAAGTGACATATCTCGGCCTAGGTGGTGCTAATTCTCAAGGGCAATCAATTCAGGGAATACACTCCAGCGGGGTATCTAACTTCCCTCGGCGAGCGTATGGCTCCCGAGCCATTTCGAATGTAAGTATGTATGTACTGTGGAATACTCTAGCCAGCGATGTCTGTGCGTTCGGTCAAGTGTTACCATCATTCAAGATGAACAACCGCCCCGCAAGCTCAGCAATGAGAAGCGCTCACTGCCATCATAGACATTCTCTCGTATGAAACCACTCTGTGATCTGTGGCATACCCTACCATATGTCAGGGTGATAGACCCACTAGATTTTAAAATGTAAAAAGAGCTACGGCGCGTCTCAGTCTCGTACAAGAGATCTAATTATTGAACTGCACCTATGGCACGTCTGCACCGATAAATACATTTAAAACGGTCCTTATGATAAAGCAAATTCTCACCTCAGTCTCGTACAAGAGGTCTGAGTGAAAAAAAACTCTCGTTATATGCGAATATGCGAGCGACGACTACGCCGTATACATAATAAAGAGGATCAGGGTTGAACCCCCAAATATCGTCCAATCATTGCGACGATATTAGCAATGTCTCGAGTGTCCACCGCTGTCAATAATGTCAATAATCATGTTATTGACAGTCGGATGACGGAATCGAATGTGTAATTGTTGTATTCTTATCGATGAGAAAAATTTGGCTTGTCGTTGCACTCTGGTAAGTGCTCATTATGCTATCCTTTTTACATAAGCAGGATGGGTCTGCAGATAAACGGCCGCCAATGTTTGGTACATATATGGTGGTTTTGATGCAATTTGAACACCACGGATCATCGCTTGTAAATGGTTGTTTGATACATCTTTTGCTAAATACTGCGGCGCGCCACCACTAAATGACCCATTTCAGCCTGGTACTCGTTCTATGATGGTGTGAGGTGTCAAGGAATAACTTACATAAAAGGAAAGTCCACTTGAAGGTCGATCGTCCGACGGCACGGAATCTACCGGACTGCTGCGCTCGCAACAGGCTTGTGCACACTGCTTTGCAAAGATATACGACTGTGCACGTTAATAACGGACTCACCGCCCTCGCTAAACCTGTTTATATACTTCGCTGATTTCTCTTTTGCAACCTTGGAAAGGGCTCAGATTCAATGGCGTCGCGCTTGAACAACCCAAGTGGTATGTGGGATCTTTTGCTTTCGCTCGCACTGGCAATGGTCTCCTCACAACTACTTCTGCTCTTTCTCTACCTCTTCTTTGCCTATTACTCCCTGAACGAACCAAGGTCCCCCACCGTCCTATAGTGTTGTCAGGAAATATTACAACCATTCCCTCCGACCAATTGTGAGTAATTGCAATGAGTATGGTGCGGGGGTGTTCTCTGAGGGATTATGCTGAACCACTTTTGCAGTTACTCACCCTCACGGCAGTATCTGCTGCTGCCGGCGCCATATGGTAGGAGAATTATGATAAATCCCTTCTAGCTCCCTGGCTTAATGCACATTCCCCACCCTGTGCCCGACGCCCAGGTGTGCAGCCTCGTTTAGGAGCCGTGACAATGATGGTAGAAGTATGCGACTTCTCGTTCATCTCTCGCTGAGTGACACCTGACAAGACGTCATCGTTAACGCTCACAGTAAACTCAAAACTCGCCACTTTCGATCTCATCTTCGGGATCATCTTCGCTGTTTTAACCGCTTTTGAGATTTTTGGCTTTGTTGCTGTGTGGCTGGTGCGGTCGATTTTTTTGCATTAATTGACATGACATCTGATTTACTTCTCAATGAAGCAACGAATCCCTTTGGTGAGGACATACGCCCTTCTTAGCGTTGCCTCCCTATTCGCCGTTTGTGCGATAGAAGTCATGTCCATCATCATGGATTTCATGTTCAAGGTTGGAGAATCTTGCGGATATGTTGTTTTTCCGTCTGATTTGATATCGCATGCAGAGCGAATACATCAAGGAGTGCGTCAAGGAGGTCACGTCTCCCAACACGGTAGAGTGTGTAAGCAACGTCCCAATCTTGATATCATCGCAGGCGATTTAAGCAATAATTTCCGTTCGAAGTTTGGCTTCTGGTGTCGTAATGATCCCTTGAGTACGGACGAGGCTAACAGCTGTTAGTACATCATGCAGCCCATGCTTTGTGCAGCACTCATATCTCCATTCATCTTCACAGACTGTCCCCGTGAATGGACTCGAAGCACTGTTGGTGACTTTGCCTGGTTTTTTGTGGCCCTTTTCTGCGGCGCAATATTCTCGTACCTGGCTTTTGCCTACTTACGAGAGTTGCGTTCGATCGGACGACCATTGAACCCGCAGCAGTTTGCGATGCAAGATTACCCTGAACGTTATGATGGACTGGACTATCAGTATGCGCCACCCCCGGGCCCACCACCGCCGCTCGCGAAGCAGTCAAGAGACGATCGATCGACATTCACGAATTCATCTGACGATACTTCGAAGGTCCCAGATTATGAGCCCCCATCCGACGGGTTCACCTATGAGCCAGACGCGAAGTCGAATCACTGAAATTTGTTGATGATGACACAAGTAATGATCTCGTGCTCTGCTGTGGTGTTTGGCACTATTACATGGACCCTATGCCATGTCTGTCACTGTACAAACTGTATTTTAGGTGTATGATCTCGATTCATTTTCTCGCTTTGGGCTGTGTGCCTTACGGTCGGTCATTCAATGATTGATTACGAAATTGGAGTCATTGCCCATCTTGACTTCGCTGTCTTCACCACGAGCTCTCGACCTTGCTCCGCTTGCTCATTGAACATCACGACCCAAGATCACTAGAAAAACAGTCGACATGACGATAACCCATCTCGGTTTAGTGAGTACTATGGTTAAGCGCCGTTCGAACATATGCTGAGTTCCAATCTGCGCTCACCAGAGCGAAGGTTGGCTGTTCCCTGGGGCATATATGCTCACATCTGATGTCATTCATGGCTGCGCATTTTGATTTGACTTGTCACAGAAGAGATTGCCGGTAAGCTCTTGGGACTCGGCACCTCTGCAACCTGACCCTACGATATTTCGCCAGCTTATACGGATGCATTTTTCGTGTTCGATAAAGGTGCATATCTGCACACCCTCGCGACGCCAACCTGAATGACATCGTGACCTGAACTATTATTCATCTTCAAGATCGAAATGGACACATCACGATATTGGAGCTTGAAGAGGTCTTCAATTCCTTAGGGAAGCGATCTACATTTGAGGAGCTCCAAGCGCGTATTAGAGATATGGACACGGATGGGAACGGCACTATCGAGCTTGATGAGTATCTCGCTGCCATGGCGCGCCCGGTCTCGCTGAACCACGGCGAAGGACTGGAGGAGTTGAAAGAAACATTCCGGATGTTCGATAGGGATGGTAGTGGACAGATCAGTAAAGAAGAGCTGGAAGCGATAATGAAACAGCTTGGGAAAAATCTTACGGACGAGGAGCTTGAGCAAATGATTAAGGAAGTAGATACGGACGGCGATGGGCATGTGGACTTTGAGGAGTTTAGAAAGGTTCGTGGTTGATTAATAGGAGTGATATGTAGGCAGATTATGACAATCGTTTTCCTCATGCAGATGATGGTGGACTAAAAGCTGACAATAATGCTTGGGTGTTGTATTTCTATTGCTGTGCGGGAATACCGCCACGATGTAATTTCCTGCTTGCTCAAGTTGGTCTTTGCGACATCCGAAAGCTGGGTAGAGGCTGAGACCTTGCCTGTGCGAAAGCATAAGAATCTTCGAACCTAAGCCATGGCGGATATGAATAATTTAACGGAACCGCGTTTTCCCTTGAGTGGATCGTTACGTAAGCCGAGGGACAATTTCCCACGATAGGCTTTACCCCAACGCATCGGCCAAGCCGTTCAGCTTCAAGCCTTGACATATGGCCCTACAGGTACATCAGCGAGGTTAAAGCACCAGCATGCGAACTAAAGTTTTCCAGGGCCCTTTCTCTGATCCTAGCTCAGGTCTAGGGGGGGTCTCTGGATTTGTTGAAGCCTGTCCCCTCCCAGACAGCGTGAGTGTTATAATCATGCGTAGGAAGCACCGTTTTGATGCCTCCCTACTCAGCTACCGTTTGACATCCTGACCATAATTGTGTCATTTGTCGACTCTATCCATGACCTTCGCAATTTGGCCTGCGTCAACAAGGGCCTTCGTTTGGAGGCGGAACGCATCATTTACGCGTCGCCGTTGATTAGAGACGCCTTTTCTCTAGAAGGATTCCTGGAGTCTATAGTTTCTAGACCAGAGCGGGGCTCTTTTGCGAAGTCCGTGTCCTTGGCGCTCTATGGCCAGGATGTTCATCTTCGCCGACCGAAGCGGCCCGTCGGCAATGGATTTTCCATATCGTCCCTACGTTCGAAAATCGAAGGCATTTATTATTCGTTTCAAGCGTGGGATGGAGGGCTACTTTCGCGAGCACTCTCTCTGGCCCCAAATTTGGTGGAGATCGATTTGAAGCTTCCGGAAAGTGATTATTCACTCGCGAATCCCGAATCAGTTCTTGATCGCACACCTCACTCTGTACCTAACTCTCTCTCACACTACTTGACAGTGATGGAGAAAGGAGCATATTACTCTTCATCGCTCCGACCACTCAATCTCTATGCACCTCCACGTATCTTGGAAGCCCCTTCCATGCCGAATCTCGCCAGAATCAGGGGTGATCCAGAGGTCATCGAAGCTCTCTCTCCGTTTCGTCCCGTCAAGGACGTCACCCTTTTGTGCCTGAACCACGACCCCTGCGGCGTCGCCAGCGCCCTTCGAACCATGGCGCTATCCAGTGGTCCTGTTGAGAGACTCTACATGGATGCAGGTCCGGACGGCGGCTTCCACCTCAGCTTTCTGGGCGGAGTTGGTGGAGTGTTGCGCTCGCTCCGTGTGCTGTGTATTTCAGTTGCATCATTCTCCAGGGGAGGAGAGAGCACTACAACCGTTGCCGGCGACATCGAGAGGGGCCTAGTATCACTGCCTAATCTGGAGGTATTTGAGATTGTGAGAGTGAATTTTCGCCATGGACCTACTGCGGAACTTTGGTTATCCGTTCCTCAAGAATGGGAGACGCGCGAGGTTGGGCAGGAGTGGCACCTACAGTTACCAGAGCTTGGTACTGTGGGGAGCGTTTGCTTTAACCGTATCGGTTCGCAGTGAGTTCATTTTAGAATCCAAAATTCGCATTCATGGGCTACAACTGGAGCCAGCCTACATGCCCCATGAGAATTGACTAGAGTTTGTATAATGACTGAACATGAGTGGAAGCACAAGAACAAATGTACGAGATCGGGTGACAACATCATTTGGACATGAACGTGATCGTAATCAATGCTTGTACAAATCGATAATAAATATGATAAAGAAGTGGCGATAGGAGCAATCAAGGTCGTGTGTAGTGACTCAGGATGCCGGCGAGCTTGTTCACTACGGCACTTTCTGTCGAGGAGTCATATTTTCCCATGTTCGCGATGGAGGGCGGAATACTACGACGAGCTGGAGTTGCGGAAGAACGGATTGTGCTCCCAAGGATAAGGCTATAACGATGCGATCCGTCTCCACGAGGACGGGTCTGGGATACGACAGGTGCGCCTTGTACACTCAACTGGGGTCCGCTGGTTGGAAAAGGAGATATCGAGGTCCTTCTCATTGAATTTGGACCTCGGGGTTCAGAAGGTAAGTCATCGGCCCCCCCAGGTGAGCTAACCGTCCTTGCGAATACATCAACTGGAGGATTCGGTACCGTCGCACAGGTAGCTTGCATGGGACTCATGACCTTTTCGAAGGTGGAGTCTTCAGCGAATGACTGGACTTCGGGCACCTGGGGTAGTCCGGAGAAACTGGAGCAGCGGGTTCGAGGTGGCGAAGCATTTGTATGATCCGCATTGGTTTCACTTATCTGCCATGCCAGACGTTGTACACCTGTATCGTCCTCCGTGGGACCCTCGAAAATCGAGTCTCTCGAGTGATGACTGGTGCTCCAGGCATCGGTCTCGGTGTCGACTGAGTCTGTTGCATCGGGAACTTCATCGGATGACCCCAACACATTATCTGAAGGGGTATGCATGCCACTTGAAGAGGCAAGAGTAGATGTTTCCTCAAGAGTACCAGGCATTGACTGCCGTCGAATAAGGCTAGGTGTGCTGCGAAGGAAAGATGCCAAACTAAAAAGATTAAAACTAGACACGGATGGCAACAACGTAGTAGCCGGAGTGATGGCCAATGCCAACGATGGCATCGAGGTGGATGGGTGGAATCTGCGCAATACGCCTTCGTTACCTGGCCGAGGTTGGTTCACGGCTCTGGAATCATTCTGATCTAGGACCGGGAAGACAGAATCGTAGCAGGTGTTGCAAGCCCTTGCTGGGTCTGCAGCAGGAGGCTCATTAAGGGGATCATGAATATAAAATGTCTGCGATAGAATGCGTTACAGGTGAAATACATATAATGATATAATCGACTGACCATGGTCGAACAGGTTGCACAGACGACCTTCCCACACAGCCGACAGTGGTGACGTCTTAATCTCCACCCAAAGCGCGTCTGGCACCTCATACAGGTCTCCATCTTTTGATCAGGAACCCATATGGCGGGTACGAAGTGCTCCACCTTTGCTCTCATCGTGCCTGCTGATAGTTGTAATGATGGATCATAAGGTAGAGCTTGAAGGTATCGACGTATGTGTTTATTGGATGTCGAAGATGTGAAGGTGGTGTTTGGTAGTGTTGCCTGTACGGAACTCATTCTTGCTATCTTCGTCGACCGAATAGCATCTACCCATGAGTCGCGCTCGTCCGGAGTTCCTACGCTTGGGGTTATGCCACAGGTCTATCATGCCGAAGGAAGCAAATTACACACCAGCATACAACGCAAAAGACTCATGGGGGCTCATTACTTCGAACATGCAATCGTCCTCGGGCGAAGATACAACGTCGACATCAAGGATCTCAACTGACCCCCGATAAAACCAATGTTCTTCTTGAGTCTCATCCTGTCTCGCAGTTCGAAACAACGAGATTGTAGGAGAGACCGGGATCCCAGTCGATTTCGGTGGTCTGATAGAAGAAGTGGTTACATCCGCGTCAGAACGGCTCCTCGTTCTCACCATCCTCGGCTTTTCAGCACATGAGCTTGGCAGACCATTACCTACGCCATTAGCGCGCTGGTGCACAGGTTTCCCCGAATTCTGAATAACGAACGATTGTCTCGCTGGTACCCTTGGTTCGGATTCGGTGGAAGTGAAGCCCCAATCTGGCCACAGTTTCCAGTCCTCGCGTTCTCCGCGACTGAACCAAACGAGAACATCAGAAAATAGCAAAACATCTCGAACGCGTTGATCAGACCCGCGGTCGACTTTGACAAGCGTGGAACGCTTGAGGAGGGAGCGACCGGGAGTTATCAAAGGAAAAGGCAAATTTTGTGTATTCCGCTGCAAAGATAGGAGTGAAAGTATCTGGGCGTGAGACCTCAGCGCTTCATTCATGGTGCTTGTTACTTATGGACAATGAAGGTAAGTGGAAAATCAATCTCTATCATGATTGATTTTGCTTACTTTTGGATAAAAGTGTATCTGCTGCCAGGAGATCTGTATATGCGCAATCCTTCTCGTTTGTGCAGGATATTAGGTCCTGGATTACAGATCAGTCGGTGCTACCCAGAAACTCAAGAGTGAAGGCTGGCACCTTAATTAGAAGCAAATACCGAGGGCAACGCTGAACGACAGTCAGCATCCAGTCGCGAAGTTTGAGTTTTCGGCAGACAGGCTCTGCCTCCTTATTCCGCAGCCATGCTGCGAACTTGGGGTCGAAACCTCTCTGGCCAATGACCTCCGAATTAGAATTGTTGGAGCGATGGGCGGTAGATAAAGTAGTGAGGAGAGATATTCCGTGCGGAAATGATGTCACAAAGGGATTATACATGGACAAATATGGGAAATGAGATAGAAGGATTCGTATAAAGTCGTGAAAATCAGGCGTGTCGTTCGTGACTGTTTCTGGTGGGTGACGAGCTTGGGGTGGAGGGGATGTATTGTCAGGCCCTGCAATAGCTGGACTGCTCGAGGTGCTCGCGCTATGCTTAAATAGTTCATCCAGATCAGATTGGAAGGACAGGTGAAGGTTCCAAATGTCGACAAAGTTTGAGAATATCGCATTTAAATTTTCAGGAGAAAGCAGCTGATCTGTTCTGGAAAGCGAGTCCACTAAGGGAGTCAGAAAATTCTTTGTGTGGCGCCAACGCAGATGAGTGGATTGCGATGACGACTTGTGTGTGGTCACTCACGCAATAGATAAGATCGAGGCCCTGGACATAAGAAGTTTCCGTCTCCCAGAGCTCAAACATGACCTTCCTCCTTTTAATCTCTGCAGCTTGATGACACTTAGACTGATTTGGACTCGGTTTAGGTCGAGAGGCGTGTCTGGCTCGGACATTGACAGCCGAACCTCGGCTCCTCGAGTCAAGTTCGATTGACCCTAAGCTCCAGGAAGACATAGGTCTGTTGCCCTTCTGTTGACTCGGCAACAATGACCCCGGCGACGTGGGTGAACACAGAGAGTCAAGAGAACCCCGACGCTCACTTGGACGTTCGGGGAGAGATGCAGTGGATAAAACACTCGTTACAGATGACCTTTTGGAAGTGGATGTTGGAAAAACGACCTTTGGAACATAGTTCATGGATATCCGCCGGAAAGGTAAATGAGGTGCCCGGCGCTCCCGAGCTTGATTTGGCGGTGCAGTGACAGGTGAGGCATGACCATCTTGTAACATTACATCTTCCCGAAATGTTGGCCTAGGGGCGACGGTTGAGTGGGAAAGGGAAAAGGCATACCTTCCAACAACATTTCATGGGTACAAATGACCAACCCCTAACAATAAACTAGGACACGGAGTCAGGACTACGCGCGTGTATGCACCTGTTGGAACAATACCTTTTGAGAGGCGGTAGAGTATATGGCAAACTTTTCGCGTATACCAAACCCGCGGACACCCCAGACGCGTCTGGGGCTGGGCGCGCCGGGAACAACAAGTGTAAACACTCCCCTCCTGCCACGTCCTATCAAAGTTCGCCAACATGGTATGTTGACCTCCACCTCTTTAGCCAGTCAAAGTTAACCCTCAATATTGAAAGCCTGCTGGGACACCCCATGACATCAAAGTTAAAAACAATGCCTTCGCTAACGATCTTCGTCGAGGCAAGCGTGCCGTCCGACCAGCCCGGCGCGAGATAAACGCAAAGAAATTGCCTCTCAGTACTACAGCAATCACGCTGATAGTATCTCTTGTGATAGGAGGAGGTATGTGTGATGCTTCTGCTCGAGGTTCTTGCCTATTCACCGGAGATTGCATCTAGTTTTGTTTGAACTCGCTCACATTATATTCGGGTGATCTAGTTTGCCACAACGCAACTGTATCTGTGCCTTATATCCTTCATCCTGGATAACATACAAGCCAACATAATTACATATTTCGTTCTGGTTCACTCCAGGTCCATATCCTCCACCTTTCGTTGGCCTCGAGCATATATCCCTTCACTCATCTTCCAAATCTGAACAACATTATCTTCAGCCGCACTTGCAACATACCACTGCATCTCATCCCCCAGGGCCCACGCGACGTCCGTGGGTCTGCTCGTGTGACCACCGTGGACAAAAAGCAGTTCCGGCGGTCCATCGTCAGCATCATCTGGAGTCTGCTCGAGGCCTATTGACGCCAAATCCCAAATCGCCACTCGTCTATCAGACGATGCTGATGCGAAAATTGTTTCATGAGTTGGTGACCAGCTGATGTGCAAAATTTCGTCCGTGTGATGGTGGAAGCTATGCAGTGGTGTTTTGAGAGATCTTGTGTCCCAAAGTGCAATTGTCTAAAAACGCATTTGAGAAACCCAACTATCGATCTCAAATACCCTTACTTTATCCGAGGAGCCTGTAAGTAGCATGGTGCCGCTGCTGGGGCTGAATGCTACAGCCAGAATTTCCTTCTCATGTGCCATGATGTCTTGACTGGGTTCAGAATCGCTGCTATTCCGGGTGTCCCATCTGCGAGATTGAGTATAAGCAATGGGTTTCAAGATGCACATACGCTCACTTACATCAGTAAACGTTTGTCATCTCCAACGGATGCGAATATGTTCTCGTTGGCAGAATTCCATGAAACATCCTGGTCAAAAACGTAAGGTGGGGTAGCCATGTGGACACCAATATGATCGTACTCCGACTACGGAACGATGGCCTCGGAATGTGCGCAGAGGCTCCAAAGTCCTATTTCCTTTCTTAAATGCTGTTATGTCCCTACATAGGAGTCAGTTTCGTCAAAGGAGGTCAATTAAAAAACCCACCATTGGCAGACCGTGAAATCCTCTGATGAGCCAAGTATGTGGCCTTTTTTCAATGGACTCCAATCCAATCCAAACCTAAGGCATCACAAAAGTGGCATCCTATTGGCACATTCAACAGAGGAAAGCCTTACCCTTCTTTCTCCTGACCTGCAAGTTCGATATCAGGACGACACACTCCATCTTTCTCAGGTTCGCTTGGATGCTTTGTTCGATCGAAGATGAACACTGAGCCTTTCACGGCTTTGCTTGCAATGAGGTCAGGATTCTGAGGCATATATCGAGCCCGGTTAACCTCGCCCTCATGGTTGATCTTCTGTATGATTTGAAGACGGGCATGTGGCGCGGTTGCACTGTGTGATCCTAGTTCTAAAACGGATAGATCGACATCAGGCGAAAACTAACAGCAGTAGACCCTACCTCCTCGCTCATCGTCGTACGAGTCACGGGCGAGAACATCTTTATCGACGTCACTTTCTGACTTTGGAAGTTGCAAAGAGGCGATTTGAAGGTATTCTCTACCCTGCCCAGATGTGTGCGTGCCAAATAACAGTCGGTGCTGTATGTATGGCTTCCCTGGAGGGCTTAAAGACAACCCGAAATGAAATCGCGCAAATTGCACGCGTGCTGAGCATCGAAATCTCACCTCTCGATATCAGGGAACCATTGACACGTCAATGTAGGCCAATCAAGAGCGTGTGTTACCACCGTGTCGTAGAGATAGGGAGTGTTCTTCTTCCTACCATTTGCATGTCAATCATAAGAAGACAAGGAGAAGAGCTGCTGATAACCATATTTTGTACTCCTCATTGATAGTCTTGTTTTCAATCTCAGCATTCTCGTCCTCGTTCATCGCGCCAGAGGACCAGAGATCCAAATTCAAAGACCCACGTGGGTATTCTCACGGTCGTTGCCCACTTTCAATGGCTTTCTCTGGCGAAATGTGAAACGCTCGTAGACCTAGAGGCACACATTTGTTGCGAGCGAGTGCTACAGATTGGCATTATTAATCTTACGCCCGATGTCCACAATGCGCTAGACGAGCGGAATGATCCAGACCATTATGCATGACGGATATTGGGCTCGCCATTGGTTCAGACGAGATATTGTTATCTTGGTTATCTTCGTGAATCGATATGGCCACCAATTGATCCCGGGCATCCGTATTCCCTCATCTTCAGGAAGGTGATAACTGCCGGTTAACTGTTGTACACGCGTAGTTTATTGAAATCCATGTCGGAAGTCTTATTCTCCTGCCATTTCAGGTCCCACCGTGCATGCAGTCTAGATTATACACAAGCGTCGCTTCAAGGGGCCCCAATCCAGGCGGTCAACCGGGTTATATATATATGGCCTAGGTCTGTATTGTGAATTTGGTTTGAATCTGTTTGGGTCCAAATGTGTGTGCCCCGGAGGAAATGCAGCATAATATAAGCACGGAACGGACTACCCAGAAGTGGAAGGAAAAGCGATCTGCAACTGGCAGCAATAACTGCCAATTGCACGAAACCTTCCCGGGTTGGGCAACCCATGATGTGAGCCCCGGAGAATTCAGAGTTCTCTGTTCACTGCACCCCAAAGGTATCGTCGACTCCCCTATATCCATCGGCGATGGCTCGATTGCTGAGAGCCGAACAAGGGTGGGGTCGTATTGGAATTATGAACTAGCGGCATATAAGCGCTAGGAAAGTATGTACAACGTTAGAACGTCTAAGACTACGTTCTAAAACATGAAGGAGATCTCACCTCAGTTCCAAGTACGTGAACTGAGGAGAGGAAAGGAAAAATGCGCGAGGTGGCTTTCAAGTTATCCTCGACCGTGTCCATCGTATGGACACCAAAAGTGGAAGCATCGGGCAATCCATTAGGGAAATGTCCGTGCGCAAGTCCGTAGGACTCAATGGGCGGTCCACAGCGTACAAAAAAAAAAAGAAAAACTTCTCTTCGTGGACGTTTGGAGCCATAAATATCTGACAAAAGGCTCTCCGGACCGGTATGTCCGATCCGCTAGACAGGAACCAAAGATAGAAAACTCTGCGTGGCCTCCTTGTCAAAATGGGAATACTCGATTCAGACATGATCGACTACGCGAACACGAGCAAAGTTGAAACTCTCATCCGTTCCTTCAACATGTGGGAGCGGCATCGTAATGAAGTGACGCTTAGATTTCAGCTTGGCCTTCGGATCGAAGGCTTCGAGGACGTACTGTCAACCGCCTCGCCCTGCAGGGACGTCGGCATATTCAATGCTGCATCACTGCGGCTTTGGATTGGCAGACTCGCCAGCGAACGGTCCACCCTACTGCTACCAGCCCCGTGCTTTTCAGCGGGCGCAGGGCACCTCACATACAAGCCTGACTCTCAATTTGGGAAGCAGCGGGTATGATCATCGCTTGGACTTGCCATAGTTGATCATTCATCCCTCTTCGCCGATGCGCTCCGCCCTTGTCACAGAGGCGCATAAGTAAATCCCGTCCAATTGGCAGTACGCCCCAGGGAATGTCACTGAGTATGCGTATTTCTCAATGTTTATGGTGGGGGACAGGCCGTGCAACTAGGCAGGTCACCGTGGTTTTTGCCGCGTCTCTCGACTGAATGGTGATATGAATTAGCTGTGATCTCCCCGATACCGCCACGCCATTATTATGACCCACGGCTATTGTTTTGAGTCTGTCACGACACATCGCAAAGCTGCAATCAAACGAATATCAATGTCATCTACTTAATGTGTAAGTACTCGCGCATAAAGTAATTAATGAGCACCTCGAGAAGCTGATCATAATCAATGACCAATGATCGAGGCTGGGACGCCGTCTCAAGCTGTTCATGATTACCTTGTGGGTATCGGTAGGTTTGCTAGTTTTTGACGATTTTCTACCTTATCTCCAGGTCTCGTCCGAATGGAGGACGGAGAAAATGTCTGATATCATACTCAGTCTTGCAGACCTGGGTGTACCGTAGCGCCAGGTCATCATCACCACTGCAATTACGTGCTGCCCTCTGGAATAAACGCGTGCTGGCGGAGTGTTTCCGGCCCCCGGGTCATCCGCGTAACTACGGTTTAATATGTAACTACTGTCTTCAACGCTGCAATAAGACTCCATCTGAACGTGATCCGATGTTTCGGATATACGTATACATACTGGGCAGATTGTAATCAATTTTTTGAATGTGTTGCGTGCCACAATGTGGTGCACAAGACGACACTCACAAGAACATATTGTTATCCCGATTTGTACCATGACTCCGCAGGCGCGCGCTTTCTTCGTGCGGAAATTTCCACCTCGTCACCAGCCCCTTGTCTCAACACTATAAGAATTTGGTTTGGGCATACCTTTTCGCGGATTGAAATTCACTATACATGGTGGGACCGCATTCCATAACAATTCAATTTGCGGCCATCATCCTTACCGTCAACTGTTTCCAAGGATAGGTGGTGACTTGAACATTGGTCACAGTCCGAGATTGAGAGCACACCGTTGATCAGTAAAGCAAAATACCCTTCTGTCCGGAGCATATTGTTTTCAACTGGTCGCTCTCTGGGATTGAAGCACCGCCTTAGCACACCTAGCCGCGCTGAGGACTTGGAATGCAGAACTCAAGCAATGGCGCAGCGGGCGCATCTTTGGCACAGAAGCAGCTTCACCCAATCCCCTCACCCAATGGCCCCGTTTCTTCCGGACAATCCATCCCCCACCAGCCTTCAGATTGGTCACCACGACCGGCTACATCACCATTAAGCAAAGCCCGTTTGTCGCAGCACCCGGTGTCTTCAAGTGCGAACAATCATGCTCTGAACGCGCCCAATCCTCTTTTAGACCCAAGGGTTCCCTCAGGCGTGGACAATTCTCAGCGTCCTCGCTCAGACATCCTCGGCGTCAGGACGTCCAGCGAAAACACCGCCGTGTCCATCTTCTCAATGTATGTCGACCATGACACCGTTCCCGACGCCCCCGAAAGTGTTTCAGCGCCTCATGGGTCCCGACTTTCATCCGGCAATCATGCTGTGCGCCCTCCATCTCGCATTTTGGATCGGCTTGCATCGACCCTCCGTTCCTCCGTTGAAAGCAGTAAAACGCCTAGCGATCGCCCACAAAGCCAAAATTCCACGGCAGGACTTGCATATCTTGATGGAATTTCTGGCACAGAACTGCTCTCTTTTAAGCCCTTGCACAGCCCCCCAATCAGCGATACTCTCCCGATTTCTTCTACCTCAGCCAACTTTGAAAGTGCTGTGACGATAGCCATAAATGGGCCGCAAACTCCGACGTCTGATGACGGCGATTCTTTCTTCTGTCCACCATTCCCCTCGATTCCTTCCCATTCAACTACAGCTAAGGGCCCAATGATGCGTCCATCGTCGCGCTCTTCCCGAGTAAAGAGTCAGGACGCTCAAGCATCCATCTCTTCTCCAGATATACTGGCCTCGCAAGAGAGCGGGTCTCGGCCTCGCCTATCTTCAACTTCAGCACGCCCCTCCTCGTCCACAAGTGACCCCCGGCATCCCTCTTCTTCCTCCATTCATGGGCATATCGACTCAACGAACCTGTATGCAGGTGCTCCGACGATAGCGTTTACACATTTATCGCCTGACAAAGGGTCGGCCACAGCGTCGGCGAAGTCGGCATCCATACTTTCTCAGCCCCCCTCCCATAGGGGTGCAGACGAAGAAGCTGATGCGGAATACGTGAGAAATGTATATGCGCGGTTTGATGCATTGGGTGGCGTTCCAGGGGATGGGTTTGAAGAAGGTGTCGAACGTACCCGTGCCAGACTTCCTAGTGCCGTGGGAGTCACGTACTCCGACGAGGTGGGCGTTGTCAAAGGAGCCAACATTTCTGAAAGGGAAGAGCAACGGCTACGTAACGTGGACCGCTATGGGTTCTTCACTGACTCCAAGTCGTCCCATCATGACTCACGGCTAACTCTGCTTCCAACCGCCCCTTTCACCCGGAGGATTAAACGTCTGAGCCCATCCGCTCCCCGACTGCCGCTAACCAATCCCCTAACCCCCCGGAATTTAGAGTGATACCCCCTCCTAAGCCCCCTACCCGCGAAGCAACTAGGCTTGACAAGTGGAACAAAATGATGCGTCCCAAAAAGAGGGGACCTGGTGAAAACGTCGAAACGTGGACACCCGATGGGCAGGGAACGACACCAGAGAAGTTCCGACAGCGAGTATGGAAAGGGATTTCTGACCGATGGCGGCCTGCTGCATGGCAACTATTAATTGACCGCCGTGCTGCCTCAGCAAAAGGTCTGCTCCAGGCCGCCAAGTTGGAAAGTCATTACCGAGTGCGTGTTGGTTCTCCTGAGGATCATGGTACCTTTACAGATATGTCACAGGAAAGCATTGATGTTCCATCTAAGCACGACGTCCAGATAGATCTGGACGTTCCTCGAACCGTGAATAATCATATCCTCTTCCATACCAGATATGGCCAAGGGTTTGTCAATCGTCAAGTTACAAATCATTTTGTTGACACGGTATATTAGGCAACGTTCGCTCTTTCATATTCTACACTGTTTCTCGTTACAATGCTCGACATGCGAGTACTGTCAAGGAATGGGGTCAATCGCAGCCACTTTCTTATTCTACTTGGATCCTGAGGTATGGGGTGATACAATGGACTGCGTTGCAAGCGACTCACCTTTGCTATTACGCAGCGCTCTTATGTGTCCTTGGTTCGACTTCACGATGCATACAACATGCACTCCATTTTCAGCCCTGGTTTCCCGGGGCTGCTGGAAAACATCTACGTTCAAGAGCGTCTCCTGGAAACTCTGATGCCGGGGGTCTATCAATCCTTCGTACGTCACACGCCAGTCTAGCATGCCCCTCGATTACACACGATGTTCCGTATAGAAAAACAACGTGGTTTCTTCTACTTCCTATGCGACGAAATGGTATATTACATTATTTACTAATTCATTTCCACATCAAATGCAACTGCGCATATGGGATGTCTTCCTCCTGGAGGGGCAAGACATCATCGTGCTGTTCGGTATCGCTATCATCTGGGCTCTCAAGGGTCAGTAAGAGTGTTATTGTCTTGCTTCGTGTCACTCAAATCACACGTCAGACTATCTCGCCTCTCCCCAGGCATCGTTCGAGAGCATTCTTTCTCTCGTTTCATCTTTTTTTGTTCCAGAGGATGAAGATGCTGTAGTATCATGGGTGCACAAGCTGAGTGAGACCAAAGGTTTGCGCTCATCAATGTCCGTGTGGAGAACCGATTGGAGAGCCTTGGTTGCTTCTGGTAAAGATCGCACTGCGCTCATTTGAAGAGTGTTCAGCATGCACTTGGACATGTTGAAATCATTTACACCCCCACTGTCCTTTGCTGGTTTTTTTTTCCTTTCCTTATTGGACTCGACTGAGTGCCGGTTGTCCCTTGTTCATCTCACTCCCACTTCATCTCAATTCCGCACCACATATACCTGCAAGTACATATCATAATCATCAACGCGATTACACAGAACGTGTTGTTCTAATCTTAACGAGAATTGCCTCATCCGAAACGCCCATCATTACTTCTACTCGTTCGATTGACACAACTCCTCCGCTTTGCGCAACCCATCCTGCGACAAAGACATTCTCTCCGTGCCTGGACCGTTTGAACGTGGAATCAAGATGATCAAGCCCTCTTTCTCAGCTAACTCTGTGTACGCCTTAAAGGTTTTAATCCCAGACGATTGATATATATGACCAATCTTCGTCTTGAGTTTCTCCCCAATCATAGACTTCAGAGGAGTGTGAATACCCACTCCTCGCAGTTGTCGTAAAGCTTCCAGGAGAGGAGAAAACGTTTCTTTGGGGTCCGATCCCAAAGGAGAAACAAGATCAGTCCTTGCTTCGTAATATGAATGATTGGTGTTGGTAAGTTCCGAAGGAAGCATTACTCTCTGTGCCTGCGCTTCGCCAAAGAGCCCTGAACTAGAAATGGTACGCAGATCCTCAAAAATGTTGTAGGGAGAACCGTTCCAGACGGGTGAACCAGGTTCATGCGAAGGTGATGCAGATCCGGACACCTGAGATTGTGATACAATCTCTTCCGAATGAACATTCGAAAACGTGTTCAAGTTACGGTCCGCGGGTGCTCTACGTCAGAAGGGACGTCAGCTGATTGAGACGCCACGCCAAAGACACTCACGATTCATATCCCTCCTCATGTCTGTATAAGCAGCCGGGCTTGTGGCACACGCCTTCTGATATCACTTCCAAGTCAGAATCTTTGCAAAGCTGCGAAAACTAGACGCACGATGTTTAAAGGCCGAACACAACGTGTACTGCCTCGCTTCCTTTCGCAACTGATCCAGAAGCACCTGATCTAGCTCGTAGTCATGCCCATAAAAGCATATCTAGAAGACACCCAGTTACGAGTATAATGATGGGGGTTTGTCCGATACACATACATCTCCATGTTTACAACCACCTGGAAGTAGATAATATTTATAACAGGGTTTCTTGATTTCTGCCCTGGGTTTCAATGAATGCATGAAGGATAAATGCATGAAACCGACGTTTTATTAATGGCTGCAATATAGTCAGCTCCGTTGTGCTTCGCCCAATGAGGGTGTTACGCACCTTCTTAGGATCGATATGTCTTCCTTTCGTAGGGTCAGGATTGGGCGGCATGACATACACGTGTCCACTCCCGTGGATGAACCAGGCATTTTCTGGGCTGGAATGGTGAGGGTGCCAGTGACCTGCATTCGTTCGGCTGGAGGCTGCATCTTAAGTGGTGGTCTTTTCGAAGGACTTGATGGCGGGGAGGATGGCGGCGCGGTCATGGTCGATGCCTCTAGTGGGGCTTGGACAGGCCTAGACCACTGGGACTGGGCCAAGAACGATGGCTTCCCCGAGCCTAGTGGCGAAAATTTTTGGTCATAGAACAGACCCTCTATCGTCAGAGATTGCAAGCCAAAATGATCAATCTCGTTAGCTAATTTCTTGTATCCTTTTAAAAGGATGACTTTATCCAGTAATCCTTCGGTTCGAAGGGAGGCAAGTGCACTACTATAGCCTCCATCATGCCCCCCTGGTCAGTATTGGGTCAGTTACATCCTAGTAATGACAGATAGAACTGCACCTCCAAACCATATCAAGTTAGTTTGAGGAATATGGGCGAATAATTTCAGCATCTCTACGTCCCGGTGTGCAGGGTGAGGGAAGCGATGCCAGAAAAGCTGGATATACTACTGACCCTTGATTTTTGCGTCTGCAGCCTCTTTACCCTTGCCTACATCGATCATGACAAATAGTGGATCCGATTGATTGAAGCCGACTATAAAATCCTCAAATCCATTTCGCGAGCATACCCCGCTAGAAAGAAGGGTATCTCCAAGACCCGTCCTGTTAAAGTATATCAAAGTTACTAGGCGGAAGTTGTGACCCGCCGAAGCCGAGAGTCCACGGTGCAGGTGAGCTGCTGCAAGTTGTCCACCATTTTTTCCTTGGCTCCAATAGTGTGAAGAAAATATGCAACCATCTCCGTCCAGTAAAGCCAGGGCGATTGGGTTGTGTTCCTGAAGATTCAAGCGGGAAGAACCAGTCATAACAAATCGATAGAACAAGTACGGATAAGCATGCCTTCATATCCTCCAGGGGTTTGGTGAGCTGTTCGGCCTTCCTCACTGCAGCCTCCTTCTCCTCGGCAGTAGTTGTGTAGGCTATTTTCCACGCACTCACCTGACAGTCAAAATGTCGCAAAGTTAGCTGTTGGTGGCAGCTCTGCCACAAAGGACTATGCACACATCTCGCCTCAATCCCTTCACCTCATCTTCAAGCTCTTTGTTCCTCTTCAAGGTATTCTCAAAGAGTTCTAGATAATCACCACACTTCAGCTAAAACCGGTTTGACCAATTCTCGGCTGGCTGGCAGAACGCACTCTGTTGTTGGGAAAGTAATTGCTCCAAAGCTTTGCCTTGTCTTCATTTGTCTCACCGATGTCCATCGCATCTCCCATGCAGGCACGGGAGTTATAACGGGCAGGCAGGCATGTTAGTTTGCATCCGGAGCATCCGAAGCACCTCAATTGAGTTTGAACAATAGGGCTGATCTTATTTGAGTGCAAAGGTTCTTAGGAGTCATTAGACTACCACAGTAGGCCCGAGCTATCCCACGAGTAATGAAGGCGGGTTAAACCCTCAGCATCACAACAACAAGCTATACGAACGAAGTCCCAGACGCCAAGGAAATCCTATCAACTCCAGGACCAACTGGTATCAAACACACCAAGCCTTCCCGTTCAGCCCACTGCGCGTACTCCTTGAACGACCCAACGCCAGCACTCCTGTATACATCTGGTGCCATCTTGCTTAGCTTTTCCCCCACATTGGAACAGAAGGGCGCCACCGATCCCGAACTCTTGAGGTCATTCAACGCCTTGAGCAAAGGGGAAAAGACCAAGGACTTCGTAGTCCCGGTCGCAGATCCGACGTCGGAGGGTGCCTCTGGTGAGTCGGACCGCTCTATATCTTCCACGGTTGGAGGAGAATGAGAATCAATAACAGGGGTTCCACCGCCAATCCCTGCAACAGACGAACTCCTTTCACGGTGCGCTAGGCCAATCGACGGGCCAATCGGGATGCCTTCAGGTGGAGTGAGGCGCCCCGACAGCGGAAGTTCTTCTGGTGGCAAACTGGTACTATTCCTTCGATATCCGTCCGCAACGTCACTGCTTTGGTCGCAAATCGAAAATCAGTAACTATCCACGGGAAGGGTCAACTTGCATACTTGTCTAAGGCGAACCGTTCATGACCGTAAATGCAATCTTTAGAATTGCAGCCGCCTGTGATAATGCAATGAGGGTGTAGCCAAATAGGGCGGTGGACCAACATACCATTCCTGAAGTCAGCGCACGTAATGGACGCTACTTCATTCCTGAACTTTGCGACAAGGGACGTGTTCAGTTCATAATCATGAGCAAATTTACATCTCTATAAAGAATGAGAAGCCCGATTCACGTTGATGCAGGTAGAGGAAGCATACCGCGCCATATTGACAACCACTGGAAACCAAGTAGTATGCCTTGCACAATTTGACGGTCTCTGCATGGTGGTGAGAAAAAAGTGCAGGTTCCGTGGGTTCTTCCACTTACGATACATCAAAGGCTGAAGAAGTTGTTAATGAGTCAATGATGCACCAGGCGAACTTCAAAGCACCTTGCCTTCGTGAAATCAATAGGTCGTCCCCGACGAGGATCAGCATTGGCGGGCATGATATAGATGTTGTCACTTTTGGTTTGTAGGTTAGACACGGGTGGCGGGGTTGGCGAAGACGCTCGGTCCGGAACATGGCTGAGAAACTCCTTCTTCCACGTCCCACCGAATGGCATTGAGGGCGTAGGCGATGTTGCTCGCTCCACATCTTGGCCAGGGTATTCCTTCTTCCACGCTCCACTGTACGGCAACTTGTGTTCAAAGAATAGTCCTTCCACTGTCTTGGTGGGGACTTCAAGTGATTCTACTTCTCGCGCTAGTTGGGTATAACCCTTCAATAATACCACTTTATCCAGAAGGCGTTCCGTCCGCAGGGCTGAAAGGTCCGTGGCGTAGCCATTATCGTGGCCACCTGGAAGACGGCCGTGAGCGAGGAAACTGAGATGAGAGTGCAGCTTACCACCAAAAAGAATCAGCTTGGTTTGCGGAAGATGCGCAAACAATCTAAGCATCTCTATGCCCGGGAACCTGATAGTAAGTTCAACTGTTTGCCCGTGGAACTCCCAACTGACCTCTGATCTTCGCGTCCGCAGCTTCTTTACGTTGGCCCACGTCAACCATTGTGAACAAGTGGGCAGATTGATTGAACCCAATCACAAAGTCCTCAAACTCGGCCCTTGAGCACACGCCATTAGCACAAAGCGTATCCGCAAGACCTTTCCTATTGAAGTAAATCACGGTGTGGAGGTACGGTAAACGACCAGCTTCTGCGGACAACGTCTGGTGGAGCACAGCTGCTGCCAGTCGCCCGCCCTCCTTTCCTTGTTTCCAGTACTGCGAGGTGAAAATGCATCCATCACCATCAATTAGCGCCAGCGCAATCGAGTCACGATCCTGATCCCGTTCGTCGTAAGTCATGATAGGGCACTTCTGGAACCGATAACCAGTACACTAACTTTCATCTCCGCTAGCGATCGAGAGAGGGTTTCAGAGTCTTTTTGCAACTTTTCCATTTGCTGGGTTGTAGTCGTATACGCAATCTTCCAGGCATTTGCCTGGGGAGAGTAGCACTCCATCGCCATCCACAAACCACACAATATTTAAGACTTACATCACGCTTTAATTCCTTCACTTGCTCGTCAAGCTCACGGTTCCTCTTCAGTATATCGTCAAAGAGTGCTTCAGCTTTTGGGTCAGTACGAATTTCCGCGTGCTCGGGCTGATGGGCTTACAATGCTGCTGAGAAGCCAGTTCTCCCCAGAGTTTGGACTTTTCTTGGTACACGTCGTCGCCGCTCATAGCTGATTACCGAGACACGAGTAGGGTAAATGCGGTTGCGATCGGTGAGAGGCAATCTGATGGTTGCAACCCGCGAGCATAGTGAGTTTATAAGCTGACAGAGCTGCGCGTCGCCGCAAACACGAGGATGTAAGAAACGGTGGTGGCATGCCTTGCACGACCGGTATGCACACTTGCCGAAATAGGACGCAGGATTAGTTCATACACAACACCACACCGCCACAGCGAAGCCAAACCTTGCGAGCCGAATTCCCACCGAAGGAGCCTTTTGGATAACAATCCGCTGACCAGGGCTGGAAAGGGCGTTAACTCGTTTCATAGAAGAATCAAATGCCGTTACAATCGGTTTCTGGTTGCCCGAAGCAGATTGGCAGTGCCTGCACCGCTTTCCATATGGGCCTCGACTCATTTAATACAACCTGAAGCGTTGCAGTGGCGCACCAATTGAGCGGCAACAATGTGCCAGCCTGCCTACGCATGGACACGGCGTTGCAACAGTAACAAGTCTGGATGTCGAAAGTTCCTTCCTGGTTGATCAGGCAAGAGCTCGTTTTGGCCTCCGTTCTCATTTTTCGGATTAGCAATCAGTCATTCAACTACCGTAGCCTCCCCCCTCCCCCTCCCTTTTGGGGTCTGGGACTACTTTGGTCTCCCGTCATTGTTGTGCAAGAACGGGACACTCGAGTGAGCCTCCTCGACACATGATACCCATTGGTCTAGTTAGAGAGGTGGACAACTCTTGGGTCGGAACACAAAATGAAATGTTTCAGGTGAACGGGATGCGTCATATCACTTTCTCTTCCTCCATCGAAGGCTTTCAGCCACTAGAAACCGACTCCTGGATGCGCTTCCGTCCTCGCTAAGACGTCAACCAATTGGTAATCGTTCACTTGAAGCCGGCGACTGATGGACGCAAAAAAGTTGATCGTCATTGCAGAGCCGGAAACTTGTGGCAGAATTTGATTCGAAGGGAGATGTCCTCATTTTACATCTGGCTCCGGGAAATTGAGTGGCGGATGGTGATACTGTATCAGTATGCTCATCGCACCGCTCGTGATTCTTACCTTCATATGCATCGATCATTCCCCGCAGATTCTCTCGGGAGAGGTTCACACAAAATATTAAATGTACTCTTCATGCGGCTCAGTGAACCAAATGCATCTAGGACAACATCCATCTGTTAACATGTAGCATACACCATCAAACAAAGTTTTCTTTGTGTACAAACAGGAGCGAAGCTATCCACAAAAAAGGCTCGAACTTCAATTAGTTTCCAACCAAGGCAATTCTGTCGAACAGGTTGACGACCAGCCCGGTATCTGCCGCCAACTCCGCATATGCTTTAAACGAGTTTACCCCAGCCTTCTTATATAACTCCAATATCCTCTTGGTCCCTATCTTCTCCACAACTACTGAGCGGATTGGCTTCTCCTGACCCAATTCCTTCAACCGTACTAACGCGTCAATCAACGGGACGAAGCAGCTCAGATCCGAATCACTTGAAGGCGTAGTAGGACCGGTCCTCGCAACCGAACTCTGCCCGCCTGTGAAACTGCATTAGCGACTTTATCAATCGAGGGTTAGAACCATAAACCCACCTTGACTTCCAGTATCTTGGACCGTGACAGTTATCCCGAAGGACGGTCGTGACTAGTACTTTGTAAAACACAATACTATAATGAGCGAGCGACATGCACCTTACCCAATGTCTGAGCTCCCGAAGTCCAAGGCATGTCCATAAAGGCAGGATATGTCTTCGCAAAATCCATCTGTAGTAATTTGATTAGCGCCTTTCATCTCAAGTGTACTGTTAAGGCAAGTACTCACGGTGTTGGAATTGCTTGCACGGTGAAGCTTGCCTGAACTGGGCCAGTTCGGTTTCCGTGAGCATGTCTCCATGTACGAACTTGCATTGCTTTAGGTGACTCAGTAATTGAAGCATCTATCCGGAACATTAATAATACGCACTTCACCGTACGGGCAACCCCCTGCCAGGTAATATTTCCTACACAGCTCTGGTAACCAAGTGTCAGATACGCTCATATTGTGCAGCACAAGAACCAACTGTGAGAAAATGGCTGAATTTTTGGATTAGGATGATATTCCCGCATCGGAGGCAAGACAAGAGCCAACCTTTGTGCTGTCTGTAGGGTTCCCATGTTCTGACACGACAATACTAATAGGGTCGGACGAACACAGGGTGTCAGAGGTAGGTGTTCCAGTAGAGGAGAGAGACAGGGATGCCCTGTGGGATGGTTGTCGTTTCGTTGGTGTTGCATTATGAACTTGCGATAAGTTGGTCTCAAGAAAAAGACCTTCAATAGGGATAATCGGTATTGCGAGTGACTCGAATCCGTGAGCCAGCCTCTTGGACCCTTTTAGCAACGCTAGTTTGTGAAGCAATCCTTCAGTCCGTAAGGCGGAAAGCTCTGTCAAATAGCCCCTATCATGGCCACCTTAAATAATGTCGGAAATTTAGCGCCAGGAAACCGACCAGGTGTGGAATCTTACCCCCGAATAGGATGAGTTGGATTTGGGTGAGGCGAGAAAAAAACCTCAGAGTCCCTAAGTATTACACTGTCAGGGTAAGTTATTTTTTGAAGGTCCACTGGACGTACCCCTGATCTTGGCGTCCGCAGCCTCTTTGCCATGACCGGCATCAATCATGGCAAAAAGTGGCGTGGATTGATTAAATCCGACAATGAAGTCCTCAAACTGGTCCTTCAAACAAATGTTGTTGGCGCAGAGGGCGTTACCGAGCCCCCTGCGGTTGAAATAAATTATGGCGTACAATTGGGACCGCAGGCCAGCTGCAGTGGCCAAGATATCGTGAAGGACGACGGCCGCTCGTCGCCCGCCTTCCTTCCCTTGCCTCCAGTAACCAGGAGAAAATATGTACCCATCTCCGTCGATGAGGACGAGGGCACTTGGGTCTCCATGCTAACAGAATAATGCCTTTTGGGGACCGGGCGCTCGACAGGATTCGACTTACCTGGACATCAGTTAACTGAAACTGTTGAAACTGCTGCAAAGCCAATTCCCTCTATTATCAGTAGTCCCCTGTTGAGGATCCCGATCGGGTTTCTCTGGAAGATCGACGAACGAACCTTCATGTTTTCCAAAGATGCTGAAAGTGCCTCAATCTTCTCCTCTAATTCCTTATTTCTCTCCATGGCGCCTTCCAAGGCATTCTTCCGAACGCCCG
Source organism: Cantharellus anzutake (assembly GCF_015039405.1). Classification (NCBI taxonomy): domain Eukaryota; kingdom Fungi; phylum Basidiomycota; class Agaricomycetes; order Cantharellales; family Hydnaceae; genus Cantharellus; species Cantharellus anzutake. Next base: position 568,836 of record NW_024066961.1, read on the forward strand.
ACTGGAGCGTGCAAAGGTAGAATTAATCAGTTCCAAAATGGCATCGAGAGGTCGGCACGGGTGGAGATACCTCTACCCGAAGTTCCTTGTTTTCCGCTTCCAGTGAAAAATTCTTGGAAAGCAGATTGTCAAAAATGTCTGGGATGATCCGCTGCTTTGTCCTCAACATTATCTCCTGGTTCGGAAATTACGCCTACCTCGTTGTTGTAACGCAAGTTGTTCCCACAGCTTGTCCAGTTGATCGGGATCATCGCCACTCATGGCTCTCCCTCCTGTTAGTTGATTGACTTGATTGAAATGGCTTCTGAGGAATACGTGGGCAGTGAACAACGAGAAGTGGCAGGCGCTCAAGCGCAATTAAATAATTGGAAGCCGAGGAAATCACGTGTATACAGAAAAAGAAGAGGGCCTAATTTGGCCCACAGCTTGTTCCTTTGTTTATTCACCTTCTGAACTCACTCCCCCGTTCATTCTCTCGGCTTACATAAATAGCGCCCGCCGCCCACAAAACTCGCGCGTCACCATCGGCTTTCCATATGTAAAGCTATGACTGGCTGTATCACGACAGAATTCACAGAGTTACGATAAATGGAGTTGGAGTGGCAATTGATCAACTAAACGTACTGATTTTTCTCCACAATCGGCCCAGCCCTCCATATTGTCGTGTGGAGTGAATCATTACGCTGTGATCCCGCGATGAGGTTACGCACCAGTGGATATATTAAACCCACAATAACGAAGTGTCAATCAGTAGACCCTTGATGTTCACTGTGCCACATGTTCCTTTGACCAGGGTGCAAGAAGAGGGGATGCTGGCACTTCAGACATATGGACGGCATAATGACGGAGACATCTACATCGTACATCTGCAGAGGCCACTGTAGTAACAAAGTTTGCACGATATTCTGCACGTTCTTCTTCACTTAGAGCCAGTAGTTCACAACATGAGCAAGTGGGGAGGTATAGCAGACCAAAGTTGAAGGATGTGTCTGCTGCAATGTGAGCAAACGAAATTCCTTACGATTGAGTGGTTTATCCTGCGTATGATATGGAAGGTGATGAAAAATACAGAGGCAAGTGACAGATGACGAGGATAAGCACGCGATCGGGGGATAGGTGATCGGAATTGTTGAAACGAGGCAGAAGAGCGCCTACGTTAATTCCTGACTATCCAGATTGTGAACACCTAGTGCCAGTTTTTGTGTCCAAGGGAGCAGGAGAAAGACGAGAGAGGCGATGTACGTGTTGATCAATAGTGAGCCAGGAAACGGAGAGTCATAGCAGCAGGCCTCAAAATATGACAATCGTGTATCGTTGATCGCTATGCTGCTAGTACTCAAGGACAGGTACAAACCTGGGCAGATGCACCCTCGCCAGAAAAAGGCTCCTAGTGTTGCTATCACGATGGTATCAAGGCATTTTTGGCCACAGCGGTGCCACGATATCGATCAAGGACAAAACGGATCGCGATCTTAAATCGACGCGCCTGCGCCTGTACTACTTTTCCCACGCACTGCCTATATCAAAGGGGACTGTGAGTTCGGCAATTTGCTTTTGGACAAGTTCTGTTGTTTTGACCGATTTATCCGTTGAATGTTAAACCGTCCTAAATCACGAGCGTCCAGCTGGAACTCGAACATCGGCTCCGAGCGGGTTTTCCCATTCACACCATTCAGTTCGGTTGAGAAAAAAAAAAAGGGAGAACAAATATTGACGTTGGCAGCTGGGGGTGGCACGTGCCGTTCGTCGATGTCACTGTTACTGACGGTGGCCGGTAAGTGCGCACTGTCTCATGGATGATGGAGGGACACTGACCAGCAATCGGCGCTTAACCGCGTGCATGCCAGGCTGGGCTAGCTGCGACTGCTAGGCTGGGCTGGGAAGCGCCACGAGAGCGTCGTTCTCACGAACCGTCGCGGCCAATCTCTCTCGCCGCTCGGTCCGTTCGGTCTACTTGGAGAGAAGGAAGGCAGGGGGCAGGAAAATAAGATCGCCAGGAGAGAGAGAAAAAAAGTGGTCTGCCTTGAGGGCGGATTTGCGCTTCGTGGACGATTCCCCGCATCACGCTTGATGCCAGTGCATCGGTGGGTAGTATAGTCATGGACGATGGAAGGCACTGACAGTCGGTACCCAAACAACACGGGTGCTTCGGGAATTTGGAACACCGTACCACCCTCGTTCCATTTCACGCCTCCCTTTCCCACTTTCTGGCGCTGCTGTCTGATGACGGCAGCCTTCTTTTTGCCCGTCATATCAGCCCTGTCACCTTTGCTGGCGCCTCTGCCGACTGGGATGTGTTTTTTTTTTTTTTTCATTGTACGACACGATTTGAATTGAAAATAATAACATGAATTTTGAACCGAATATTTCGAGAAGGGAAATCGCGTTGTAATTTGGCTGTCGAGAAGAAATGGAAGAAATATCAATATTACTTTGTGTCAGGAAATATGAATCATATTATTGTAATGATTATTCAGTGATATTCATCCGCGTGCCGGCTGTGGGATGTCGATTGTGGAAACTGCTCTGGCTTTCGACCCGGTGGCTTTTAGTTGGGGGATGGTAAACTGGGTTGGCAGATTCTGCCTATGTGAATGTGAGCGCCAAGCGCGTCAAATTTTAGTTTGTGGACAGTGTACAAACGTGGATTCACTAGATTGGCTACACGTATTTGGGACATAAAAAATTCACCTCATTTTTTGGCGGCTTGATATTTTGCAGTACTGTACAGGGTGGTGATATCTTCATGCAAAATCGTTCGATAAGGGTTTGCTATGCCCAACATCCTCGATTTAAGGTGATAAGTATTTACAAGTATTCAATAAGTGAATTACAAGTCCCAGTTTAAGGCCGATTTAAGGAAAATTTAAGGGTACAAATCAATGGTGGATTATTTCTGAAAAAAGGAAAAGGGGGAGACGAGTAGCGGACATTGCCGCATCTGCCATCCGCCTGGCTGTTGGTCGCCGCATTGCGTGCCCGTGCCCCAGCAACCATCCAGCTATGGGTCCGAGACAAACGGTGAGATATGGCACCTAGAATTAGTGTTGTTTGTTATTCTGACATTATCACCGTTTTGGTACTTTACAGCTGGGGCATGCTGCGGTCATCAGGCTGCGTGACCCAGCAATGGCGCTGCTATTGGTTCAGAAAAATGGTAAGATACTCGCTTAGGATCGTGATGTTTATTATTCTGACATCAACGTGCACTTGATATTTACAGCTGAGGCTCCCAGTGCTGAGGCACACTGCCGCCATCGCGTTGCTCACCCCAGCAACCAGCTGCCGTGCGACCAGAAAAATGGTGAGATATCCACTTGTGGTGGCAAGACTTATTATTCTGACATTATGCATTTGCAGCTGAGCCACCTGGCATTGAGGCACGTTGCCGTCGTTGCGTTGCCTACTCCAGCAACAACTCTCTCGAATCATTCCATCGATTCAGCTCACGACCGCCACGCCTGTAGCATCAACTCACATACCTCTTACCCTGGAGGCGACGGGGTGGGCCCAGACGTGTGACTCGGAAAACTGCGCGTCCTAGCCGCGACAAAGATACGAACACGATTACCCCTCATCCTCCCAAAATCGCCTTACCGTTCGAGTGCCACCTGCCCACTCATCCTTGGAGGTTCGCACACAGACTCACTCTGCCGGCTATCCGGACAGTTCGGCATACCATTCCATCGTCGGGCCATTCCCGCAGCGACTCCCTAGCAGGTATCTCTTCAATGTCCAGTCTCGGCCGAATCATCAAGCCCAGCAGACGTAATCCCTTTGGCCACGCGGCCACTGTTCTACCTCCACCTCCACTTCCTCCTCGACTCGTCATCCCCATGTGCGAGAATGTGGGCCTCAGTGACTGCCTTCTCGAGCAACGCCTCATTTTGGCTTTTATTCATGGACTCAACCTCATCTAGGGATGAAATGCCGAAGCTTGCTTGATTTCGACGTGATACCGGACCCCCCCCCCCCAATTGGCCGCTCCGCTGTAAGTGCTACTGCATGTGTCTGTTTTGGATATTTCGCAGACGGACGGACGGATTGCAGAGCAACATGACGACCCTCACATTCTCCCGCAAGCTCGCTCGCCAGATCTCACCGATCGTTCCCTCTCGCCATTCATTTCCTATCTCATGATCGCTGTAGTGCCATTTCGGTGCTAAACTGGATACATCCATTCTTCACCCTCTCCCGCCCTATCCCTCGTCGCCTCCTTGTGTTGCTCTTGACTCTATCAAGGTGACCACATGAATGGCACGAAACAATCCGTAGGAAACGAAGACTCGTTCCTCAGCAACCTCGGGAACAATCATCGGCAGAATCGCTGCACCAGCAACTTCGACCCATTACAAGGCCAGGAATACGTCGCCAACTCGGTTTCGGCGGCACAATGGGACCCGCCGATGAAGCGGATGACACTGAGCAAACACAGGAGCCATTCTCGTCTTCCGAGGATGAGGCACCTGCCGACCCAGATTCGGACATACCTGATGAGTTGCAAGTCATCCTCTCAAGCAGCTGTTCTACCCGATCATTGGATGATACGCTTTCTATCCCTCAGCCCCCTGAGTCGCCTTTGTCCGATCACTTGTCTCTACCAGTTACAACATCGGACTCGAACTCCTCTCCTGGTTCATTACCAGGCCCTCATTTTTCCCTAATGATTACTGCGCCGTCTGGGATCAGTTATGAGCCAACATATTCAGATGAAGAAGGCGACCATATGCATGAGGACGACACTGGCAAGAAGAGCTTCGACTTCACCGGTGAACTTAACCGTCTGAATCAAGGTGGTGTGCGACTCAGCTTCGTAGAGCAGTTGGAAGAGGCTTTCAAGACACCGCAAGTATTCCTTTCTGATTCTGGCTCTGCGTCAGAGTCGCGTGCAATTTCCCCTGTCTCACTGGACTGGGAGCTCCCTGTGGAACCTAAGGCCAACCTCGTGAGTCCTTGTTTAGACATGCGTTTTGGTTTGGGATGGTATTTGATGCATAATTTTCGATGCAGAATCGAACTGGGGAGCTGAATGGAGGCTTCCAGTTTGGCAAGCCAACAACGCCGTTAAACATCGCCGTTCCCCCAATGAAGGTATTTTCATTCAACCATGCGTCAAACATTTCATCTGTAATGCATTTTTAGGGACTTCACTCTCGCACAAACACTGAGACGAGTAACTTAAGTGCTCGCGAAATTGAGCTTCTCGAAGATTTGGATGCTTCAATGTGCGCCTTGGTGACATTAAACCTTTCCCTCGTCCACCCCTCGTCCTCCCAAAATAAAGGGAGCGCTGTATCTCATTGGAATCTGATACGGAGTCCAAGCGGGAGGCTAGATTCTCAGTCACATACTGTGCCCCATCCCATAGCGGCCACAGTCGTGGAGAATCCGTAATGAGCATTTCATCTCTTGGATCCATTATCGATTCAGGTGTATCTGATCCATTCGGATACTGGGATGAAATAGCTGGTCCTCAAATCCCATTGCCCCCTGCTCCGTCGTTAGGTCATTCCCACAGCGACTCACTAGCAAGCATCCCTTCAATGTCCAGTCTCGGCCGAATCATCAAGCCTGCAGACACAATCCCTTCAGCTACACGACCACTGATAACGGTCATTCGCGAAGCATCTCTCAAGCTACCGACTTCTCTCTGAACGTTGATGACTCCAATCCCAGGGAGCGAAAGGCGAAGGGCAGAAAATCGACGGATTCTGAGAAATCGCAATTCTATTTTCAGAGCAGGCCTCCTCCGCTGTCGTTACTGGTGCAGTGGCAGAAGGTTTAAACACGATGAATACAAAGTCTTCATCCACCGCCGAGCCCATGTTTGTCGGAAGATGGAAGGGTAGTTTCTCTGCTCAACGATGACGTTAATAATGCTGCTGTCGTTCATTTGGGTCTGGCCCTGACGACCGCTAATGGTACTCCTTCGGCTACACCTACATCTGGCGCCCCTCATCACCATCAAGTATCCCTTAAATCACCCTTGTTCACTCAGCGATGGGCACTCCAACCACGACGTCTTCTGCGGCAGCTGCCGCAGGACATACACTGCCTCTGCGCCTGCACAATCATCCATTCAACATCAGCAACTCCTCTCCCCTGCCACCCCAACCACAAACCAAACTTCCCTTGTTCCACAACCACCACAACCACACGCTTTACCAAATGGAGGAACCGGTCGTGCCACTGCGACCGAGACGAAGCGTAATCATGTTTGCACGACGTGCTCCAAGGCGTTTACCACCAGTGGACATCTTGCCCGTCACACCCGCGTCCACACGGGCGAAAGGAATCACAAATGCCCTTTCCCAGGTTGTGAAACAAGATGTTCAAGGCAAAATAACTTGCAGCAACAGTGAGTACGACCTTTCCACTTGTGTGTGTGCGCTTGTACTGGGGCGTTTCTGACCAATGTGTTTTTCTTTATCCCACTAGATCTCAACGACCAATCTCGTGACTATGACTACTTCTCTTCCCTGACGATCCATCGACCTACATATCTGCGGCCTGGTCTTGCTTCCGTTTACCCACACATGCCACTCTCCATCAAACCAAAAAAACTCACTCTCATCCTGACATCCCTATTCCGCGCCAAACGTGTTTGTCTCCGCATCAATCTGTTCATCGATCGTTCTCGTACGAAATACTTCTTTCCCTTTTCCCTCTTCATTTACCTTTCACCCACGCCCATTTGACTATCGGTCCGGCCCCCATAACCACGTACACACCACCTGGATATTAAATGGAGTGATACCCTTTCCTCTAAAATAGTTTCCGCATTCATCTTTCTCCTCGATCCTGACGAACTTCCCACAACAAACGAGCTCAAATGGCGGTTGCTAATGCCAATGCGGCTGCGGCTGCGGCTGCGAACGCTAATGTTGCGGCAATGTCAGTCGCTAATGCCGCATTAGCAACCTATGATGAACAATGATGCCAACTTGATGAATCGGGGCGCCAATGGGAGTGTGATTCGAGCAACGACGAAGAGGGATAGGGAGATTTATACCCCTACCCCTCCCGCTAGTCCTGATGGTGCTACGGGGTTGGGTGGTTCGTATGGAACTGGAGGCGCTGGAAATGGGGGGAGTATAACACTTCATCCGGTTTCTGAAAGGGCTGGGGGTGATCCGTATCCGGGACATGGAGCAACATATGGTGCAATGTCTTCTCTCATGGTGTTGGTGCCACCACTACCGCTGGTGTCGGTGTTGGAGTTGCCGTAGGCGGATATGGTGTCCCTATGAGCAATGGGAAGGGAATGAATGGGTATGGCATCTATGGCGGGCAGACGGAGGGGCCTGTGGTATTGTTTTCACCAACAGATTACCCTCAACCTCCCCAACCGCATTCGCATTCACATCCCCATTCAAGCGGAAGTGAGGGCCATAGAGAAGCTGGTAACCCTTCCTCGAGCTACCCTTCTCCTTTGAGTCATTCTGGAACTGGTGCCAGTGGGAACGGTGTGAATGGGACCAGTGGGGCTACCGGCGGCGCACACCCTGGAATACATCGTTCTAATTCTTATGCTTCTCATCATTTGAGCACGCATGATTTGCCATATCACTCTGCTGTTAACATTAATTCTGGATCTCACATAAGTCACTTCATTTTCTACGATTTTCCCTCTTCTTCGATGTGCTGGCTTTGCTTCTCTTTCCGAACCATGGTTCCATTGTATTGACAACCATCGCTCCAGACACTCCCCCCTGGCTCCGCATCAGAGTCACCCACGGAGGTTCGCACCCAGACTCACTCTGCCGGCTATCCGGACAGTTTGGCATACACCATTCCATCGTCGGGCCATTCCCACAGCGGCTCACTAGCAAGTATCCCTTCAATGTCCAGTCTCGGCCGGATCATCAAGCCCAGCAGACGTAATCCCTTTGGTTACGCAGCCACTGTTCCACCTCCACCTCCACTTCCTCCTCGACTCATCATCCCCATGTGCGAATGGTGTGCCTCAGCGACTGCCTTCGAGCGACATCTCATGTATTCATGGACTCAACCCCATCTAATGATGAACTCGGTTTCGACGTGATGCCGGACCCCTCCAACATCGTAAGTGCTACTGTATGTGTCCGTTTTGGATATTCCGCAGGCGGACAGATGGACTGTAGAGCAACATGACGACCCTCACATTCTCCCGCAAGCTCACTCGCCAGATCTCACCGATCCTTCCCTCTCACCACCCATTCCCTATTTCGGTGCTAAACTGGACACATCCATTCTTCACCCTCTCCTGCCCTATCCCTCGTCACCTCCTCGTGTCGCTCTCGACTCTATCAAGGTGACTGCACGAACGGCACAAAGGCACTGCAAAAGAATGATAGGGAGACAAAACCCCGCGCCAGCATTGATTCCGAAAAGGAGCGCGAGAAAAAGAAGTGGACTATAGGCTTAGGAAAGGACAGCAAAGACAAAGAGAAGCAAGGCCGAGGCAGTAAGTGCTATTTGGGCACTCGCATGTTAATCCACCCTTTCGTTAACCCCCCATATTAGCCACTGTCGCTGGTACACAGACATCGAGCGTCTTGCAAGGGTCGTCTCAACCGGCTTCGATCTCATCCGCGTCCATACTCAGTCCGACCACCCCATATCTTTCCCCCGACTCAGCTCATGCCACCTGCACCTCGTCTTGCTTCGCTGACGGAGTACTTGCGGCAGCCCAGCCTAGCGGTGCTGCATGAGAGTACAGTGAGTGTGGCGCGCTCTTTCTCCATCTCTTTCTTTTTTGTCTTTTCTCTTGCTGACAATTGATCTCTGCCGTTCCCCAGGACTGTAGCCATCCCGGACATGCTGTATCTCCCTCGCCCATAACATCCCATCCTCGCCATTTCAGATGAAGCTGATGGCATTGGATTCGCTCGTGGGCTTTCAAACGCCGTCCCATCCCATTTGGAAGAGTGGTTGGGGGAACATGCAAATCACACGCACGGCCACGGCAGCTCCGCTCACCAGCTTTGTCCCCCACTGGGACTGCACAATTCCTTCTTAAGGGACCCGAGCAAAACCGTGGTGGATCTCTTGCTGTGCAACCGATGCACTCAGTTCGCTCCATGGCCAGAATAGGTGGTTGGGGTCGCAATTCTCCTGCAACTTCATGGAGTCCAAGTGGGAGGCTAGATTCTTGGTGACGGACTGTGCCCCAGTCGTGGAGAATCTGTAATGAGCATGTCATCTCTTGGATTCATTATTGACTCAGGTGTATCTGATCCGTTCGGATACAAGGATGAAATATCTGGTCCTCAAATCCCATTTCCCCCTGCTCCGTTGTCAGGCCATTCCATAGTCTTCATGTAGATAGTAACATAACTGTGTGTGGTGTGTGCGACTCGTTCAAGGATGCCCTCCCTATCGCCAACCTGTCAACGTCAACCCGCTTCAGGCAATTGATGCATCTTTGATGGATAGTGAAATCCTCGTTGGACTCCGGCTGCCCCAATGGTATGAAAGGATTAAGGGATGCAATCCCTGGGTGCTGTGTCCCTCACTATCAGCCTGTGCTTTGATGTGACACGTGAAACTCGGTGCCGACGCTGGCTCATAACTGCCCATCCATCCTAGTACTTTCACCCACTATGCCCAAAGTTAAGAAGGGATGTCATCTGCTGAAGCATGCAACTTCAAATGTGCGGAAGAAGCTGGCTCCGCACTCTGAGCTGGGGTCAGGCCCCACTTCTGCGCTGGAATTGATAGATACACACCTCCAGTCCACTTCCACGCAACGGAACTATAGCTCAGCAATAACCAATGCCAAGAAGTGGTTGGAAGAGAATTGCCTCAAGTACAGTAACCCACTGTTGTCATCCCCTGAGGATCCAAATCCGGAGGCATATCTCTTTCAACACAAGGATGCTCTCCTTGCTTTCGACAAACCTGTGGAAATTACTGCCAAACTACTGGCTGCATACATCACATTCCGCGCTACTGATCAGAACAAGTCTGTCTCAACTGTAGACATACTCCGCTCCGCGTTCAAGTGGCACTTCAGGAAACTGTGAGTAGCGACATAAAATTTACGAAGTGAAGTGATCATTTCTGATTCCCCTCTAGAGGATTTGAGGGCACTTGGCATCCGCACCCTTATCCTGAAAAGTGCCAGGGAAACCCATGTGAATCCAGTCTGATCATTGACCTTGTCAAATCTGTGAAGAATTTGCGCACATCTGAGGGAACTATCCGGAATCATGCAAGGGCAATCCAGATTAGCGACATTAAGGCTATTCAGGCTGTCACTGCTACTCAATGTCCTCCAGACCTGATTAGCAAGGCTCTTGACCCTAGTATTCCCAGCGAGTCCTTCACCCTTAAACAACGTGACAACATCCGCTCCCACCTCATGTTGTGTACACTAACATCTTTGGGCTGGACTCTATGGACAAGGTACCTACATCTCTGCTGTACCAACCCTTTATTCATATTTCAACTTTCAACATAGGAATGAAGAGCTCACTTCAATCCTTATTCAGCATCTTGATTGGGGACACGAGGAAGTCAGTCACAACCTTCCACACCTGCGCATCACCCTGGTTAACCGCAAGGGCTGGCAAAAACAGAACCATAGTGATGAGTCTGGCTGCCAAGGTAAACTAAATCCAGTGGCCATCAGTCTACTGCTGGTCTGAGTCCGAGTTTATAGGGACACGGTATAATATCTATCCCCTCTATGGCATGGACACATTTTCCCAGCATGACGGACCCAATGTGACTCCGGAGCTTGATGCATATTGCCATGTGAGGCACTGGACTCAGTTTCTTTCTCTGCGATATTGCAGTGGAAAACCCTTGAAGCCTCACTATCCCCTCTTTCCCTCCTGCTCCCACCGTTCTCATGACATTCACTGGAATTCAACGCTCTCAACCACCACCGTTAATGATCTTCTTGCCTATTATGGAAGGCAAGCGCAACTGGAAACTGACAGACTGACATCACACTGCTTCAGGCATGGTGGTCTTCAGTACTGGTTTGCTCTTGCACCGGTTTTCAGAAGGTGGCCACTTCATCAGTGCCAGTGGTGGGGTGGGTGGGCACCTGGAGAAAATGTGAGTCTACACCGTTATCTCATCCACATTCCCAAGGCTCTCACAATATTCCAGCCATCTACACTCCTCAAATATGCTATGGATATGCTGATCACCACAGAAACAAACTATGGCGACTCACTTGCCCCGGTTCACATTGACAACTTAGAGTCTCAAAATGGAGCGATGTCGCAACTCAAAGCAATGACTGCAGAAGAAGCCCGCTCTCAGTTTGGCCACCTGGGTGAATACATGGGCCGTTTTGAGGAACGCATGGGCCGGTATGAGGAACACATGCACCACTTCAGGCATGGGCTCCGAAGCATTGATGACAGATTTGCTTCATTCCAAGTCTCACTGGATCAACTCAGGCACACGATAGGCTATCTTATTCCTCCTCACCCTGTTGCCTTCCACCACCATGTTACTGGTATGTCTGCTCAGTAATGGATCATACGTCCCTAACAGTTCAGCCAGGAGGACCCACTCAGTCAATGTGGCCACAGCCAACCTTACCCAGTGCTGCTCCCCCCCTTCCCCCCCCCGGCCCCGTCGCTTCCTCTCCACTTGCCCAGTCTCTATCCCACCCTCCATCAGGCTCCAGTCGGCCCCAGGAGCACCACGATGATGATGGCCGACCCGCTCCGGGTGCTGAGCACACCACCATTCCCCCAGTCCGCACACTTAAGGATGCCATTAAACAATGGCTGCATGGGGATGAGAATGAGCTCCGAGTGCCACTGAAGAACTGGAAGCGGGAATGGTACACTGGCAAGCACTCGAGCACACATGGAGTGACATATGGCAAGCGCCGTCGTGTTGGCCAGAAATATGACGAGTCTGTAGTCTCTTCCTTCTCTTCTCCTTTTGGTGACTAAATATCCACTAACACTAACACTTCCCCACTGTACAGAATGGGTGAGGCGGAGTTCCTGAAACACTATGGACTGAAGATGAGCGACAATTTCGGTACTGCACTTGAAAAGATTGGAGTGGAAGGGAAAAGAGACGGCACCATCAAGAGTCGTAAGAGTGGAAAATTACACCACTGAATGTACCTAAGTGTCATTTCACAATGATTATATTGCTCTTCCCAGTCAGATCACACATACCATTCGCGAGAGATCAGCGAAGAGATCTGTGCATGGCTAGAAAACCTCACGGCCCATACATCCTCTGAAAACCATCCGTTGGAGACGGGACCGACAGTGTCCGAAAGCGCTCGAGTAGGAAAACCCAGGGGATATTTTTGCTGATTTTTGTATCGTTTTCTCCCGGGGCCGACAAAGACATTCGCGAAATATCAGCGAGAGAATTCGGGCACGGCCAGGGAATCTCACGGCCCATACCTCTCTCAAAACTCATCCGTTGGGGACGTGACCGGTGGCGTCCGAAAGCCCTCGAGTAGGGGATTCCAATGAATATTTTCGTCGATTTTTATCGTCGGTTTTCCTTCCTCAATGGTGGACAAAGACATTCGCGGAAAATCAGCGAGAAAATCCGGGCATGGCTAGGAAATCTCACGGCGCGTACCTGGCTCAAAAACCATCTGTTGGGGACGTGACTGATGGCATCCGAAAGCACTCCAGTAGGGGATTCCAATAGATATTTTCGTCGATTTCCATCGTCGGTTTGCTCCCATGGTGGACAAAGACATTCGCGAAAAATCAGTGAGAAAATCCGGGAATGGCTAGGAAATCTCACGGCGCGTACCTGGCTCAAAAACCATCCGTTGGGGACGGGACCGATGGTATCTGAAAGCGTTCGAGCAGGGTAACCCAGCGGGAAATTTCACCGAATTTTTGTCATCGCTTTCTACTGGACTGGAGGTCGACAAAGACGCTCACGGAAAATGAGCAAAAAAAAAAATCCGGGCACGGCTAGTAACATCTCACCGTATGACTCAAAAACCATCCATTCGAGAGCGGGGCTCGAGTCGAGCAGAATGGGATCGACGACGACGGCGGCGGCGAAGCGTCAGAAAGGGGCCGTGCGCGCGATTTGCATGTTCTCCCAACCGCTCCTCCAAATGGGACGGCACGGCCCACGAGCGAATCCAACGCCATCAGCTTCGTCCGAAACCGCGAGGATGGGATGTTGTGGGCGAGGGAGATACAGCGCGTTCGGGGAGCGGGGGAGGGGATGGCTACAGCCCAGCCCTGGGGAACGGCAGAGATCGATCGTCAGCGAGAGAAAAAACAAAAAAAAAAAAAAAGGTAATGGAGAAAGGGAAAGAAAGAGTGCACCGCACTCACTTGTCTTCACTCTCGTGCTGCCGCAAGTACTTACTCCGTCAGTGAGGCGAGGCGAGGCGCAGGCGGCATGAGCTGGTGAGCGGAGCTGGCCGTGGCCGTGCGTTCTGCAACGAGAACGTGACTGCAACGTGACCGTGAAGATTGAATATTGGTTGGTGGGGGGGGGAGGGAGAGAGCAAGGAAGGGGAGAAAGCCGAAATCGAACCAAACGAAGAAACGTGACAGGAGCTGGCAGGTGATTTGAATTTTGGGGATGCGAAATAATGAATGGCGGAAAGGGCCGGGTTGCATGGGTCCATATGGGGAAACACCCAAAAAAAAATCCCAACGGAAGCAAACCAGCCCACCACGGCACGGACCGAATGAATCCATCCATCCGTTTCGGGCTCAGGTTTGGATCCGGATCCTTAAATTCCGAGATACAAGTACGGGTGAGAATCAGTTGGTCTAGCGGGAATTTTCTTACTGTATAAATTCCGACTGCAGAAGACTCACAAGCTCGAACTTACAGGCAAGAATATAAAGTCTTGGTGCCTTCAAACACTGGTGTGCGTTCTCCTTCATCACTTGGGCAAACATAAAATATTCGACATGTTCATGTTCTTTTGGTGAACCAAGTGCACCACGACTCCGTCTATGCGCCTACCAATTACCATTATACGAACAAGAGTTGAGTTCCCTACAGACAAGGATGCCTACAGACGAGTAAGGCTGATACCGTTGCAATTTCCTTGGCGCATCAAGGATCAAATTCCCTCCAGGTTAGCCAAGGCGATTCTGTCAGCCATATTGATAACCAGCCCTGTAGCTTCTGCTAGGTTTGCATATGCTTTAAACGAGTCCACACCCGCTTCCTTATATAATTCCAGTATCCTCCTTGTCCCTATCTTCTCCACAACTACAGAGCGGATTGGCTGATCTTGTCCCACTTCTTTCAACTGAACTAACGCGTCGATCAACGGGACAAAATAACTAAGATCCAGACCACTGGGAGTAGCAGAACCGGTCCAGTCCGTAACCGAGCCTTGTCCGCCTGCGAGACTACATCAGCCATTTATCAATGTGCTGCCCATGAATTTCTCACGTTCTGAATTGATACTATAGATCGGGGTTGCATATGGGGGATTGGAGGTGGAAATCGCCCTGGGAGAGAGAGGCAGCGATGCGGAGGGCCGCCCCTCTCTTGGTGTTGTCCAATAACTAGGTGATAAGTTGCTCTCAAGAAAAAGACCTTCAATAGGGATAACTGGAATTGGGAGTGACTCGAATCCGTGTGCCAGCTTCCTTGACCCTTTCAGTAACGCCAGTTTGTGAAGTAACCCTTCAGTCCGCAAGGCGGAAAGCTCTGTTAAGTAGCCCCTGTCATGGCCACCTCATATAATATCGTCTCGGGAACTAAGTGCCAGTATGTCGGGCAAGCTTGGAATCTTACCTCCAAATAGAATCAATTTGGTTTGGGGAAGGTGCGCAAAAAAATTCAGCGTTCCTAAGTGTTATACCATCAGTGTGGAGTTATTTTCAGGAGACTACGTTGGGTGTACCCCTGATCTTGGCGTCAGCAGCCTCTTTGCCATGACCGGCATCGATCATAGCAAATAGTGGCGTGGATTGATTAAACCCAACGATGAAGTCCTCAAATTGGTCCTTCGAACAAATGCTGTTGGCGCATAGGGTGCTACCGAGCCCCTTGCGATTAAAATAAATTGTGGCGCACAATTGCGATCGCAGGCCAGCTGTAGCGGCCAGGGTATCGTGGAGGACAACGGCTGCTTGCCGGCCGCCTTCTTTCCCTTTTCTCCAGTACCCAGGCGAAAATACGTATCCATCTCCGTCGATGAGAGCGAGGGCGCTTGATCCTCCATGCTGGTACGGAGCAAACATAATTTTGGGCCCAGTGCTTAATGGAAATCAGCCCACCTGGATATTAGTCTACGATCAGTTTCGTGGTGGGGAAATTCGAACAGCCATTTATGTGGCGGGTACGAACCTTTATTTCTAACTCCATGATCCTCTCCGCGGCGCGTTTCAAAGCCTTCTCCAGGGCGTCTGACTGAAGCGTACACAGGCAGAATAAATATTGATCGGCTCCTCCAAGGTAAGCACAGGGAGTAAAAATACCTCTATCCGAAGTCTTTTGGCTTCCGCTTCTAGTGCCATATTCTTGATCAATGTGTTATTAGAGGTGTCTTGAAACAATTTGTCCTCAGCATAATCTCCTCGTTCGGAAACTTCACCCACCGTGGCGCTGTAACACAGTAAGCTGTTCAGCGCCGATGGCGGCCCCACCGCCCGTTTTTGGCCGGGCCAATCGGGATGACTTCTTCAGGGTACGTGAGGAGAAAGCGGAATGAGTAACGGGTAAGGAGCTCTCAAGCACAACCTTCGATGCAGCCACATCCTCGCTGTCTGGAGAATCCTCCGGCTCCTGGCAAAAGGCAACATAGCCCCCGAGCACCACAAGCCCCGATATCAACCACCGAGTTATTCCTGCCATGGTCCCTGGCCCGCCACCGTGCAAACGAAACAAGAGTAGGATTCGTCTAACGCCGCTACAATTCGGCAAGGAAATTAGGAATGACGTACTTAGTAGTACTGCCACGGAGTCACGAGGCCGCCAGTTGGAAGAGCTTTTGCCATATCTCCCTTCCAGTACTCCAATTTCCCGCAATGGCTAATACACCTGAGCCAAGACCATGTACTGCATATGATGGGCCGAATTTTTATGACTTAAACCCTCTACGTGCCAAGTAGGCGACCACACTACCGCATGGTGTATGCCCAATCTCATGTGATTTGCAGGAAAGACTATGAAGCCCTGTCGGACGTTGGTATACGAAACCTCACCCTAAACATATGCGGCAGCGTGTTAACGGAGACGTGGAACTTGGGGGACGCGGAGCACGTTGGTGGCTTCTTCCGAGGGACACATTCTGACATTTCAATCGGGCAAGTGTTGCACCTACTGGTCAATGAAACATCACACATATGACGCTTGAAACTTATGCAGGAAGGCCAACACGACGCTGACCATAGCTCATGGGCATCCATTAATAATATTATCTGATGGATCACCCTGCAATGGCTCTGCTGCGCAAGACTCCGGCATCAGACGTTCAACAGCCATCCGCTTCTTATGTGACCCAAACGTGTTTTCAAAAGGTGCGGTTACCCCTTTTCATACAATTCTCCTGTTGACACGTATGTGCCGGCCGCACAGGAACTCCCAGGCTCATTGCTCAGCTGCCGCCAGATGACAACGCTGCGTGCGCTTTTTTTGTAGAATGGCGGACCCATGTGAGTTTATGAAGAACGAACATTTTCACCCTCCCTTACCCAGTCCAAGGTTGCATGTCCGACCGCAACACCGGGCAGCACTGGTGGTGTCCTCCTCCTGTTCGGCGTAATGTAAGTATACAGTCAACTTCCAGATCATCCAACTGCCAGTTCCTGATCCATTCCCACAAACGCAGAGCGTTTGTCGCCTTTCTGGCGTACTTCCTTGGAGCCACATTTTACAATCGCATGGTTCTTGGCCTCCGGGGATGGGAACAGCTTCCCACTTTCACTCTTTCTGGATTGCGGGATTTTCTTTCTGAGTGTGTCACTCGTCGTTCTCGAAACGATTTCTCGCAGCCAAGTTGGGGAAGCTGGAGGAATTCGGGGGGCAGGAATGGGTATGGAAGACTCGCCGCAGAGGAGCAGGAAGCAATTGCACACACTAGATTCTCGTTAGATGAAGACGAGGAGGGTGCAGGCGATGCTCGGCCTCTTACTGACATTGCACCACCGCACCCGACGTCTGGCGATGGAATAATTAGATTGTAACTGGGGCTTGAGCTTCCGGAATATCCCGGTTCGTTTTGTTCTGTTTGGTTTGGAATATTTCATATATACACGAACGACATGGATGTAAGTAACATATGCAAAAAAAAGAGTGTGCTCATGAAAAAATGAGATACCGTAGAGAATGCGTACATCACTCGGACAAATATTACGATGATAAACACAGGGAATCAAGCAACACTATCGGGATTAAAACCGGGGGGTCAGTGGAGAGCGACAGATGTGACTCATTGAAGTCCAGGGGGTTTGGTTTCTTTTTTTGGTTTCGGAATGGTCAGGTTCTTGTGAATGAAGGGGAGTACACCTCCACCGGCGATTGTGGCACGGACAAGCATGTCTAACTCCTCATCTCCACGGATAGCAAGCTGCAAATGTCGGGGTGTGATACGTTTGACATGGAGATCTTTGGAAGCATTGCCTAAACCAATATAGGTTCAGCGCTATTGCTGCAGGAATGGACAGATACAACACACCAGCGAGCTCCAGAACTTCGGCTGTCAAGTACTCCAAGATTGCAGTGGTGTAAACAGCAGCCTTGGCGCCAATTCGGACATTGTTTTGGGTCCGCAGTTTCAAAAAACGATGAATACGACCAACCGGGAACTGCAACGTGATATCTGAGCAATCGACACGTGTAGCAACAATCATTTCAACACGTCACCTGAAGGCCAGCTCTCTGACTTCTTGTCGTCGGTGTCTTAGGCGCCTGCTCAGACGGTTTGGACTTGCCCTTGCCACCAGCAACTCTCGATGCTTCTCCAGCCATTGCTGTGAGATGTGGGCCTAACGCTATGCAGCAAATGGGCCGATCTAGGTATGTGGCACGCTTTGGTGATCCTTGAACGTACTTGGAGGTTGAAGGGGAACAGGAGGGGCTTGTTTCAAGGCAGGATGCGAATTGGGTGGTTGTTGCCGAGGCTGCAGTAAATAACAACAACGTCACGTGGAGGGACCAAAGAATAATACTACTGAGCTTTGTGGCCTTCCTTAAGTGTCTTTGGTGTGCGAGTGTTGTGTTTTCTTTCAAGTAGTCTGGCTTCCGCTGCCGTTTTGTCTTATCGGTCAACAAGGTCTAGCTATTCAGTTCCAACCTTAGCGCTTGCATTGCAGCGGAATTGTCCGAATCATATTGTCATTAATCCCGTCGTCCGGTCTTTTTCGTCTGGTGGAAAGAGGGTGGCTCAAGGGGCTCTTGACACCATCGGCGGCCGTTTCTATCCCATTTGGGTGTTGTCCAAAGTGCCTAAAGCTTGAAGTGGAATACTTAGGGTCTGGGGTTCCCACAAGATTTCTGAATTGGCTTCCGCCGTCACCCCTGCAATAGTTGACTTGGACGTCCCCCGACAATTTGAAACGCGTCAACGATGCCCCCAATGACTTCTGCTGTGTCCAGAGGCTGTATATTACCAACCATGCTCCGCATTCCTGCATCTAATGTCTCAGCTCGTGCAGGGAATGTTCATGCAACGCGACTACGTGCGACCAGCACGGCTCCGGCCCCCCGATATTCTCCCTCACCTACTCCTGTATCTCCCGACACAATGCCCCGTGTAGATCCAGCTAGGATGATTGCTTCCGAACTGACATACATCCGGGAAACTCTTGTGAATTTGTTGGGGTCGTCACATCCAGCATTGACCGAAATTGCGGACTATTACTTCCACCTGTCCGGGAAGCAGCTACGCCCGCAATTAGTTCTACTGTTTTCCTGTGCAACGAATGGCCTAGCATCTGGATTTAATGAGCGAGCCCTCTCCCCTCTGAATATCCAAACTGGCCCAAAACGATTTGGATTGGACATGGCATTAAGCAGTCCGTTCGTTCTCAACGACTGGAACCCAAGAATGCCAGATTTTACATCATCTTTCGTGGGACCGTTTGATGTCCACGACCGCACATCTCGATCCCATAATCCTCCAACCCAAACAAGTCTTTCCACATTGTCTCGACCTTCCCCGGACACTATCTTGCATGCACCTCCATCTGCCACAATTCTCCCTACTCAACTTCGCCTTGCTCAAATAACAGAGATGATCCACGTTGCTTCATTATTACACGATGACGTACTTGATCACGCCTCAACACGGCGATCGGCCCCAAGTGCTCCTTCTGCCTTCGGAAATAAATTATCCGTCCTTGGTGGCGATTTTCTTTTCGGGCGTGCTAGCACTGCACTGGCACGGCTGGGAGACAATGAAGTTGTCGAGCTTGTCGCTTCTGTCATGTCAAATCTCGTTGAGGGAGAAGTGATGCAAATGATAGACAACCAGAAGAATTCCAATGGAAAATCACTGAAGGACGATTCATCCCAATCCATTCCTGCGGCACCGACCCAGGATACATGGACCCAATACATTTGCAAATCGTACTTCAAGACTGCCAGCCTGATGGCGAAGTCGGTTCGTGCAAGTGTCGTCCTCGGAGGTGCCCAATTAGGAGACGAACAAGATGAGGCTCTGAAGGATGTGGCTTATGCCTACGGGAGAAACTTAGGGATCGCATTCCAGGCAAGTTCAGACTGAGTCTCCGGCTAACTCCGTCCCCTCCAGTGGCTTATCCACCCGACTTCTAGCTTATCGATGACGCATTAGACTTTTCTTCATCAACTGAGATAGGAAAACCTGGGAACGGAGCAGATCTAAAGCTTGGGCTGGCCACTGCACCTGTGCTGTTCGCATGGGAGGAGCACCCCCAGATGGGAGCATTAGTTGTTCGACGGTTCGAACAGGAAGGAGATGTCGAACTGGTAAGCAGTTTGTTCCCAATTCGTTCGAATTCGATGATTACCCCCACACCGTAGGCTCGAGAGTTGGTTCACAGGTCAAATGCACTGGCACGCACACATCAATTGGCGAAGGATTATGCTTCCAAGGCTTTGGAAGCTCTAAATTTGCTACCGTGGACGGAGGCTCGAGATGCCCTAGTATCATTAGCCGGGAAGGCGGTGGATCGAGCAAAGTGATCATGATGTCAATGTAATATTTGCCCTCACTCATGTACAGAAGACTACGGCGCGCACATACATGTCTAGATATAATACACACATTCCTGAATATCATGATTTTGGAGGCGTCCCTCACGACAGCTGGGTGGGTAAGTGCAGTCGAGAACTGGCCTGGCTGCAGCTCTGAATCGGAAGACCGCCGATCTCAGCTGACCGATCTGAGGGGCCAGCTACTGACGATACCAACATCACAGTACTAATTAGTGAGGGAACAAACTAGAACAAGTTATCCAGGAACGCAGCTGGATGGATCAGCGATTTTGGCACAGGGAGTGACCAGGGAGCCACAAACACACATTATCAAATTGAACGAATTAGAAAGCTATTACAAATGCCCTGCTCAGGAGAACTGCTGCAGCTCGCCAGGATGATAGGGTAATGAAAGTCTGTAGGGGGCGAAAATACGAAGACTTGAGACTAAGTTTTACTTAAAGACAAAATTACGATATTTGGGCACTCCGCAGATTCGCGAGCGAACTTCTTTGTTGAAATGACACCGCAGAAAGACTAGATTGCCTATCGGCCCACTGGCGGACTAGCGCTTGCTCCTGAATCTAGCCGATCGCCAATTCCGCTCAGGGACAGACTCAAGCCTTTCACCAGAGGTTTTCCCTGAGTACGTACATGCACAGACATTCAGGACGATTCAAAAAAGGCAATGTAGACGGGTCAGCTGTGCAAGATAGTGTGAAGGAAAACGTCAACTGACCTTGGCTCGGAATAAACCCCATGGGACATCCTTAGACCCGTGTAGGGCGAGCAAGAAAATCACAGGGTTGGATTGACCCGATGATTGCGAACCATCATTGTTTGAAGAGCCACTTGTGTCGGCCGTGTCGACCTGTTGGTCACGCGACGGAAATGCCACAACTTTTTGGGCGCTAGTGACTTTCTCGGAAGAAGTGAAGGAGGGCGAAGGGCTGATGCTGGGGGCTGAGGAGGGATAGATAGGCATGACAACGACGCGTCCAAGCTAAGAACATAAAGCTACAACCTGAATTCATGTGGTCGCGTGAGCCGGTAATGACGCGCACCTCACTCTCAATCATGGCTATCTGGTCCTCCTTAGAGAGACCTTCTCCTCTGAGAGCATTGTCCTTCTGTGTTTCGCGCCATGCCTCAGCCGCCAGAGATGTAAGGACCTTTACGAGATCCTCAGGATGTCGAGTATGTGACGTATACGAAAGCAAGCGACTCTTTGACGTCAGCAATACGCATGTCTTTACGTCCGCCGGACTAACCACCCCACCTAGAGTGACTTTGAGAGCTGAGGGAACGAGCATCATCTTGGGCGCTTAATCCGATGTGCTGAGGCTTGCAGTGAGGTGGGGTGAAGAGCCGCAATCGGTCAGCCAAATTGTCGAAAGGTTATATGCACCACCCTTCGACCACAACGTCGTTTAAAAGCAAAACTTCGTCCTGTGGCGCTGCCAACGCCCCCCAGAATATTCTGGTTCGGAACCAGAGATTTAGAATTTAAGCGGAAAGTGACAGGGAGGAACATACACCCACGGGCACAGCCGAGAAGCTCTTCATCGGTGAATTGCACCATCTGGACGGTTCCTGCCCTTGCCAGCTGAGAAATATGGCATGTTGCCCCTCACTGATAGATGGTACGTGAATGTTCTTCAGATCATTGGTCTGCCATAACACTGATGCTTCTTTACACCTAGCTCGTGTCCATGTAGTTGCAGCTGCTTAAAGGATCATATATATTTCATGGATATATATGTTCCAATGCGCTCCGACATCACTTACTGGGATAAACCTTTCCTTTTCCTGAAAAACGCGTCTGGTCGAATTGGGATGTAGTTCCACCCTGCGAAAGAAGGGGTAATCCACTGCTATCTTCTTCCCAACCGCCCCAACAGCACGGAAATGAGGACTGGCTCCGTTAGTCTAATTTCTGATTCTGAGTCTGATTCTGAGTCTGATTCTGAGTGGGGTTTACCTGCAAAGAGGGTAAAGACTAAAATAGGTCTCTTTAGGGGACGTTCTAGACAACGATCCAATTCTGATCCGAATTTGCTCATTTGAATCAATTGTCATGGGTGTATTCCATCTGATGCCCGTCAGCTGGGCACAGATGACACTTATCAATGCCTCTTAAGGCCGCCAATTAGCCAACTGGATGGGCATACTGCCCGTTTGTCCCCGTCACCGCCTCCGCAGCGCGGGGAGTTCTCAATTCAAACTTCTGGAGTTTCTTACTACAGTACTCCGTCTCCACGCCAATCGCCTATCATTTGGGGCTCAATGGCGGACAGACTGCGATGGCCATTTCTTCTTTGGTCAGCTCTGCTTACGCTTCTGGTTCCTGCAGAAGTGATTATCAGATGAACAAACGAGCGCCCCTGAAGCGGATTCTTGTCCGCCATGACTTCTGAAAGCGACGAAGGCCACAGTGCACATGGTCACGTCTGATCCGAATCAAGCCTCCGTCGTTCATTTCCTTGAATTCCGAAGCATGATGAGTGAATCCAAATAGCTGATTCTCCCACTTGAGAAACCGGGCGCTTTTTGTCCCTGCGACATGCAATCCATCTGATCATGCGGGTTGATCACATGCTAACTGACGTCTTTGTTTGCATACACTTCTCCGAATTCTGAACCTTGAGACGACGTAGGGAGCAAAATCCATTTGACGGTTTTGGGACCTGTAGGGGTCGTCATTACTAACCCCTTTCCAGGAAACTCAAGTCCTAGGTCCCCGCAATTCGCCGCTACTCACCGTTTCACTGCTGCTACGAAGGGTTGAGCCGTTGCCTTGGCTGGTGACGAAAATTCCCGGAAACAGGCCCTCCACCCAGATCTAGGACTTTGTTGCCGACCTGAGCATCTCTTTATGTCGCAGATGCGAACGTAAGAGCGTGTGGGGGCACTTTCGATGGAATCTTTTCCGGAGTGCCCACGAGAGCGCTAGAGTTAGGCTATGGAAGGGGTTCGATGGGCTGTTTCGTATCGCAATTCTGCAATCCAATAAACCGATTTCGACGGTAAGTTAATAGGGTGATAAATATACTCAGGGGCTCGATTCATTCCCATGTAATGACTGTGTCTACAGTAATACTCGGCGCAAATGCGAGAGAAGAGGAATGCGCGTCGTAAGCATTAATCGATTACGATCTTCAATAGAAAACGCTGATTAATTGGACATTTGCGTGAGCCCCGTGAGTGCCTTACAGATGGCTATCTAGCAAGCTCCCGAGCTTGTCGGCGCCGAGAGAGAAAACAGCAAGGATTGTATGGACAAATCGGTAGCTCGGTCGGCAGTTTAGCTGGTGAACTTCTATCGTTGCATGCAGTTCCGCAGGTTTCCTTCGAAATGAACTGTGTTGTATAAGTAATGCCATAGCCATGTTCAAGCCACGACGACACCGAGATCGCAACCGCCTTACATGAACGGTCGCACCCGTGTAGGAAGTGTCACATGTCCGCGTTCGTCGCTTGCGCCAACGTTGAGTCAGAGTGGCGAAACAATTGATCTGTCAGAACTGAATGACATGAGCGCTTTGCTCCGATATTCCACCACAAGTGCGTGGAGGTTTATAAGCCACTCCAGACTACCACCCACAAGAAGTACTCTCAGACTCGCACCCTCAACAAGCCTTTCCGATTCGTCTTTCTTTCGCAATCTGTTTTCCTCATCCCCCTTCGCGTCGTCGAGCAAGGCACCAGAAGTTGACATGTCGGTCAAGCAATTCGTCGAGGTTCGAGCGTTTGCGTCTGTCAAATTTCATGACAACAGGGGCTCACATCTCTCTATGGGCGTCACGATCGGTTCTAGGACGCTATCGCTGAGAACGATGTTGTTGTCTTCTCCAAGAGTTGGTGTGGCTACAGCCGTCGGGCGAAGAGTCTGATAAAAGACCAGCCTCAGGAAGTGCTCGAAGGCAAGAAGGTGAAAGTGATCGAGTGAGTCTAGATCGGTTTCTGGCGAATTTTGAATAGATCCCTCAGCTGACGTCATCCGTCCAAGGCTCGACGAAAAAGATGACGGCGACGAAATCCAATCTTACCTTCTGTCTAAAACCGGGCAGAGAACCGTACCTAACGTTTTCATCAGTGAGCCGCCCTCCCACACCCTTCGCAATTGCACTTGTTGATGGATTTCCTAATCTTGCTGTGCCCACACACCATACAGACCAGAAGCACATTGGTGGGAACGACGATTTACAAGCGCTCCACCGAAAGGAGGGTTTACCCAACGTCATTGCTGGCACTGCGTAAGACACGATTTTTAAGCAACTCTCCTTCCCTAAGTGTGCCGCCGAACGATACAGATTGAGTAGAAGTCGCCTGTGATTGTTGTAGCAAAATAATACCAACTCTCAAACTGCAGTGTTTTGACTGTCCTACAGAAGTATTTGTTCAAATGGCCACGAAAAAAGCGTAAGGCTAAGGTGGAAGCTTCGAGAGGCAGATTTAACTTAGAGACAAAATAGATAAATGTTGCATTGTGGTAGGCTGGTCACCATTGTGGGATGTTGGTGGGGTAGATAACTGATGCTGAGAGGCATGGTTTCAGGACAGCTCCAACCTGTCGCATGTGCTTGGGGAACCCGCTGTCGACGGGTCGGGCGTTCGATCATCGCTGGACACGCTCAGTTGCAACCCACTGGGGAGAGGATAGATGCTGCATGTGAGCGGGGTGTGGTATCCAGATGGAAACTGGCGTATGGCGCGATGAATCGCAAACAACATTTATCCGCGTCATGCACACGCCATCGAATCGAGATTCGGGGCAGTCTTCTGATGAAACGTCGCCAGAAGCATTTGGCTATACATGTTCGCGCACGGTGTACAATGGATCGCGCTGGTGCCTGAGGTGTCGTTGTAAAGGATGAGACATTCAAGAAGATGACACAAAGAGACACCGTATGCACTCGCCGGTCGGGTTTTCATTGCAAACATGGTGTCACTGTTCATATCTGGCTTCCACAGTTTTCGGGCAGGTTGGATCACGGTTGAGAGCACCAAAATCGCAGGCCTAACCATGCAAGTGGAGAGGCATTGGCAAAGACAATAATAGAAGGAGAAGAAGAAGAAGAAGAAGAAGAAAAAAGAGAACCGCAGTACTCAGGATTGCTGAGTAGTCAGCTACCACGGCACTAACTAAGCGGTACCCGACTTAACTTCGCAGATCGAACGGGATACGGTGCTTTCAGAGCCCTATGACCGCAGATATGGGGGCTCGCATGCACAAGTACTCAAAAGTAAAAAAAAAAAAAAAAACGCGTCACGCTGCACCTTGCAAATCTCACCCACAGCAACCACTAGCAGTGTCGAAAGCATGTCAATATTCTTGCTGATGCTCTAAGCAATTATTTGAGTGGCAGGTCGACGGACACATGAATTGCACGTGGTTGCAGAGGCGACCATATATTTCCCACTCCGGTATATACATACCGTCATTCCCGGACCCGTCCAAGATGAACGCTCTTCGAGTAGCATGGCGCAGCAGAGCATTTAGAGGGGAACTCGGTCCTTCTGGTCTCAGAGTTCCTGCTTCGAAGTGCGAGGAACATTTGCCTTCTCTGTCATACATGACCTCAACTTAAGGTCACTCATAGGTTATTCTCCACATCACGCAGAGTTGCTTCAGGATTGAACTCGCTACACACTTTTACTGAAGAGGAAGAAATGTTACGGGAGTCAGGTGCGATCCTATATGAATGTTACACATGCAACAAGTTGATACTACGTTTGCCAAGTCCGGCGATTCGCTCAGGACGTTGTGGGGCCCCGGGTGAGGGAAATGGACGAAAACGAGATGATGGATCCAACCGTTATCAAAGGTCTTTTCGAGCAAGGGGTTAGCATCAGATTATTCCTCATTTGGCGACTCGCGGGTTCCAGCTGTCGTCCTTGAATTTCGTGTCTAGTTGATGGGAATCGAAACCTCTGCTGATTTAGGTGGTTCGGAATCATCTTTCACGTCTGCAATTATTGCTATAGAAGAATTGGCCAAAGTGGATCCGTCTGTTTCGGTGCTTTGCGATGTCCACAATACTTTGGTCAACACCGTCTTTCGCACGTATGCTACCCAAGCCCAAAAAGAGAAGTACCTTCCTCTACTTGCGGAGTCGAAGGTGATCTTCAACTCAACTCCTCTCATCTCATTCGCGGCTGATGTGTCTGTACTCGGAGCTCGGCTCTTTCTGTCTCAGCGAACCTGCATCAGGCTCGGACGCTTTTGCTCTTCAAACCCGTGCAGAACGCAAGGGAGATCACTTTGTGCTTAATGGCTCCAAGATGTATCTATTACCTCAGTTCATTTTGATTGCGTACTCACCCACCAAATGCAGGTGGATCACAAACTCAGCTGAAGCGGAAGTCTTTCTCGTCTTTGCTACCGTGGATCCCTCCAAAGGCTATAAGGGTATAACATGCTTCATTGTCGACAAGGAAATGGGTATCGAGATTGCAAAGAAGGAGCAGAAGCTTGGTATTCGTGCTTCAAGTACATGTACACTGAGCTTCGATGATGTCAAAGTTCCCTCGGAGAACATCCTGGGTGGTGAGGAAGCCATCGGGAAAGGTTACAAGGTTGCTATCGAGATTCTTAATGAGGGTAACTTTAAAAAGGCCAAATGATGCACGCGACTCGACTTTGCTTAATGTGTTTCACTGTAGGGCGCATCGGGATAGCAGCTCAGATGATTGGTCTGGCTCAAGGCGCTTTCGACAAAGCTGTCCCGTATACATACCAACGCAAACAGTTCGGCAAACCCGTCGGCGAGTTTCAAGGGTTAGCGTTCCAGTTTGCCGAAGTTGCAACCGAGATCGAAGCAGCCAAACTGTTGACATACAATGCTGCACGACGGTAAGCCTCACTCTTCCAGCCACTATCCTATAAAGAAATGTTCTGATTCGTGCGAATATCATGGTAATAGGAAGGAGGAAGGGAAGTCGTTCACAAAGGAGGCGGCCATGGCGAAATGGTACAGCTCCGTTATAGCGCAGAAGGCAGCTGGGTCGGCCATCGAGTGGGCGGGGGGCGTCGGATTTACACGAGAAACTGGTATTGAAAAGTTCTGGAGAGATTCCAAAATTGTAAGGCCATATACACGCGGCTATTTCCATACTGAACGCGTTCCATCAGGGTGCCATCTACGAGGGAACATCGAATATTCAACTTAATACGATCGCCAAGTTCATTCAAAAACAATACTCTTAGCATACTAATGAAAGGACCATGTATGTTTGTACTCGAATTTCGGTTACTCATTGGCTCCGGTGGACGAGTCAGGCGTGGTCGGAAAGCATAACTGGACTCCAATCCTGGCCACCATGGATCTTTGTATTCGTGCCGCTGGTTGTCTCGTGACAGAGGCTATTCAGGAAACCGGACGAACCGCTTCAGATCGCCGCACGCGCTTGAGCTTTCACACAAGGATTATTCGCTTTTGGGTTTGGACCCTGGTTCAAGTGACCGGCGCGTTCAGATGGCACGGTTTATGCTCGACGGCGAAATTAGTGGGCTTCTTTCTTCGATTTACGTCTAGAGGCGCTGCCCCATAAATAGAGACTCTGTGGGGGCTAGACGTTCTCCCTCGCTTGAGCCTCTGTATCGGTATGAGTCGGGAGTAAATTCAAAGGGTCGCTGGGGAGGCGGCGATTGAATGGGGATTCCAACCCCCTGGTTCATATCTGATTTCTTTGAGATTGAGTCGGCGAACCTCGCATTTCGAAGATCGCCTCAAAGAGAGATCAACCTCTTGTCTGAGTATGCCGTTTACACGGCGACAATCACGTTAGCAATATTCCAGTGGTTATTTTTCCGCTTTGTGCCACCACATTGTTACGAGATGCAATTAATATCTCGCCATCCGGCTGTCTCCTAGTGGCCACAAGCTCAAGTTTATCCTTTGGGGCGCTGATTTTGGTGATGAAGGCTTGACACCGACACGCCTTCGACAGTGTACTTAAGTCTAAGATGAACGAGTAGCAGAGGGCCAATTCATCTCCACCTTCAAGCATGTCTTCCGACAGGATTGCATCCCTGCCTCCCAGCTTAGCATCCGTTTTCACCGAGTTCTTTCCCTGGACGTGAGTACAACAACTTATTTTCTCAATAAGGCGCTGAATCTATTGAAACTTAGAGCTCCCGACCAGATTCCGTCTACCGCCTCCTCCAATGAAAACATATTCTGTTTCCCCGCTGAAGCACCAGATGCTCAGCCTGGACGGCGCCGGCCCCGATCCCTTAGCAATGATGACGTTCGGCCGCGTCGCGAGGTGCAGCCACGCATCAAGCGGCACGCCTATCGTTCCCCTGCTGCTTCCCCTCCCCCATCATTCAACGCATGGCTAAAAAGGTCTCTCGAATCCGAGCCATGCCCCGGGTCGCGATGCCGTATGTGTTCCTTCATCTCTACCACACCGGTGAGCTTGCCCATCCATATCATGGCACGCCACATTGCCCCAGCCATGCGTCATGCGAGGAACAGCGGACATCCACTCGATACATTAGACGACAACGAGTACCTCCTTCTACAACTCCACTTTGCGGCGATAAGCTACCACTCGTCTTGTCCCCACGCAATGGAGGAGGTTGCTCGTTTCGTCCGCCGGCACGCAGATCCGCCCAACGCCGACAGAACGCGGGACATACTCTACGCCGTGGCGCTGAGTAACCAGCGGGCCAGAGCTTTGCCATCCACCCCATCAGAGACCTCGCATCCTACCAGAGTTGATCTGCAACAGGCGTATCCGAACCTGTATCACCGGGCTCGTTCACTCGCGCAAGAATATCTCGCCCCGAATCTTCGACGGCATCCCTTCCGTTGTTCCTGTGGACGTGCGTACAGGGCCAATGATCGTAGGGCCGCGCACATGGAACGACGAAATTTTCCCAGTTCGAGGGGCCACTTCGCGGTTCCAAGACCCGTTGCACCGGCACGCCCGTCCCGCTGAACTTCATCTGCCCTTTAGGGTCACACCAAATAGCAAATAGAGCCATTTATGTCTTAGATCCAGTACGGATTTTCCTTCGGTTGTCGCCCTTCACAGGTGCTGCTTCAGATCATAGTCACTTTAGTTCACTTCGCGAATTTTTTGATGAGCAACAATACATTTATCGATAGCTTGACAGACTGAGCACTCATCTCATGCAGTTATAACATTTGAAGGCTCGATTGGTGACCCTGTCCACGATAGTATGGAACCATAAGGGGGTTGGTCGGATGACAAATGCAGAGATGCTACCCACTTGAGTGAAGAATCCTACTCACTTATTGAGTACGGCAAACTGAGGATCGCTCAGACCTGGAATATTAGACGTGAGACCCTCGAGCTCCTTCGCTCCTTCTTTCAGGGCTCTGCTGCCAACTTTACCGGCGAAGACTTGATAAGGGCTTCCAGAGCCGTACGCTGCGCTATTCGGCGTCACATCGAATACCATTCTTAGGCCAAAAAAGGGTTGAATATGGAGATCAATCCCTCGATTTGGGGGACTGGCTGCCAGGATCCGGCTGGTTAGAACCTCAAGCGTCGAGTCGCCTGTCGTTATAATATTACGAAGTCATAGAGGCTGGAGTCCTGCCTAGCTTGTCGTTGTGATGACCGATGGCCAAATACGATCAAACAAGAGGACCTGGTGCTGCACACATCAAAGGGAATGACCTTGCCGACTCACTGGCGAAAGAAGGTACACTCCTCCCCTTCGACTACCCTTTTGAATCATCGGCAGCATTCATGCGGAACATTAACAAACGTCGACTTAAAACTGAGTGGACCCAACGTTGGAACACTGACCCTGTCCAATTCAGACGTTCAGAATACTACCTTTGCAATGGCATCGGGCCACAAATCTCCCCTTCCAAACACTTTAGGACTCTCAGCCGCAAAACTTTCAGCCGCCTGGTCCAACTACGCACCGGACATGCTTTCCTAGGCCAATACTACCAGCGATTCCTACCTAGCGAAGACCCAAGCTGCCGCTGCGGCACACCCATCGAGACACGAGAGCACATCCTCATGGAATGCCCTCTGTACTCCGACCACCGAGACGTCCTACGAGACAAAGACGGGATTCTGAACCTTGCAGACCTCCTGGGGAAGGAAGAGGGGATCAAGCGAGTGGCAGAATTCTTAAATGAGAGCGGGGCATATGAAAAGAAAAACACTACTTAGGAGACAACGGAGTAAACCCGAAAGATAACGTCCGCTTGTGAAGCGGAACCCCTCCCATCTTGGCACCGGTAACACAATATCCGAACATCTGTAAGTGACGACTCACCAGGGGAATATGGTTTGGGTTTCATTCGGACGAAGAAGGACGAGTTCTCAGATCGGACTTATCTGTTATTTTTACTTTATTTGCGTGTATTTTTCTCGAGACCCCTGCCCTTGGCGCTCTTGTGAGCAGCCTGAAGCTCTGCAGGTTAAATATCCAGAATAAAACAAACAAACAAAACCTGGTGCTGCACGAAGAATGTCCGATACCCTGCGTTTGAGCGCCACGTAGATCGTCCGACCCGTCGTATTGAGCAAGTTGAGAAAGGGTAAAGGGATCGTTCTTGAAGAACGATATCATGATCGACTAGTGGGCACGGGATCAACGGTTCATGTAATATTGACGATCAAGATGAACCTTCTGAGCGTTGCCCGGAGCCTTTGTTACCAGCCTCGCAAACTACCTGTCTTCGGTTACGGTCCGACCCCAACCCGAAGACATATACGCTCCATGTGAACATGCCACCGTACCCACTTCGAATCTGGAGACAGGCTGGATTTGGGATGCTCGACTTACCATCAAAGACACCCCAGCCTTGCGGTCAACTAGCGACTCGCAAGCCATCCCCATCCCCTGGAAGTTTGGAAACTAGAAGAAAACTCGCTGGATCACTGGTTTCCTTCTTAGCCTATCTTGTGCAATGACACCGGCCTCAGGGTCCTATCTACCTGTGTCAGGATGTGATAGCTTGGCTCGCGCATGGAGCCAGTTGGTGGAAGGTGTACGCTCGGGCTGGGGCTTGTACTCATCCCACCAATCGCACGCAGCTTGGCACCTGAGTGCTGGCATTGGTGA